>NC_132993.1:47490000-48115000 GCF_048564905.1 Vicugna pacos | reverse complement strand
TTTTCTTTCTCTTTCTGGCTTATTTCACTTAGTATGATAATCTCTAGGTTAACCCATGCTGCTGCAAATGGTATTATTTCATTCTTTTTTATGACTGAGTAGTATTCGATTGTATATATACCACAACTTCTTTATTCAATCATCTGTTGATGGATAATTAGGTTGCTTCCATGTCTTGGCTATTGTAAATAGTGCTGCTATGAACATTAGGGTATATGTATCCTTTTGAATTAGAGTTTGCTCTGGATATATTCCCAGGAGTGGGATTGCTGGATCATATGGTAAATCTCTTTTTAGTTTTTTTAAGGAATCTCCACATTGTTTTCCACAGTGGCTGCACTAAACTACATTCCCACCAACAGTGTAGGAGGGTTCCCTTTTCTCCATATCCTCTCCAGCATTTATCATTTGTGGACATTTTAATGATGGCTGTTCTGACAAGTGTGAGATGATCCTCATTGTAGTTTTAATTTGTACTTCTCTGATAATTAGTGATATTGAGCATTTTTTCATGTGCCTATTGGACATCTGTATGTCTTAATTGGAGAAATGTCTGCTTAGGTCTTCCACCCATTTTTTGATTGAGTTGTTTGTTTTCTTGTTCAACCCATTTTAAAATCTCATCAAAAAAAATAAAATAAAATACTTAGGAATAAATTTGACCAAGGAAGTGAAAGACTTATATACAGAGAACTATAAAACATTGATTAAGAAAATTAAAGTTGATTTAAAGAAATGGAAAGATATCTCATGCTCCTGAATTGGCAGAATTAATATTGTTAAAATGTCCATACTGCCAAAAGCAATCTGCAGATTAAATGTAATTCCTATCAGAGTACTCAGGACATTTTTCACAGAACTAGAACAAATAATCCTAAAAGTTATATGGAATCACAAAAGACCTAGAATTGCCAAAACAATATTGAAGAAAAAGAACGAAGCTGGAGGAATAACTCTCCCAGGCTTCAGACAATACTACAGAGCTACGGTAATCAAAACAGTGTGATACTGGCACAAAAACAGACATATGGATCAATGGAACAGAATAGAGAGCCCAGAAATAAGCCCACAGACTTAACAGTCAATTAATCTTTGACAAAGGAGGCAAGAACATACAATGGAGAAAAGACAGTCTCTTTGGCAAATGGTGTTGGGAAAACTGGACAGTTGCATGTAAATCACTGAAATTAGAACAAACACTCCCTCACACCATTTATAAAAATAAACTCAAAATGGCTTAAAGACTTGAACATAAGACAGGGCACCATAAACCTCCTAGAAGAAAACATAGGCAAAACATTCTCTGATATAAATGCAAAAATAAACAAATGGAACTTAATTAAGCTTATAAGCCTTTGCACAATAAACTATAAACAAAACAAAAAGGCAACCTACAAAATGGGAGAAAATATTTATAAATGATGTGACTGACAAGGGATTAATTTCCAGAAGGTACATCACTGTTGATCCCAAAGACTTTAAAAGGTTAGTGCAGGAATACTATGAACAAAGATATGCCTATAAATTTGACACCTTAAATGAGAGTCAATTCCTTAAAAGGCATAAACTACCAAAACTTACTCGAAAAGAAGTAGATAACCTTAATAAGACCTATAACTATGAAAAAAAATCAACTATATCTCTAAATAGTAGCAACAGTTACAAATGAAGTTAAAACTAAAAGTGGCATTCACAGTAGCATCAAAAAATATAAAATAGAGTAAATACAATGAAAGATACGTAAATCTTCTATGTGAAAATTATAGAACATTGCTTATATGTAAAATAACAGTAAGGAATATCTAAATAAACAGGACATACCTTATTCATTGATTGAGAGGTTGAATATTTCGAAAAATATGCATTCATCCCAAACTGATCTATAAATTTAATGCTTTTATCACTTACAAGTCCCAGCAGCTTTTTTCATGTGTAGAAACTTGACATGCTGATTACAAAATTTATTTGGAAATTTAAAGGACCAAGATACCCAAAACAATTTTGGAAAAAGAACAACAAAGCTGGAAGACCTACAATAGCCAATTTTAAGATAACAATTAAGACAGTGTTAAATGCATAACAATGGACACGTAGATCAGTGGACTACAATAGAGTCCAGAAATAGAACCACACATATCTAGTCAATTGATTTCTGAAAAGGCTAATGTAATTCAGTGGGGGAAAGGAAAGTCTTTTCAACAAATGGTACTAAATAAATTCATAGTCATATGGAAAAAAAATGAAATATGGCCCTTGCCTCATACCATAAATATATAACTTGCCATGAATCTTAGACCAAATGTAAAAACTTAAGCTATCAAAGTTCAAAAATAAAAACTTACAGGAAAATCTTCATGGCTTTGAGTTAGGAAAAGATTTCTCAGACAGAAAAACATTTACTGTTAAAAAAAATGATTAACTGGACTTGACTGAAATTAAAATCTGTTAAAAGACACCATATAGAACATAAAAAAGGAAGATACTGTGTGAAAGAAAATACTCACAGTACACAGCTCTGACAAAGAATGTGTACCCAGAACATATAAAAATCTTTACAACACAGTAATTAGATAAAAAAATTAAAAATGGACAAAAAGTTGAATAGACATTTCACACAAAGAATTAAATGAACAAATATATATATATGAATATATGAAAAATATTCAACCTTATTAGTTACTAGGGAAATCCAATATAAAACTACAGTAACATACAATTTCACTCTCAGTAGAATGGCCATAATTAAAAGGAATAACAGTAATAACTTTTGGTGAAGATGTAAAGCAATTGGATCTCTCATTCATTCAAATAAAATGAAATTGGTACAGTCATTTTAAAAAGCAGTTTGCCAGTTTATTATAATGTTAAACATACACTTGTGACTCAGCATTCTATTCCTACATATTTTTCCAAAGGAAATGAAAGTATGACCACAAGAGTATCATGTACATGAATGTTCATAGAAGCTTTATTCATAATGTTAAAAAATTGGAAACAACCCAAATGTTCATCTGCAGCTGAATATATAAACAAAGTGTGATTGATATAGGGTTGCCAGATGAAATGTAGGACTTTCAGTAAAATTTGAATTTCAGATAAACATTGAATAATTTTTAGTGTAAGTATATCCCAAATATTGTATGAATTATGCTTATGCTACAAAATTTCATTATTTATCTGAAAATCAAAATTAACTGAGCTCCATTGGTTTTTGTTTTTGCTAAATCTGGCAACCCAAGATAGATTTACACCGTGAATAAATAAGAGTGAATTATTGGTAGCATACAAAATGGATGACATTCAAAAATACTATGCTAGGTAAAAGAAAAGAGACCAAAACTGTACATACTGCAATTATATCAAGGCTGCAAGATACAAGATTAATATATATAATATATATATTTAATATATATATAATAATATATAAGTCAGTTTTACTGTTCTATATGCCAACAATGAACAAGTGCAATTTGACATTAGAAACGTAATATCATTTATAATAACACTCCAGAAAATGAAACACTTGAATATAAATCTAACAAGATGTGTACAGATCTGTGTAAAGAAAACAATAAAACTCTGATGAATAAAATAAAAAAATTAAATAAATGGAGAAATATTCCATGTTCATGAAAAAGAAGACTCAATATTGTCAAGACATCCATTCTTCCCAACTTGATCTATAGATTCCATGCAATCCCAATCAAAATCCCAGCAGGGTATTTTGTGGATATCAATAAACTGATTCTAAAGTTTATGTGGAGAGGCAAAAATCCGGAATATCCAACACAACATTGAAGGAGAACAAAGTTAAGAGACTATACTGTCCAGCTTCAAGACTTACTATAAAGCTGCAGTAATGAAGACAGTGCCATACTGGTGAAAGAAAAACAAATAGATTGATGGAACAGAATACATAGCCCAGAATTAGACCCATGTAAATATAGTCAACTAAAAACAAATAGATTGATGGAACAGAATACATAGCCCAGAATTAGACCCATGTAAATATAGTCAACTAATCTATGACAAAGTAGCAAAAAGCAATGCAATAGAGCAAAGCAGTCTTTTTAACAAACAAATGGTGCTGGAACAACTGGATATCCACATGTAAAAAAAATGAATGTAGACACAGACCTTGCATCCTTCACAGAAATTAACTCAAAATGGATCATAGACCTTAGTGTAAAATGCAAAACTATTAAAGTCCTAACACAGGAGAAAACCTAGATGATTTGGATGTGACGGTGATTTTCTAGATACAAAACCAAAGGCACGAGCCATGAAGGAAGTCATTGATAAGCTGGTTCACTGAAGTTGAGAACTTCGGCTTTGTGGAAGACAACATCTAAAGAATGAGAAGATAAGCTACAGACTGGGAAAAAATGTTTGCAAAAGACACATCTGATAAAGGATTGTTAACCAAAAATATATAATAAGAAGTCTTAAAATTCAACAATTAGAAAATAACCTGATTAAATATAAGCCAAAGACCTTAACAGACACCTCACCAAAGAAGATATAAAGATGGCAAATAAGCATGTGAAAAGATACTCTGCATTATATGTCATCGGGGAAATGCAAGTTAAAGCAACAGGGAGATACCATTACACTCCTATTAGAATGGCTGAAATCTAGAACACCAACACCACCAAATGCTGGTGAGGATATAGAGCATCGCTGATGGTGGGGACAGTCATTTTGGAAGATGGCTTGGCCGTTTCTTACAAAACTGACCATATTCTCACCAAATTATCCAGAAATCATGTTCCTTGGTATTTACCCAAAAGAGTTGAAAACTTATGTCCATGCAAAACCTGCACACAGATGTTTATATATATAGCAGCATTATTCATAATTGCTTGGAAGCAATGAAGATGTCCTTCAATAGGTGAATAGATAAGTGAGTTTTGATGCATCCAAACAAATTTTATGCAGCACTAAAAAGAAATGAGCTATCAAACCATGAAAAGATATGGAGAAACCTTAAATGCGTATTACTAAGTGAAGATGCCAATCTGAAAAGGCCATATAGTGTTTGATTCCAACTTTACTGATATTCTTGAAAAGGCAAAACTAAGGAGACAGTAAAGATTAGTGTTTGCCAGGGTTTGGCAGCAGAGGTGGAGGGATGAATAGGCAGAGCACAGGACTTTTAGGACAGTGAATGACTTTTAGGACTCTGTATGATACTATAATGACAGATCCATGTCATTTTACATTTGTTTAATTCAGAATGTATAGCACCAAGAATGAATCATAAAGTAAACTATGGACTTTGGGTGATTATGATGCTTCAGTGTAGGTTTATCACTTGTAACAAACACTCTGGTGAGGGATATTAACAATGGAGGAGGCTACGCATGTGAGGAGGTAGTGGCGTATATGGGAAATCTCTGAACCTCCCTCTCAATTTTGCTGTGAACCTAAAGCTTCTCTAAAAAATTATTTTTTTTTTAAAAAAGGGCATATTGTATGATTTTATTTAAATGAAGTTCTAGAACTAGTGAAATTAATTTATAGTGATAAAAGTCAAATCAGTGGTATCCTGAGGCAGAATGTGGGTTTTGAGTGGAAAGGATCATCAGAAAACTTTCTAGGGTGATGGAAATGTTCTGTATCTTTATTGGAGTGATAATAACATGGGTACACTCATTTATAAAACTCATAGAACTGTTCTTTTAAAATGTGTGCATTTTATTGCATAAGTTACTCCTCAATAAGGTTTATATATATATATATAATTGAAAAGTCAAATTTTAGAAATTAAAGATTTAAAAAGAGTATTTAAATTTAAATTCTTAAAGAAATGAACTTTGGATCAGGGACGTAACTCAATAGAATATTACTAACTATGCTTCTTTAGTTCTAGAAATTATCTTCAACCTCAAATCTCTAATAACATCTACCTTACTAAAGATGCATATATGAAAAAAAGTAAAATAAGACCTAAAAAGTCTCCCAAGATTAAAAACAGTTTTGAGAAGAAGTTTGTTTTTGCAGTAATTTTTTCATACTATTTTTCAGAGTATACAGGAAGGAAATTGGAGATACTATATTAAATTGCTAATAAGCATTTCAAATAATAGTAAAGTATTTGCATTACAGTGTTTCTTTTAAAAATACCAGTGTCTTCTAAAATATCTCTAAAAATATCTCTAAAACTTTGAAATTTGGTTCAGATTATTATTAATCGTCCTTAAAATTCTTGATTCTCCTATTTTCTCATTCCTTTTAGTCCAAGCCAAATTTTTTTTATGTTCTCTCTTCATTAGACTCTTTTTTTTTAAATAGTTGTTTGTTTTTACAAAGAACAAAATCATAGGTTGAAGTAGTGATTAAGCTGGCATTAAAACGTAACTGTGAGTGCCATTTCCTGTTCTAATCATCTGATCGTGGTGCCTTCTTCTTCTGTGCTCTTTCCTATTTTTCATTAGAAATTTAATACTTTGGTAGGGGAAAAGGGAGCTCAAATGAGTGGAGGGCAGAAACAGAGAATCGCGATTGCTCGAGCTTTAGTTCGAAACCCGAAGATTCTAATCTTAGATGAGGCTACATCTGCCCTAGATACAGAAAGTGAATCACTAGTTCAAGCTGCACTGGAGAAGGTAAGTGAGTAGACACATTTATTACTTTCATATTCTTGGTTCAGCATTGTTTTTAAATATAAGAAACTATGGCTACATAATAGATTATTTATTAATTTCAGAGACCTCCTTGTGGTCCAGATGCAAGGTATTCATCCTTGTAAAAACTTATGTGATGGTTATAGGAATTGATTTGGAGGAGAAAGGAGGATGACGTACTTGGTGTTAAAAATATATATGAGGCTCATATTTAAACAGTCATCCTATACATACCTCCATTCCAACAGATCTATACTTTCTTCCTCCTCAGAGTAACCCCATACCTCTACCACCATCACAACTATAACCATATCCATCCTTTGCCTCTTCTGTACACACCTGTGGGATTCTCTTCTCTGACCACTTTTCCTCTTTAGGTCAACCCCAGAGTACTCTTTTAAATTAATTTCACTTCAAGTGGAGAACATACTGTGTGGTTTGCCTTGACCTTGGACCATCCTCCTTCAACAGTCCTGGGCCCTCAGACCTCACATTGACTTCCTGCTCACTGCAAGCTGCTGCACATGCTTCATGTCCACAATACAGCCATGGCCCTCTACCAAACTGCACTGCATCTGGGAGAGTCATGTGGTGATATGAAAAACTATGGAATTCTTTTTTGAATGGCCAAACCCCTTTTTAAATCATGGCCTTCAAACCCTTCAGAAGGCTTAATGGCACATATTACTTTGAGCTTGTTTGAAAATGTATCAAGTGTTTTTCTCTCTAAGAAAATTATAGGTTTATCTTATTAAACACTGATTTTATGTGGCCACAAAAGGTTACTGGCAGCCAGAGTACCCCACTGCTTATTGAAAAATCTATTAGTTACTATTGTCAACTTATAAATCAGACTGTATAAATTTTTACCCTTTTTTCCATCCCATGATAAGAGTGCCACATATTGCTCATGATGTTTCTTATTTCCATAAAATAATAAGTGATACAAAAATTCATCTTTATTGTGGACACTTTGCCAAATTTGCTTCATCTTTGTGGAGAAGAAACAATAATTCCCTCAAAAGTATGGCTAATGCTTTATTAATTTTTTATACTTAATAACAAGGCTCTATAGAGAACACTCAAATTGTGTTTATTAATAGTGATGTTTACTTTCTTAGGGCTTGAGTATACTGAAAAATGATTACACTAAACTGTCTTAAATTACATCAATTGTTTTTCTAGTTTTATGGAGATGTAATTGACATTCATATATAAGATTAAAGATATTATAATAGGCTCTAGAGTTGTTTAGAGTTTAAAGGTGCCCATTGTCTTTTGTTAATCACTTCAGGCAATCAAAACTTCTTCATAATTTTAAAATAAATATTTGCTTAGTGACATAATAAACTTAGAAATTTTTTTCTACTGATTAAAATGAAATGTCATAAGTGAAAAGAGAATGTAAAATGTTTGTAAGCTATTATTCCACATATATAACTTATTTTTTAAAATATTTTTAATTCATTTACTGCTATTGTTTTCCAGTTTTTAAAGAGGTTACAATACATCCCCCATACATGGTAGAGATGTATAGGTGTGAAGCTGCTTTAAGTAGGTTTTGCTGGTCTTTTGTGGAGTGAGGGTAACTGGTAACAAATGAGGTGACAAGTAGCACAGTAAATGGATTAATTATGTACAGCTCAGTATATAATTGACTTGTGGTGAAGAGGAGAGTTAAGATACAGGCAAAGTAATGAACACTCCAGTGCCATAAGAGTTCTCTACACATACCACATAGATGGTGGTTATGGAATCAAGTCTTTAAAGAGGCCCCCACCTAAGGAGGGTAGGACATCCAGCAGGTCTCATTTCTGCTTGTCTAAGAACTCTCAGACCCTGCAGCATGATAACGGCCTAGCCCACAGGAAAAAAGAAAAAGGAATTAGGAACTTTTTAGTTTTTTTTTTCTTTTCCTTTCCTTTTCCTTTTTCCTTTCTTTATTCCTTTTTTTTACCATTTGTAGCAACCCTATAATAGTTGAAAACAGAAAGGGGATTTCTGCAAGAGAATTTTCTTGGCTGGAATTTAGCCAGGGGAACAAAAGTAACACAGAGAATACCTCATCCCAAAAGCAACATGTGACATTTTATATGCTTGCTTAATCAAGTTCACATTTGAAAGGCTTGGTGTTAAATTATAGGCCACTAACTTCTTTTAGAATAATGCTTCTCTCCCTTTGATAGATCAAGGTCCCATAGAGAATCTAAGACAGTGGAAAATAAACCACTATAACTCTTCAGAACAATCTACACATGCACCTGTACACAAAGATTTATATATAATATTGAGAGATTCATAGACCCCCTGAACTGTTCATAAGTCATTATTTTAGGTTTAATAAAGGAACAAGTGGACAATAATTAACCCTTACAAGAACTCAATGATATGAACATTTAATCTCCTATTTTACATATGTGCACCATGAAGCACAGAGAGGTTGAGTAACAGCTAGGAAGCAGTGAAGCCAGAACCTGTTCCCAGACAGTGGGCCCTCTAGCTCATTGACATAACTACCATGGTGTAGTCCATCAAGATTTTTAATCTGCTAGGGACTGAAACTAAATTTGAAACCAGATCATTCTCCAAAACTAGCCTTTTATTAAGCATAGACTGACTTACACGATCCAGCAATTCCACTTTTGGATATATAGCCAAAAAATAATTGAAAGGAGGAACTCAGACAGATATGTGTATACCAAGGTTCAGAGCATCATTCATAATACCCAAAAGGTAGAAATAATGCAATTAGCCATTGACAGATGAATGGATGAACAAATTGTGATATATACGTATAATGGAATAGTACTCAGTCTTAACAAGAAAAGGAAATTCTGACACAAACTACAACATGGATGACCCTAGAACACATATGCTAACTAAAATAAGACAGATACAAAAAGACAAATACTGTATAATTATACTTATATAAGATACCTAGAATAGTAAAATTCATAGACAGAAAGTTGAATAGAGGCTACCAGGGGCTGTGGGAAGCGGGGAATGGGGGATTATGATTTAAAGGGTACAGAGTTTCAGTATGGGATGGAGAAAAAGTTCTGGAGATGGATAGTGGTGATGGTTGCACAACAACGTGAGTATACTTAATTGTATACTTTAAAAGGTTAAAATTGATATAAAATTATGTTATTTTACAAGAAAGAAAAGCAATCTAATTTTGAGCATAGAAGAATAGTGACACAGAAGAAATTGGCCTCTCAGATCCAGGAAGATCTTGCCCTTAACAATGGCTGGAATGACAGCTCAGCAAATATGGCCAATATTTTATAATAACTTGAATGTGGAGTATAATCTTTAAAAATACTGAATCACTATGTTGTACAACTGAAACTAATATAATATTGTAAGTCAAGTATACTTCAACATAATAAAGGCCATGTATGAAAAACCCACAGGTAACGTCATACTCATTGGGGGAAAGCTGAAAGCATTTCCTCTAAGATTAGGAACAAGACAAGGATGCTCACTCTCACCACTTTTATTCAACATAATTTTGGAAGTCCTAGCCATAGAAATCAGAGAAAGAAAGAAAAGGAATCCTAATTGGAAACAAAGAAGCAAAACTGTCACTGTTTGCAGATGACATGATATTATACATAGAAAACCCTAAAGAAGTGACTAGAAAACTACCAAAACTCATCAATGAATTTGGTAAAGTTGCAGGATACAAAATTAGTATACAGAAATCAGTTGTATTTCTATACACTAACAACAAAATAGCAGAAAAAGAAATTAAGGAAACAATACCATTTACCATTGCACCAAAAAGAATAAAATACCTACCCATGGAGACAAAAGACCTGTCTCTGAAAACTATAAGACACTGATGAAAGAAATTGAAGATGATATAAACAAATGGAAAGATATACCATGCTCTTGGACTGTAAGAATCAATACTGTTGAAATGGTCATACTACCAAATATACAGATTCAGTGCAATCCCTATCAAATTACCAATGACATTTTTCACAGAGCTGGAACAAAAAACTGTTAAAATATGTATGGAAACACAAAAGACCCTGAATAGCCAAAACAGTTTTGAAAAAGAATGGAGCTGGGGGAATCACACTCCCTGGCTTCAGACTATACTACAAAGCTACAGTAATGAAAATAGTATGGTACTGGCACAAAAACAGACATGTAGATCAATGGAACAGGGTACAGATTCCAGAAATAAACCCACACACTTATGGTCAATTAATCTATGACAAAGGATGCAAGAATACACAATGGAGAAAAGACAGTCTCTTCAATAAGTGGTGCTGGGAAAACTGGACAGCTACCTGCAAACAACTGAAATTAGAACATTTTCTAACACCATATACAAAAATAAACTAAAAAATGCATTAAAGACTTAAATGTAAGACCAGATGCTATAAAACACCTATAGGAAAGCTTAGGCAAAACACTCTTGGACATAAATCACAGCAATGTATTTTTTGAACCAGCTCCTAGAGTAATGGAAATAAAAGCAAAAATAAACAAAGGGAACCTAATTAAACTCAAAAGCTTTTACACAGCTAAGGATACCGTCAACAAAATGAAAAGACAACCTACAGAATGGAAGAAAATATTTGCAAATGATGCAAACAACAAGGGACTAATTTCCAAAATAAACTAACAGCCCATACTCCTTAATATCAAAAATCAAGCAACCCAATCAAAAAATGGGCAGAAGACCTAAATAGACATCTCTCCAAAAAAGACAGACAGATGACCAACAAGCACATGAAAAGATGCTCAGCATCACTTATTGTTAGAGAAATGCAAATCAAAACTACAATGAGATATTACCTCACACCAGTCAGAATGGACATCATTAAGAAGTCTACAAATGATAAATTCTGGAGAGAGTGTGGAGAAAAAGGAACCCTCCTAGACTGTTGGTGGGAATATAAATTGGTGCTGCCACTACAGAAGACAGTATGGAGGTTCTTTAAAAAACTAAAAATCAACTTACCATTTGATCCAGTAATCCCACTCCTGGGCATATATCTGGAGAAAAATGTAATTCAAAAAGACACATACACCCCAGCATTCATAGCAGCACTATTTACAATAGCCAAAACATGGAAATAACCCAAATGTCCATCAACAGATGACTGGATAAAGAAGATGTGGTACAATTATATAATGGAATACTACTCAGCCATAAAAAGAATAAAATAATGCCATTTGCAGCAACATGAATGGACCTGGAGATCGTCATTCTAAGTGAAGTGAGCCAGAAAGAGAAAGAAAAATGCTGTGTGATATCACTTATATGTAGAATCTAAACAAAAGGGCAAAAATCAACTTATCTACAAAACAGAAACAGACTCACAGACATAGATACAAACTGATGGTTACCAGGGAATAAATATAGTGGGAAGGAATAAATTGAGAATTTGAAAATTGCACCTCTTGGAGAGTGATGGAAATGTTAGCTATCTTGATTGTGGTAGTGGTTTCATTAGCATATACATCTATCAAAATTCATCAAATTGTACGTTTGAAATATGTGTAGTTTACTGTACAGGAACCATACCACAATAAAGGCATTTTAAAAAAAGAAAAATGAGCAAAAACCTCCATTCACAAGAGAGACTATCCAAATTGTCGGTAACCGTGTAAGAAGTTGTTCAGCTTTATCAGTCATCAGGAAAATGCAAATAAAAGCCACACTATGACAGTATTTTCCTACTAGAAAAAGAAGTAACCAAGTGTTGGTGAGAATATAGAGTAACCATAACTCTCTTGCACTGTTGAGGAAACATTTATAAACTGGGACAACCATTTTGAAAGCTGTTTGGCAGAATTTTAAAAAGCTGAGCAATTCCCCTCTTAGATACACATCTAATAGAATTGTGTACATATGTTCACCAAATAAACATGTATAGGAATCTTGTCATAATAGAAAAAACCCTGAGACTGCCCAAGTGCCAATCAGTAGTAGAGTGGAAAATAAATTGTGATATATTTGCACAACGGACTACTATTCAGCAATAAGAATGATCTACAACTATATACAACAAAATGGATGAACCTCAAAAACATGTTGAACAAAAAAGTATATACTGCATGATTCCATTTATATAAAAGAAAAAACTAAACAAAATTAATCTAAGCTGTTAGAGGTCAGGATAGTGGGTAACGTTGGTTTGGGTGAATGGCAGCAGAGATTAGAAGAGAACCTGAAGCAGGTTTCTGGGGACTGGTATTGATCTGTTTCTTAATCTGGGTGCTGTGCATCTGGATGTATTTGGTTTGTAAAGGTGAACTGATCTTGACACTTATATGTACTTCTCCACTGTGTATATAATACTTGTTAAAAAGTTTAAAATATGCTTTATCTTGAATCTGTACCCAACTAGTTAAGTAATATCACCGTTTTAGAGATGAAGAAAATGAGAAATAGTAAGCTTAAATTTCCTAGCTACTTTTAGTTTCTAATAACCAGGCAGCTAGTAGGTGGCTCAGAGTAAATGGTCTTTAGTTTCTGTCTGTTTCTAAGATATTATGGTATTATAAATCCACCCATTTGGAATCCTGAATTCCTGCCTTTCTTTTTATTTTAATTTATGTTGGTTTTCCTAATTGATTAAAATTTTCAAACTTCTATATCCAAAGGTAAGACTCTCATATTTAAATACTACTGCTAGAGGTTTTCTTGAATATTTAGTTTGTTATTTCTGCTAATTTTACGTTTGTTTTCTATGCTTATTATTTTATAGGCAAGCAGAGGTCGGACTACAATTATGGTAGCTCACCGACTTTCCACTATTCGAAGTGCAGATATGATTGTGACCATAAAAGATGGGATGGTAGTGGAAAAAGGAACACATGCTGAACTAATGGCAAAACAAGGTCTATATTATTCACTTGCAATGTCACAGGTAATGTTTATATGACATAATGTTTTATTTGCAGGGGTTTTAAAAACTTTTCAGAGAGCATGCCATGCTAGAATACAGAAGTCCTGAATTATAATCTTAGGTTTCACAAAGAACCAAGATTTATTTATAGTTCCTCAGTGGAGAAATTCAGTGTATCTAAAATCCTCAATACTGTGCTAGATAATATGATGAAAGTTAAAGAACTAATTGAGACATAGCACCTAATATGTTTCAGGCACACTACAAATAGGCTTCAAAGCTTGTATGTGGCAGATCCAAAACAGTCTGATATACTCTATATATACTGTGATCTTTTCTTCAGAACACAGAGACACTTAACACCCAATCTCTACTTAAAGGCTTAGCTGTAGGGGCAAAATGCAAAGTCATGCATACAGATGTTACAAGTTATAGAAGTAAGAAGCAAAATTGGTGGGAACATGAGGAAGTAGATTACCCATGGAAAGATTCATGAAGAAGTCTTGAAGGCAAGGAAGTAGGAGGTGGAAAAGGAGGAGAAATCTAGATGGTATGGAGGTAAGAAGGAACTTAGTTTGTAACTAAACAGAAAGGAGATCAGCCTTCCATAAGTAACAATGAGTGTTGAGGGAATAATGGAAAAGAGTTGGATAATGAAAGTCAGATAATGGAAAAGTTGAGACTAATACAGTGCCTGGCACACAGTAGCCACTCAAAAAATATCTGCTGAGTTAAAGGATGCAGACACATGTCCATACCATGTACATATTGCATTCTCACAGGTGGACTAGAAAGCTCATGTTAGGCAATCAGAGGAGGCATGATAATGATGGAGACACAAAGACAAATTCCTGTTTTTTAGGATCCAAATTTCTGCAAACCATGTGACCTACCCTACTGAATTTCACATAGCTTTTTGTTAGGGCACCTTAGTGTACATGATAGGAATTAGGCTCTAGCTATCTTCTTCATTCTGCCTTCTTCTCTTAGTCTGGAAGGCAGCATTCTTTCCAGGAGGTCTTCTACAGACAACTAATCTCAACTCTTCAGTTTTTTACTTCTTCAACTATCTGATTACATGTTTGATGTCAACATTATTATTTTACAAATTAGGAAATTCAGTAAGTTATGAGCCTCCATCTCCTCATCAGACTTAAAATTTCAAACCCTAGCTTTCTTCACAATGCTATAGTGAAGAATTTGTAAATACATCCTATAAAGCAATGATAGTTTTAAAAAAAATTGAAAATGTAATTTTACATTGATTTGAAAACTGCTTGATTCCAATTTTGTTTCATATTAGGCCATATTTTCTCTAAAGATAAAATATAGGTGTAATTTGTCAGTTAAATTTGCATAATTTTCATTCCATAGTATACTTAATAATTTACGAAGTTATTAAATTCAATATTTTCAAACAAATCATTGTAACAATAAAAAAACACAACTATAGTCAAATTAACCCTATTTTGAGATTTGTAAAAACTACACTAAGATCTTTCTTTGAAGTAATACTTCTTTATTTTTTACTATAACTAAACTAAAACTCCATTATAAGGTGTTTCACATAAGAGTTTCACAATGTAAGGGAAACAAAAATGGGGTGTTTGTGGTATAAGTGTATAAAAATTAAAAACACCTTATTCAAAATGGATTAGTACTCTCTGATTACTTAAAATAATGTTCACTGTTGAACACTGGAATTTGACACAACATTGTAAAATGATTATAAATCAATAAAAAATGTTAAAAAATAATGTTCATTGTGATATAACAATATCATTTTAAATATTAATTTTCAGTGAACAACTCTGATATTCTGGATACTGTGTAATTAGCATAACATACATGATATCTACATAAATAGTAATATTTATAAAAAGCTACACTTATTTGTCACTATGTCTGTAGTGTCCAAATGAATCAATTTATGACAATTCATGATTATCATAAGTATTACAAAGTTAATGCTGCTAAGAAAATCAACCCCATGTTAGTAATGGGGAGACTGTGCGTTTGTGGAGGTAAGGGGTATAGGGGAAATCTCTGTACCTTCTGCTCAGTTTTGTTATGAACCTAAAACTGCTCTAAAATAATTAAGTATATTTTTTAAAATTTTTTAAAAGAAAAGAAAATCAATACCAAAAAGCAACATAGCAGAATGGTTAAGGTTACAAGCTCTGGAGACACTTCAAGTTGAAATCCCTACTCAGCCATTTAATAGTTTTAGGACCTTGATAAGTTGTTTAAATTGTCTGTGCCTCAATTTTCTAATCTCTAGCATGGGAAAAATAATAGTAACCTATTAATGAATTACAATGAGTATTAAATGAGTTCATTCATGTAAAGTGCTTAGAATTATTGTTGGCATAAAAAATGTTATTATATTACTATTCTTAACGTTAGCATTTGTTATCTAATCAAACTTTTCAGAAAAGTTCAAACCATGATTATAAACTATAATCATGTATAGACTAATGTTGTAATTATCTATCTAGAATGTACAATTACTTATAAACATAGTGAGTCTGCAAGTTTCCTCTAGTGAGTTTCCATGTAAAAATGGAATAAAAACAGGTAGAGATATATACATACCAAAACTTCTCATCATTGTTCCTTTGTCTAGGAGCCTTCTCAGGTCTTTGACCTGTTAAAGCATCTCTTTAGAAAAATTTATTATGAGAAGAAGTCAAATTTTATTTTAAACTTGCCACAAAGTAAGTAGCTCCTGGGGAAAAAAAGCCAAATAAAAGATTTCCTTCTTGGTAGAGAAATTCATAGGGAAAAAAAGAAAGCGATAGCATAAAAGAATGTCTGATTAAAGATGTTAGGATATTATAAGGCTGGTTAAAGTTCTTGGGACTTTGAAATGACTGATTAGCAGTTGTTAATCTTAAAGAATCCCAGTTTCCCTGGGAAGCCTTCAGTGTTCATATTCTCCTTTACACCTTAATCTAAGTTTGTCCATCTCCTCGCTTCATTCTGGTCTGGGCCCCCATCATCCTAACTAGGCTCTTCATTTCTGTCTTGACCTCTCCTCCCATCTCTTCATGGGGAAGTCACAGTTTACTCACAACACATTCAGATAAGCAGACGTGTAAATCGGTTATATCACTGAAATTGGTCTCATTTTTCTTGGAGGAGCAAGTAAAACAAAAACTAACTTAGAGCAATCTGGTTTAGAATTAGAACCTCATTCTATCCTGTGATTTAAATAGTCTTTAAGATTCACTTGATGTCTTTGGCATTTCTTTTTATTTTGGAGCTGGTCCTACCAATTTTTCTTTTTGATCAGTTTGAAATGAGCAGAGGTGGCAGGCCTGGAAAATGTTACTGTCTCCTAAGATCTTTCTCAGGCCCAGGACCAGCCTCACATTTAAGTGCCAGCTACATGTTATAAATTTACAAGCTCCAGAAAAGGCTAGGAAGAAGGGGTCAGAGACAGTATATTTGAGTCATCTTCCTCCAAAACTCCTTTTGCTAAGACCTGTTCTTGCTAGTAGAATAATTGATTTAGATTAAGACATTGTTTTCTCCCATTAATTATACAGGTATTTGGATAAAAAGGCATAGTGCGATATTGTCACTCACTAACATTTTAGGATGAGTTGGACTTACTAGGTATCTATCATCCTGAAAACTTCAGCAAGAACTGCACAGGAATCACCACTTTTTTTTTAATTGAGTTTTAGTCAGTTTACAATGTTGTGTCATTTTCCAGTGTAGAGCACGATTTTTCAGTTATACATGTACATACATATATGCATTGTCTCATTCTTTTTCGCTGTGAGCTACTACAAGATCTTGTATATATTTCCCTGTGCTATATACAGTGTAATCTTGTTTATCTATTCTACATATGCCTGTCAGTATCTACAGATTTCGAGCTCCCAGTCTGTCCCTTCCCATCACTACCCCCATGAAGAATACACCACTTTAAATAACAGAGGCAACATAGTTTTAGAGGGATGCTTAATAAAGTTCCTTTGAATTTTTAAGGCATTATTCTGGTGGTAACATGTATATTCTTCATTTAAGGATATTAAAAAAGCTGATGAAGAGATGGAAACAATGGCATATTCTACTGAAAAAAATACCAATTCAATTCCTCTGCGCTCTATGAATAGCATCAAGTCAGACTTTGCTGACAAGTCTGAGGAATCCATCCAATGTAAAGAGGTAATGGTTCAACTGAGAACAAGTTTTACGCACATGTTCTCCAGTGAATTTTGATACAATCCTTACAATATTTAGAATTTATTAAATGTAAAATGTTATTATAGCACTAGTTTATAGAATATAAATCTTTTCCTGAACTTTACTCTAACATAATTGTGACACATGAAAAAAGTATATACTGTATGTTTCCATTTATATAGAACTCTAGAAAATGCAGAACAATCTATAGTAACAGAAAACATATCAGTTGTTATAGGGTAAGAGCACTGGCAGCTGGGTGGCGTGGGAGAAAGGGATTATAAAAGGCAGGAGAAAACTTGCAGGGATAGTGGATATGTTCATTACATTGACTATGGTAGGGGAAGGGTGTAGCCCAAGTGGTAGAGTACATGCTTTGCATTCACAAGGTCCTGGGTTCAATCTCCAGTGCCTCCTCTGAAAATAAATAAATAAGTAAACCTAATTACTTCCCCCCAGAACCATTATGTTGACTGTGGTGCTGGTTTCGTAAGTATGCAGTTGTGTCTAAACTTGTCAAGTTGTACATTTTAAATATGTGCAGCTTGTTGTATGAAAGATTAAGTTTTAAATTTTAAGCTCTTTCCTGTCTCTTTACAAAATACCTATAATTTCATGTATAATTTATGTCACATTCTCTTAAAACATGTTATATAACCTGTAGCATATTTAGGTAGCACAGATTTCTCATGATTTTACTAAACTTTTTCATTTTGTTACTATCTTATTTCATTTTATTCTTTTCTACCTTGATAACATTGTTTAAGTACTACCCATTTTTTTCAATCTGTTGTGTACTTTTAGAGGCAAAAGTATAAATTATTCTATGGAACCAAGATAGCCCTCCAACATGTACTGGCTCTACATGTGATTTCCTGGCATTGTGTCCTGGGACATGTTAAGCCTAGTTTCATTACAAATTGAGCTAATTTTGTAAAGAATTTGACAAAAAAGAAAATCTGTGTTCAGTGCTCCATGAAGAGTTGGAATGGAACTTTTAAAATTTCTATATATTCTGTGGGACAGTCACTTAACTGAAAAGTGAGGCTGTTTATGAGGATGATCTTCAGAAAACTTTAAAAACAAAGATAATAGATAGTCAATTATTAAATAACCCAATATAATTTCAGCTTAGCCATTCTGAAAATAAACTTTAAGGACTTTGAATTTTAAAAGTTCTATTGTTTAAACAATAGAGCTTACATTATACTTGCCATACTAAGATTAAACCAAGAATTAAAAACTACTTTCTAGTCTCTCCTGAGGACTTTCTCGGGTTATCAAGTTCATAAATTTTATTACTTCAAGAGTGAATGACATGAGTAAGTTTTAACATATGAAATGCCTAAAAGTTTGCTATCTACTTTTATATTCAAAATAATTACTCATCATAAAGCTATTCACAAGATTTTTTTAAGTTTCTGAAATAAATTCCCTGTATATTCCAGACAAGAGCGAGGAGAGATCATTACTGTGTTATTTGTCCTCTGATCATCATGACTGCTACCTGCCCATGGCACCCTCCAAGGATTCCAGGAGGGGCTGGCAGATATCAGAGCTACTTGCAATGTTCATTCTTTGTATAAGACCTGATATTTTGTGTAACATTATCCTTCCTCTAATAGCATCAGCAACAACTAACATTATTGGATACTTATTTTTGCAAACACTGACTTAATAATTCTGAAAACAATCCTGTAAGATAGAAATTTTTATCTTCCTTGGAAACTCAGAAAGATGAGTAAACTGAGGCTTGGTGATTATAAGCATACTCTGATATTGTGGCATTTTACTTATAAATGGGAACTCCCAAACCAGCTTTTAACCAAGATGTTAAAAAAATGTTTCCATGAATTAGTCACAGAAGTGCAAAACTCAAGCTTAAAATGTGACTAAAACTTTTACCTTCTGTCTCTGCTTAGTTTCTACCTAGATTTTGTCCTATGCTAGAGCATGATATTCCATCTTAGATCTATTCAAGACTGGCTAACTTCTCCATTAGGTTCCATTATGCTCTCAAACTGGGGTTCTAACTAAGATTTTTTATTTATAGACAAGTCTTCCTGAAGTTTCTCTATTAAAAATTTTTAAATTAAACAAACCTGAATGGTCTTCTGTGGTTCTGGGGACATTGGCTTCTATTCTAAATGGAACTGTTCATCCAGTATTTTCTATCATCTTTGCAAAAATCGTAACTGTAAGTAAAACTAACCTGATAATCTCTTTAACAAATTTAAAGTGTAACCTGAGAGAACAGGTCTGTTGTACTTTGACCCAGCAAGGGGAAAATTGGAACATGTAGTGTGTCACCCCTAGTGTGGAATCCATGATAGAAAGGTTAACTAATGTTCTCAGGGGATAAGCCACCCTCTATTGTGAAGTGTTTGTCTGGGCCTTGTTGACTGGGCAATCAGTAAAGAAATTGCTTTGTTTTCTAATTTTGACTCTAGTGCTGTATCAGCATTCTAAAGCACTGAAGCAATAAAATAGACAAATACAACTACTCTTCTTTCAACCGGTTTGAACAATGGCCATTTTTTATTACCAGTCAACTCAGAGAGAGGAAATAACAAGAGTTTGGGATTGTTCTGGGAGACCTAGGAGAGTTGATGGATTCAGTGATCTTATTAGAGCCATGTTGTCTTCAGTCTCCTGGACTGTTACTACACTGTGTCAGCATAGATGTCAATGTATGTATAATTATTAATTTTAGAAACAATTTCCAGGGACATGTTTAAAGGTCTCATACTACAGGTAGTACTTTAATTGAGAAATATTAAGAAACCTGAGTTATTAGAAGTTATTAGAAATAATAATTCAATTAGAAAACTAATTTCAGTTTCTTTTAAAATATACTGAGTTAGAGGACTCATTTGTCTGATGCTGTATTTATATAGCTTAAGTGAGAAAATTAGCAGTGAGGGTTTTTTTGTGTGTGATGAATGTAGAGGATAGAACGAATAATGGTGAATTTTTTCCCAGAAATGTGTGCAAATTATTATGTTGAAATTTATTTTTAAAATCCTGATGGATAGACGTTTTAGTGTTTTCACTTTCTTTAATGTTTTTCCTCCAACCACCTGATAAAAAAATCTGTTCTTTTCCAGATGTTTGAAAATGATGATAAAACCACATTAAAACATGATGCAGAAATATATTCCATTCTATTTGTCATTTTGGGTGTTATTTGCTTTGTCAGTTATTTCATTCAGGTAAGCTTTTAATGAATTAAACAAATTTGTACATGATTACTTTTTTATGTCATCCTATTTAAGTTAAAAATAGTAACTAATTATAATGACTAAACAAAATATAAATAAGTAAATGTAGTATCCAAATGTTACAAAGAGATAGAAAGGAGAGTTAAGAATAAATGTAGGTTTTTTTGTTTGTTTTCCAGGGATTGTTTTATGGCAGAGCAGGGGAAATTTTAACCATGAGATTAAGACACTTGGCATTTAAAGCCATGTTATATCAGGTCAGTATTTAGTTGATTTTTTTCTAATTTTGTTTGAAATGTGTTTTTAAATATTCTAGCTTTTAGTTTTTCTTCAAGTCGATTTCTTGACATAATCTTTCCTTTGATCATATAAAAGCATTCTGTGTCCCAAGCAGCATCTACCAGAATTCTTGTAGTATATTTTTCTAATAGAAGCAAGTCCAAAATTGTTATGTTCAAAAATGCAACTGATAGAAAATAGGATTTAGAGTCCACTCCTTGTTGCTTGCATTTATCTTTACAAATCTTTCTTTTAATGTATAATGTAGTGTTCTAGGATCAGCATGGAGGACTAATTAAATCTAAAAAGGAGAGTTAAGAGCTACGGTATCTTGAGGAACATGTTTTAAAAGGAGGAGTTAATTTCTGTAGTTCTTATCCATGTGCACAGCTTAAGTGTTTTCACTGCACACTTCTTAAAGCAACCAATCTCTCTGCTCTCATCAGAAGAGTCTTGAATTCAGATAACATCAGTCTAGCTGGCAGGTTAGCCTGCCACACACAGATAATCATTCACACCTGTGAAATAACTAAAGCTAGGTGGATCAAATAGTAACCTGGAAAAGTAAGTCTGAGGGGCAAATGGCAGGAATGTCTCAGATTGGTACCTCTAAAATTCCTTCAGGAGGCTGAGGTATATTGGGTTACCCTGAAAGCCAGTAATCATTTGGAGCCCTTTGCCACACTTTCTGTCACCAGAATTCACCGTGTAGGAGCAAATAGCTTCCCTCCAGGGTCATTTCTTTTCAAAAATAGTTACTGTCACTCCAGCCCAGTCGTCAAAACCAGTTTTTACATCTTGTGACTTTTAGCAGTAGTGTTCAAAGGACTGCTGAGTAACAAAACTCCTCTGCCTTTATGTGCTCTTAGGGAACTGCAAGATACAAAATGAAGCAAATGGGAGGTTTCCCCTAGCAACTTGATGCTCTGAAACATTTGACGACTAACACCTTCTCTCAAAAAGGTCCTATGAGAGACACTCCTTAATCCAGAAAAACAAAAATCTACTTGACAGATCATAAAATTATTTAATATTTGCACATCTCATCTTGCTCACATTAAACTTGTACTTTAGTTTTCTTTTTTATTTATGAACACATTACATCTTTACCTCAAACCTTTGATGAAATAAAGTGGAACTTTAATTAACTAATATTATATTTCATGCTTGTTGACACTTTCTGCTCATTTTTTTTAATGTACTTATATTTTTCCACATTCAGTGAAATTTATTTTCAATTCCAGGAACTTTTGAAAATATTCCCTGGGTGTTTTAAATGGAAGAGTGTAAACTAACTTTTCCAAGAATCACTTTGAACTTCCTTTCTAGAGGTTCACAGGATGCTTTGGTGGAGGAGTCTCAAGTCCACAAGCCATTTTAACCAGTGGATATTGTTAATCCAATATCCTAATGGTTGATTCTGGACACTGATCCTCTGCCTAGCATTAGCCATGTGAACACCAGACAGTAATGTTCCTGGATAGAGTAACTTCTGCCCCTAAGAATACACCAATCTGTAAGCCATAAACTCTGGTTCTTCAAAACACATGCACACACAAAGACATACAGAGAGAAACTCTGCTATTCAGCAGATATTATTAAATAGTCCCATAAATCCAACTTAGCCCCTTTCAACTTATCATTTGTTTTCCCCCTTCATTCTTCAGCATTCTTCTTGCTTCCTTGCTTTTTTAATTGGAAGAAAAGAAAGGAGTTATATATTTGACCTTTTCTTCATAAATACCTTACCAATTTCACTCCTTTCTCTAGTAAGGGAAGTTCCTAATGTGCAGTTTTGCCTAACTCTTACTACCTGGTTTTTTCCCTAAGATAAGATTTTTTAAGGCTTAGAAAACATGCCGAGACTTGCAGTGCTTTTTATAACCATTTTGAAACCTCATTTGAGGTAGAGGTATTTAAGGAATCAGGTGTGGTCTTTTTGTAGGTATAAAATCTATATTTTATTTGATTACTTGAGATCCTTCCAGTTGAAAAGAATGTTCTAATTGTTGCTGACTTCAGTCGTTGTAAATAATCCATTGCTTATTGTGTTTCAAAGCTTAATTTATATTTCTTAGTGATAAATACTGTCCTGTAGATCTGTTCGGTTTTTTTAAGACATGAAGTTTATTTTTGCCTATTTCTGTCTAAATTGGGTTGGCTAGGGCTTCTGGGTTGGGGGGAGAAGTTCTTCTAATCATAAGTTGTGATCACTAAGAGATCTCAAGAAGCTATTTCCAAAAGGATTTGAGGTAACAAGTCCTGAGTCAGGAGAAACAAGTAATGAAACTCAACTATAATGCTTCAGTTAAATGGGAGGCAGAACAGGATGGTTGATTAAAAACTCTAGCATTTGATTGCCTGGGTTCAAACTTTGGCCTCAGTACTTGCCAGCTGTGGTGTTGGGCAAGTTACTTAATCTTTCAGTACTTCAGTTTCCTCATTTATAAAAATATGGATAATCATATTACCTACCTCATAGGGTTGTTGTGATGATAAAATGTGAAAAGTCATACCAAGCACTTGATCATAGTGCTGCTGTAATTTTTTATTTCTAATGGAATCATTGGCAGGAAAAAAATGCGCTTACTAGTATCAAAAAAAAAAAAACCTGATAGCCTTACTTATAATCATTTTACCACCAGGAAGAGAAGAAGCAAGCTAATTTTAACTTAATACCAGCTACATTCCAGAAACTCTGTTAAGTGTTTTAGCACATAATGTCTATGCTGGAAAACAATTCCTAGAGTACATAATTGCTGGCTTGTTCAAAAGCAAGTTTGGATATCTTGCTGACTGAACATCAGATAATGACTAAGACTAGTCACATATGTATCCTTCGCCTTGTGTATTATAGCAAGTTACTATAGAATTAGGAATGTAATATTCAATACTAAATTCTTTTCTATACTTTTACTTGATATTATGTCTAAAAATTCTTTGTATTCCATGTCATGTGAAAATATAGAAATATTTAGAAAATGTATCTTTTTTTGAGTGTATGATATAAAACAGGTAATGCCTTCCATATCAAGAGTGCTGTAGTTATTATCATTGCTGATACATGTTCCAGATATGTTAGGCTCTTGACTGGGGTTGTGTTTTCAAAGTGGCTACTATGTTATGCAGATCATGATGTCTATGAAATGTCTTTCAGGCATTTAGGACCCTAAACTCTTTGGGACACTTTCCCAGTGCAGGGCTTTATGGAGTACTGCTGTCATGCTGGGGTTGTACTCCCCCTAGCCACATTCCTCCATGGGAGCTTTCTTCTCACAAGACTGCATGACTAATTTACAGCTTTTTATCTATTCTCCTTTTGTTTCTCTAGTTGGCAGAAGCTTGTAACCTGGGCATCATCAGTACCGTGGCTTTATGCCCTTCATTTACTAAAAATAAGTCATTTTTCAGAGACAGTCTCCACATAGTTTTAGTCCACAAGAGATATAAGTGGTTTGAGTGCATGGGAGGAAACATTCAATAGCTAATAAAAGGAAATCAGAATTCCTTGGGTTGAGAAGTGCTAAGAAGTGCTGTCTCTATTTGCTGTTGAAAATGAAATTGGTTATAAAAGTATGCTTTTATTGCTTGTATTTTTGACCTGTCTCTTTCTTCAAATTGTATGCTTTTTGACTGCAGATGTTTTACAGCAGACTTTCTTCCTTTTTAGCTTCTCACAATGTCCAGTGCTTATAAGATCTAGGGGGTAATATGAAGTGTCGGGGAAAATCTTGCCTATCTAGGTGCTAAAGAGAAGGAAATAGACTTTTTTAAAAATCATTTATCAGTTTAGAGAGAAAGATTTGGAAATATTTCTGAACTGTGTTTTGCATTACCTTACTTTTTAAATAGAGTCTGCTCTCCACAAATTAATTGTGGAATAAAATTACAAATTACTTGCTAGTTGAAAAAGACCATTTTAAGCACTGATTATTATACAATTTTGTAGCATGGTATTGAGTCCAAGCTGTTGGGCTTAAGTTTTTCCATTTGTATCTAAATACTGATCTTTTTAAAGTAAGAAACAAAAGTTATTTGATCCATAGTATTAACAAGAAATGAATGCCTGTGAGTGAGGAGGCCTTCTGAGTTAATACAGCAAAATAAGTCAGGGAAGAATCTTTTTGATAACCATATGTTAATTCCCTTTTTTCTCTAGGATATTTCCTGGTTTGATGATAAGGAAAACAGCCCAGGAGCCTTAACAACAATACTAGCCACAGATATAGCACAAATTCAAGGAGTATGTATATTGCTTTTATTTTTAAATAGTTTATGTATATGGTATACGTGCATGCACATACACACATGTCTGTGCATATATGTGAGCTATGCTGAGATGACCCACATCATTAAGGATACCAGGTAAGTCTCAGGACTGACAAGGAGCTCTCAATGAAAGATAGAAGGAAGCCTTTCAGTTCTGGATAATTTTAATCAAAAATAAAGGAGATTCAGAACACGTAATAGGATAATCAGAGGACTAAAGAAGATACCAAGAATGAATTAGAGAAAACAGCTCAGAATTAAATAGTAAGACAAGAAAAAATAACAACAAGAAAGCACACACACATAACTTAAGTTTTAATAAAAGAGGGAAGTTTAGTTTTTCCTTCCCCCAGAATAGGATTTTTTAAACATAAGGCCTAACAAGTTAAATTCATATGTACATCTGGAAATGATTCTGTGCTAGTTGTTATACAGATCAAGTTAAAAAGATATGTGTGATTATGTCTGGTCACATTGTGTGTAAATAAAAAGCATGTTTATGTACCATATTCAAAATCAGTGACAGACTGACCAGCACAATGTATGTCAAAGTGATGCTTAAATAAGTATAGGGAGTAGGGTTATATGGAAGAAATAAAGAGTAATTTATTAATTTTCTTCCAATTATTTTAATAAAAGTAACCTTTATATCACAAGGGAGATTTCAACTATGATTGAAAAAAGGAGTATAAAACAAGATTTCCCACTTTTAACTTAAGTGAGAATTTTTTTATCTCCTTGTTAAAATAAGAACTCTAGCAAATTAGTAGACTTTCCCTTTTCTTTATCATGCATGTGGGAGGAAAGGAAAGTCAGTGATGTACCTCTGAATAACAGAAAAGTCTTGAAAGTATTTTTTTCTGTTTAGAAATACCGAATGTTGATTATAGCATTGCTACCAAAACAATGGTCAACTAAAACAGCTCTTCAAGATTGTATTTTCTTTTGGAAACTATTCCCACAGGACATGGCCACTATTCTAACTTTTGTAACTTTTGCAAGACCTCTTTGTTCAATATATACATGCAAGGATATGTTTATATTACCAGAGAATAAAACAAGTAGGTTACAGTTTTGAATATTCACATGCTTCGATATTGGTATGGAAAACTAATTTTATGATGTAGAAAGAGCTCCAGAGAAAAGGGGGCATCATCATCATCATCTCTTCCTGAAACTCTTTTTGAAATTTTGAAAACAAGGCTCTAAATTTCATTAGGCAGTATTTAAATTTTAAAGTAGGCTGAGGAGCTCTATTTTATTGGTATAGGTGAAAAAAATGATGGATAGAATTTCAGCTAATAGTTAAGTAATGAGCATAGCATTAATCTTCCATATCACAGTAGAATTATCTCAATGACAACATCTGTGTTTAGAAATTCCAGGGTTCACTACTTTGGGCAGAAATATCAATCCCTATAATTCCCTTTGAATCTCCATTCCACAAAACTTACTTTTTTTTCCCTTTGCTATGTGAATGTTGTTTCCCTTTGCTTTACTACCTATCATCATTCAGATCTTTTAAAAATCCCATGACATAGGTATTCTTACTAGCAGCTCTGCATTATATGTGAGACATCTCTTTTAGCAAGTATTTACTTCAACCAAAAGAACAAATTAATACTAAACATCAACATCACTCTCCTAACTTTCATTAGTTGTTTCTAATAAATGGCATTGTCTCTCATTGAGAGAAATTACTGAGAATTTTTGTCAGTGTGATTCTTTATAAGCATCTTACTAATACTACTGGTTGATCATTTGAAAATTTCCTTTTGCAATTAGTAAATGTTGGTCTCGTGATAACATCTGGACAAGTCAAATCATTTTCATTGAATGAGAACTAGTAGCTAAAGACTAAATGGCTAGCACACTGATGGCAAATTTTAAATTACAGAATTTAAAAAGCAAAACAACCAGAGAAGGATTCCAAGAATGAGACTGTATCTACCAGCATGTAATTCATATAAACCCTTGCTTTGCCATGTATAGGCAGATTCATATCTAACTTGAATGGATACTCTTTCAATCAAAGGAAGAATTATTTACCAATCCTATTTGTCCACTATTTCTTCTCTCACAAAGACAAACTGCACTAGAGATGAATCAAGAAACAAAAATTCAGGGTCATGTTTCCTATCATATCAACCTAAGTAAGACATATTCTATCTCAGTTTCTTCATCATGTTATTTCAGTTAAATGTTATTTTATCAAATGTATTAGGGTGACTGTTCATAAAATAGCTCATTAATAATGATAAATACTACTTTGAAGCCTTTACTAATGAACAAAAATGTAAGCTCCTGGCTGCTTTTAGGGATTCTAATACTCTGAGAGTCATGAGAAAAACATGTTAGTGAAATAAAGTTATGGGACAAAATGATTCCTGAAATAGTTGATTGAATACAGCCAATTTAATTGATTTTTTCAACCCAAGATAATGACTTACTGCCAGTACATCCGTCAACAGACTGTTTTCTGCGTAATATGTAGTTTTATTAAATGTGTAAGACCATTTTAGGTTCTTTGGGAGACTAAAGTCCCTAAAATTACAAGGTATTTCTGCATGTTTTAGCAACCCCTTTTTATCATTCAAAAGTCTTACCTCACTGTTGTCCACAAGAAAGTGTGTTATTGATACCACAGGGTACACTTGCTATACCACTGACAGACACAATGTTAGTTCTAAGAATTCTTCTCATCAGAACTATAGTTACATTGCCCCAAGAAATAAAAATTTTGTTTATTAATACAGAAAGCCCAGTAGACTGATTAGATAGAACTAGGATAGCATTACCTGGACAGTGGTGACCTCACTTCTTGATTTAACTTTTCGGCATGGATAGTGTATAAAATATCTTACCATTACTTATGAGTTAGACACTGTGAGTAATCATTGAAGTCACTTTACTACCACAGTATAAGGTTAGCATATAATTGCTGTTTTGCTTACAATTTTAGGTTGAATTCATTAGGAGACATTATGAAGTCTACAGCAAAAGTTAATATCCAAAACCATAGTGGTTAAAGATGGTGGTTCTTGTAAAGGAAAATTTCAATCTCAGCCCTGAACTCAAAACATTGAAGTAAAACTTTATCACTACTAAACCCTCAAACTATTGTGTGGGAAGACAAATAAAGATATTCAGTTTCCACTTTTGAAAAAAACGGAAATAAATATGGTTAAGTCTATATGAGCAAATAAACTTCACCATTGAATACACTAGTCGAATAATGTCTGGTAAATTTTTTTATTTTCCACAAAATACTAATGAATAATACAATGAAAAACAATAGGCTTTAAACACCTTACATTTTCAGAAACTTTGTAAATTTGCCCAACTAAGCCTTTTTTTCTTCTACAGGTATTTTTACCACCATGAGCTGTAATACATCTTAGCAGATTACACTTCAGTTTGTACTCACACAGTTTTTTTTTTCAACTTCTTTGAAAATATTCTCACCTGTAGTTCCACATGGACTATTCACAGCAGCTAATTTTTCAGTCACTTCAAACTCAGCATTGATTCCTCAAAAAACCAACAATATTGAGCAGTATCAATAACATATGTCAACCTATCAAGAGCCAGGGAAAACTACTCAAAATGATCTGTCTTGGTTTTTAATTGATGATTGATGTTGCTGTCAGTGTTCTCAACTTTTTGAACAACTGTTCTCATCAAAAGGCTAATTGTCTGAGTTCATGCTCTCTGAACACATTTCTCCCACTATTGCAATCAAACACGATTTAATTAACTCACTATCTGTAAGTGACTTTCTTTGCTTAGCTAATAAATGAGCCACTCAGAAACTTTCTTTAGTTTGTCTCATTTTCACTTTTAAGTTTTACGAAGAAATTCTGCTAAGACGAATTTTCCATTTAAAATTTTCTAATTTCCATGAATATTACTTTCCTGTGAATTAGAAATGTTGTGATGAGTGCTTAGTCTGGTAATGTTGACCTGTTTTGTATATTTTTAGGACTATATAGTATCATGGCATAATGAACACAACACTGTGGCATCTAAGTAGAGCACAACGTGACCCGTAGTCCACTGTGCCTTAAAAGCAGGACATTCAAAGTGCACTTTTCTCTTCCTTTCTTGTGTGTAGATGAGGGACATGCAATGGTAATGTTTAAAACTAAGATAAAATGTCACAGTACAGCAATACACGTGGCACTTAACATGCTACTAAATTATAATCGCATCACAGATTTGTAGCATGCTGAGCAGCAGTACAGAGTGAGGAGAATGGCACATATGGTTTCTCTAGCAACTTCTCAACTCTCATTATAGTGCTAAGACAGCCATAGACAATAGGTAAACAAAAGGATTGGCTGTGTTCCAATAAAACTTTATGGACACTGAAATTTTCATTTGTAGAATTTTAATGTAGGTCTTTTTTATCTTCCTTATCTCAACTTTTTGAATATATGTTATATAATGATAATATCTTTTAATGTCATTATCTGCTAAGTCTAACATTTGTGTCAGTTCTGGATCAATTTCAGTTGATTGACTTTTATGCTCATTATGGGTCCTATTTTGCTGCTTTTTGGCATACCTGGTAATTTTTGACTGGATGCCACACATTGTGAATTTAATATTTTGGGGTACTGGATATTCTTGTATTTCTATAAATGCTCTTTTTTTGTTCTGTGATGTAGTTAAGTTACCTGGGAACAGTTTGATCCTTTGGGGGTCTTGATTTTAAGATTTATTAAGCAGGACTGGAGCCTACTACCAAGGGAAGTCCCTTCTCTACCCAATGCCCAGTGAATCATGAGGTTATCCAGTCAGTCTCATATGACCAAGCATTATTCCTGGCCCTCACTCATGCATTGCTCACTGGAACTCAAGGAGGACTCTCTGCAGATATCCAGATTTCTCTTTCTGTGTACCCCTCTTGTCTCTAGCTTACTTGTGCTCTCCAGACTCTCAGCTTTGTTTATTCAACTTATGGAGTCTGCTGGGCTCTGAGTTCACTCTTCCTACTCTGCAGCCCGAATGCTCTTTCAAGGGGTAAGCTGGGGAAAAGATGGTACCCACCTTGTTTGCTTCCCATTTCTGCCCTTGGTTACAGTATCTTGAAAAATATTGGTTCATATATTTTGTCTGTTTTTTGTTTCTTTCAGATGGGAGGACAAATCTATTCCCTTTCTTCATATTAACCAAAAGCAGAAATCCTGCCATATAGAATTTTATTTCTATAATTGCATACTGAGCTTCTTTTCATTTATTTTCTTATGGTAGCCATTCCTCTGGAATTTTCGTATCAAAGTTGTGTTCCCCACATTTAGCATAGTACCTTAGACATAGTAGATACTCCATAAATAATTGTTATCTTAAGAATTATTTAATTATGCTTTCTGCTCTTAATTTCCAAGAGAAAAATTCTATCTTTGTGCATGTTGCTAAAGAATCTAAGGAAGTTAATCAACTTTTCTCTGACTCCAGTTCTAAATTCTTTCTAAAAGTACATCATTCCTTTAGGTCTTTAAGATCATTTTTTATTTTCCTTTAGTTCTTGTAGTATTTTTCAAGACCAAATATCTGTTGTTTTCTGTTAGTTTTTCCTAAAACAGGAAAATATATATTCAGATCCTTCTTATCCTATTACCATCACCAAAAGGCAGAGTTTGTGCCCTGCCTTGGCTGCACTGACTGAATAGTTCAGTAAGTTTCCGGTAACTTAAGCTAAAATGCCATATAGAAAGTTACATGATCATATTTTAGCAGATCAGTACAAGAGTGGATAACTCAAGCTTATCGAATAAGCAAGGTTATGCAAGTGCAAGTCACTTTGTAGAAAGTTCTTATGTCCCCGAGAAAAAGCTTAAATACAAGACTGTCCCATCAAAAATTTGCCAAGTTTACACTTGGATGTTTTAGAAATGAGGTTGGTATGCATAGTCCTTAGATTAATTTTAAGTGACTCTCAAATATTCATCTAGTGTGGCTCTGTTAAGTACCTCTACCTCTTTCTCCAACACACTACATAATTTTATACACAAAAACTACAATTCTCAGCATGCTTTCTGTCTTTATGTTTCCCGTTTTCTACTTCTTACTTCATTTTCTTTTGATTTACAGTCAAAAGTCATAATTTTTAAAGTAAATAGGATAAAAGCAGAGGAAGGCAGTGAGGAAAGGAACCATCTTATGGCCACCTAATAGGAAATATACAAACAGAAAAAAATAACTGCCCATTGGATATGTTTTACACTTTTGATGTTATAGATATAGTGCCAAGAACTGAGATCTGAATAAGGAAAAGTCATTGCTGTCAAAATATGAAAAGAAATTTTTAAGTGGAAATTAATAAATGTATAAAGGCTTACAAAACATAGCCTCACGTGTAATTAATGGCAAGTAATTTCTTAGTAATATTTAGATAAATGTTATGTTAAAAGAATAATGGATATCTTATTCTTAAAAAAACTTAATTGTAATTTTTAAAAATACTTCTCAATATTTTATAGCAAAAACACATACATTTTATGTGGCTGTAGGAGCATTCAGTAGTTAATGTGATGTTGGGTGGGACCTCCAACAGTACAAGTGCTTAAGTTCCATGCCTCTTCATCCAGCTATCCGATCTGCATAACACTGGAACTCGTGGTCGGGGTGGGAGGAGAGGAGGAAGTACAGTATGTTAGTTTGCTAGGGCTGCCATAACAAAGTACTACAGACTGAGTAGCTTAACGCAGAATTTATTTTCTCACAGTTCTAGAGGTGTAGGGTTGGTTTCATTCTGAGCCCTCTTTCCTTGACTTGTAGATACTTGTCTTCTTGCTGTGTCCACACATGGTCTTTTCTGTGTGCCAGCATGTCTACATCCAAATTTTCTTCTCTTGTTAAGGACACCAGTCATATTGGGGTAGGTCTTGCCCTAAAGATATCATTTTTATGTAATTGCCCCTTTAAAGGCCTTATCTCCAAATAAAGTCACATTCTGAGGAATTAGGGGTCAGGACCTCAACATATTAATTTGAGTGGGGGTTGTGGGACAATTCAGTTCATAATATACAGCATCATTTATCTTTGCATCATTCTTAAACTCTCAAGAAACAGAGTGTAAGTCAGCATTAAATACCAAATGACATTCCTATTTCAGCCTCATAGCTTAGTTAGTGTATAATACCGTAAGGCATTTAAAATAGGTTACCTGTCTGAGTTTTCAATATTTAGTGGTTTCTTTGGTGTTTACTGTTACTTGTTTTTACTTTTTCAGAGTTTTCTTTGATAGTTTAGTGAAAAGTGGGAAAATAGTGGATCATTATCAAATACAGTCTTGAAACTAAAACCACTGAAGTTTTTTAGGAATTAGTCAGAGCCTTGAGGGGAAAGAGGGCTTTTTTATTGTTGTTATTTTAAGGATGATACTAATCTGGGGGGTGCCTCAGTGAAAATTGATGTAATCTTTTAGAGAAGCAATTTGACAATATCTATGAAGAATGCAAGAGTATATATACCCTTTAACATACAATTCCATGCTAGGAATTTAACATTAGGAAATAAAAGATGAGCACAAAGATTTGCACAAAGATGCTCAGTATGCCTTTATTTTTAATAGTGAAAAATTGGAAACAATCTACTAAATATTTTTTGAAGACTATTTAATGACCCAGGAAAAAGCTTGCAATATAATGTAAAGGGAAAAAAGCAGGGTACAAAGCTGTATACACACAATAATCCACATCTGAATGTGGGTATGCATTTATGTCTGGAAGGATGTAAGTTTTAACATTATTTAAACCCTTTCCAATGGCCATGTTTCCATGATCAGAACAAAACGTATGTTTTAAAATGTGAATTCATGTCTTGGTTAATTATAGCTGTTTCTAGGTAAATAGGGGTTCCATGTTTTCATCCCAGCATAAAGGAATATAGCATTTCAGTTTATTACTTATCACATGTCCCACTAAAAGTTAATTCATAAGACATGTTGTTCTCATAAAACAGTTATAAAGCTATTTCTACTTAAGATTTTTTTCTGAATTTCTTTTAATTTACCTTATATCATGTTTCCAACTCCTTTCCCATCTTAATACTGCCTCTCTAGACCTTTGCTGAATGAAACCAAGTTATAAAATGCAGAAAGGAGAATGCAAGGTATCCTATCCAAAGTATACACCTCAAGGAATAACAGTCATTCAGTTCAGCACTACTATGGTATAGTGGCTAGGTATAGTGGCTAGGAATACTGGCCCTTTTTCAGTGAAAGAGGAGCAGTTAAGGCTGGGTTTTGGAGCCCACGTATGGAGAGCTGGGCATCCATGTAAGGAAGCAGCTTCATATGAGAAAGCCAGCCCAGACCAGAGTGAGGAGGATATCCATGCAGGGAAGAGGCAGGGACCATGATAGCAGATTGGTTATGAAAGAGATTGATCACATAACTCTAATAAAGAAAATGAGAGCCAGGTTTCTCATTGTTGAAGAAAAGAATAACAAGGACTGAGAGGAAGAAGGGGGGAAATAATCTTGTGGTTTTGGATTGGAACTGAAGGTATTGCTATAAACTCATGAATTTCAAGAAATGTAAATAGAGAAATAAATACAGATTTCAGTGTGTGCACGCATCCATACACACAGATACACACATGCACATACTTACCAGTTCTTCTCATTAACATTCCACTAATAATGAGCACAACTAGCATTATATATTGACTTCTAAATAACATTCTCCACTAAAAGGAGCCAGGACTCCTTGGAGAAATGACAGATTCCAGGGGGAGGGCCTGGAAAATCTTTTTGTGTCAGAAAGTGAAAACACACAAAGAATGATAGGAACATGTCAAAGAACAACAATATGAGATATAAGGCAGACAAATAAAACACAGTGACTTCTTAGAATAAGACATTTTTAAACTATGAGTATTATTTAATCTCCAAGTATAAATTCAAAATAAAATCTATATATAAATCCTAAAAAAAGAAAGACTACCTTATTTTGCAAGAAACTGTAACAGCAATTCTTGTAAATTTAAAATTAACTGACTTTTTTCCAAAATATATCTGATGTAGGCAACAGGTTCAAGGATTGGTGTCTTAATACAAAATGCAACTAACATGGGACTTTCAGTTATCATTTCTTTCATACATGGATGGGAGATGACACTCTTGATTCTGAGTATTGCTCCAGTACTTGCTCTGTCAGGAATGATTGAAACTGCAGCAATGACTGGATTTGCCAACAAGGATAAGCAAGAACTTAAGCGTGCTGGAAAGGTAAGATAAAGACTGTTGTTAGCCATCATAACATTTTAAGAGAAAATTAATAAGGGGTCCCATCTTTACAATATGTTGACTGCCTTTCTTAGGAATCTATAAATGTATTGTAATTTATACAGATCAGTTTAGGATGAGGGTGGGATATAGACATGTTACAGCAATAGGGTGTGTGATTTAGAGCATGGGCTCTGGAGTCAAATAGGCTGAATTAGAATCCATATTCTATTACTAACAAATATGTGGTATGAGCAAATTATATCAACCTTTCTGGACTTAAGTTTCTTCCCCTGTAAAGTGAGAATAAAATAGTATTCACTTACAGATCTTTATAGAGTATTACACAAAACAGCTAGCATTATTGTTATATGCAATAGATCTGGAAGACTTTAAGCACTTAATAATGTCAGTTGTTGGGGAATTTGTTAACATCATGATTCCCTATTCTCTGATTGTTGAACAATTAAATTTCTTGAACAATTCTGGGTATTTTATTTTTCAAAATAAAAAGGAAATATAATAGTTACTGAATACAAGGCAAGGCACTGATATTGGTAGTGTCTAAAACAAAGTTTTAGAAACAAGGACCATTTTTATACTGATAAAGAAGAATTATTTATTTACTTGGAAAATGCCTTCACATATTTAAGCTTCTCAGGATCAATCATATTCGTAAAATAAACATTGTGGTGGAGATTTAGGAAAACATTAGTAATGTAGTATCATAACATCTAAGAAATGAAAGCAATGTCATTTGCTCCAGCCACTCACCCAAAGTAGGAATCTCTTATACAATATCCCTGTCAAGTGTCTTTTTCACCCTTTCCTCCAGGGCTAGGCTATGTCTTACTTTCCTAGACTGTTGCCTACCCCTTGGATATGGATGGCAGGCAGTTCTCCTTCTCCTTCTCCTTCTCCTTCTTCTCCTTCTCCTCCTCCTCTTCCTCCTCCTTCTTCTTCTTCCTCTTCCTCCTCCTCCTTCTTCCTCTTCCTCTTCTTTCTCTCCTTTTCCTCCTCCTCCTCCTTCTCCTTTTCCTTCTTCATTTTTTTTTTTTGGTAGCCTTCTAGCCTTGTCTTCTTGGCTTTCATCTTGGTAGAGGTCCAAAACTTGTTTCTCACGACAGCCTTTAAGAAGCTGCACCATGTAAATGCCAAGTCTTCTCTTGGCCATTCAGCACCAGCTCCTTTAATGGTATAGTTTTAAAGATCTGTATCACATTGGGGAACATCCCTGAATATGAAAATGATTTAATGTCATTATGGTCTGTATCACAGTGACTGTATCACACTACATGAATATTCACAGATAGGGATCCAACCAAGCACAGGACTCAAGGACATCTGGTTTTCGTGACCATTTCCACCTTTCCTGTACCGGATCAGGATCTTTGGAATGTCTGCCTGAGCATTACAGACTGAACTACTTCGCATATATTTGCCTTAAAGACAGTGAAAAGTTGTTCAGCCCTCCCTATGTGCAAATTATCACAATTTCCAAAATAATCTGGCCCTAATTAGTTATATTTACTCATCTTAATTTTTCTGTTATGTACTTTCATTGTATATGTGCCTTTGATTTTTCCTTTTATTATTATTATTGTTATTATAGTAACCTCGGACTATACGATCAGTAACTCCAAACAAATAGGCAATCTGTGTCCTTTCCCACCAGCTTTTTAATTAGTCAATTTACCATACTCCAAAACTTAGAATATGGACCAATAAAACATATTGGTCCTTCTTTGGTTGCATGTGTAGGTTTGGATAAATTATCAAATGTTTTATGTTTCAGATTTAAAATGACCCTATTAGCATTTTTTAAAAGACTATTTTCTAAGGTCCTCTAATGGTATTAGTCCTTTCTCCATTGTAAAAAATGACCACAAGAGTTTTTTGTTTATTTTCCTCAAGTTTTCAGTATGCTTATCCATTTTCACAAACTGCATGTTACAAATGGAGGTTTCTTTGAGTTCGTTTTAAAATTATGAATATTTAGAGGAGAATCCACATGTTTTGACCATAGTCTAGTTACCTAATTCTCTCTTATAACCCAGGTTCTTCAGATAACTTTGGGTATCCACCAGGGTCTTCCTCTGTCCCTCAGTCCACTCTGCCAGCCTGGAAATAGAATGTGAAAGCAGGAAGTTTCTCTTTCAAGGCAACATGTGTTCTCATGTCCAAAAAGTTATTCTGAGCAAAAAGTCTCCTCCATTTTGAATCTGCCTTCTATTTGAAAACTACATAAATATGGATAAGCGTTAATTATATTTGAATGAAATATCTTTTTAAGTTCACAGATATCAAAATGATAAACAATTACATAATATCTTATACAGAATTCAAAAGCCACACTCCATGTTAGTTTATAGCGATGTTCCTGAGTCCTCGGATTGATATTTGCATTTCTGTGCTAGAATAAAATAATTATTTATTTAATTCTCTCTGCTGTCTTCTTAAATTATCTCATAATTCATAGGATATCTCCTTTGCTTAATTGCGTATGAACATAGTGCTCACTAATGTTTGATCCAACTGCCCATAGAACCAGTTTAAATGGAAATTCAGTGAAGACTTGAAGGGGGCTAAATTTAGATCAGTGGATTAAATCTTTTCAAGAGAAATTTTCCTTGAGACTTTTATCCTAAAATATTATTTTCCTATTTTATTTGGGGGGAAAGAAAAAAAGGAGCTAAGAAAACTCATCAGAAAAACTTACTGACTTGATGTACTTAATATGTTCCCATTGTAAGTGACTGGAATTCAAAACCAGAAGTTTAGCCACTGCTAACTTTATTTCTCTACTTTATTGTCTTGTTTTATAAGATAGCAACCGAAGCCGTGGAGAATATACGTACTATAGTGTCATTAACAAGGGAAAAAGCCTTTGAACAAATGTATGAGGAGATGCTTCAGACTCAGCACAGGTGATCGTAGATTCATACTGATTGTATTAACTATAGTTTGTTCCTGTAAACATAGTACTCCTGGATGACTCCAGTGGTTTTCCTCCCAACTACTTTGCTCTGGAATCTTCCCTAATAATGATAACATGTCATAATTTCTCATATAACTCCACCAAGAGACTAGAAGAGGAGTCTGAGAGCAAACACCATTAGAACGTATGTTTTAGATCCTCCCACACTGCCATGAACTATGACTAAGTGTGCATATTTTTCTTATTACCCTGAAACAACATTAAGGAAATAACATATTTAAGAAAGACAGTAATATTGTTCAGCCCTTTATATTGAATCTCTAAAATTTTTCACATTTTAAGATGAATATATATGCACAACAAATGTGATCATTCCTTTTAATTTTGAACTATTCCTCCTTATCACATTTCCTTAGTGATACTCTTTGTATTACTTTATCAGAAAGATAGCTTTCTATTCTTTTACACTCATGCTTTTAGTTGGTACCACCCTTTAATTTCCACTACTTATTCTCTTAGTGCAAGATTAGGATAGAAAATATTTTTAAAACAAATTCCTGTAACTCATTATCTGTCCTTTCACAGACCTTGCCTATTCATTTGAAAACACATAGAGGCAACTTTGTCACACTGAACTATAGTCTATAGCTGCAGAGAAAATCATTATATTTACTATTTTCTCTGTAGTAATTCGCAGTAGTTAAAAAGATCACTTTGTCTTTAATTCTTAGGGAAGAAAATGTACATCCCCTAAATGATAACATGTCTTATCTTCTATATTCTTCACTCTACTATTATTTAAATAATCTCTCTATACTTCATGCCCTATCATTTAGTAAATTTTGTGCATTTCAGAAATACCTTGAAGAAAGCACAGATCACTGGAGTCTGTTATGCATTCAGCCATGCCTTTGTATATTTTGCCTATGCAGCAGGATTTCGATTTGGAACCTATTTAATTCAGTCTGGCCGAATGACCCCAGAGGGCATGTTCATGTAAGTCATATAAATAGATAAACCCTGTAAATTAGTTATGTACTTAAACTAACCAGAAAAATGTCTAGTTTATAGTGCATTATCATTTAAATCATATATGTGTGAAAGACATTCTGGGGAAATTTTTAAAAATTTTGTTGTTATTTAGTATCTATAAGTGCTGTCAAGCTGGTAAAATAGTGATATAACACAGGTAATATGAGTTAAACTCCCAAATGAATTGCTTCCTGCTTCAGTCTACTAGAATGTGGGAATATAGGGATAAAATATGCCTTCCTGTTATCTATTCCTTTTACTTGAGACTTCATGGAACTCCCAAGGTGGAGACAGCTGTATCAAATAAGACTGTAAATCAGTGAGGTGGGTTCCTTGCTAAGCAAATACTCCAGAAGAAACACATGTAAATGAGTATTTCTCTTCAGAAAGGCCACATTTGGAATTGATCATAGCATCCCAATGAAGCTGCCTCTTCCCAAAGCATTTGTTGGGGCTTCTATTTTGGAACTCTGTTCACATAGTTATGAATTTCTTTCCTTCATAGAAACACCTACAATCAACTTCTAAAATTAGAAAAATTAATTTTGAGTGTTAATGCTAAGCTTCCTAAGTCTCCCTAGAATGTAAGATTGTCACTAATCTAATATGCTAAACATACAGACTAGAGAAATCCGTACAATATTTGACTCCAAAAAGTAACTTTATGGTTTTTTAATAAGACCACCAAAACATACACATCAACGCAAAGATCAGCCTCTTCAGAATAATGACTTGAGAGATTACAAGAATGTTGTCAAGAACATTGTCATTTGGCAAAACGTTCAGAACTCCTCTTTGGGATTTACCTCTCAAGACTCAGGAATGTTCTTTTGAATATCCTCATTTGTGGCATGTATTTGTACTTTGAGGATATATTCAGTTGGAGGAAATGACCAAAAGTCATTTGAAGCCAAATACTTTCAGAATAACTTAGAATAACTTTTAGCTCCTATTCATGTGATTATTTATTAATTTATTTATCAAACATTGACTGAGTTCCCAGGAAGTTTCTTTACTAGGCACTCAGAAGAAGAGTCCACAGTTCACCAATCCAATATTCTTGAATCTATAAGGCCACTGAAAGGTTTCCTGAAGGAGATTTCCTTGTAAAATTTCTGTATTTAAAATTTCAACAGAAGTTTTAGGCTCCCTATTCTACCATGTTTTTCTACCCTCTAAAACAATATGCAGTATTGCTTGTGTGAACATATAAACCATAATTATGACATTTAGCCTTAGGCTTCATTCTGATTACACAGATTAGTTTACACAGATAAATTAGTAAGAAAGCAAATGTAGAATTATGTGAATTAATTTATTCATTTCACCAGCCTACACTATATTAGCAAGGTTTGTGCAATGTTCTTAGGTAATGCAGGCAATTACAAGGTTAAAAGTTGGTTGTATTCCAAAAGTTTGTTTGCAAGCCGGTTGTTTGAAACTCAAAACATGTTTTCCTTAATGTTGCTCTAAACTTTCTGCAGCCATCTTTAAATCCCCAGGGCACCATTCCTTCAAATAACTGGTCCTTGGTATTAGTAGAAAGCAAGCAAATTAAATATATTTGTGCTAATACAGAATGTCTGATGATTTTATCAATTCTCACAGACCTTTCCTTTTTAAAAGCAATTACAATCCAAATTCATTTCTAATGGGTTTATCTGAAGGTAGTATAACAAAGCAATCAAGAGAGAACCACCTCATCTTTCCATTACCAAACACATTAGGTACCATATGATCCACCATGCTTGCCATCTTCCTGGAGGAACTTAAGTCCTTTTCTACAGTGGGTTTCTGCAATCATCCCTTCACTTCAATTTCTGTCACTACTGTTTATTTGCTGTATAATTACCTGTCTTGAGAAAAAGAAAGAAATCTCTCCCATGACCTTAAGTCTCCTTCTGCCTACTTTTGATGGCTCTGCTTTCCTTTGTAGCAAAACAAACTCCAGAGAGTTGCCTGTTCTTGTTATATACACGTTTTCACCTCCAATCTTTCTTTAACTCATTCCAATCAAGCCTTGGTTCCCACCGTGCCAATAGGAAGATTCATTATCAGGGTCATCACTGACCTCCATCTTAGCCACCCACAGAGCCAACTGATGTTCAGTTCTGCCATCTCACTTAACTTGACCTCTCAGCAGTGTTTGATAGTCTCCTCCCTGAAACATTTTCTTCTCTAGGACCTTCTCCGTTGATATTGACCCCTCCTCCTCTATTTCCTCTGCTGTCTCTTGTTTTTTCTCCCGGGCCTCCACGTGTTGGAGGGCTTCAGAGCTCTCAGTGCTCTTCACCTACACACTTTGATTGGTGATTTCATCCAGTCTGATGGTTTTTAATATTATCTGTGTCCTGATGACTCCATTCAGTGTATCTCCAATTCTGACCCTACTCCTGGACATCATACGTTTATTCTACTATGTACTGGACATGTCCACTTAGATATCTAATGATATCTTAATGTGTCCAAAACACACTTTGAGGTTTTTCCTCCCCAAAGGTTCTCTTCCCAAGGCTTCTTCATCTTAATAAACAGCACCACCATCCATGCATTTCCTCAGCCCCAAAAACTAAAAGTCATCCTTACTGTTTCTCTTTCCTTCACCCACCACATACAGCACCAAGTCCTAACAGCTCTAACTCCAAAATACTTCTCACCATCTCTACCCATGTTATCCTCCTTTTTACCTTCTGGCGTATCTTAACTGGACCACTACAACCACCCCACTGATGTCCCTTGCCCACTCTTGCTTCCCTATAATCCATTCTCCACACAGTAGCTAGGCTGATATTTTAAAACACAAATCCATTTCCACCAATTTACTAAAATATTGTAATGAATTCCCAATGAAATTTGAATAAAACTACATTCCTTATTCTGACCTAAAAGCTCTACACATTTGGGCCTCTGCCCTCCTTTCCAAATTCATCCACCACTATTTTTTTTGTGTGAACTGCACATCAGCCCCCTACTTGCATTTCTGTCCCTGGACCTCCCATCTCAGTGTTTTTGCACTTGCTCTTTCCTCTGCCTAGAATAATCATTTTCCAGTTCTTTGTTGGGCTGCTACTTTCTCACCAGTCAATGAGCATTGATTAATGTACAGGCCTCTGCTCCTAAGTCCACTCCTCAGAGAGACTTCTGCTGCTTACCCAAAGTAGTCCCCTTACCCCTTCTCTTCTTCACTCTCTATCCCAGTACCATGTTTTAATTTATGTATAGCACTTACCACTATGTGAAATTATCATTTTTGTTTCTATATTTATCAAGTGCATAGACTCTAAGGTCAGTCAGGGCAGAGCTTAGCCTATTTTGGTCACTGATGTTTCCCTAGAGCCGAAAACAAGAACTTGGCACATAATAGACACATAATAAGTATTCATTGAATGAATAACTGAATCAAAAATAAAGGGAGTAATTTGGAGTGGTGCATAATTAAGCAGTCAAGTCATTACTGGAAATATGTTTCCAGAGTCAACTTTTCCACACTATTCCTGTTTTTCACAGATTCTTCTTTGTTTCTTTCCTCTGTATCCAAATGTCTAATACCAGGTGCTTTGGCAGAAGGACTGGGTCTAAGTCAAAGACAGCCACTTATATAAAAAGAGGATGTTTGTAATTGGGAGTCTACTCCTCCATATTGAGAATCTGTTTAGATTAAAATTAACAAAGATTGTTCTTCATTAAAGAATGATACAACTTCAAAATCATGCAATCACTATCATGCCTGCAAATAACATGAGGCAGGATATTTCTTGAAAGGGGCCTCTCAAGACTGCCAACCATTCTGTTTCATATGATAATCACTATACAGCAAATCACGATTGAGTTCTTACTCAGTATTAAGGATTTGTCAGACATAATCTACTTTATCTTCTTAACTACCCTATGAAATACTATGATTCCCACCTTACAGCTGGGGAAAATTAAAACGCAAAGAGGTTACCTAACTTGTCCAAAGTCACTTAATCAGCAAGTGACAGAGCACAGATTCAAGTTCATGAATCGAGGTGCTAGAGGTTTTGCTTAGTAGACATTTATTATTATTTATTACTTTTATTACTAATTCTGTAGACAAACCTTCATAGAACCTTTCTATAAAATTATTGTTTTTTAAATCCTTGTGTATTTTTCCAAACATTTGAATATCCAGAACTGGGCTGATTCTTAACTTAAATGGAACAAGTAACTTGCTTAATGTTATTTTATGACCCTAAAATACAGGAGAATCAGAAGGATCCCCCCCATACAAAAATTTCTCCTCCTACTAGCCTAACACACTTCCTGAGTTTTTTCCATTAAATTCACTATAAAGGATCATTTCTGAATATATACACATTTTAGCTGTGTGAACAAATGTAGGACTATTAACATGAGAGCACTGATTAATGAACAGTATTACATTGGTATTTTCCAGTACCCTGAAGGAAGGAAGAAACGAGGAGCTATCTGAACTAGGGCCACTAGTATCACTTGTTATTTGAGTTTTATTCAGCCAGACTACAAACAAATCAAGGATAACTATACTTCCATAGCATGGACAAAGGAAAGAGGCTCTGGGAAATATGGGTATTGGGCTGTGCACAATGTGAATAGATGAGATTTGTCTTCAACAGCAAAGTCTTCTTCTTTCTTAGAGACCTAAGTGGCCCCCCAACTGTCATGAATGTGTTACAAGTTGTCCCTTTAGACACACTAAATTATACCTGGACTAGAAGACTCTGTGTCTTCCAGAATCTATGGTGACAGACAGCTTTCTGTCTGATCAGCTAATTGAATAGAAGATGTTCACAAAGAAAACTCCTTCTTACTAGAACCCTCTTTAGGTAAAAAGAACTTTGTACCATTCTCTAAATAAATGGTTTCCCAACTCACTAATCAAGAAGCTGGTTAAAACTGCAGATACCTGGAGCTCACTCCACAAATTTAACGCAGAGATTTGTAGATCTGGTGTAGGGCCAGGAACCTACATTTTACCAAACATTCCAGATTATTCTGAGGCACAGAATCTGAAAATCACACCTTAAGAAATATGAGCATAGGGACTGAATCCCCATAGCTACTTAAAACCTCAGGGTTTTCTGGTTTTTTTGTTTTTTGGCCATTACTAAAAACTTTCCTAGAAGTTGGAGAAGTCATATTTTAGTTTATTGTGTAAAATAAAAATGTTTTATTCTCGCTATAAAATGTGAATGTATTTTCATGATTTATAGCTACCAGGATGGGTAAGCTGTATCTCTTTCAGAAATGACAGTGTGTCTTATAGAGGAAGACACACAAAGAGGGTTTTAACAGCAGAATCCCTTGATGTACTCATAATATTAGTTTATCAGCAAAGCTATCAGCCTTAGCTTTTTCTTCTTTAAAAATAAAGGCAACATACATTTCTTAGGGTAGAAACTGTCTCCATCTATCTCTATGACTGTAGACATTTCTCTGAAATGAGCATTTTTTAAAAGATGATAACATTTTCATTCTCCTGCCTTGCAGTCAATGCATTAGCCTTTAGAAAATCTCTTGCTTAGGTTCTCATACACATACATGCAGTAAACCTCTCCTCTTCTGCCTCTGTTAGCCCTGGCAACACTTTGGATTTACTTCAGAATAAATGTACAGATTTTGAGAAATACAACATAAGTTTTTTCTCCTGTCTGATTTTTAGTGCCTTTAGGTTAGCTTCCACCCAACTTACATTTTTCAGTATAGTCCAGAAACCATTAGTGCCCATCAGAGGTTTCTGCAACTCTTCATACTTCCACTTCAGAACTTAACTCTCTCTGTTTCTTCCTTCTTTGCTATGCAAATTAGCAGGAACCTAGGTAGAGCAGATGAGTAAAACAAATCAAGGCCTGACAGGCTTCAGTACAGTAATACAAGCCTCAGCTTTGAAAACTGCCTGAAAAGCAGAACCAGGCAGCTTATGTGTTGTGGCCTAGTCCTCCAAAAATCCAAATGTAGTTCTTCACAGGAAATCATATTGGACTTTGAGTATTAAATGTGATTAATGGCCAAAAGAACAGTGGGTTTTCGGTGAATATTAATAGTTGGTTAATAGCTTGAAGTAAAAAAGGATAGAAAGAAGCAAGCTATGCCTCCACTACCATGTTTGCTCTGGTAGGCCAGGCAGTCATGGAACTGTGGTGACATTAAAATTAGGAAAGCAACATTAGTTAGCCAAAATAAGGAAAACGGGAAAGTCTTCTTTCAGTGTTCACTGCCATGGCAGCCACCTAACTTCTCCCACAGATTATCCAGAAGAGAGGAGGACAAGGTAAGGAGACCAGATAGAGGAATCAAACGCTGAAGTGACCTAAAGGAGACAAATCAAGGGAGACTTGATATCTAGAGTTCTCTGAAGATTCTAAAGTGGGAAACAAGTGGTAAAAAACCCCAACACTCAAGGAGAGACAGTTCAGGTCGGCTTTCTACTGGAAGGAGCACTGTGTAAGGGAGAACACAATGAACAAAGAGGTTCAAGTTCCAGTCCTGCAGTTTCATAGCTATGTGATCCTGGACAAATTGCTATTTATCTGAGTTAGAGTCTTCTCATTTGTTAAAAAGTAATAGGAGTTCCTGCCTTACTCCTAGGTGATCAAATGGTATCATGCATATAAAAACATTCTATAAAACCCAAAGTACCAAATAAATATAAGTTGTGTATTTTCTCGCTCCCTTCCATTGAGAAAGGCATTTAGGCTGAAGAAAAGGAAGAAAAGTTATCTTTGGATTGTTATATGGATGTTAAGGGAAAAGAGTATGAGTATGGGAATAATTTAACCACTGCCTCTGCGAGGAAAGATACTCTGCCTTCAAATCAAGCAAAAACAAAAACAAGAAAACAATTAAACTTACTGAGTGGGAACTTCAGTTTTGGTTTGACCTGCTATGCTAATCTAGATATACCTATAAAAATGTAAGAGCTTATTTTCCAAGAGAAAGTATCCTATTAACTTTCAGTTCTATGAGAGGAATAGTAATAATGTAAACTTTTATTGAGTACTATACTAAACATTTTATATTATTAATGTATTTAATTCTCACAACAACCCCATAAGATGTAGATAGTCTTGTTAGCTCCTATTTATCAATAAGGAAACAGAAGCACAGAGAAAATGCCCAGGGTCACACAGCTAGTAAATAAATGCTGAGGTTCGGATGTAATCCGAGTGGTCTGGCATCAGAGCACCGTCCCTGAACTCCCCAGTGTACTTCTTCTTAGAGTAAGTCACCAAAGGTGTACAAATTGGGTATGGGAACAGAGTTAAGGGAAGACAAATAGATCTGAACCAGTAACTATGCTGGGTATTTCTATTTGGATCAGTTGTATTAAAATTAGGATTGTTCATTTCTGTGCTATTTCATATTGTTTCTAGCCAGAAGATCTTTTTAAAATTCCAGTTGTATTTCAGCAGTAATGATGGGCAAGTGGATTTCCCCATTGCTTGGAAATGCCTGAAAGGATCATTGTAGCGAGGTTGCAGTGACAATGGCCCCATGAACCCGCTGAGCATCCATAAACCTAGGAAAGTAGAAGCCCAGCACCTGAAAACCCTCTCCAGACCTCTTCCTGCTCAATATTCTCCTCCCTGAACCCCAGGCAACCCAAAGGATTTTGCTATAAATTCAGTAAAGCAGTATAAATTCAGTGTAAATCCATACAGAGATAAACTGTAGTTAAGATTTCTTCTCCCACAGACAATTTAAGCTTAAGAAAATTATGGAAGTTAATTTTTAGGTTTTTTAATTCCTGCTTTATATATTTTTGCTTCAAGAGTTATTTCAACATGAAAATCACTTCTGAACTGTTTCTTGTAATCTTATCTATAGGCATGAAGGGGCTATATAAGCCTTTATTATAGATTAATACTTTGACAAATGCGTTTTAGTGACTTTAAAACATTTATCATTATAGAAAATTATTCCTCTTTATATATCCTAAATGGGTGAAATTCCCAAGACCAACAGTGGCATAGGCAGTCGGCCTGAACATTTCTCTGGAGTAAGCTCTTGGTTAAGAAGCCTCTACGAGCTCAGACTGATTTGAAGGATCTGGTTTAACTGTCTCATGGAGCTACAGCTCTGGTTATTGTGCAATAAATACTTTTTAAGTGAAAGTATATGGCAGTTAATTCACTCTAGCTATTTGGACCAGGATAGATTCTGTAGAAGACCAGCCTTGGCCTCTTTATAAAGAACACACCTGGAAAAAATAGTATAGAGGAAATGAATGTCCCTGACTCAGCCTCCAGGTGGTCCCATCACCACAAAATTAGGTTCCTCAATATAATCCTTATCAACATCAACCCCTATCCCACCTAGCCTCCCCTCAACACATACACAATAAAGACAGTATCAGGGCTTTTACTGGTACTCTCCCTCTCTTCTAAAACTTCTTCTTGTGCTATTGTGCACCCTTCAGGTCATTTACCTCTCACAGATACAAGTTCTGAAAGGAAGGCCCTTCTCCCCTTCTCAGTGAATTTCACTTTAGGGGAGACCTAACAAAGACATTAGCCTCTGGACATTTATACCAAATGCTTAAATTAAGTTTAATGGTAAAAATTTTAGGACAGGTAGATATTTTGGCATATCTCAAATCAGAGGAGGAAAGTTGCTCTGAAAATCCACCATCCCTGTGGGACTAGAACTCAAATCTCCTGACTTATAATCCAATTATTTTCCCATCTCACCTGCTGACTCTTGAATCAGACTGTCTTGTTTGTTCTGATTTTTTTCCTTGCATTAAAGAAAAAAAAAATAAAACTCTGCTATGTTACCTAATTCAATAACCACTTCTGATATAACTGTGTATTAAGTATTTTGAATGGCATTTTGAGCTCTAAATCATTTCAGTAAATATTGGTACCAAAAATACCTTGACATCACAACTATTGGCTACAATAATTTTAGCATCACATACCCCCATAAACTGGTTGTTTTTATATTTTATACACTGTTTGACCTTTGTAAGACAACAAGATTCAAAATCCGAGGTCTAGGTCACTGAAGAGATTGTATCAAAATCTACTCCTTGGTAGTTTCCATCTCTGGAGAAATTCACAAGGAGACCAGAATGTTTAACCTTGCTGTGATCCAGCACAGCAAGCAAGCATTTGGGTTCTATAATGTCCTTTTACTGCCCAATGTTTAAATACTGTCAGTGAAACTTGTCCAGTCTTAGCTGAATTTTACCTTTACCTCTGCCACTGAGATGCATTATTTTTCATTCCAGTAATATGTTTTCATGTCTAAAATGAAAAAGAAAATGAGAGAAAAATATTTAACCATGGCCACATGATATGCCACATTTCTGTGACTATTCTGTGTGCTTCCAAACATCGCTTGCATACTTACCATTTTATTATTAACATATTTTGAAACTGAGGTAATAATCTAAAGCAGACTGAAAAGATCAAAGCTCTTCTTCCAGTCTTGCTAAGGTGTATTATAGTCAGATTTTGTTTTGAGGACCTGAACAAAGTCCAATCTCCATGCTTTACTCTCTTTAAATCATGTAGAACTCCAGGCAGATAACCAATCATCTGGCATCAATTATTTGTTCTAACTACATTATATGCAAAAAGAGAAGAAAAAAAAAACATTGGTATCTACTGTGTAAATTCAGATCTTACTACTGGAGACTCATTCTTCCTATTGTTAGTTGAATTCCCTGTCAAATCTCCAAGCAAATGAGCCTTATATCAAGGAGGCAAAGAGGTTTTATATTCACCAGTTAGGGCCTTTGATCTGTGTTTCTAATTGAAAGAGAATTTTTTAAGATTACCTGAGCTCCAAAGTTTATTTTGGTGTACAGAGCAAGGAAAGATCACTGTGTGGTAAACAATTACAAATTACAAAAGAGGTATCATTTGGGAGCCTTCAGCATTAGTGGTGTTGTCTGAGCCAAAAGATTATATACCTGTGCCTGCTTTTTCTTTTACTTGCAGAGCTCTTGTTTGAAAATGGACCTAATTGAGATTTGAATGCTTTATCTTTTGGCAGAGTTTTTACTGCAATTGCATATGGAGCTATGGCCACTGGAGAAACACTTGTTTTGGCACCTGAATATTCGAGAGCCAAATCTGGGGCTGCACATCTGTTTGCTTTGTTGGAAAAGAAACCATCTATAGACAGCTATAGTCAAGAAGGGAAAAAACCAGTAAGCACAACTATGATTTTAAATGTCCACTTATTATTAGTTATTCATATGCAAGCTCTCTAAATAGAGACTTAACTGAAGGCATTATTTGAAAACTGCAAAACATAGTGCTATAAAGAATTAAAAGCTTATATAAATAATTGTTACAGCTACAAAGGGAGAAAGGAGGGTCTTAATCAATCAAATGTTCACCTCTACTACTAAAATGTACATATTTTATATTAAAAATATACACTTCTAGTTTATTTGCCTGATACCGTGAGAATGTTCATGAACAAAGGATTGATTTATATATTTAATTTTATTTAGATAGCAAAAGTTTTAGTCTTGGATGAAGATTTACATTAGGATTTATTCACTTTTTTCCTCTGATAATATAAGCAAAGTAAATAATGCCTGCTACCTCAGATCCCATGTTTCATGGGAAATATATCTGCAAACAGAAGAGGGAAAAGGGAACTATATTAATTAAACTATTAAATATTAAAACACATATTTAGTCACAAACTCTAAAAGACTGTGAATATCAAAAGAGAAATAATAGGGAGATTGTACGGTTTCAAAATAAGCCTCTCAATAGCAGTCTTATAAATTAAATATATATTTAATTTTAAGACCTTTCAAGACATTTTAAATTTAAAAGAATAGCTATTAGGTATATACCTAAAAGAAAATTTCTATTTAAAAGTATTCCCCTCTAGAATTCTAATAGAAGATTTTTATCTATAGCAGCTTAAAATAGTACATTAGCACTAGAATTACATAATTATTAAAAGGAATGCCAGTTGTTAGTGACAGAAATAAAAACATCTTGAAATGCTCAAAGTAGAATACTCTAAGATACATCATAGTCAAAATAAGATTTCATACTTGTCTTTTGTTGGGGGAGGGTATAGCTCAGTGGTAGAGTGTGCGCTTAGCATGTGCAAGGTCCTGGGTTCAATCCTGAGTTCCTCTATTAAAAAAATTTTTTTCATAAATTAATAAATCTGCCTTCCCCTAAAAAAACTCTTAAAACCCTCATTCTTGTCTTTTGGAAGGTAAAGTATGTAGGAAACTTTTTTTTAACCTTAGGATTTAGATATATAATAATATTACTGCTTATTTCTTTCTAAGCATTTCAATAGAGGGATTGAGCATCTCACTGATAAATGTCCTCATAGAAGTGTATACAAGGCATAGAAAGTGGAAATGTTCCTTACAAAGACTATAAAATTAAGTAAAATTAAGTTATTTAACCTTCATTTTGTTTAATGTACAAATACTTCTAAATATCATTTCCTGTGCTTTAAAAAATTAAAATCTTGCAAAACAAAATTGGTAAATATCGATAACTATTGAAGCTGGGAAATAGGTATGTAGTAGTCCATTACATTATTCTCTCTACTTTTACAGATGTTTGAAATTTCCATAATAAAATGTTTAAAATAGTAAGAATAAATTTCTAAGTATATTAAAGTCTAGAAGTGTAGAACATCTCTCTATGCCTTTCCAAAAGGCGCAAGAGCATACACAGAAATAACTGTACTCTCCATTACTCTGCATTATTCTGGGTTTTTTTTAAAAACTTTTTTCACTAATAACATTCAGGTGTTGTAGTAGGTAACACAGGAAGCATTGAATAAGCTAAAAATAAACTACTGCTAAACAATATTTTGGCATATATCCTTCCAGATATTTTTCTCTAATTCTAGAACTCTTAATTAACCACATGTTAACATTTCTTTCTTTTGACAACAGAATAATCTCATCGACAGACATTTTTTGGTGCTCCTCCCCTCTATCTACCCCTGCCTCCTACCTATACACTGGGCTCAGAATGTGCTGAGCATGACTCTTAAACCTTAAACTACAGTTGATTGAGGGCAAACATGAAGGTCAAAAGAACCTAAAATCTTATGAACCAAATATATAAAGGGAAAATTAATCATCATTTAGTGATAGTTCTGGAAAGTCTTTTATAAACATCCTTGGTGTATATAAGTATTTTTTTACAAATTATCAACCACTAAATAGATTGACGCATAGAGAGAAAAATGAACTTTTAGGCAAGTGTCACTGACAAACAATGATCAGTTAAAAACAAAGATAAATCTGAATTCTTGATACTAACTGGTAATATATAGAATAGATAAACATACAAGTTCATGCTGTATAGCGCAGGGAAGTATGTTCTATATCTTGTAGTAACATGGTGAAAAAGAATGTGAAAATGAATATATGTATATTCATATATGACTGAAGCATTGTGCTGTACACCAGAAATTGACACAAAATTGTGAACTGACTATATACTTCAATAAAAATATACATACAAAAAGTCGTAAAAAATAGAATGTATGGTAACTGTAAAACATGGTCCAACTTACAAAAATAACATTTATGCATAAAGTTTATGAGGACCCCAGCTATTCTGAATTAAGCAATAAATGTCTATAAAGCACAAACTAATTTTTTAAAGATACATTTATTTAGCGCAGCTGGTCAAACAGTTAACCTGCAAATCGGATTGTGACTGGTACTGAAGCCAAAGGAAACAAGTGTTTTTAGGAAGTTGATGAAGTCCAGTAGTGAAGACAACAAGAAGTACAGATATAAAAATCTCAACAAAAGTGACAGAAACCAATGTGCAGTCATCAACTCTACAAAGAGAAATACGATGTTTAAAATTAAATTGATTGTAGAAATATGCACAATTTTTAGAAAGCACTCAGCCAGTGTGCTATAATTTGTCACAACTTTTCTAAGTCATCCTTCTAAACACTGTCAACTTTCACAGGACATATGTGAAGGGAATATAGAGTTCCGCGAAGTCTCTTTCTTCTATCCATGTCGCCCAGATGTCCTCATCCTTCGCAGCTTATCCCTTTGTATTGAGAAAGGGAAGACAGTAGCATTTGTTGGGAGCAGTGGCTGTGGGAAAAGCACTTCTGTCCAACTTCTACAGAGATTTTATGACCCAGTGAAAGGACAAGTGGTAAGGCTGAATTTAAATACAATTTGTCTGGGGGTTAGTAGGGCTATTCTTAAACATTCCCTTGTGCTTAAGCATCATCACTGATTTGGAGAAGGCAAATGATGCATTAGTTAAAAAAAAACCTTATCCCTTAACTAAGAGGATAAGCAAACCAATAACAGAAATGATGAATAGGACTTTGAGGCTAAGAACAAAGATCCAAACATTATTCAACTATTAGCGGAAATTTTGATCTTAGAAGCCATAGAATTATTTTAGAATACAGGTGTTGGAAGATGGTTCTAATGTTCACTTCTGCGCTCTTTCATCACTCTGTTCTGGTTTAAGACAGAGACAGTTTCTCTTCTTCCCTGGTACAGGCTTCCTGCTATTCACTCTGGCCATCTCCACTCCCTCAACCCAACTTTTAAAACTTTATGCATGATTAGAGCTTCTCTGAATCAGCTGCATTAGTTCTGCATCCTGATCTCAAAAAAAAAATGCAACCTCTCCCTCCTTTGCATTCCAAAGACTGTTTTTGTCACCTGGCACTTTTCTTAATCTATCTAATATTCAAGATTTCAATTATTGTTTCCCTGCAACCACCACGACATTACAAATACACAAAGACAACTTCGGATTCTGCCTCCTCCTACCCCCACAAAAAACTGTAAGTCCATAAAAGTCAAAGACTGTCATATTAGTCATCCTTCTGCTGCAATTTATAGCCGTTTCCCCATTGTGGAATCTCGAAGACTATGCAAAATGGAACACTCCAAAATGGCTCTCTTGTTACTAGTGAAAACAATGAACTAATGAATAACAAAACTATTTATTTACACATAGTGTAGCATACTCCCTCCTTCAAACTCTCCAACAGCAGTTAGAATAAACTGGAGTCCATACCATTAGATCAAGGTCCTTCATGATCTGGCCCCTGCCTCTCTCTTCAACTCTTCTCCTATCAATCCTACCTCATTATACACTGTGTGTCAGTCTCATTGGCTTCTTTATGTTCTTTAAACACACTGATGGGTGTTGGTTCTTGCTATTCCCTTCTCTAGAATGTTCTTACTCTAACTTCTCTGACAGTGCCTTCTCATCATTCACATCTCAGTCTAAATGCTACTTCCTTAGGTAATACTGTAAAAAATAATGCATCCACCCACCTCCTTCCCAAATCCTCACCACATCCTCAGTCACTCTATCCCATTATTCTGCCTTCATGACACTTTCTTTTTCCGAACTTTCTGTTTATTAGTGAGCTTATTGCCTGTCCTTCACTAGAATATAAGCTGCAGGAGGACAAAAGCTTTGTCTTATTTATTCCTGTTTCCCCAGTGCCTGAAGGGTCCCCATCACATAGTAGGTGTGTTCATCAAATGTCAGTTGAATTTTGTTATATGTCCCTGTGACTAAACATGGCTTTGTACAAAACGACATATTTCTACTTGTGGACTACTATTTACATCTACTCTTCCCCAGGGCTTTAATAAAGTGAGATCCTGTTACAGTGGAGGTTGGTCATTTTTCATCTGACTTCAGTACAAAGCACCAGGCTTTAGACTCTGGGCAGGTCTCTAGAATATATGGCCATTCCTAGAAAGGTCAAGTAAGTTTAGGACTCTGCACTTTAGTCAGTTACATGCCGTCTGCTTCTATACAACTTATGATTTATGAGCCTTCCTTGGGTAACACTGTACTGTGAAACAGCTTGAATTCCTAACTTTGTTATGATTTGTGTATGTTTGAATACAGTGAACCATGACATAATACAGTTGCTGGATCTTCACATACCATTCTCCATTCTGCTTTTGGCAGCTGTTTGATGGTGTGGATGCAAAGGAATTGAATGTACAATGGCTCCGTTCCCAAATAGCAATCGTTTCTCAAGAGCCTGTGCTCTTCAACTGTAGCATTGCTGAGAACATCGCCTATGGTGATAACAGCCGTGTTGTGTCATTGGATGAGATAAAGGAAGTAGCAAGTGCAGCAAATATCCATTCTTTTATTGAGAGTCTCCCCGAGGTAAGAAAATGTCTGAAATCTTGAACTACAAGAATCCTAAATAAGCCCAAATATTTTACTGGGCCTAAGTGGTGGTTCTTTTGTGTTCCTTGGATTATTCAATTTAGTTATTGCCAGCATCTAATGTAAAGTTAGATTTGAAAAGAAAAATTTGAGAGTTCTGTGTGACTATTTTTGCCAAGACTGAACTGTATTAATATTCACTGAATTAATTTTCATATTTTGATTTTTCACCTTCTATCCATTTATACTCTACTCATGTCTACACAACCATTATCCCTCCCTGGACCATGCCTGTAGCCTCTTAATCTGTCTTCCTGCTTCCAGTAATGTCCCATTTTAATTCTTCTTTCTTAAAGCAACTGGAAGGATCTTTTAAAAACATAAATTAAAACCTACTTGTCCCTGCTTAAAACCTCCTAATGGCATCCCTTTGCACTTAGAATGAAGTCAAAACTCCTTATATGGCTGGCAAGACCTTCTGTGATCTGGCCCTGCTTGCTGGTCCAGCTCCTTGCTCATCATGTTAGTTTACTCTGCTTCAGCCACACTGGCCCTTTCTGTGTTATGAACGTGCCAAGTTCTTTCCTACCTCAGGACATTTATACTTGTTGTTTCTTCAGCTGGGACCTCCCTTCCTCTGACTCTTTGAAAAGTCAACTCCTTAATTTTCAAGCTCTTTTAAATGTCACCTTTGCAGAGGCCTTCCCTGGCTACCTTATTTTAAAAAGTCCTCACCACCCCTATTGCCTATCACTTAGTCGTCAGGGCACTTATCACAGTCTAAAATTATCCTGGTGTTTATTGACTTGTTTAGGGCCTCCTGTTCCCACTAAAGTGTTAGGTCCTTGCCTGCCATTTTGGTCATCTCTTTGTATTGGCTGGGACAGATGACACAAAATCTCAGAAAAGTTAAAAATCTTGGCAAACTATAGAGACAACTTTAGCATAGCAAGCACTGTTACAAAACCAGAAGTAATACACAGAGACACTAATTGTGATTGCAACTTAAAGTTCTTGCAATATCTGATTATATCTATATGCACACACAAATAAAATAAAAATATAGATACCTACTTTAGATTGGAAACAAACTTTTATAATGTGGTATTCTAGCTCACTTTAAAAGGAAATGCCAAAGTTTAATAACTATTATATTAAACAGCTAATTTAGTATCCCGTTCCTTGGGGGAGAATAATGGTCACCATACTCTTTTTATACTACTAGATCTTCCGTCACCATCTCCTGTCCACACTAATTGGTTCCTGTAACTAGAAATGAGCCATTAACACAATTTTCCTTACTCCAGTAAGGTTCTTCAGTACTAAGTATAATAGAAGGATTAACATATTTTTTATAAATATTGTGACCTTATGTCTTTCCCTTTTTTACCAAGGCACTCATTGCACTATTGATTCACGGTCAGATTATTATCCACATAACTCTGACATATATTGTAAAATGCTATCCATTTTATATTTGTACCATTTGACTTTTATTCTTAAATTCTGTGTTATCTTTCATTCTTTTCATTGTAATTCTCAGATATACTCAAAAATTACATATTGCAGAGATAATGTGCTTTTTACAACAAACTTTGAGATCAAGATGATGTTATTTCCAAAAGAAAGAATAGCTTTTTTTAATGTTTTTAAATTTAACTTTAGTTTACCTTCATATCACTGTTTGCCCCAAAATATGTAGAAACATAAAGAAAGCTGATGCCAAAAATGTCATTTGGGTACAGGACAGTGGAACTAGTAGTCTAGCAGCAATGTAAATGACTATTTGGAGTGAAGAAGAGACAGGGCATTTCAAAGATCACTTAGGAGCTATTTCCAGGGTTAAGTTATGAAGGCTTGAATTAATAATTATAAGGTGAAATAAAACAAGGAAAAGGCTTTAAAAGATATCATAAAAGTGGGATTGTCAGGACTTAGTTCCACATTGTCTGTTGAAAGTGAGCAAGAAATTACATGATGGCAGCCTACTGGAATAAAAACGCATAGAGCATGTGATGAGAGTACAAAGGAAGAAATGACAAAGACTCCAGGAGCCCAGAGAAAACCACAAAGAGGATGTTGCTTTGAACTGGGTTTTGAAGAATGAGTAGGAGTTTACTAGGAAGACAAGGGATAAATCCATGCTTAGGAGGCAGAATAAGTTCATGTAGAAACACATACATGGAAAAGAGTTTTGGGTGTTTGTGGGGGGATAAATTTAAAATCCTGAGTATAAAGCATAAACTGGGGAATTGAGAAGGGGCCAAACAAAATATGAGCAGGGACTAAATGTGAAGGTCCTGATATGCCAGGCTAAGTTTGGACTCTGTATAATTGGAAATAGGAAACCACTAGACATTTTTAGGCAGAGAAATGACATGATCAAATTCTTAAAGGAAAAAATTGCTGCTGAAGCTCAGCCTTTGGTTTGCTCATCTAAGAGGTTCTGTGGCCACTGCGGCAATGGCAGAGACTGCATGAAAGTCCTGGTACCTTACAACAGTCTGAGTGAGAGAATGAAGGTCTACATTTTCTTTCCCCCAGTTCCAGTTTCCAAAAGTTCTTAAACATCATACCCTTCTCTTCCAGTCATGCACAAAGACTGTATGTTTGGGGCAAATTTGTTTGGTGGCCAAAATGCTGTAAGTCTATATGTGGTCTTTATTAATCCTACTTAGGATGAGTTATCAAATATTTCTATATAAATATTCATATATTTGATTACTGATTGTTTCCCCAGCCTTTTCTGGGGGTGTTAAATAATATATATATCACTTGTTAAATATATATATTATATAGTATATACAATTTATAGTATATTTTCTTCTAAAGTGAAAAAACATGGAATTATAAACAAATGTAGCTCTAAGAGTTTCAGGTGAAGGATTATGGACCTGACTCAAACCAGGAGAGTGATCTTGAATAGCAAGGAGTCAACTTGGAGCTTGCCAGGGGTAACACATCTATGGTATATGCCATGGAGATAACCTGCAGGCATTTGGAAATATTGGCCTGGGAGAGGAGCAATACTGCCCTGGTCTTGATGATCCTCTGAGAAACATATCAGATGTAGGTGTCTCCTAGTCCCCACAATTTCACTCAGTGGCAGCTCTCAGTCAAGCCACATCACGGCTCCCTGAGGAGGACTTCGACCACTGGAACCACTCTGAAACTCCTTTCCCAAGCCTGCAGGGAGTCTCCAAAATGCAGTTGGTTTAGGATTAGACTCTCTGATGTTCCCTCCAGGATCTAACTGACTTTTAGCCCCAGATTCACACTGAACAGCCATTGCCCCTTGAGTGTCTCATAAAACAGCTGATTCCAGGGCATTCACAAACCCAATGTTTGCTAGAAAATTTATTTAGATTCTCAGTTTAAATAGGAAAGAACAAAATTCTATAGTTCTTCATTAAAAACAAACACACAAAAAAACCAAAAGCCTTCCATTTAAGTATCTGAAAATGTTTTTAGGTTGCTATTGAGACAATGTGTATATTCACATTTTTAATCTGTTCTGCTTAACGATGGGCAAAAATATCTGAATTTAATTTTTATTCATTCATTCTTGAGACTTACATCTTCCTGCAAGTCAGAGAAGGCGAAGAAATGCAAAATGATTTCCAAGCCAATACTGTATCTTCTTCAGCTATACTAGAGGAATCTGTGTACAATTTAAGCTGAACTGGCAGAAAGAGCTACAAGCCCATTATCATTCGCATCCAATCCTCTCTCAATTTTTGGCGTAAGATTAAATTCTCTAATTTAGATGGGAACTTTGTGGTGTATAGAAATGAATTACATAGTTTCATCTGATATTCTGTAGCCTTATGATTTCAATTTTAATGAATTGCATCTCAGGAGGAAGAGACTTAGCCAGACCCAGCAGTCCAGATAAAATTGCAGAGGAAATAGCTAAAGTCTGTTTTCTTTGTAGAGCATTCACTTCAGAAAAGATGCTTTTACTGCGTGTTAGTAATTCAGACACTCATTGTTTCATATAAAGTAAGCAACTGTGCATTTTAAATTGAAAAATGAACTTTGAGATGAATTAGACACATTTGTTATAAGGTTATATCACAGGCTCTCTTGAAATCCACTCTGCTGGAATGGTACCTCCTGAAGGCAGTCAGGTGTGGAGGTGTCAGCTGATTCAGGCTTCTCCAGGGTACTGAGACAGAGGAACAGCATATTAATCGTGTGCTGCATCTTCTCTTTGTTTCTGTATGACCCACCCTTAGAAAGTTTTGCACTTGGACTTGCTTTCCCAGCGGACCTTGTCCATCTACATATTCTTGTCTGAGTACCAATGTAGACAACTAGCAAGGGCTACTAGAAAGCAGTGTGGAACTTTGGAAGGAAGCATAGTCAATGGGACAATCTAGAAAGCAAGTGGGAGCCTGCTTGCACAAACTGAACTGATCTACTGTGATTTAGCAGACTACAGTGGCTTCAGGATATGTGAGAAATTTCCTTTACCCTTCCATGTAGGGTAATACTGAAGACGGGGTCATTAGTTAGTAGGAGAGTGTGGAAACACTGTGAAGTGCTAAATGTCACTTTCATGGCCTGAAAAGGTGAATGGGCTGTCTCAAGATACCAGCCTAATTTACTGTCAGGAAGATACCTATGCCACTGAGAACAACATCCTAGTGTCTTGCAGAGATGTGCGCCTAGGTGTTTAGCAAGAGCCAAAGTGAAGAAGGCCAATAGTTTCCTTCAAAATGATACATTAAATCATTTTGACCTGAAAATAGAAGATAATTTTACTTAATGGGAAAAGATTTGTGTTTACTGGCAACCTTTTTTGCCAATATTTTTTATGCCTTAATTTGAACAATTCCTTTGTAGAAGCAAAATGGCAAAGGTCTGTTGTTTGTGATCAGATTAGATATGTAAATGAGATGGTAGTGTTTACTGCTGGTTTAGCATTTATTTGCAACAAAGCCCAAAAATAGATTTCAGCACTTGTTGGGACACAAATTTTCAAGAGTAGCAAAATTTGAAATATTTAGATGGCTCTCGCCCACAATTGCCATGCTAATTTAAATAACCAAGCCTTGCTTTCTTAATTGCATGTTCCTATAACAGAAATACAACACGCAAGTTGGACTGAAAGGAACACAGCTTTCTGGTGGCCAGAAACAAAGACTAGCTATTGCAAGGGCTCTTCTCCGAAAACCAAAAATTTTGTTGTTGGATGAGGCCACTTCAGCCCTTGACAATGAGAGTGAAAAGGTAACATCCTCTTCTTTCATCTCAGAATATAGTGTGAAATATGAGAGTAGAGTATCATGGAAGAGACCAAGGTCAGTTTGGGGGAATAAAAGACCTGGAGAGAACTATAGTCATTGAGTCACCAGTTCTAATTAAGCTTTGGCCTTTAAAAAAATGTTAGAAGCTGGTGGGGAGGTGGGAAGGAGTTGGGACACAGGGCATCTCATGTTTTAGAAAAGTTTTCTCACTTGAATTGATCTCATTATCAAAAGGGATCCAATTCTGGAAACATTTCTCCACTCGAGAAAAAAGCCCAAGGAAAATTACTTCCCTACTTTATTATTATCCTAATGATGCCAAATAAAATAATAAGGCAATCTACATGTATAAAAAACTGATCTCCACTGCATTGTTGGGGCCTGCTAGTTACTCTACCTTCTATAGACAATCATAGCTTGGTTAAAAAAGGAAGGGAGGGAGCAAACAGACATGTAACAATAGATTTACACTGCAGGCTCCTCCAGATGTTTAATTTTGCTATGTCCTTGTCCCCTGGTTGTTTCTTGTATATAGTAAGTTCTTATTTGTTAAATGAACCTTGGTTGAGTGAATCATAATCTTTAATATTTATCAATGTCTAATTATATGCTATTATCTCAGTCTTTACAACAGCTTGATGAATTAGCTTATTTTATTATCATGCTCATTTTACAGATTAGCACACTAAGACTTAAAAAATTTAAGTCACTTCCTTAAATTCTACTAGAGGGTGTCTGACCTACGAGCCCATGTGATTAATCACCACATGACTGCCATTTGTTAATGGTTCTCATTCTTGATTTCCAAAGAGACAGTGTGTTATGAAAGGAACAACAAGACTTTTGGAATTAGACATATCTGGGCTATAATCCTGGATTCATCAGTAACTAGCAGTGTGACCTGCATCAAGTGACCTGCACTTTTCAAACATTGGTTTACTCATCAGAAAAATGAAAATACCCTTTACAGGGTTATTGCAAGTATTTAATGAGATATCTATCATTGGAGTATTTTATATAGTCAACAAATGTTGGTTTTCACCTTCCAGTCTCATTTCACATATACAACATTATATCCTCGTAGCTGGGATGGTGTTTTAGCCAGGACAGTTTTACAACTAAAATCTACAAAAAACATAACAAAAACAAAACAACAACTATGAGAAGGAATGAAATAAGTAAATTAGACAATTTCATTTAGGTATGGAAATACTACTTTCTGGCTTTGACTTTGGAACCACTGACTTACACACAACCATCTAATTTTTATTAATTGTCACAAAATCTTTTCCAATTAAAAGCCTCATGTAATGTGTCTATAATTACTTTTTCTAGATTTCTATTGAGTAGAGTATTTCACAAAGTAAGGTAGTTTCCTTGGAGCATAGCATAGACACAATGAAAGTTATTAGATTACCTTAACCAATTTGACTTGGGCGAGATTATTAGCATCTAACCCAAGCTGGCAATCACAGGTCCTTCTCTTTTGCAGGTGGTTCAGCACACCCTTGATAAGGCCAGTAAGGGGAGGACATGCCTAGTGGTGGCTCACAGACTCTCCACAATACAGAATGCAGATTTGATAGTAGTTCTGCACAATGGAAAAATAAAGGAACAGGGAACTCATCAAGAGCTCCTGAGAAATCAAGATATGTATTTTAAATTAGTAAATGCACAGTCAGTGCAGTGATGCTGTTGAAGATGTAGCACATGTTTTGATCTTTGTGTAATGCAAAGGAAGAGTACTTAGTAATTATTTGGCAGGCTTTGATCTCTTTTATTGCATGTATCAATACTTAGAATCATGCTATTCGTGTACGGACATGTTCTGTTTACACACCATCTTCCCCTCAGATTTTTAAAAGGAAACAAAAACTTGCTAAACTCATTTAAGTGAGATAATGCCTATGTCCCTCACTTCATAAAAAAGCGTATTTGCTTATAAAGCAGTTTGCTGCAAAGTCACTCTCTTTTCCTATCAACTTCTGCTATAAAATTGGGAATATAGTGCCCGTTAATTAAGTTGGAAGATTTTAAGCAAAGAGAGAGTAAGTTGTAGTTGGGTCTGTGACATTGCAGGAAGAATGATTTTAATTTGGAACTTCCCGAATTTTGTAGCACATATTAGAGTATTTTGAGCTAGTCCTTTTCTCCAGACCATAGGACTTTCTCTCATTTTATCTCTGTCAATGCTTCTTTTAATAAATATCCACTATTTCCCAAAATCCCATTATATGCCTTTGTCAGGGGGATGGAGAGAATTACAATGTAAAATTTCTGGCAGAATTAGGTAGTTATCTTCCACTTCAGTAAGAGGAAATGCTTCACATGATCCATTCTGAAGATATCATTATTCCAAGCTTTGGGTTTGGCAGAATAAATCACAGACTTACCTGTGTATGAATACTTAATTTACTTAAAATAAGAGCTACTTCTATTATGGGTAAAAAACTTTAAATGTCTTTATTATTATTAAATCAAGTAACTTGTTTAAATTTTATATGTACTTTAATATGTGTATGATTTAAAAATTCTGTGTAAATAACAATATCGGTAAACTGAGTCATATTTTCCATTTACTTCAATATGTAATTTCACCCAGTGATTTTTATCTCTATTCTTAATTGTGTCTTCTTCCATTTACAGTGACACTTAGAACCGTCTCTCTAAAGTTTACTCTGCCAATAATCTGAAATCTTGTGAAAAACCATTTGCATATTAAGCCACTTTTTTAAAAATGCAGAATAAAAATAGGGTTGGATTGAGAAACAGATGTATCATTTAAAAGCATTGACACTGGAAGCCTTGTGGCCCCTTTGCTCTGTGTGGTTGTAGAGCTTTTTGTGGTTTCTCTTTCCAGAGTCGGGTGGGCAGGAGGGATAGGGCAGTATAGTATGGATATGGTTAAATCCTCAGAGTAGGACAAGCTCAGGCTCCGATTTGTAATGTCTCCTAGATTAGCAAATACAGCAATGCCAACTTTCCCCTTGAGTCTATCCATAGCAATCCCACAGCAATACCTACAGAGGTCAGTAAAACACTTTTCTAATTAACAGCCCTAACTACTGTTTAATTTGCGTTTTTGTTCAAAATATTTTAAAGGATGCTCCACAGGCAGCATTCTCTTAAAGTCAGCTGCCTTCACAGGAACAAGCAACCATGCTGAGAACTGGGGTCCCAAATAATATACAAGGATCTGTGAGGTTATCAACTGATGAAGGCAGAAAGAAAGTAAGTAGAGATCAGCTGCTTTTAGGGACTGCCACAATTTAAAAGTTTAAAATTGCTGTATTGTTCTTAAAATATTCTTTTAAATATATCATTTTAATTAAAACAGTGTTTTTAATAGAATCAAAACACCTTGTCCCCAAAAATATTCCAACCAGCTATGGAATTATTTCAGTAAGCTCAGGATTTTAAGAATACTTATAGGAATTTTTTCAAAATGAACACTCATTTATACAAATCTTACCAGTTTTGTAAGTCTGACTTTTTAATCCCTATGCTTTTTCTTAAAGCAGGGGATTCTATAATTGAAAAAGAAGCTAAATTAGGAATTGAGACTTTTACCTTAAAAAAAAGAAGTGAAAAGATACTTTACCAGATTTGAATCTAGGTTTTAAATTTTAAATCACTCATTTAAGCTCTTATAAATTAATTATTAAATGACATTGTGTTCAGGTTTGTAGTTCACACTTTGATATTTACTTAAGAGATTTAAGTAATGAATGCCACATTATTCAGGGCATCAAATCAGCAAATTTAAAATGTGTTTTCTTACAGTGTCTTAGATATTATATTCAATAAATACTAGGGAATTCACCTCAAAAAGATATCTACCATAGCAGGTATGCATCATTGATACTAAAATGAGACTTATATTTTACTGAAAAGATGAGCTGGTGGATTGTAAATTGTTTTTGCTTCAACAATCACATATTGGCATCTCCTTGTTGTGGGTATTATCAATCATTGGTAACCCACTGGATAGTTTAGTTTTATTCTGTGCTAGCTTAAGTCCATAAAAATGTTTTCTTTCAATTCACATAGCAATTTTAATTTTACTTTACTTAACTTTAATTTTAATTTAATTAATTTAGTCTTTTATCATAGTGCATGAATTGGTTTAATGTATTTAATTTTGAAATAATTTAGTACTTGAGTGTACCTCGCCAAATTCCTCTTAGATCCTTGTGGACCAAATTTCTTATAAGACTCCTCCCTATAGTCTACGTTCTTCCCTAGTCTCGAGGACTTCCTGGTCTCAGGAAAACACTGACCTCTGCCAGTCATGATTCATAGCCTAATACTTATTTAGGCTGACCTCAATCCAAACTTGTCCAAGCCTTCTTGCCCTCTGCTTCTACTTTACCTCTGGGCTTGAATATGTTACAAGAGATGAAAATGAAGCACCACTAGGGGAGAAAAGGTGGGAGGGACAAGGGACTGTTAAAATACCTGGCCCAGAAAGCCCTAAATACAGTGCAGGCAGCTGACCAGAGAGGTCAGGATCTGTCAGAGTTGTCCTTTAAATGTTAACATGTTATAGTAGCACTCAGCCATGGCCACATCTTATCCTTTGCACCTCCTTTCCTTCCTGGGAAGGAGGGCAAGTCTTAAAATAATTGAAATACCATTGAGGGGGCCAGTGGAATAGAAATAATGTAGCAAGGATAAGGCACAGATACTAATGAAAAGAAAATAAACCACCATGTCACACCTGTTTTATAGCTAATCCAACCAATCCCCTTTATATCTTGCCACTAATTAAAACAGGCTGTGGTATGTTTTTATTTAAGTCAACTTAGGTCATAACTAATAACAAGGTTTTTAGCCTACTTAATGTGTCATTTTCATGGTACATATAGACTGCTTTGCATGTGACCTATTGTATGAAAATATTACCTGTTAGTGTCCACCTATGTATTCACTGTTTTAATTCTGAGCTATTATTCCAAGAGGGTTAGTGAAGTGGACTCATAGATTGATTGGAAAGTTCATTCATAAGAACTAGTTAAGGGAGGAAACTGGGAAAACTGGAAGTAATAATTACCAGAAATTTAAAAGTTTATTTAAAAGTCATAATTATTTAAAAAAAATGCATGGATCATCAAATGTCTACATAGTACTTCAAGTAACACAACTTGCCTCCTTTTAGCAAAACCACACTGATAAGGCCTGTATTACTTTTCCATTGCTGCTATAAAAAATTGCCACAAACTTAGTGAATTAAAACAACACAATTTTATTACATTGCACTTCTGGAGGTCAAAAGCCTAAATCAGTCTCTGTGGGCTCTAGGGACAGGTCTATTCCTTGCTCTTTTTCAACTTCTAGAAGGTGGCCTGCATCCCTCTGATCTCTGCTTCCTTCACCATATCTCCATCTCTCTCTGCCTTTGATCTTCCTCTCTTACTCTTATAAAGACCGTCATTACATTAGGCCCACACAGATAATGAAGGATAATCTTCCCATCTCAAGATTCTTAACTTAATCACACCTGCAAAGTCCCTTTTGACATATAAGTTAGCATATTCACAGGTTCCAAGAATGAAGATGTGGACATCTTTGAGGGGCCACTACTCAGCCTACTACAAAGCCTATCAATTTAAACTCTTATTCCATGGAGAAGACCAGACAATTTTTCTCAGATTTCTATTGAATAAAAGCTCAAAGAGAACTCTGAAAACATCCAATCCAACATCCTCACCATATGTTAATGAGAGAGCAAGAATTCACATATCTTGCCTCTAAGCCCTGTGCTTTCTCCACTGCAACATGGTGCCTATCCTCATTACTAGGCCAGGATTTGGAATGCGTTTGTCTTTCTTCACTTTTGCTACTGGGTTCTGCTACTGCTGGCATTTCCTTTTATCCTGAGACCGGATTTATTAAGTAGAAGTTTATACCAAGCTCTACTTTCTTAACCTTATCCTCTTTTCATTAAATAGTTTTATGTGCTAGCAAGTGGGAAAAGCATCCTTTGTAAGTGTATGAGCTTTCACATACTTCTGAATCAGTACACTTTTGAATTTTCCTAAAACCATTTTAAACTACTGCTTCTAATGAGAGCTAACATTTTGGGGGGAAATTTTTCACATAGGTATGGAATAAGCACTTTACATACATTGTCTCTCTAGTCCTCATATCAATCCTATAATGGCATATATTATTACTTTACTTTAAAGAGAAGAAAACTGAAGCTTAAGGAAATTAAGTAACTTATTGAGGCTTGGGCTTTAGAATTCATACCCTTGTCTAACTCCAGAGCCCACACAGTTTTCATCATAGCACCGAGGACTTCTGGCCACAATTTATTCAGGAAGATGGCTAGCTGAATTGAGGGTGCAGTTGTTGCTCACAGGAATATACTCACAGGTCAATGTGAGAATCAAACTAAAATTTTGGGGGTAGTTACATGGTCTAATTAAATTAACCAGCCAAACCCTAAAACTACTCTGTACATTCACACCACTGGAAAAAGACTGAATTCCACCCAAGGTATGAGATATGTTTTTCCTTTAGTGTTTACTTACATGTATAAATGTGGATTTGGGCACTTTTTACATGGGCAAAATTGCAGAAATACGAGAATTCCAAGCTAAAAAAATTTTGAAACAGGCACCCTTCTTAGACGAATCATAATCATAGTCTTTGAAAATATGCTGAAGAGCATCACCAATGTAACTGAGTTTCTTAGGCATGTTTTCTTAATGATTTATACTTAATTATCAAGGTTCAGTTTAATCATACTGAAATGCTTTTCTTTTTGAACAGCTTGAAGATCTGCTTAAAGATAATGTTTATTTATTGAGATTTCAGGAAAAGAAAAGTTAGACAATTAGATGCAAAAAACTAAATGAATGCAATCACTACTGCATTGTTAGACTAAGGAAAAGAATGGTCTCATAAACTGATCTGTGTTTGTGTAGACGTAGTAAATGATGGAATGCCATTCTTTATAAGTCAAGTAAAATTTGCTATTGAATGAAGGTATTTTATTGATGATCAACTGTGATTACTACATCACAGTAATGTAATATATGGCTAAAATATTTTCTGCCCACTTGAAAGTCAAGAAGAGATTCTAGGAAAAGAGTTGAAGTCGTTAAATTACCAGAACATTTCAGACAATTGTAAATTAAAAAAGAAAGAGAGGGAGAAAGAACGAACTAAAGAGGAAAAAATCTATTTGAAAATACCTAAGCAATAAAGAATGTAATACACTCTAGCAATCAGTTTAGGACTAGAAGGAAGAAATATTCCACCACAAAATCCTCAGAAAGCCTAATAAAAGATGTACAAATTTAAATGTAAATTCCTAGCTCCATAGCCCCAGTTAATGTAGAATTATACCTTTCCTACATTAGTTTCATGAATTCCTTTACTTCCCAGTTTCCTAGAGCTATATCCCCTGAGAAGAGATGGGTTAAGGGCAACATATAAGCAAAAAAAGGAAAGGTCTGTCTCTCAAAGGATGGTATATACAGGACACCAAAGGAAAGCAGGAGCAAAAGGGCTCTTCAAATAAGAGCAAGGTCAACAGGACTGGAGAAAGGAGAAAACCTCCAAAGTAACAAAAAGAATGCCTTCCATTTCCTGTCAGTAGTAGCAATGATAAGATCAATGATATAAAATAAGCTACAGTTAATAAGTTCTAGTTTTTATATACTATATATAGTTTTTATATAGATCTTACAAAAGTAAATTCATTCATTGAGTACTGTCATCTGTTAGGCAATATGATTGAGACTGATAGGCATTAACTTACTGAAAACAGGATTTATTTCATTATTCCAACTTTACCAAATGGGGAAACTGAGGCACAGGGTAACTAAGGGAACTTCCTAAGGTCAAACATCAGGAAAGTGACAGAATAAGGATTCAACCCAGAAAATCTGACTTTATAATCCACACTCAACTAAACTATTATCCTTCTAAGATGTAATTGGACATGGTAAGGTAATATTTTTGAGTTGTTGACATAGAAAACAATTTGCTATGTGCCTCCTCCTTACAGTGCAAAAATAAATAGTGCATGGTTCCTCTTTGGTTAACATTCTGATGTGAAGGTGGATTTTTTTTCTGATCGCCCACACTCTGAAAAAATTTCTCTTGTATACAACACAATTACAATTTGAAAGAGTTAAAAACATAGTTGCTAGGATAATAGCACATTCTCCCCACAACCCTTTAGTCTTCCCTACCTTCAGATACACACACTCACAAGTGTAGAGGAAGATTAGACCCTGATATCTACATAGATTGTCTCTCATTGTTGAATCATCCCTGCTATCTTTATTTTCAGGGTGTTTATCATAACTCTTTTGTTCCGTTTGCAGCCCACTTGCTGATGTATCATTCCTCTCTTTGGTTAAGATAAAAAAGATCTTGATAGCTGTATCATGCAAAAACCAAGACAGATTTACAAATGTTGCAACTGGGGAAAAAAAGTAACATGCGTTGGGTAGTGTTGGCTAAAGTGGTGTCATTAAAAGTTGTTCAGGTTTGCTCAACTATACTGAGGCTCCTATTCATATGAATGACTTTCCAAATATTGTAAAAATAAATACTGCTTCAGTAATAAAATTATTTTAAAATTGGGATGTTTAGTGATGGACTATAAAAGTCTGTGTATTTCCATATTAACAGAAGGCCTATAACATTAACCTAGACAAAATTAAAACATTTGGAGTGACCACTAGTGTATCACAAACCCATCATATACTGAACAAGCAAGAGAAGTGCAAACATCACAAAATTTTAATCATACACTTCTGAAATCTGAGGACAAAACCCTGATGGTTTTTCCCTGATGTTATACATATTTCAAGTTGCTCCTTCAGTAAAAATTGAAATTTTCACAGAAACTCCAGTCTCCATTATCCTTATTAATTTTTGTCAAGGGAGATTGTAGAACCAGAGATAAAAGACACTGTCTTTGATTTACTCAAGTAAAATTCTTTTAAAATGTGTAACATTTTAGTAGGGCATACAAACTAAGGACTCAGCAGTACACCTCTAACTAAATCTAGTATCCATTTATAGGAGTCAAAGAGGTGTTGAAATGAACATATTTTAAGATAAGATCCATAACCTGTATCAAATTGTCAAAAGGGGCTTGTTAACAATAACAACAACAAAGTTGGGAGACCTTCTTCTAGACCAGAATTTAAAAAAAAAAAATACCTGTCCCCAAAATCAGCCACTTTAAATATAGGCTTCATGAATAAAAGTTGTAAATTTGAGCAGGGATAGAACAATTAATGAGGTCAAATAAGTGTTAACTTTTTTTCTTTGTTGCAGTATAGTTTTTAAAATGCATAGGTTCTAGCATCCTTTTTTGTTTTGGTGGTCTCTTTTCAGTGTATTCAGAATTTCCTAGATATAGTTAGAAGAAAGAACTGTTTTACAAAAGTCTATTTAGCAACACCAGTGAGCTCCATTAGTTTGTTATACACAATAGAATACTTAAATTTACTTAATGATCAAATAACTTTATTTGAAGGACAAACTAAATTAACCTCTGTCCCCTTATAACAATTTTAGAGAGAAATAGATTGGTCTTAATTCTGGTTAAATACATGTACACTCACAGAGCAAAGTTTAAGTTATTTTAACACACTTTGAGCATTTTTAAATTATAATACTATAATGCCTTCATATTCTTAAATTTTTAAATAGTTAATTTTAGAGTCATCAGGCCAGGAATGATGGGGTGATTTTTTTTTCAAATGATCATTATTTCCTTAAGAAACAACACAAGAAATATTTTACTTTTGTTTTACAATTATAAGTCCTCAAATTATGGCTGTGATTCATGATCATGCTCAAGGCTTATTTTTAACCCAAAGTACTGAACACAGCGTAGGCATTCAGTGTTTGTTGATTTGATTTTTTTTAAGTTTTTAACAAAAGCAAATATATCATTTAAAGTATCACTATGAGATCTGTTATCTCCACTACAAGCTGAGGCTATATTAGAGATATGATATATGTCCAGTCTACTCACCATCGTCTTCCTTCCCTTCTCCCAACAACTCAAGAGTTTGAGACTCTTTAGTGGTTTATTTAAGCATTCCTTTCAAGGGCTAATGAATATGTCATGTAGGTATCACAAAAAATTCAAGCTTGCTAAAGAATAACTCTTAATTATATAGAATTATGTAAAAAAAATTTTTTAACTTAGAATTAATTAGTGATTAAGTAGACTTGACTTGACTCTTGGACACTATTTTCTCCAATGGCCATAAAATACAGAATTTTAAAATAAATCTTTTTGTCCTTCTACAACAGCTGATTCAAATCAGACTCATAATCTATAAGGAGCTGTAGCTTCATTCAATCAAGAGGACAAAACGTCTGGCTAATTCAGTTTAAAAAATAAACTGTAAAAGTCTTAAGTCATTTGGCAGCGGAGGTGGGGGGGGTTATCCCATAGACTCATTGATTTAATCTTTTTTTTTTTAACTTTTCAACCAGTTACAGCTAACATGTTCAAGTGATTCTATATTTAGTACCATGTGACAAAGCAAAAACAGTGTCCACTCTTAGTTGGGAAATATAACTGGTTGCTTTCCAAAATTCTTTTGTAGAATGACAATATATGTAAGGTTCCATCTGCCCACTTCCCGTAGTTAATGTAATACTAACAAAAGGAAACTGATTTGTGGGTTACAGTTTAAGAGAACTATATGGTGCAAAGGCTTAAAAGGACTTTCTGCTTCCAGAGCCAGCACTCTTTCCCCAGAATGTTCTCCATTGGCTCAGATCATCTGCCTGATTTTGCAATCAGATGGACACTCATTCAGAAAAGGGCATAACCATGGAAGGACAATTCACAAAAGAGGGAATAAAACTGGCAAGCAAAGTCTAGAAGAAAGGTTTAGGAGTCTAAAATTTGCAAATTAAAGCAATAGATTTATTTCTCCCTTATTAAATGAAAACATTAAGAATTCAGTGCACTTAAGACTGATTCTCTCATCTGATGTTTGCTAGAGTATAAACTGCTACACACTTCAGGGACAGTAATCTGGTCATCTCTATCTAGAGCCTTTAAAATGTTCTTATCACTCAAGAATTCCTTCCTCTTTTAGTATCAAGGAAATAATCAGGAATTAGAACAAAAAGTCATGCATGAGGATGTTCAATTATTTGGAAACAACTAAATGCCTAGTATTAGAGAAGTAGTAAAATTTTGATATATGAGGTCCATGCAATATTTTATAACCGTTTAAAATAAAGTTTGCAGATAATTTTAAATAGTAAGGGAAATTTATTTTAATATTAAAGGGGGAAAAAAGCAGGTTACACTTTTGTACATATATATAAATAAGAAAAAAGAAACATAGAAAAAAGATAAGACATAGTTGTTGTATCTCAGAAGTGGCTTTAAGATAATATGTTTTCTCTGCTTCTTCACAATTTCTTGTACTTTCTAGAATATCTTCAGTGAGCATCTAATAGTCTCCAAAAAAAATGAAGTCTAAAACTATTGAAATGGAAAGTTTTTGGATTAAGGTGGAGGTAATATGATTTGACAAATTTGTATTTGTGTGTGAATGCCTCCCTTAAAATTCACAGAGGTAATTATATTTTTTAAAATATTTATTAATCCAAATGAATGGCTGATTAGTTTTATAAAACAAAGTAGTGGGGAAAAAAGTAGGGCACTTTGTAAGAACTTGTTCACAATTTAATTTTCCAGGGAGTGCTACCATCAAGGCAGTCTCCAAAATAAATTTTCCTACACTTCCCACTTATCAGTTTCTTCTGAGCCCTCACAGTGATAGCTGTATTGTCTGGTAAAAGCAAAATCTAATGGGTGGCTACCTTTGAATCCTGGGTCCTTGATAAATTTCCTTTTTTGGGTGAAAGACTGCCTATATTGTTCTTAATGATTTATCTGATTGGCATACATGGCCTATTAATGTTGTTTTTACTTAGTCTGTGTTGTGTGAAGGCAAGATGGATAAACCTTAGATGCCAGGTTCATTTTCCCCCTCACTTATTAGCTTGTATTCTGTATAAGCTACACAGAATTTTACTCATTATTTCTGAGGATATTCACAAACAATAATTATCAAGATAGGAAATTGTTAGAAAAATTAAATTAATTCATTTATGAATCACAAGAAAGAAAACTATTATATTCAAATAATAGATTGCTTCTTGAGAAAATGTCATGAATAAATAAGTGGATATTACCTTTATGTCCTATAGCAATGCTTCCACAGAAGAAAGAACTCTCTTGGTTTAGAGAACTTTAACTTTTCATTATTTTGCTATAATTTATGGAATACCTAGCAACTGAATTTTATATGGAGTACTGCTGCTACAGCTTATACATTCTGGAAATATAGGAGTCCACATTTAGGCAGTTTAAGTAAGAGCAATTAAACCAGGGGGTTGGTGTACAGCACCTGGGGAATAGAATTTGCCAGAGCAAAACTTCAGTATCTCAACTGCATGAATCTAATCAGTAGAAATTAGGGTGTTTTTTAGATAACTTCTTTTTTATAGCATTAATATTAGAAAGAAGTGTGGAAGTGCTGACCAGTACACATTATTATAATACTTTCTTGAAAGCTAGGTAAATGTAGTTTCTTAGTATGTCAGAGTAGTACGAATATTCTAAATGTGTAGAGATCACCCAGAATGAAACCAAACAAACTGGAAAATAAGAAACAGGAAAGAGTAACAGGAAAATCAATTTTATATTTTCACTCTACAGATAACAAGTATATTTTAACTTTATTATGGCTTTCATTTCCCTTTTAAAATACAGAATGTTTTCCCTAGCATTTTCATGAGCAGGCATGAGTTACTTTGTTTTTTTATTATTGCCTTTTATTTTCAGATATGTCCTTATAGGTACGTGAATTTCATTCAAAAAGAAAAAAAATGAAAAATCAGGACATCTAGTTAAATTTGAATTTCAAAAAAAATCATATTTAGTATAGTTATGTTCTAAATATTGCATGGGGCATACTTAGACTAAAAAATTATTTGTTGTTTATTTAAAATTCATATTCAACTGTGTATTCTGTATTTTATCCAGCAATCTTAGGTAGAGTGAAAATACATTATAAATAAAGAATGCTTTCCTTTTTTATGAAATTTCTTTTTTTATGAAACTCCTTATAATCTCACTTAAACAAGGCAAAGAGCCATACAAGTATATTGCTCCCTGGAATGTAGGAGATACAGTTATCTGTACTCAAAAAAAAAAAAAAAAAAAAAGACTCAACCATTAGGTTTTAAATTTATACTCTGACAAAGTCACTTCCTTAGCAAAAATAAGCCTAAAATTTAACTTGAAAAATATGGAGGAAATAAATAGAACCACTAGGTTATTCGTATTTTGTACTTACTACATTATGGACAATAATAATGAGTAAATAAGTCATTTTAAATCGTAGAATAAAAAATAGGTCTAGGCTAAGGCTACAAATAAAACATTTTTGGTAGTTTGAAGTGAAACTGTCAACCACCTCAAATTTAATCTGATGCTTCCATGCATGAAATAAAAATGCAAACTGAAGTAAATATATTTTCTTAAATTTTAATTATGAAAGAAATTTTTAAAAACTTCTCGTTCTAAGAAACTATATTTTAGAAACATATCCCTGAGGAATAGCTTTCTGCATAACTTGCTGTTGTAGCTCACATGCTCTGCAAAGGTGCGGTAGCCATAAGGACTGAGCAAAAAAAGGTCAGCATTTTCCTAAGCTCCAATCTACTACTGACTGATATGCAGTGCGGCATTTGTTGCCTTTAATTATTCATTTGAAAAAATAGATACCAATATTAATTTCCTAGATTCAACAAATATATCATCATAATGTAAGATGTTAACAATAGAGAAATACGATGGGAGTCCACTGTACTACTTCTACAACTTTTCTGTAAATCTAAAATTATAACAAAATGAAAAGTTTACTTTAAAAAATGAAAAAAAAAAAAAACACCTGCCACTGCTTTTGGAATATAAAATAATAAAAGTTGTTCCAAACCACTTAGACATAAATACCACTTTTCTATGAGGGGGATCACTATTATACCCCTCTTTTGAAACTAAAGTTCTTCTCTGCAAACAACAGGTGGAATTTTAAGAATGAAACACTTCAGTGTTTCCAGTTTTCCTGGGTATACGTATTAAAACATTTAGGTGAACATGTCACTTAGCAAAGTGTGTTCACATTTAACAATTATACCATATACTAAATAAATTATATCATATGCTTTCTACAAAATGTATGCAACTGAAGAATATATAATGCTCTGTTGCTAAAATGTATACAAGACTGTTTCGCTGCTTTCTGTTCATTATTATTACAACATTCAATTGTGATAATAAACTAAAATATGTCACTATTGAGGGCATAGGAAATATATGTGTACCTTAGTCTAATTTAACCATTACAGTTTTGAACCAAATATTTATTGGGAGAAAAAGCAAAATTTAATTTGCCTCATAGTACAAAGGCTATTGAACTGTCACCTACAAGAAACTTATTTTCCTAAAAGCTTGGGACAAACGTAATTTAATGTTATAAAAATAACTATTTTCCCTAGAGACTTCATATATCTATAGTCAAATTTTGTTAAAGAGTATATATGACTTGATAATTTTTTAAACATCACTAAATCAGTGTTAAAACCTTTTAAATGCATTTTCACCTACTAGATTCCTGCTCACTTACAAAGGCCATTGTTTATTTACTTGAAAGAGGAAAGTGCTTATTTAAAAAAAAAAAAAAACACCAAAATAAGGGACAGATAGGTAAGAAAGAAATGAAGCATTGATCAGTGTAGAAGAATGAGCACAAAACTTCCTGAAATGATGGGAAACTTGATGATAGGGTACTGAAATAATTAGAGACATTAAATTGGGTGCAAAATGGACAGTACAAATCCTGTATTTTCAGTTGAGCTAGACAATCACCTGAACTCTGAGAGAGGGGGAGGGCACAACATTTTTCTTTCTTCTATTACAGTGCTTAAAATGGAGTGGCTAAAAAACTTAAAGCTGGAAGGATCAGTTCCCTCAAAGATGTAAAGGTAACCTCAGGTGAATTATTGAGCTTTATTTTCAACATTCGCATAGAGTATAGGGTGAAATGAGCACAATGTAAATCAACTCATTGTTTGGGCCCTTTCAAATTAGTTGCCAAGAGAGGAGTGAAAACTTGATAAGCAGGCTCGAGTTTCTGTGTGTTGATTTAGAAATCTTAAAACTTGTGGGAGCTCGGTTCATTTAAAGGAAGAAATTTAGAGGGAAAAAAAAGTAAACAGGGAAAATGCTCTGCAATGAAACACTAATGTGAATGGAGTATAAAGGATTTTCTCTTTTAAAAAAAACTATAAAGAATTCCATTGTGCTTTTAAATTACAAATTTAGATTTCTTTGATTTAGGCTGAGTATGATTTTCAATGTCTGTCAAAATGTCGTGATCCATTTAAATATTTGAAGTGTTGATGCTGTTTCTTATCTGTCATGGAGGAAAATTAAATATAAATCAAAATCTTAAAGAACTAAGCCCATATTTGCTAATAGGTAGATGGCTATTTTGAATGAAGCAGTAATGCATTATTCCTTTTAACTTCCCTCTCCCCTGTTAAATCCATTTCTGAACTGCATACCAGGTAGGTTCAGAACACTGATTGCAGCAGCTTCAGGTCTTGACCCTTTTTCTCAGGAAGCAAGCAAAAAAAGCACTAATTCACTAAAATAAGTGAAGAGAGATGGCAAGACTAAGTCCAGGTATTCGGAGGTAAACCCCAGGTGTTTCGTCTGCCTTTTTCCAGGAAAATGCAGCCTCAGCTTTCATCAGTGTGTACTTTGTCTTGATAGGAATGCATATTTAATCATCAAAGCAAAAAAAATTATTACACTCAAACATAAGATCCTTTAGTAGAAAATTTTTAAGTACATTTCAGCCACAAATAAAACTTAATAAGTGACGCCAAACTGCTTTGGAGGGGCAAGAAAGGTGAGAGCAGGGAAGGATGAGATCATCCGCACGCAGATTTGAAAGACACTTGTAGCTTACTTGCAAAGCTTCATTTAGCATTGAGCGTACAGAGGAAATGCTGTTCCTGGTGACAGCGCAGTGGGAATTCCCACTCCAACAACCCATGAAATGTTACTGCATAATTATTCACCTTCTGAGGCCCATTAGAACTTATCAGCAGAGAAAGAAATTTAATTTAAACTCACCCCTCTGTGCTAAAGAATGACCGAGACTTTAGATCAAAGCAGGAAGCTCTGTCCTCCAGTGGTTTGCAACACCTAGGCACAATAGGGTGAGAGAACGAGACATTCCAGCACTTCTTGGCTTTCCGGACCCTGGAGAGAGGATTGGGGGCGGGGCGGGGAGAGGGCGAGCCGCGTCGTCGGCTGGTTTAAGACGGGGGCTCCGGAGGTGGATGTGTCAACTATATCCTGGAGCTCCCGGAGGCCAGACTGCTTCTACCGTCAGCTTCAGGGGCTTGGCACGCGAGACACTCATTGCAGACCCTCCCTCCTTTCCCTGCTACTGGGATTCGGGTCAGTGGAGCCCGTGGACTTAACCACAGGAAGGACGTGGATGGAGTCATATCACACGCAGGTGTGCAGCTCTGACTATTGAGGAAAATGCTTTATACTGCAGCCCATCACAGAGTGCCTTAAACGCTTATAGATACTGCATGCAAAACCAAAAAAAAAGTCAGGTTTAATCCTTGGCACGCCTCAAGCGTACAAAGCGGAACCCATGTATCCAAATCTGGACAATGAGCGTTGAAGACCTAAAGGCTCCTAAGAGGGTCAGGGGTCGGGAGGAAGTTTACTAGTTGCAGGCTCTGTTCCTGAGGCTCCTCAGGGAGCTGCGAGTGTGCTCTCCAAGTAAAGATCTTCAAAAGGAGTATGGTACTCTTTTCTGAGGGATTGATCCATCCTCCCCTTCCTTCAGATGTCACGAAATATGGGGCCTGAAGAATGTTGCTATGTTCCGCAAATACCTGCTGCCCGAAGGGTGGAAGGGCAAGGAGGGAGGGGAAGAAAGCCCAGGAGAGGTTGGTTGTTGGGTTTTAAGGTACTACGCAGCAAAGAAAAGATGAGTTCTGTTAAACAAGTACAGTCATTATATGTCTGTATGTAACGATAAGGTGCTCCCAAGTAGTCACCGAAGTGGCTAAACTGTTTTTTGATTACTGAAATCAAAAAGGACGAAGAATTTTCACAGCCAGTCAGACTTGATTTTGCTTCTCTTACGATAACTGAGAAGAGGTGCGCAAGTTCCTTCATCCGAGTCTGGCAAACCCACAATAAAATGACAAGAATAAAACTTCCCGCCGATGGAGGACGCTGCACTTTGTCCAACGCCACGGGGGATAAGGGGGGAGGGGTGGTGGAGAGAACCGAGCAGTTTGGCCAAGAGCACAGTCGTCGCTAAAACCAATAGAGAAATCCAAATAAGTTCGGGAAGAACGACCGTGGCCGGTCCACACCGCGGCAGGCCCGGGTAGCATCAGCAGGACACAGCTCTTGGTCTGCCACTCCAGCATAGGGTAAGACAAAGGTCTCAGGATCCGGGCACTTAGATGACCGAGGGCAGCGGGAGGATGCTAGGGATTTGGAGACAAGAGAAAGGAAGGGAATTCCCCACCCATGTCCGGCCCAAGAGTCTTTTGAGAGCCAGGAAGTGATCGCCGGGGAGGCTCACCGCGGCAATTCCCACGATGGGTTAGCGTGGGGCCAGAGAGGCTCCGGAAGCGCTGGCTGCTGAGGCCAGTGTCGCCCGCACCCGGCGCGCTGCAGAGCCGGCGCGGGGCACGTGGTGGCGCTCGTTGTCCGCGCAGCTGGCGGAGGCCGCCGCGACGCCTTTGTGTGCGCTGGGCGGCGCGGGCGGCGCGGGCGGCGGCAGGGCCTGCAACACAAGCGGGACGGCAGGTTGGGGCAGGGGCTCGCGGGGACCTCTGACTGTCGCCCCACCCTTTGCTGCAACCAGACGGCGGATAACGCGACTCGCCAGCTCCGAATTCTTCCCGGCGGTCTCCAAGGGTCTTTCTGAGAGCAGCCGGCATGTCGAGGAGTCGGGAGAGGAAAGAGGGGGTATCATTTAGAAAGGCTGGGAAATTCTCCTGGGCTCAAAACCTCCCCTTAAATTTCTTGAATAAGAGAATGAGGAAAACTTGGAGTAGCGCAGACCTCAGCTACGATCCCCGAAAAGGGAAGCAGAGGGCTTCTCCATTCCCTCCCGCGCGGCGAGAAGTGCTTGCCTGAGAAGTAAAAAGTTAGGGAGTGGTCTTAAAAGGAATCCCAATGAACTTGAAAGAACAGTGAAAAGCGGCAGTTTTGGGCGAGCGCTTTATTTCTGGTTCCCAGTTACCCCAAGCTCTCCTCCCTGTCCCTAGAGCTCCAGAAGCCCTGACTGTCGTTAGGAACCACAGCAAATGTACAAGGCTGCTTCCTCACCGCCAGGAGACTCCGCAGAAAATTAAATTAAATTAAACACGCGCTCAGGGACCAAAGAAAATAGATTCCTCCCCCAACCCCCGCCCCGCTAAGCAAATCAACACTTCTACGCACAGGGAATGCAGCGAACCTAAAGAGATGGCCACTGACGCGCATCCCCTTAAACTGCAGCGACTGGAGCCCAGGACAGCAAGGAATTGCCGGCTCTCCTTTAATCCGGAAGCAGGGAATAAATAGGGCGAAAGCAAATTCTGAATCTTAATTTTTAAGCAACAGCAACAATTGTCTATCGAGAGAAGTCTTCAAAAGATGCCACCCAGAATGACAGTCCTAACTTTAAAATGAGTACTCTTCACTCCCTTTGATTCCTTACTTAACACGGTTTTCTTTAAAGACAGTGATAGGATTAACCTGCTGGGCTGTTTTTTAAAGAAAAGGGAAAAAAACAAACAACTACAGAAACATATTTTGAAAAAGATTACATCATACCTGAGTTTTTCTTAGGGGTGGAGAAGAAATAATAATGCCTGTTTGGACAAAAGCAGCAAAAGTCAGCAGGAAAATTTAAAAAAAAACATTTATTCAAAATACTTGCATCAAATTAACTCCTCTAAGGCTATTTGTATGAAAAATTGAGCAAAATGTAGGATTTCTTTTGTTATATTCATCTCTACTATTTTAGGCAACCAGAGAATAAGAGGATCTACACGTTTTCCTCCTGTAAAGTTCCTGCCCTAATTTACCAGCCTAAAAGATCATCTGACCTTTGAGCTAATCCTCTAAAATTAAATATTTATTTTAAAAAATTCCTCCACAGGCCTTCGGTAACATTCTATTCAATAATCTCACAAAAAGATCCACAGGGAGATAAAAATGTTAATGGCAGGCTTATCGATCTGCCTGCTCAGGAGTCTAGTCTCATTACCTGCTTGTCTTTAATTTTTAATTTCAGCATTCTGTCCCCAAGGGAAGCCCAGTTGAGAAGTTATACCAAGATTGGGGTAAGAGGAGAGTGGAAGGAGGGCAAACCGATCCAGGAATTTTCTAATATCAGTTGATACAGAAGAATAACTCATCACATTTGCTTAAATGAAGTTTCTAGCAAAAATATTTTTGTTGATAGTCCAAACTCAACAAATCACAATCATGTTCCTAAGCAAAAGAGATCATCCAAAAGAAGCTGAGCCAGAAAAGGAGAGAGCAGGATAAGGAAGAAACACTCAAGTTTGGGGAAGAAATGAGGCAAGTCACCAGAAAAGCTGGACTGGGCTGCAGCCCTATTCCAGTCTCCAGAGGGTGGACTGATATATGCTGGCCTGACCTCTGGGTCAACAACTAGTTTAACTCTACCTTGATCTGCAAGGCTGGAAGCTTGTCCCTTGGTTCAAAGTGAAACCCAGCCTTTGACTTCATTTGAGTGAGCCTCCAGGCACTGTTAAGAGGTGCTTTAGTACAGATGAAGAGGGAGAAACCACAATTGTGCACATCACCCTCTGTCCTCCAAAAAGATGTTCATCCCCAAAAGGGAACCCTGCCCACTTTGCAGAAAATAAACCTAGAAATACTGCTCAATAACCATCAGAACAAAACAAACCAAAGCTAGAATGGGGAGGAGGAGCCAAAGGAAGAAAGTGAAAGTTCGAACATCTATACCACAGAATAATCTCTTCCCATTCATCTACCCCAAAGAAATCTTGCTCCAGACAATATTGCTCCTTGCCATCACCCATCTCTTAAATCAAATGTGATTCTGTATGTAATGAAACTGATATTATAAATGTACCAAGCAGCTTTCCTCTTACCTGCCACTACATTTAACTCCTTCAGAACCATTCTCTCCGAATCCCTCAGTACTGCAACTTTCAGTAAAAAAGAAACAACACTTAAACTGTGTTCTGCGTGTTATTCCTAGGAAGAAAGTGACAGAAAAGGCTATTTTACTTTTTAAAACCATTATTTAGAGCTATAGTATACCAAAGAATCAGAGCTAACTTGCTTGCCTAAAACCATCCAGATTGGAGGTCTCAAACATCTGCAGACAGCAGGATTCAGGCACTCTGCTACCTGGGCACAAACTGCATTATTCTTAAATATTTTATCCTTGGTTTTTTTTTTTTTTCTGGATTTACATTTATAGCACTCTGTATTTTCACTTCTGTTTTTATGAATAATAAATACTCAATATAAATTTCACTGGAAAATTTTCAGTTCAAGATATACACCAAAGCTGCACTTAGGGTGGGGAGAATGAAAACAGAAAGAAAGAAGCTAAGCTTATAAGAATCTGAACACACTAACTTTTTATTCAATTTGTTTCAAAATAATAGTATTAATCTAATAGTGAAATAGTTTGATATAACAGCAATTAACATTTGAAGTATTTTATGCTTCAAAGTATGGCTCAAGGAACACCCATTGCTTAAATGCACTTAGACATAACATGACAGTTTTTTTATTGGCATCATTGACACCTACGAACAATAGCCTAGTAGATAGATTAAGGTTTAACCTTCCTTTTCTTTGGTGGCTGTTTAGAGACTTTAAAAGAACAGATAACTCATTTCAACAGGAATCTACTACTGATATTTACCTCTACATAATCTTTAGCTAAGACATGGAATGCCAAAAACAAGATTTTGTTAGCTTGACCTCCTCCACCCCTTAACAACAAAAGTTATCCCCAAACCCATGTTTTTATTTTAGATGTATTGATCTTTCAGTGTAAGGCTTGGCCTTTTAAATACCAAATGTAATCAATGGCCAACAACCTGACTCCTTCTGGAAAGTGAGAAGGAAGTAGAACAGAGAAATGTCTTTGAATTGTTTGGTGACTCTGTACAAATTTTAAGAGGTCAGTAAATCCTGATACTTTGAGATAAATCTACTGGTAAATAATTAATTACATTTCTTAGACACTATAGTCTTTATCTTGGTAAATAGAGAAAACACAACTTTGACAAATATATCATTTCATCTAAGTAATATCTTAAAAGCAATTATTTAAATATTACCACAAAACAGGGTTATATTTTGTTTAAATTAGACATTTAACTGAAGATAAAATGCAAATGTCCATAGTTTAAAAGAGAAAAAAATACAAATTAACTGGCCTAGTCTTTTATCTGAGTTTATTAATACCATTTAAAATATTACAAATAAATCAATTACATTTCATGCATTTAAAATGCAAGTCTAAAATGTTCCAGAGAAAGGCTTTTCATTTCAATGTGAAATATCCCAATTATTTCAACATTACAATGAGCAAATAGTTTGCAGAATCTGCAAACACTTAAATGTAGTGTCAGAAGTGTTTATTAACAGTTAACAATATTACCTTCAGGAAATACACAAAGGCCAAAGTTAGTTGAGTTTCACTTGGACAATTTATTTAATACATGGGTTTTGGCAGACCCAGTTATGAAATATAGGAGAACTCTCACTTTAACTATACCTGAACTGCCAGCAAATGCAAATAAGTACATGCTCCATTAAATTAAATGCCATCCCACATTTATCAAATATTGTCTTAGTTACAGTTTGATACCTATCTAAATTCATATTCGAGCAAAAGTAGGCCCCGAAAGTGCGTTTGTGGCTCTGCACCTCCAGAATTGAGTTCAAAAAACCTGCAGCTCATCAGAACTGCAAGAATAACTCTTAATATTTTCTGTGACAAAAAAAAAAATCAAGTTTACTTCAATATATTTTCAAATATTTACTGGAAGTAATGTACAAGAAAAATGCTATACAAAATCGTCTCCTGGACAACTGCACCTCGCACCCATACACTGGTGGAGTTATAGTTAATTGATAACTAATCTAGAATGATTCTCCAGTTGTACAAACCATTAGGTTCAGATATCTTACAAAGTTTTTTTTTCCTATTTTCCCTTTTGGCATTTTAAACTACATACAGCCTTGTCTGAAATAAACGATAGCTTCTCACTTGTTTATAAGTTTAAATCAAAAAAAAAAGTTTAACCCTAAGAATCTTCAACGAATTGTAAGAATTTACAGATATGGGTACTATACAAATTGACGGCTGGACTAGCAAAAAAAAAAAAAAAAAAAAAAAAAGAATGGGAGATTATGCTCCGGAGTGGTGAAAACGAGGTAGAAAAGGACAAACACAGAGACAGTTAATCTGGTCTCACCGGAAAGGGGTATTTTTGCATAAGAAAGACACCTACCCTCACCCCACCCCCACCCCATAAGTTAAGTTAATGCGATCAAAATAACTTTGGGATCAGTATCAGCACAGTTTCGAAAGACTTGCTCACTGCTAGAGGAAAAACTAGAAGGGAAACCAAGTGGAAAGATGCTGTTTTAAAATTTTTCTTTAGTTTTATAGTTTTAATAAAGTTATAAAGACGAAAGAAGGTTGCTGCAGCGATTCGCCAAGACTACCCTTAGCTGAAACTTGCATTGGTTCCATCTCAGGGAACAAAGAAAAAGAGGCAGAGCTGACACTGGAGAGCTAAACTAGGCAAACTCCGGGTCTCGGCGCCGCCAGATGGGCACTAGACGGCTCTGCGCCGGGCGGGCAGCGGGGAGCAGCTGCAGCGCAGGGCGCTCCGAAGCCGAGAGGCCCAAGACTGCTGTTCTGGAACGAAGTCGGCGGCTAGCCCGGCAGGAAGGTCCCGTGCGGGCCTCCTGCTTCGCCCTCCCCACGGTACAGCTCAACCTTGTTCAGCAGAGTTGTTCGCGCCCGTGCGAAGTCCCCCGGTCTCCCAGGCACTGGATTCATCCAGCTCTACCTTCAGAGGCCGTTTCCCTATAAAAGAAATGCCCGTCACAGCTGGGGATGGCGGAGGGAGAATGAGGAGGACAGGACCAGAATTAAAGGCCTAGCGAGGCACCGACTAGGGCTATCCTGGACTCCGACGGTGTTACCCGATGGTAGAGGGAAAGCTAGGGCCCAGGAAAGCAAGCTTGTTACTTACATGTCCATATTTCCTTAACAGTTATGTCACAGAGGGAGTTAAAAGAGAGTGGGACAGAGATAGAGACAGAGTGAGCAGGGTGCCGTGGAAAGAGGCTGGAGCTGAGGCCAGGACCCACAAGGCCCAAGCGGACGGGGTGGGGGGAGGGGGTCCCGGAGAGGGGCAGGCCTGGGGTGCGTGTCACTCCAGGCCGTTGCGGTGCCCGGGCTCAGGGGCCTGCAGCAGCTCCGGGGAGTGGCAGGGCGGGCTGCCCGCGGCGCTGTGCTCGCTGTCGGTGTCGCTGCCCTTCTTGCCACCGCTGCCCGACCCCGCGGAGCCGCCGCCGCCGCTGTGCGTCTTCACGTGCTTGCTGAGGTGGTCGCTGCGCATAAAGCGCTTGTTGCAGACCGGACAGGCGAAGCGCTTCTCGCCGGTGTGGGTCCTCAGGTGCCGCTGCAGTTCGTCGGAGCGCGTGAAGCGCTTGCCGCAGAAGAGCCAGTTGCACACGAAGGGCCGCTCACCCGTGTGCCAGCGCAGGTGGGCCTTGAGGTGCGACGTCTTGCCGTACACCTTGCCGCAGCCCGGGATGTGGCAGCTGTGCAGGCCCTTGCGCCGCAGGCTCGCCCCGGCCGGGCCCAGCCGTTCTGCCTCCTGGCAGTTGGGGCAGTCGCAGGTGGCGCGGCCAGAGTAGCGGCGGGCGGAAGAGCGCGGGGAGCCCCCCAGCGGCGCCGACGGCCCTGCGCTCAGCATGGAGCCCCCCGCGCCAGCCAGCGGCGACGGGGCCGAATCCGGGTAGGAGCCGGGCAGTACGGGCTTAAAGCCGTCCATGAGGTGCTGCCCGGCAGGACTGAGGAGGTGCGAGGAGGCGCCGCTGCTGAAGGCTGAGTGGCTCAGGCCTGAGTAATCCGAGTTGTAGCCTCCAAGCGGCGAGTGCAGCGAGGTTTGGAGCCCCCCGGCGGCAGGGTGCAGCGAGCCGGGCAGCGCCGCCGCGCCATTCGGGTTCTGCACGTCGATCCAGCCCGCGCCCACGTCCCACCAGCTGGAGGCGCCGGCCGAGCCCACGTCGCCGGCGGCGGCCAGACCAGGGTGTGAGGGCTTGAACCACGACTCGTATGGATGCGCCATGCCCACTCGCGGGTAGATGCCCTGCAGCCCGTCCACCGAGGTGTGCACCTTGGAGATGAACACGGGCTGGTGGGAGCCGTCCTGCGAGTGCGCCGAGGAGCCGCCGCCGCCCCCGCCGCCCCCGCCGCCGCTGCCCCCCGATACTCCAGGCGCCTGGAACACTGAGTAGTCGTTTGCGAAGGGCGAGGTCGAGGCTGCGGCAGCGGCAGCCGCAGCGGCGGCGGCGGCGCTGCTGGAGGTTAGGGAGAAGGCGCTAGAGCCTGGCGAGCCACCGCAGCTGAACGAGTCGGACACCAGGGCCGCGGCTGCGGCTGCCGCCGCCGCGGCTGCCGCCGCGGCCGAGGACGAGCCGCCGTTCCTGGAGGCCCCCGACACGCCGAAGCTTGAGAGACTAGAGCCGACTACGTTGCAGCTGCCGGAGGAGGAGGACGAGGAACGTTTCCAGGGATGGAAGCCTTTGCTGAAGGAAGATGAGCTGTCCGAGAGGGAGGAAGGAGACGGGCTAGGGCTGCCGATCTTATTACAGGTAGCAGCAAGCATGGCCAGAGGAGTCGATCCCAACCTCGGTTCTTCCTGAGAGAAGGAGGAAAGGAGAAGAGGTGGGGGAGGGGAGGTGGGCAAAGGGCCGGGGGTGGGGGAGAAATGTGTATCAGTCCTCCGGTAGCCCCCAAAGCGCCCCACTGCACCCCATTTCTCGCTGCGGCGCGTCGCCACCAACTCACCTGGCTCCCCCAACAGCCCCGGCGCCCGGCTGCTTCCTACTCTACGGGAAGGGACAAGTTTGGCTGCCGGCGTCTGATTCGGGAGCAAAGCGCCATGCTAAAGAAGAGTTTGACAAGTATTCTCACCTAAAACAACACTTTCGTGCACACAAGGCCCCAGGCACTTCGAAAGAAACAAGCAAGCAAAAAGTACAGATTGGGAAAGAAGGAAGATTCCTTTGCAGAGAAGCCTGGGGAAAAACCATTGGATTGCGTTTAAAAGCGCTTCCCTTGCAACCCACAGAGAGCTTTGAAAATCCTGTTCCGGCCCCCAGAAACCCATCCTGGGTTGTTTCTCTCATGCCAAAAGACGTCAAACTATAGGGCTCGTTCGCTCTTCCTGATTTTCATTAAAAAAAAAAAAAAGAAAGTCTACAATAGTCAAAAAGAGAGAGATGGGTTCAACATACCTGCAAGTTAAGGCGGGCTGTGGAATTTTTTAAGGGGAAAAGGGAAAATCTGCAGTTTGCCCAGGAGGAAAAACTTGATCTGATCTCTTTACCCTCAAAATCGTCGCAAGTAAAATAGACTGGGCGCACGTCTCTTGGGCGGGGAGCCGCCGGGCTCTGCGAGGTGGCTTGTCTAAATGCCCTTCGAACCTTTTCCTGCGCTGAAAAAAAAAAGTGACTCTGCCCCCCTCTCCCTCTCTTTCTTTTCTCCAAACTCACTTGTATTTAAAGGGGGAAAAAAGCTCTCAATAGAGACTGATAGCCCGTGGCCTGGCCGGGGCGACTTTAACCCCCTCCGATCGGCAATAAAAGGAAACTAATTAAACCAGCAAGAGAAAATCCTGAGACTCACCCCTAGAAGTGAAGTTGCCATCACACAAAAGTGCCCTCCTCCTCTCAGAGGATCTTTTTTATATTGATAAATCAGAGGCAGTGTTTTTTTTAGAGGTGTGCAATACAATGATCAGTTCCGCCCATTCCACCACAATTGTAGCTCCCTCTCCGGCTTTGAAGTGCCGCGGAGGCGCGGCCAGCCAATCTGCGGCCTCGCCGGGCCGCGCCGCGCGCGCGCCGTGAGGTCATCGGCGCCGCCGCCGGCCGCTGCGGGGGGGGGGGGTGCGGAGCGGTAGCGAGAGGGGCGCTGGTGACTGCGTGTGTGTTACAAAGTGGGGGGGGGGGTGTAACAGTGTAACTGTGTGCGTATGTGACCAAGCTGAGAAGACTGCAGAAGTGGAGGGAAGGGGGGTTGGTTGGGTGCGGACATAAGTGTGGCAGTGTAAGAGTGACGGGGTGGAGGGAGGACAGTGCAGAGATGGGGAGGGTGTTGGGAGTGACAATATAACTGCCTGTGTGACAAAGAGGGGTAGAGGGACAGATCAGTAAAGTGCTGAGGGGAAGCGTGTGAGTGTACTGTAGTGTATCTGAGTGACAAACCTAGGGAGTGAAGAGGGCCAGTGCAGTGAAGTGTGTGTTGGAAGGTAGTGTGTGAGTATTTGGTGCGGGGGGAGAGGATGGAGTATGAATCTGTGTTTGTGAAAGAGGAGGGAGAGTGGATGAGTGTATGTGGGAGAGAAGAAAGCTGTCTGAATGTGTGTGAGAGAGAGGGAGTTGTGTGTGCTGGTATGTGTGCGCGCAAGAAAAGTGGGGGTGGAGAAAAGGAACAGTGCAGTAAAGTGTTTAGTACGTAAAAGAGAGGCATGGCGATTTGAAGAGTGAAACTGATTGCGAAGTTGAGTGAGGCTGAGTAAATAAATATTCACAAACTCTATCACTGTCGCCAGCTTCCTCCGATTTCTTGTAGCTCAAACCTTGAGTGATTTTTTCTTAATTTCTTGGACACTGTCGTTACATTTTTTTTTTTTAAGAAAATCGTATTAATACCTTCCTCTCCTTTCCTGACTCCACAGCCGAAGGGTAGAAATTTAAGGAGGCTGAGGGGTATTTTCAGAGCGTTAGGGAGTGTGTGCGCCTGCGTCAACGAGCTGTTACTTTGATGCAGTAGCTTTTTTCCCTCCTGAGGTGGGATTTGCCTTTGGAAGTGCGAGTCTCACTCTCGGGGAGGGGGTGTGTTTGTCCCGTGGCGATGAGTAAATTTCAATACAAAAGGATTAGATAGAGAAGGGGCTGAGAGAGTATTGTTTTTTAGTTTGGGTAAGAAATTAAGCGGTTTACAGAAGTTAGAAGTTTCTACAGGAAATCGCAAAAGCTCTTTCTGAGAGAAAAATCAGGATTTTGATCGAAATCTATGAGTTTTATTTATCTGAGACAAGCTTTTGAAAAATTTTGGACCCCATATATGGAGGTGTCTGTGTCTACTGCCATTTGGGCCAGATACCTATGAGTGCGTGCTTGTTAATAGTCAGTTCAAATTTGGGGGGTTTTAGAACTTGCTTGACATTTGTGTTATTAATTGCTTTCATAAATATAATTACAATTTCACTGCCACTACAAGGGAACATCTTAAACCACAGAAAGCACCACACCAGTGTAACAAAAAGTCCACGGCCCTTGGAGCCCTATTGAATATTCATATTTTTTAAAAAGTAATTTATATATTTAAGCAGTTACAAATGCTCCTAGAAATCTAAATTTAAGTCAGAATTTATTAAAATGGTACTAGCTGGGAGAAGTGTTTTGTTCTGACTGGGAAAATATTTTTATTTTATTCTTGTGTTTGAATCTTCCTCAATTATATCACAGCTTCTGGAGATGTTAAAAAAAAAAAAATCCTCCTGGGCTTTACTGTACTCCAAAGTCAGGTTGTAACATTTGTGTAAGTTTCATTGAGCAGAGTTGAAGCTGGTGTTTGTGGTGTGAGAGTATGTGTTTCTGACCCCTTTTCAACAGTGTTGGGATATTGACTGTACATCATATCTATTGATTAAGAGAATAAGGTACACTCTCATACTTTGAAGTAAGTGTGAAGTAAATTAATGAACTGCTTTCTTTCTCTGAAGGCTGACGCTTACCATAAATGTCGTGTTTCTCCCTGCAAGCCACTCTGAATGATTTTAGCGTGTTGAGAAGGCGTGACAGGCCAGCCCAGAAGGAGGAAGGGGTGGGTGAAGGAGGGAACTCTGTTTAACAAATAAAAAGAGAATTAACTTCATTGCTTTGGTCTCCTTCTATAATAATATTCATTTTAAGGACCTAATAAACAGTTGTTCAAATTTAGGGTTTAATTCTAATCAATACGGTCACCCTCAAAGGTGGAGAAAAAAGCTTTAAGGGAAGACTTCCTTCTATGAATAGTTATTTATTTTATCTTTTTATCCTTGTATCTCTGGAAGGAAGTGAGGCAGGACTATTGAAAAGTTAAATGCTGATTCTGAGAGTAAACAGAGGCATTAACCACTGTTTCCTTAAAAAATGTTAGGAATTAGAAAAACTCAGCGTCATGTGATTACAATTTTGAGCTATCTACTTCTAAGATTTTATCTATATAAATTCACTTTAGAATCATGTAATTCTGACTATGACAATGGATCACAGTGTTTATATGGATTTAATAAAAATACTGGAGTCTTCAATTTGCATTTGATTGGCTTGTAGCATTTGAGGATTTTCACAAAGGTTTGTATATGCACCTTTGTTCATTAGAAAAAATACATTGAAAGTTTTCAAACATATATATTCCATTTGCTCTCATTTTAAAGTTAGGTGTTTATTTCATAGTAGTATTAGTCAAAGGGCATTTTTTTCTTATCCTACTCCCCCTCCACCCCACCAAAAGAATTGGTTAGTATTTGTCATAAGGCATAAGACAGAGTTAAAAAGAATGACAGATAATTATATAATTGATTAAAAATTAAACACCAGTAATCTTGCTTCTGATTTCAATGAAACTGGTCTTAATGGCAGCTCTTTCCCCACTTTGGAAAGTGACTATTATTTTTGAGTCCCCCACAAGAGGAAACATCTGTAATCCATTGTAGATACAGCCTGTACAGCAAAGCATTTCATGGCACATACAGTTCAGTTTACCTTTTGTGATATTGATCACTAGTCTTGTGTATTATACCTCAATAGTATAGAGATTGGAAGGGGAAGGGGAAGAAAGATAGGAGGTACAGGCTTCCTAACATTAATTAAGTTTCCGCCACCCCATATGAAGTTTAACATCCTGGCAGGGAGAGGGATAAATGGATATTCTGCTGTTTCTTGCAAACCTGTGGGATCTACTTTCAATAAAGCTAAAATCTATTAACATTCTGTATGCATCTGCAGCATAAATTTCATTTGAATTTCAAATTTAATAAACCAGGAGGTTTTTAATCATCCCTGGTTTTATTTGTTTGATATTAACATGCTTATTGACCGGGTCTGGTGACCAGTTTGATCATTACAGGACAGCAAAAAGTTAATTAAAACGACCACAGCCCCTTAATCATATCATCTGTCTCATCCATGTCGCTCTCTTTATTACGGGTGATGATGGATAGTCTCCCAGATTAATTTCTCTGTTTCTTCGATTTGGACAACAGCTTTTGGGACCTAATTTACATCCTGGGAACAACTTGCTCAAGTATATCTAACACCTTGCAGCTACAATATACATCAACATCTCCTTAGATGGAGTACGGAAGGGGAGCTTTTTTGCAGGCGGGTTTGAAGACTAATCAATGCTGCGATTTGGGGCGCTTACGCTTTCACAACCAAAGAAATAGAAGGTCCTAAAAGCAAATTAGAAGCCTCGATACTAGCTTTTCCTTTTCAGGGAGTGGGGAGTGAAATATGCCTCTGCTGTTTGGTTAAATAGATTAAAATGTGTAGATACAACGACAAGTAAATAAAACCATTTGTAACCATTAAGTACAATTAGGGATTTATAGTCGAAAACATCAAAGTTATCCGGCTTTCAAGTGTCCGGCACATCTACACCAAATAAGGTTTTGAATGTGTTAAGCGTGGTCCGGTATACACACAGTACTGAAAAAGCCTAATAGGGAGGAAAATGCACATGAACTATATAATAGGCGCGTACCTCTGCTGGGTACGTTTAAGCCGGGCTCTTCGCATCTCAGTTTCCGGAGCGTTGGCAGGGACGCGCAAGCTCTGGAAGCTGACCTGCCCGTGCCCGCTGCAGACCCAGGTGCCCCAGTAGGCGCCTCTTCCCAAATTGGGAGACAGAGCCCAATCCCAGGCCAATATGCGGGGACCCCGCGCGTGGACGCGTTGGCTCCCTAAATAAGCGTGGAGAGGCGGGGAAGCGAGCCGAGCGCCGCCAGCGGCTGCGGGGAGGAGCGGGCTGGGCCAGGTTGCTGATGTTTCCTCCCCTGGAGCTCTCTGGTCAGTTTCTTTCCTGCTGAAAAGAAAACCTGGCCAGGCGTGGACCTGTGGATTCCAAAGTGGTGCCCTTTTGCTGTTCACTTCTGCTTTCGGGCGGCTTTACTAGGAAGTTGCCTAACATTTCCTGGGAAGGGAGGTAATAAAGCCCCTCGCTGGTGGCAGATTGTTGAGCCGTAGGTGGGAAGGGATCAGTCGGCCAGAGCCCACAGAGGGCTGTGTTTTCCTGATTGGAAAATGGGAGCTTCCAAACTGAACAAAAGCCCCTATTAGTGAGGTTATTCGGTTTCAAACTGCCCGGCCACATTTACAGCCGAATCCCTACTTTCCTGGTACTGCTTAATTGGATGCATTTGTTGACCACAGCGAAGCAATAGTGACTCTTGATCTTCTTGCATAGGATCTCCTGCTAAATGCAATGCATTGCTTTAGTGACTCTTTAAATAAATGGGACCACTTGAGAAAGCATATTTTATCTTAATTGACTCGATTTTTTCCCACATCACACTGCTTAGTATTTATTCCTCTCTTCCACTTTAGAACATTCAAAAGTTAGGGACGTTTTAAATAAAAGAGACTTACTCTTCTAACTTAGGATATTATATGCTTTGATTCCGTTTAGCTAGGGTATTCAAATTGCATATATTCAGAGGACAAGGAGGACTTTTACCATGTATCAATCATACAAATGTGTTGGTAAATTTATAGATAGGAAAAATATAAAGTTATTTACCAAAATATGTATTTCTTCCTATATTAAAGTAAGAAAATCATAATTCCTTATTTGTTATATTCATGCATAATGTTCATGTTCTCATAGTATATTGATATGATCGCCGCATGCTAGTTCTACCAGCAAGTATGTACTCTATGGTATATTTCGTATTCATCTCCCTGCCAGCCCACAGATAGCATTGATAATTAATTCTACAGCACTTTGTATTTCCCCTTCATCATGTAAATGAAGGAAATACATGTAGGGAAAAGAGAGTTTGCTCATTTGGGGTAAATGGTTGTGTGTGTGTGTGTGTGTGTGTGTGTGTGTGTGTATTCTTGTGTAAGTCAAGAGCAAGAAAGCGAGAGGCTTAGACATTCATGTAACTTCATTCTGATATTTTCCTATAGTGGGTTTTTTTCCTGGCTGTTTTCTCCTTTGGTATTATATATCACTTTCTCACAGCTAACATGCAGAGTTAAAAACTACTAAATTCTTATCCTCAACACTATTGATTTCTTTTCATTTTGTTCTGTTACTGGAGGAGGTAATGCTCCCAGATTACCCCGTCGTCTCCTCCGGATGGTTGACAATTGCAATCGCTGTTTCGGGAAGATAAATGTTACTTTGGGAATTGTGTTTAATTATAAATAATCTAGGAGCTGCACTGGGTCTCTGGGTTTAACCACACATGTGTTCAAATCATTGTACAAGGTTTACAAATGGGTAATATTTGTGAAAGGGGATACAGTATTTGCTTTTCTAAAGTCAGGGGACAAACTAGGATGCTCCCACTTGGGGTCTGTATAGAGATAACACAGACCAAAATAATACCAATAGCAAAAAGTGTAGGGCCTCGAAGTACTTGAAAGGTTTAAAAAATTCATTGGAGTTTACCTTCAGGTCAACTTTATTAAAATGAAAACCTGAAAATAAACCAGTCTTTGTTGACTTTTAAAATCCCTCAAATAAAACCATTTTTTGTAGAAAGCATTTATGAGTTCACATATTCCAATTTCCTTTCCTTTTCTTTTTTTTTCTTTTTTCTCACAGTCCTGTAGATTTTCCCTGAAATAGCCCAATGGTTATTTTTTACAGTTCCTCTTGTAACTCAGCTGCTACCTTTGTGTGTCTGATTCTTTGCTTATATGGCAGCTCAATTAGTGTTTGTGTGTGTGTGCTCGCTTTTTTTCTAATAGTCTTATTAACAAGAAAAAAGGTGGCGAACAGGTTATTCTCTTAACCTGACCTGGCTGTAAGAGTAAGATGAGCAGCACTGAACAGATGTCCCCATTTAAGCCGTTCTTTTCCCACATGCCTGCTGGATATTGCAGGCGCGCAGGAAGCTCGCTTCAAACCTGGCCCATTTCAGGCCATAATGGCCACGTTATTTCGGCCCAGTGAACACGAACAAAATCGCGTGCTTTAGAATCATTCGACTCTGAGTCCAGGAAAAGCAGGGGGTGTGGTGGCAGTGGGGGTGGCTAGGGAGGGGTGTGTATGTGGGGGAGGTGGGGTGGGTAGCCGATTTCATCTCGGATCGCAGGAAGAGAACTTGCTCAAAAGAATTTTTCCCCAGCAAATATGGTATAATTTACAGCGCAACTTAATAATCCGAGGGGCAATGCAAAAGCCCTTTGCGTTGTAAACCGCTTCTAATTACCTGCCAGAGCAATTAGCTGACTATCACGAAGAAATTAGATCGCTCAATGTAGCATAAATAATGCGAATAATTTTGTAAGAAGAATGGAAAGCGAGACCTGGTGTTTCTTTATAAGGAAATAACACCTCGTACTGTACGAGCCCTCCATGAACACATATTAATGTCTAGGCATGCATGGCAATGAGTCCGAGCAGGAGCCCTCTGGCTGCAGTTCAGCACTTTTTCCGTTTACGTATGCGGGGTGAAAGTCGGCTTCCAGGCGTTCGATCTCCAGCCTTCCAGCTCACAGTAATTAACACATAGCGACTTCAATGGGAAAACCTGTTTTCCAGATGATTTTTACAATGCAGCTTTATGTCTCATTTGGCAGTTTAAATAGCTGGAGTTGTTTTCTGGCTTCATCTCTACTATCATCTGTTGAGCATATTTTGCTTAGAACATTGAATCCCACCTAAAACTTGGGTGCAGGGTTTCTCTAACTTTTTTTTCTTAAGATGTGGGGGTATCAGAAGCCACTCTGAGGACATTAGGGCAAAGAATTCTCGTGGGGACGTGAAAGATATCTGCTTTCCTGAACGAGGTTGCACAGCATACTGAAATATTTTTGTGTGCTTCTCTTGAACTTTTTTGTTTAAAAATCTACCTCAGTCATATTACTTAACTCACTTCTCTTGTCTGTTTCCTATAGGGGATTAGTATAGTGAGTTTACACATTTCTGAGCGAAGAATTTTAAGAGTAAAGCGAAAACCTAATTTTGGAGGAAAGCTGACAGTGCATTTGGGTGTCTGATGACACTATTAAGCTCTTTGAAATTTACTGAGTTTGTAAATTACAAATGAGAAGACAGCTTTAAAAGATGTTTGGAAATCGAATATGTGCGCCAACACCTACACACACACACACACACACACACACACGCTATTGCCTAGAGCTCCACGCTTTCCAGTGCAACCAAAGTGAAGGGAATCACGGGCCCCTCTTTTCCTTGTAAAAGAGATGGGTCACACGTTTAGGTCAAGTTGAATCAGCCCGAGAGCTTCCGTGGTAATCGAACTGGACTCATGTATTGGTCACTGCAAACGGTGTCATGTGAAGCCGCGATTTGCTTGGTCCCGCACTGCCGTCGGGGTGAGTCCCGCCCCCGGAGCCCATGGTAGATTAGGGTGAGCGCCGCCACACCCTCACACCCCGCTCATCCCTACACACCGAAAGCTTCGGCCCAGGTCATTTCTGAGCACCCCTCACGCCTGTTTTCAGTGAGTTTTACAGGACTTCTCAATGGTCTTGGCCCGACCGGTCGCACACGCCCAGTTTCCTCCATCTGAGAAGACAAGAGACAATCTGGTTGGTGACTAGGGAGTTGTAGATGGAAACGGAAGGAATCTCAGTGATTAATTTCGTCAGCCCAGGCTACAAATTGGGTTACTGCTGTTTATGGCATCACGCCTATGCAGTCCTCCTTCCCCTTTAAATAGACAAGCGCTAGCCACCTTAGGTTCCTTCCCAGGAGCTCAGGGCTGCTGGGCTAGGAGGAAGGGTATACGCCTACAGAGAGGGGGACCCACTTGGCAGATACCGTCCGCACTTCAGAAAGCGTTCGAAATAAAATATCTACATCAGCTCTAGGAATTTCGAGACGTGATGCGCTAATCACTAGGTTCAAGGGCGTCTACTATATCCGGTGTGAAGTCTCCCTTCCAAATCCAGACAGAAACGCCCATCTAGACGGGAAAACGGGACACATTTTTAAGTCTTGACAAGTATCGACTTCTGTACTCAGCAGAGGTTACTTTTCAAGAGGAAATAAAATCTTGATTCTTGCTTATGGATTCTGGAAAAATAATAAAGTTTGCTCAGAGAACGCAATTTCCCACAATTGCCTCACCGGAACAATCCAACTTACTGAACTGCGTTTTGTAGCTCGGTTTCTCCCGAACACTTTAGCGGCACCCCTCCCCCAACGTTGCTGTGAGGATTCTCTCTTAAATAACAAGGACCCTGCTGGCCACCAAAGAAGGCTGCTGCCCATTTTAATTCAAAACAAGGACCAGGACTGCAGGATTTAGAGTGGGAGAGTGAGGTTCGAACTTTTTCTCCTTGAGGTGTCTGAACTTAACCCGCAATAGCCAGTGTAGTCCTTCTATCTTTCTCCTTTGTCTTTATGTAAAAGTTTCTTTCTTAAAATTTTTGCAACCTTTCTTAAGGTGAGAGAATAAGCCGAACTGATTGTCATGCTTGTAATTGCTCTAAAAACATTTTCCAAAGGGGCCTCTTAAGGCAAACACATTGGTCTTTGATCAACACTGAAGAAAGCAAACATTGGAAGGACCAAAGCCCACTACTTTGGTTTCCACACTCTGCATTTACAGCCCTGAAATGGAATGCCCATTACCTTCAAAAGGGCAGCAGCTATTAACGACAAAACGTTCTCATTTTTCGGTAGATGGTGCTTCAAGTAGTTTTTCAAGATTATACCTATTCTAGCATAGGCATAATCCTGCCTTACCATCACCACCGAAACGATTTGACTAGTACTGTCCAAGATCAGTTTATTTGAAGCTTTCTGGATAAAAAGACTGGAAGGACTAAGGAATCCACTTCAAAACTTTTTCTGGTCCGGTTCAAAAAGAAGCTTAGAGAACAAAAGGAAGACAAAAGTGATTTCCACAAATCTGGCATACTTATCAATTGGAACTCTAAGAAATGTGTAGCAAACTAATAAATACCGAAGTCAAGCCAAAAGAAGCATTGTTTGTTGTTGTTAAGACACCTGCACTATTGATTTTATTGACTGGTATTCGGGCGTTAAAAAGAGTGTTTTCCTCAATTTTAGTGTTTTAACAGATTTTAGCAGATTTAACTGGAAATAGACCAATTAATATATGGTATTTAAAGTTTCAAAAAAACCTTAGGTAGATATGCACAACTAGTTTTATTAGGTGATTTACTGTTGATTGACCAAATATGTCAAAACTATTCTTTAATTCAAGCTTCGGTAATTCGAATTTCCTTCCCCTTAACCTGAGATTTAAGAACATAAATTCCAAAACGGCCAGAAATAGGTAGGAAAATTGTAGGTTTAGAAATCTGCGGGAGGAAATTACAACCTGGTGTTGACTTTCAAAAGGCCTGATATGAGCAAGTTCATAACTCAGTTGCAGGGGAGAACTTAGCGGACCGAGGGTTCCAGAATCACATAACGCATCAGCAGCCACGACGCTCCGCGCAGGGCAAGACTGCCGTCGCCACAGGAAATCGCGAAGATCCGGGCGTTCCCGCGATTTTCCCGGCAACATCAGAGGTGCTTTCGGTTTCACGTATACCTGAGGTGTTTTGCCATACAGAGTGTACCACTGGTCTCGTGTCCAAGAGACTGGCAAGGAAAAACCCAAGGCTGTAGCCGAGGGGTGGGGTGGTGGCATGGAAGGAAGAGGAGAGGCTCCCCCTTCACATCCACCTCCAAAGGTGGCAACCGCCTAGCGCTTTCCCGGAGCTGAAGCTCCTCAGTCAACTTAATATCCTGCCTTTGGGGACTCTAGGATAAAAGGTGAGTAGCGGACAACTTTCCCCACCCGTCGCAGAAAGGGAAGAGAAATGAGAGACTCTTGTCTGGGAGGCGTTCAGGAAGGCCTTCCCAACAAGGGGCTGTCGGGCTTCCTGGCGGTCTTCCGGAGCCTGGAGTGGGATCTCCCACAGGTCGGCAGACAGTTTCCGCACCCAGCAGTCACAATATTTGCACTCCCCTTTCTTCCCTCCCTTTCCTTCCGTCCTCCCGTCGCCCCCCCACCCTCCTCGCCCCGCGACACCCGGCCGTCCCAGGGTCAGCCCGCCAGCCCGCCAGCCAGGGCCAGCCCGGCGCGCAGGCCTGCGCCTTCTCGCACCTTCTGGCCCCGGGCGAAGGCCGCCCGCCGGGGGGCACACGCGTCCTCGCCCGCCCGCGCGGCCTGGGCTGAGGCGGCCACGGGAGCGGGAGGCGGAGACGCGGGCGCTCGGCTCCACCGCGGCCCGGCCCAGTCCCGCCCCGCCCCACCCTCCGGCCCTCCCCTCCGCTTAGCCGCGCTCTCCCGCCGAGCCCCGCCGCCGGCTCCGTGCTCAGCCCGGGTTGGACACCGCCGGCCGCGCCGGCTCCCGAGTTTGGAAGGCCGCGTCGGCTCCCGCCAAGGGGGAGGCACCACCCCGCCCCGGGGCGGTTGATTCGCGGGGAATCCCGGGCCGGCCACAAAGGCCCCTTTCCGCCGGCCCGGCTGGACGGTAGTCGGGTGTGCGGCGGCGGCTCCCCACCCCTGCACTCAGCCTCCCGCCCCGCTCCTCCTCCATCCCTCCCCGGTCCCTCCTCCTCTCCCACCCCTTGAGGGCTCGCACACCCTGCGGGCGGGAAGGTGCCGCCCTCGGGGCGGACAAAGGGGCAGGCAGGGCGGAAGAGGGCTGCGGCCGGCACGCGCGGCCGCGGGAGGGGCTCGCCGCGCCCCGAGCCGCAGACCAGACTCCTGCTGGGCGGCCGGCGCGGCCTGGGGGCGGAGGGAGGCGGGCAGTGAGGCTGCGGGCGGCGAAGTGGGGGCCGCAGGGGGCGTGTGTGCGGGAGGGGGTCGCGGACAGGTCAGGGGGCCTGGGATCCACCCAACCCGGGCAATAGTTGACCCCCCTACTCTGCTGGTCTCCCCCGCTAGATCTTGACTGGACTGGGCTTTAAAGTTCCTTTAGAAAATTTATATTCTCGTTTCTCTGTCAGCGATAATACATCAGAGTCACCCAAAGGGCTAGTAAAAAGCAGATTGCTGGGCCCCATCCCCAGAGTTTCTGCTTAAGTAGGTCTGGGGTGGGGACGGATAATTTGCATTTCCAGCTAGTTCCCACGTGATTCTGAGCTGCTGATTCGAGTACCACACTGGAGAATCACTGCCACACGATTCCTTCCTCACCACTCTTACTGTAGAAATGGGGAAGGGATCTCCCGCAGGGATTCTCAAATGCCCTGCTTGTGCTCTCATTGCCGACGTAGTTTTACCTCTTTTGGAGGTTGAGTACAAACTGAATTTTCTCGTCAGAAGCTCTAAATTTGAGACTGACCAAATGCTGAAGTGTAATCCCAGCACCAATGGTTCCTGAGAAAGTGAGGCTGCATTGATGTGGACCAGAGAAAGCCACAGTTTAGCTGGTCATTTCCCCACATTCAAAGCCAGAACCAGGGAGATGAGTCCTGCCGCTCCAGTACAAATGCAAAAGGGAATCAAGTAATTCCCTCTTGATACAATGATAATCTCCTGCCTTCTTTTCAAGTATTTTATTTTTTCGGGACTATGTTCTTCATTCTTCTATTGCTTTATATTTTACTGAGGGACCTAGAAATGTTAAAACAGAGCAAAAGAACTAGATGAAAAGAGAAGAGTTGAATGAAACTTTTTAAAAGCCCTATTACTGTTGAAAATTTTTCTGATTTTTAAAAAAGCATATCTGTGCATTTAAATGGAACACAATTAATCTTGCAATTTTAAATGCACCCTCTGGCCTCTCAAATCTGGTTTCTCTAAAAATTTTGTTTGAAAATCTAATGTGAAATATATTTTGGCATTCCAATTCAGTGAGATTAGTTGAGGAAAACTCCCCCAAAAGAGACATGGCTAAACTTTTCTTATCCCCAGTGAGCGGTGTTAATCATCTGGTTTGAGCCTTGTAGTTTTCATTGTCAAATAGTTCGGTTCTCTCAAAGGGAAGAAAGTTGGGGACTTGCATTCACTGTTTTTCAAGAGGAGATTAAACACAAAATCGATTTAATGGAGCATCTGTAATCTTAAATACAAGAAGTCAAGAGCTAAGGCTATAATAGAAAGGTTAGCTTTCCTCCATTGTTCACACAATCGAACTTATATTTTTGGAACTTAATTATCAATGAAAGCTACTACATCAATGCAATGCAGTATAGGCAAATTACAAGAACCTTTTACTTCTCCCAACTGGGTTTAAATTGCAAATCTTAACAGTGAACAGTGTGCTTTTGGCATTGAATATTCAATACAGTGAAATGTGTTTTAAGTGAACCACCCAAGGGCCCAGGAACATTTGCTTAATAATGATACTTTGCAATTCTATAGGGCCTTTCAGGCAAAGATCTCAAGTGGAATGCTCTTTAACTATACCCTGCATGGGAAACCTTGGGAATATTTTAAAGTGCTCACTTAAGGCCTATTGGAAAGAGTCTTTAGTATAGATTTCACAGTATGGTTTTAAGAAATGAGGTACTGCAGAATTTTCAGTCTCAAGGGTATCATATTCATGGGGGTTTGATGGGTACTGAATATTTATTAGTTATTTTATGTAAAGTTTAAAATGTATATTTCTGCCAACTTTTTATATTGAAAAATTTCAAACCTATAGAAAAGCTGAAATAATAGTACAAGACATTATAGTTCAGTGAACACCCATATTCCTTTCATCTAAGTTAACATTGTTAACATTTTGTGAGAATTGAGTTTCTCTCTTTCCCTTTAGACAGATAGATGTCGACATACTATATCTAAATATATATGTAGATATCATGTAGAATAAAATTATTTGTTTATTCATGTACATGCATATTGTTCTCTCCCCACCCATTTAAATTATGAACAACTTTGTACTTCACTGCTAAATGCTTCAGCCCAGTCTCCTGGTAAAAGGACATTCTTCTATCTAACTATAATGCCAATAGAAGGAATATATTCTTATTGCTGATTTTTAAAAACATCCCAGTTACTTTATTTTTGAGTTCAGAATGTCCATAAATATTATCAGTGTTGTCTATTAACTTAGGAAATGAGATTTAAGCCAACACTGATATAAACAATCTAAACTACCACTGTATTACTTAGGCATCTTGGGAATTTAAGAACTGGAGTAAAGAATTACTACAGAAACAATATATACTAAGTGTTTTGAAATCATATTTCAAAAACAATATAAGAAACAGAAAACCTTTTAGACATGCTTAAGAAACATGAGGAATATTTATATTTCAATCCAAGCCCCTCTCCCCCACCCCCAAATTTAATCTGCTTTTATCTTAATTAATGTTTGATTTAAATTATCAGAATAATTTTTTAAATTATCCATTTCATTTTGCTAGCTAGTGTAGATTTGACCAAAGTGAAAATAGAATTGGCAGTTGTGTACTTTGAGAAGTGTATGTAGACAATTTACATAATTTAGCCAAAATGGCCAATTAATTGGTGTAATTATGAATGTCTAGACTTAGCTTTTATGGGTAGGCAGAAGAAGTAAAACCTCTCCTCATTTCAATGGTTGCCCTCCTCTAGCTCTAAAGATCCACTTTTTTCTTGTATTGCATAATTTTACATTCCTAATTTAAAATATTCTCATATTTTTATAATATAGGCATGCTAATTAAAAGTAATTATCCAAAGACTATCAAGTACACATCTTGCCTCTTACGAGTCCTTGAATTATGACATAACTTAATGTGTGATTTATCCCACTTTTGGAAATGTATATAATTACAAATTTACCTCTGTAGTGTTAGTGCCTTTTACTTAATATTCATTCATTAGCATTATTCTCTCTTCTATAGAAAGTCAACTTCTAACCACATGAAATTCCCGAAGCTTAAAGCCATCTTACAAATAAATGTTGATTAATTTTTGCAGTTTTTTAGGTGTGAAAAACATACATACATTCATACAGCTTTATGTAAAAATTAGCGGGAACACTACATTTTATATATACAATTACCTTCTTGAGTCAGTTACTGTTACTTTGATTACTTAAATGTATTTAATGTTTTCTTGAATTCTTATGTAATTCACATTTTTAGACATGCCTTTCTACTGTATTGTGATAGTGTTTATCTTCTAAAGCTATTTGTCAAGGCAAAGTAAAAGTGCTAAAGGTTGTGTTAATCCTATTAAACAAAGAACTGCTGTATGAATAGTTTTTATCAGAATTTAAGCTTCAGAAATGTACAACCTAAATTATAAAACATGTTTTTTGACAGCTATTGTCTCTATTCCCTGGGAAATTTGTTAATACTAATCAACTTAAAGAAATTGAGAACCAAAATACTCCTTCAATTGATATACTTTTCTATACATTTGGAGAAGCTGGAAATATAATAAATAGTGACTTGTAAATTGGGAAAATAGGTTTTCCAATTTCACTGATTCTCTGTATTAGGTTAGATGACATCACTGAACCTCCTGGAGCCTCAGTTTTTCATTTATAAAATAGAGATATTAGTTGGCCTGCCAACTCCACAAGATGGCTCTGAGGATCCAATGAGATAAAGTATATGAATCATCCTATTTACAGAGCACCTACTGTAGGAAAAACAACCCAAACCATAAGCAATAGATGCCTGATTTCAAGATATTTACAGTCCCTGAGTAGGACAGCAAAAGTGCAGGAAGTCACCAGCACAACATATGGTGGAGAATTGAATATGTGTTTAATGAGTTGTACAAATCATTACTTTGGGTCAATAGGGAGTTGCAAGAAGACAAAACCTAGGGATCTTTGGTAGATTATAAGTAGATACATGTAACAGATGTGGAATATTCTGAAGATTAAAATTTGTATTTTTCAGATTTTTTTTAGTAGGATAGACAAATTTTTAATTTTTCAGATTTTTTATGGGTAAACCTAAGACAGATCTAGAGCAGGCCTTATTATTTGACATATGTGATAAAGCTATGGATGGAGCCGTAGCAAATAATAATGTATATCTAGTAATATTATATATACAGAATTAAAAGGTAATAATGAGTTAGGGAAACACTAATTGTTGGTGTTTTGCTTGGATTATCAGGTGAAATGGTGTTCTGAGACTTAATGAGTAAATACTGCCTTGTGCCAGTATCTTATATGTTAAAAAGACAGCTGGTTTAAAAAAATTTTATTGAAGTAAATGGGGCTTCAAGACTGTCATTCTCTTTTGTTTGTTGGGGATGAGGTCCTGCCCACTTTGGGGCACTGGCTCTGCATCTGTCATTCCATTCACCAGTGAGTCTCAAAGTCAGGACACTACAGCTGTCCTGTTCTTTTCAACCTTTTCTGGGCTGGAAGAGATGAGACGACTGGCTGGCTAGTCAAGGCTTCATCGCATATTCAGCAAGTCTGTACGAGCACTATCGCGTAATTGTACTGTTCTTCCCTTTACTTGTAGAGCAGAACTTTTCAGTCTAAAAGGTCATTGGAATGTTTATTTTACTATGTGTCCCTATTTAATTATTTTGCTTTGAGTTGTATTGTTAATAAAACAATGGTGTCAAACTGTTAGCCATAATTTATGTTCTACCATGCACATGCATTCATTTGCATAGCCAGAAACAGTGAATGGAAGAGGAAAGGAGAATGTAGCTGGAAGATTCCAGTTAGGTTTCCTTCCAGATAAGGACTAATCTGTTGACCTTCCAAATAAGACATGTAGACTTAAGCAGAGAGTCTTTTGTGTTTGGAAGTAGCAAATTCTACTAATTCCGCGTTACTGACTTGGATCTGTCACAGGAACTTGAATGTAAAGCATCAAATGATTTTTCTATCAGTTGATCACTGGACTGGTTCTGGCTAAACTCTACAGCACTGAGTTAGATGAAATTGGTGGAGACAAAAATCAAAGTTCATTTGGGCTTTCTTTTTCCTGGCTGGTGAGTGTTTGTGTGTGTGTGTTTGAATTAGTCCTTAATCATCCAAATAATTCTGATGGAAAAATGTAATTCTAATTTCTAGCCTCAGAAATTGAGATCACTCCACATATGGGTTTGGGGCAGCTCCAATGAAACAGACTTTATAGCCAGCAAACAGTAAACCAAGTTCCTAGGAAGACACAGAACACACATTTGGGAGAAACACATGAATTCTGAGGACAGCTTCCATTTGGAAATTTGAATTTATTTTCTAGACCTAATAGTATTTTCCCAAAGAATACCATGCCCAGCTACTTATCTTAGGAGACTTAGTGACATAAATAACCAAGAATATAAGATTTCTATACACACTAATCTACGGAGATTTGAGCAGAGTAGCTGGAATTAAAACTAAGTAAAACATTAAATTAGAAAAAGAAAAATGTTAAGACTTTTATTATATCTTTATAATTGTTGGGAAAAATGAGAAGTCCTTTTGTTATTTGGAAGATTAGTCTGTCAGCTATTACTCTTGTACTGTAGATTTTAACAAGATGGGAGTCATTTAACCTAAACCTAGCTGTGACCACATTAGAACTTCAGCTTCAAGTAACTCTTAGGTTTGCATGTTCTTTTCCTTTAAGCTTTGTTCCTGTTCTAAACTGTTAAGTGTTCAATAGCAGAGATCAGAAAAATGCCTTAATTACTCTACTATGTTCTACCCAAATCCCCAGGAAGCATTATAACGAGACATCTCTAAGGGTGCTATCTGATAGTCCTTGCTCAATTGCCGTGAACTTGAACGCATAATTTTGAAGCATGGCCATTACATCGTTTGGCTTCTCTCTTAAGTCTCAGTTGTTTTTAGCCTTTCTGTACTTTCATACTCTCTCGAGAAGGTTTCAGAAATCCTACTGTCTGGGCTTGACAGTCAGAGGTTAATTTAATTGGTCTAGAATGTGGCCTGGGCATTGGGATTTTGAAAACTCCTCCAAAGAATTTTGACTGATGGTTTTAACCTATAGCTGAGGCAGAGAACGAGTGACTCAAGGATGCACTATTTGGAGTATGTTCAAAAGCTTACAGTTTGGTAGCTCCTCTTCAGGTCTTTCCTGCAGGTCTTCAGGTAGGGCTGACAATCTCAAATATCAATAGGAGAGAAACAGGTAGGACTAGTTACATAAATTCAGGATGGAACTGATGTAAGCAGGATTCAGAACACTATAGTTCAGTATCTTTTCTCATTTAATTACCTTAATATCCTGCACTAAACACCTCCATTTGTGTTAAAACTGCTGTCTTAGATTTTAAGCTCTTTTTTACACATGTGGAAGTGTAATTGGTCTATGATACTATGCACAACATATTGATTTGATATTTCTATACCTTACAAAATGATCCCATGATGGCAGTCACCATAAAAAGTTACTACTATGTTATTGACTACATCCTCTATGCTATTTTCACTTCATCTTCGTTAACTCACTTGTTTTGCAACCGTAAGTTTGTACCTATTAATCCCCTTTACATATTTCATTCTTCTCCCATCTCCTCCTTTCTGGCAACCACCTATTTGCTCTCTGTATCTCTGAGTCTGTTTCCATTTTGTTATTTTTGTTCATTTGTTTTTTTTTTTTAGATTCCACATTTAAGTGAAATCATACTGTATTTGTCTTTCTCTGACTTATTTCACTTAGCATGGTACCTTTTAGATCCATTCATTGTCACAAATGGCAAGAATTCATTCTTTTTATGGTTGAGTAATATTCCACTGTGTGTGTGTATACACATATACATATGTATGTGTATACACATCTTCTTTATCCATTTCACCTATTGTTGGACACTTAGGTTGCTTCCATATCTTGGCCATTGTAAACATACTGCAGTGGACATACGGGTGCATATATCTTTTCGTATTTGTGTTTTTATTTTCTTTGGGTAAATACACAGAAGTAGAATTGCTGGCTTGTATGGTTGTTCTATTTTTAACTTTTTTTGAGGAAACTCCACACTTTTTTATAGTGGCTGCACCAATTTACATTCCCACTAAGAGTGCAGTAGGCTTCCCTTTTCTTCAAATCCTCACTAACCCTTGTTATTGTCTTTTTGATGACAGCCATTCTGACAAGTGTGAGGTGATAGCTCATTGTGGTTTTGATTTGCATTTCCATGATGACTAGTGATGTTGAGCATCTTCTCATGTGTCTGTTGGCCATCTGTATATCTTTGAGAAAATGTCTATTCAGGCCCTCTGCTCATTAAAAAAATTTTTTTATGTTGAGTTGTATGAGTTCTTTGTATATTTTGGATATTAACCCCTTATCAGATATATCATTTGCAAGTATCTTCTGCCATTCAGTAGGCAGCTTTTTATATTGTCAATAGTTTCCTTCACTGTGCACATCTTTTTAGATTGGTGTAGTCCCATTTGCCTTTTCTTTTTTTTTTTTTTTTTTTTTTTTGCTATTATTTCACTTGCTTAAGGAGACAGATCCAAAAAAGTATTGCTAAGACTGATGTCAAAGAGCATACTGCCTATGTTTTCCTCCAGGAATTTTGTGATTTCATATCTCATATTTTAGTCTTTAATCCATGATGATTCCTTTTTTTTATGGTGTGAGAAACTAGTCCAGTTTTCCCAATACTATTTATTGAAGGAGCTTTCTTTTTCCCATTGTATATTCTTGTTTCCTTTGTTATAGATTAAATGACCCTGTAAGTGCGATTTTGTTTCTGGGCTCTCTATTCTGTTCCATTGATCTGTGTGTCTGTTTTTGTGCCAATATTATACTGTTTTGATTACTGTGGCTTTGTAGTGTAGTTCGAAATCAGAGAGCATGTTTTTCTTTCTTGAGATTGAAAAATGAATGTGTATGTGGCTGCTTTTGGTTGGAATGTTCCATATATATCTATTGTGCATCTGGCCTGCTATATTATTTTAGATTTTAAACTCTTAAAGGACATTGTCATTTCCTTATATAATACCATGTACCTGGAAGCACTTGGCAGATGTAGTTAAATAATAGTTATTTCAGCATTTCTTTCTTCATACTCCTCCCCGCCTCATGTACAATAGCTCAACCTAATGTTATTATTAGGGAAGAAACACATAAGTTGAATATTCCTCCACAGGGGAAGGAATCGTCTCTCAGAACTTTATTCATGGAAACCAAAAGCTTCCTCTTGTACTGTTGGTCTTTATCTTTTGCTTTATCTTTTAAAAAAAATCGTTATAAATTCTTATAGTTTTCTAGTTAATCCTCTGAGGTTTTTTTTAAGTAGTTTACTAGTAATCATAATTTGGTCTCTTCTTTAATCATAGCTTATGACCTCTTATCTATAATTCATTTTGAAAATGGCAAGTTTGTATGTTTGGCACTAAAACCTTACTTGAATGAATGTGAAGTTGTTTAGTTTTTATGTTTCCTCTTTGTGTTCCATTTGTGCATTTTAATGTAGAAAAATTATTGATTATAGAATGCTGCATCAGTTTCTGTTATTACATGATATGTAGTAAGTTAACTTTTCTAAAATATGACAACTTTTCAATTCTGGAATATATCCAACTCCAGAGTCAAAGAAGAAATGTGGACTATATTTACTCCTTTATCTTGATGTATTTAGTTTTTGACCCCTTTACATTCCTATTTAATGTCTAAATCCCAACTTAATTTTTTATTAGAAATCTAATATAAAATTATAACTTTTGTGAGTGCATTTGGCACTAAGTTTCTTTCTAGTGATAATGAGGATGATTTTGCTACTTTTGGTGACAGTGAAGTTGATTCTGCCATGTATCTTCAGCAGAGGGAATAGCCACTGATTGCAGCAAAAACTTTGTGTATTGAAGGAAAAAAATGTATTGGAAAGAGTAAAGTTGACTAGAGCTTGCTTTTATTCAAACATATTTAAATCCCTCATATAGAATCTGGAAACTAGCATGAAATAGTTTGTCTTCACTTCAGCTAACTGCGGGCCACTAGGCAGTTATGTAACTGTATAGCAGGTGCCATAACAATCAAATTATATACATAATCTATTCAATTAGACTTAACTACTGGTAGTGACTATTTTAAATTGCAGTTATACTCAGCATTTTTTTTCTTTTTTAAATGAATAAAGACAACAAATCTAATCCCATTATCAAAAGCTACTTCAATGTAAATAGTTTCTGAAGGAAATGAGATTTAGGGATTTCTAGTTAAATATAGCAAACTGAACATGTATTCTTTCCTGTCCTCTTTCCAGAAAGCTATCAAAATCATAATGCAAGAATATTAGAGAGCGAAGTAGAACCAGAAACTAAACCAAGAAATAGGTAGTCATGGAATTCAGGAAACAATCCAACCAAGGATAAGAAGTGAAGGAAAGAGTGACAAGAAGTATTAGGTTTAGAGAGAGCCACCAATCCAGACTGGAAACAGGAAGCTATGGGAGGGAAGATTTCAAGAAAAAAATGCCAAAGTAATGGATTATTTGATGTGCATAAACCTTTAGAAAAAATGATGAGCATCTGACAAATCTGTTATAGCATTTGGGAAAAAAAATAGCCATAAGAACAGAGAAAACTAAACCAATGTGGAATCGATGAAATTAATAACTCCAGGAAAAACAAAATGGTTAATGACAGAGGAAATATAATAAGCCTATACCACTTGGCTCAATAGTAAACAATATTTATGTGGTTGTAATAGAATAAATATCAATGATTGATCTAAATAACATTTTTGATGAACCTGTATTGGGAGGATGAGGGAGATACATGTGTATCTTTTTGGAAGGGAGGTGAGATGGCATAAGAGAGCTCAGCCATCGTCCATATCATTATCATAGAAAATCAATAGGTAATATGAAAAAATTTATATATTTACAATTTGAAGATTTGTACTTAATTACTAAAGGTGGTTGCTTTGGGCTATAGGATTTTGTGGAGAGATGTTGGAGAGAAGTGGAAATGGGATAAGGGAGTCTTTTTAATAATATTTGATTTGTATACTATGTGCATGCACTAAAAAGATAAAAATTAAAATTAAAGAAATACCTTTAAGAAAACCAAACATGTGGTTTGAAGAAACACTCTCAAACTATTCTTCCACTTCAAAGCAGCTAATATGTACATGTGTGGTTTTTTTTTTAAAGGCTTCTCAAATCATACTATTCTTTTCACATTGTTATCTTTGGGAATGCTAAAGCAAAAGTCCTCATAAATTCGGTTCTATAGGCTTAGAGTTCCAATCAAACTATTAAAAAAATAGGTTACAACAATGAAGGAAATAATTTAGTTTTGGTTTTATTCAACCTCTTTGGTTTAATGGCAAAGTGCAATAGAGTCAACATTCCTCGGTTAGACCAAGCTCCATCACTTCCTGATTTTGTGATCTTGGGCCAGTGGTTTAACATCTTTAAGCATCAGTTTCTTCTCTAAAATCAGGTAAGAGTTTCTATCACATAGGGTAGTTGTGGAGGATTAAGTGAAATGAAGTATATTACTTAGCAGAGTGTTGGGAACATAACAGACATTACTTAGTGCTAATTACTATTGCTCTTCCTTTCCTTTCCCTTTTTCTTTCTTCCTAGAAAGCAGCTCCATTAATATATATTATCTTCTACTGCTGGGTAACTAGATGCTTTTTAACTGCCCTATGAGGTAATTATCTCTTTATCTCTACCTACTTTTATAAGCACATGAATTACGGACCATTATATGCTGTACAACTGAACCAATTTCTTAATAAGTGTCTTAATTACATATTATGCAAGAACAGGTAACTAGATTCTGATGTTCTGAGAGAGTAAATGTAATATTAATTATAATTATATAGGACTTTCATTGACAAGCTTAAATTACTCTAAGTAAAAAATCTGATTAAACCTTTGAGTAATTTATTATCCCCTTTTGGCAGATGAGAAAACTGAGGTTTGAAGAGGGTATATAATTTGTTATAGGCTATATTGTGTAGACCTTTAAAAGGCACTTTGTTCTGTTATAATACAGTACTTTATATGCCTTAATTCATTTTAACTCCATCATTTTAGCACTATCGTAAGTGCGTTTGAATAGGTAATAAGACAATGTTTCAGAACTTGAATATACAGTCAGTGATAACTTTGTGCCACAAATTAGATGGCATTTTTGCATCCTAAAGAGCTATAGGGCTACTCTTGGTTGCTGCAGAGTCTGAAAGGATTTTCCCCATTGATGGCTTTGATTCGTTTGTTTGTACACTTGTTTATTCAATACCTACAGAGTGCTTAATGTCTGATAGGCACACTGCTTAAGGCTGGGCATCCATAGATGAAAAGATATGATTCTTACCCTCAAGCAGTCCAGCGGTGAGATCTGTCTGTATACATTTATAACACAGTGCTGTCAAGGACATAATGTAAATGTGATCGAGGACCCCAGTATAAAAAGCACCTAGCTGTAAACAGAGGAAGTCAGGCCTGGTTGTGGCCAGTCCCTCCTAGACTATCCGAGAGAAAAGGACCCCTCCTCTGGAACTTGCCCTCCTCTCTTTGAGAGGTGACCCCAGGCAGACTGTATTGGCCTTACCCTTTTAAAGTACTTTCTCCACATTTCCTGATCCTTTCTAGCAGTAGCCCTTTTAACCCCACTCAGTATCTCTAGCATCCTCTACCATGTAGAACAGATTTGTAATCTGTCTTAGTAAATGGGCCTCTATTTGCTAAGGCACTTGGCTTGTTGCCTTTGGATACCAATTTTCAAGTGAGTAGCAGACTGAGATGAAGTTTCTGGGGTCCAGCTCACGGAGGCACTTGAGAAACAGGACTACAAATTCCATGCCCCATCACTACATTATACTACCTCTGACTCCACATTTTCAGTGTCTCTGTAAACAGGAGGAATATGGGATCTCCATAATGACCCCATAATGACTGTTAGCTTGTTTGTGTTGCCCTGGTCTGTCCACTGTCTTTGTAAATTCTGGAGTGCCACAGAGGGATAGAGTGTGACCACATTGGCTGACATACCCCTGAAAATTTTAAGGTGGAGTGTACTGGCTGAGAGTACAGTGACTTGAATATTGGCTCTTGTTCATGGTCATTTTGGGTGAATTACTTAAATCTCTAATACTCAGCTTCCTCATTTTTGAAAGGAGAATATAGTAGTATTAATTTGAGACAGTTGTGAAGAATAAATCATTGTAAGTACCTAAAACAGACTGTTTGGCTTTACTATTTGCTCTGTCCTAGTAGGGCATGAATTTTTGCAGAGAATATGGTGGGCAGTGGTTGCTAGCACTTCTGCCTCTTCCCTCTAGTGTGGTTCCTCAGAGGACCGTGCTGTTTCTCCAGCATGTCTCACTTTCAGAGACAGGATCTGCAGATGGTGACTTTCCTACTGTCCTTCCATCCCTGAAATTGCAACTACTGTGTGATTTTATAAGTAAGTCTAGGAGATGTATTAATTCGGATATTGGGAGCTGGTTGAGTTTCACTTGTCTGGTGGCTATTTCCCAGGAGGTCTTTTATATTTTTATTTCAACTTATATCCAGAAGTATATCGTAGCACCAACGAAAATTTATACAGAGCCTCAAAAATAGGTTCAGGTAAATAGGATTATAACATCATTCCCGAAATTGTGTGTTTAAATATCATTTTTATGTAGTATGAAACATCTAATAATTAAGAATGTGACAATTATTTCTTTTTCTCTATTATACTAATAAGAGTAATGAATCATTGTGACTCTGAAAATACAAAAGCAATTTTTTTGCAAGTAAGAATATAGAGGGGGAGGGTAAGTAGTGTGTGTGCTTAGCATGCATGAGGTCCTGGGTTCAATCCCCAGTACCTTTATTAAAATAAATAAAAAATAAATAAACCTAATCCCCCCCCCACACAAAAAATATAGAATGTGGAATTTTTTTTAACCACAGACCTTCTAGAACTTTATTTTTTTAACCATCTTTTAAAATTGAAGTATAGTTAATTTACAGTGTTTTGTTAGTTTCAGGTATACAGCAAAGTGATCCAGTTATATATATATATATATATATACACACACACACACACATGTTCTTTTTCAGATTCATTTCCATTATAGGTTATTACAAGATATTGAATATAGTTCCCTGTGCTATACAGTAGGTTCTTGTTGTTTGTCTATTTTATATATAATAGTGTGTATATATTAAAACCAAACTCCTCATTTATTCCTCCCCTCCTGCCCCTAACCACTTTCCCCTTTGGTAACCATATGTTTGTTTTCTATTTCTGTGAATCTTTTTCTCTTTTGTAGATAAGTTCATATGTATAATTTTTTAGATTCCATGTATAAGTCATATTATATGATATTTGTCTTTCTCTGTCTGACTAACTTTACTTAGTATGACAAACTCTAGATCCATCTATGTTGCTATAAATGAAACTATTTCTTTTTATGGCAGAGTAATATTCCATTTCATGTTGATGAACATTTAGATTGCTTTTCTGTCATGGCTATTGTAAATAGTGCTGCTATGAACATTGGGGTGCATGTATCTTTTCAAATTAGGGTTCTCTGAATAAATACCCAGGAGTGGGATTGTTGAATCATATGGTAACTCTATTTTCAGTTTCTTAAGGAACCTCCATACTGTTCTCCATAGTGGCTGCACCAAAATTACATTCCTACTAACAGTGTAGGCAAGTTCCCTTTTCTCCACACCCTCTTCAGCATTTATTGTTTGTGAACTTTTTAATGATGGCCATTCTGACTGGTATAAGATGATACCTCATTGTAGTTTTGATTTGATTTTCCTGATAATTAGTGATATTGAGCATTTTCTCATGTGCCTTTTGGCCATCTGTATGTCTTCTTTGGAGAAATGTCTATTTAGGCCTTTGGCCCATTTTTTGATTCAGTTGTTTAGGGGTTTTTGAAATTAAGCTATGTGAGCTTTTTGTAAATTAATTTTGGAAATTAATCCCTTGTTGGTAGCATTGTTAGCAAATATTTTCTCCCAGTCTGTACGTTGTTTTTTCATTTTGTTTATGGTTCCCTTAACTCTACAAAAGCTTTTAAGTTTGATTAGGTTCCATTTGTTTATTTTTGTTTTTATTTCCATTACCCTAGGAGATGGATCAAAAAAAAATATTGCTGCAGTTCATATCAAAGAATGCTCTGTCTGTTTTCCTCTGAGAGTTTTATAGTATCTGGTCTTACATTTAGGTCTTTAATCCATTTTGAGTATATTTTTGTATATGATAGTAGAGAATGTTCTAATTTCAATGTTTTACATGTAGCTTTCCAGTTTTTCCAACACCACTTATTGAAGATACTGTCTTTTCTCCATTGTGTATTGTTGCCTCCTTTGTCAAAGATTAATTGACTATAAATGCATGAGTTTATTTCTGGGCTTTTTATCCTGTTCCATTGATCTGTATGTCTGATTCTGTGCCAGTACCATACTGTTTTGATTACTGTATCTTTGTCTGAATTCAGTGACTATGATTCCCTCAACTCCATTTTTCTTTCTCAAGATTGTTTTGGTTATTCTGGGTCTTATGTGTTTCTGTACAAATTAAAAATTTTTTTGTTCTAGTTCTGTGAGAAATGCCATTGGTAATTGATAGGGATTGTACTGAATCTATAGATTACCTTGGGTAGTATGGTTATTTTAACAATATTGATTCTTCCAATTCAAGAACACAATACATCTTTCTGTCTGTGTCATAAATGTGGAATATTTTTTTGAATCATAATTTATATCTTAATCATAGATTCTATAAAAGTCCCAACATATTAATGCTAAAATTTCAGCTACAAAATGATCACTTGATTATTTATATTTCAATAATAGATATTTTATATCTCTTTAAGAATTTTTTCTCTTAAACATAATTTTTATTAATTATATAATTTTATTAAAACTTTAATTAGCAAGTATAATTTTCTTAATGTCTACTGAAGTACTTTTTCCCAGTTTTACTGAGAAATAATTGAGTATATCATTGTATAAGTTTAAAGTGTACAGCATGATAATGGTTTGATTTACATATATTGTGAAATGATTATCACAGTAGGTCTAGTTAACATCATCATCTCATATAAATAAAATTAAAAAAAATTTTCCCTATGATGACAACTCTTAGGATCTACTCTTAACAACTCTTCTATATATCTCACAGCTGTGTTAACTGTAGTTATCATGCTATACATTATATCCCTAGTACTTACTTATCTTATAAGTGTAAATTTATACCTTTTGACCATCTTCCTCCAATTCCTCCTTCCCCACCCTCACTTTTGGTAACCACAAATTTGATCTCTTTTTCTATGAGTTCTATGGTGTTTGTTTTTTGTTTTTTAGGTTCCACATACAAATGAGATCATACAGTATTTGTCTTTCTCTGTCTGACTTACTTTATTGAGCATAATGCCTTCAAGATGTATCCATGTTGTCACAAATGGTTGGATTTTCTCGTTTTTTTATGTCTGAAGTAATACACTCACACACACCCCCACACCCACACATATATACCACAACTTCTTTGTCAGTTCATCCATTAATGTATCTATAAGTTGTTTCTGTGTCTTGCCTATCATAAATAATCCTTCAGTGAACATGGGGATGCAGATAGCTTTCTGAGTTAGTGTTTTTATTTCCTTTGAATATAGTCCCAGAAGTGGAATTGCTGGATCATATGGCAGATTTATTTTTTTATTTTTTGAAGAACCTCCATACCATTTTCCATAGTGGATGTTCCAATTTATAAATTCCCATGATAGTGCACAAGGGTTTCCTTTCCTGCATATCCATCCCAGTATTTGTTATGTCTTGCCTTTTTGATGATGTCCATTCTAACAGGCATGGGGTAATATCTCATTGTGGTTTTAAGCTTCAGTACTTTCTTAAAATAAAATTTCTTGTGAGACAATCTTAAAAGAAGAATATATGATGGAAATTTGGGATATTTGTTCCTCTTGAAAGTAGATCTGGAATCAACCTGAGGTCTAAATGATGTATGCAAGTATGAGAGTCAAATATGGTGTTTGTTGGATTACCAGGAGGCTAAAATTAATCACTTCCTAGAACTTTGTATGTCTGTCTTCCTCACTGATTTGAAAGTTTCTTGAGACCAGTGACAGTATCTTAGACCTCTTTATTTTCCTCCTAGCATACATTATCTTGCCTTGCACATAGAAAATACTAAATGAATACTTAAATGAATTAAATGAACATCAAACATGATGAAATTGAGGGCTAAAATTTTTTGGACTCTAATTTAATTTTTTATCTGGGACTTATCCATTTCACGTTTAACCTCTCTCACTTTTGTTTAGGTTGTAGATCAAGCTTTGAGTTAATTTGCAACATTTGACAGGGTTTAGCATGCTGCTTAAAGAAAAAAAGTAGTAAAGTCCTGGGTTTGTAGACAAGTTTTGCTCGGTGAAATATTTTGATGAAGATATTTTTCTTTAAAATATTGTAAAATAATGGTTTGGATGAGCATATGAAATCATTTGTGTAAGGGAGACTGCTTTTAATTCTTTTGTTTCTTTTGTAACACTAAATATTGGGCATAATATAGGATGAAATTAATATCCAAAATATCTACTGTCTTTGGTTCTTTTAAAATCATGATTTCTTTCTTTTTTTCTCTCTTTTCTTTCTTTTTAAGAGCTACTGTAGCACTTGGAAAATCATATACACTTCAATCCCAGGAATAGTGGGATTGCCAAAGTAAAACATCTATTTACATATAAATATCCTCATTCAGCATGACTGAATACCTTTCTCATCTGTAATGAAGTGGCAACAACCACAACAATCAAATTCTAAGACAGAGATACTAGATTAAAGTGACTGAGCATATCTCAGGATCAAAAAACAATCTTTCAAAAAATTCAGCCTGGTCCCAATGTATAATCCTTCTTAAAGCTATTTTGAATTATTGCCAGATCCCTGGCTATGATTTTACAATCCCAGCCAAATAATTCATAAGACCTTTGGAGGAGAATATCGTTACTTCCTGCCTCATCCAGTGACACAGAGGGAATGTTGATCTATTTTCACTGTAACATCTATCTTTTGCTGAGAGACCGATAGTTTGAATTTATAAAGTGACCTATAGAAGTCAATGAACATTGTGGTTTTACATTAACCACAATATTGTCATTTCAAATGTAAAGTACAAGTTCATCACAATCCACTTTAACCCATTTATGTCCACAAGGCAGCAGGAAGCCAGTTTATGTGGTCAGTTAAATGGCTGTTGACTTTGACTTCCATATTTTGTGTCATTCTCTTATCATTGAACTTGAAATATCTTTAAAAAACAAACCAAAACACTTAAAAAAACTGAGCACAGTTTATTCTGCAATTTTTCATTTTTAAATTTAAAATAATCCATGTATTAATTTATTATTTAATCTTTGAATAAATGTCATTTAACTATCAATCTCACTGACAGTTTAGCACAATCTTATAAATCATTTTCCTCCTCTTATACACATTTTTGTATCTTCCATTTTTGACTCTTTATCCCTTCATTGATGAAGCATGATTTCATAAAACTGTCAAAGGGCTAAAGTATCTTAAATAGTATAAGCAAGAAGTATTGATACAGCTGATTTTCATGAAGTCTACAGTACTTCAGGTCCTATAGTCAATGAATTATTTATTTTTAAAAGAGATTCCATAAATCTTTGACTTCTATAAGTGATGATTTCTATAGAAGGAATGATAAATAACCTGATTGGGGTGAGACTGGAAAAAGAATTATTTTGCATGTTTGAATCAAGTTCATTTTTATAGAATATAGGAAAAATTAGAAACTGAGTTAAAGAATCTGCCAAGATTGTCCATTTAATATTAATACTTATAATTATTGGTTTTGTATTAATATTTAATCACAGTTACATTTTAGGAATCTAAAGTATATGAGGATAATTATTGGTTAAGGATCTACCATCTGATCCAGTGGTGTGGCTGATATGCTTAGATACATGGTCTAAACTAGGCATCCCCAACTTTACCAAACAAAGTGAATAGGGAAGTGGTTTTGCTTAAGCGAGGATGAGGATATTTTGAGCAGTGCAGTTGGAATTAGTGCCAGCAAATTTACGAAAAAATTAGAGATGGAGGCCTCAAGGCCTCAGGTAACCCAATTTCATTGCTCTGATGATGTTGAGGAATGTTCTTAGAGTGCATGGCTGCTGCAGAATTGAGGTCAGTATAGGCCACCACGACAACAGTACAGTGGGGTGTAAGCAGAGGGTATGGTCCTAGTCCACATGCTCCAGCATGATCTGAGAGCTGCCCCTGCCTTGCCCTTAGAGGTTTCCATCATCCTTTCTATGCCAACTTGTGCCCCATACCAAGTACCTCTCTGGTAACGAACTTTTAGTGGACCCACATAAAGCCTGTGATAAAATGGCAGATCATCACCCCTTGTTAAATTTTGCCATTTCTAATCCCCCTACTCTGGAGGTGGACGACTGGCAGGAGTGGAATTCCTTTTAAATGACATTATGGGTGCATGAAAATGAGGATCATATGCATTAAAGCATGGAACCACCTATTGAGTTCCCCTTTTGACTTGTTTGATATGGAGTGAAGGGAAAAGTCTTGGGAACCTAGGTGAGACAGACAGTGGTAGAATATGGACAGAGTAAATACCCACAGAAGAGGATGGTGAAGGTCATTGGTCCATTGGAACCTATGTTGCCCTGTAGTGGAACATGCCAACAACCCCAAGCCCTGGACTACGTTCTTCTGCTGGAATGCCTCACTTCCTCTCTTGCTTCGTGGAGTCCTGCACATCCTTTAAAGCCCTGCTTGTTGACACCCTCTTTAACTTTCTTCTTCCTTCTCCCATCCTGCCCCATTATTGTCCGAAGACTTCCAGCCCTATCTCTTGAGTTCTTTCATTGACTCTTTTGGGCATGTAGTGTTAGTTGGATTACTTTCTTTTTCAAATTGAGGTATCCTTTCAAAAGAGAACTTATCTTTATAAGCTTAGTGCATAACACACAGGGTGACATACAGTCTACACATGATCAATGTTCTTATAGTGAATTGATACTCAGAATAGCTCTTTGACTCCAGAGAAAACAGAAAGGACTGAATTGCAGTAAGTGTCTTCCTAAAATGTGGCATGTAAATATAAACTACATTCTTTTGTGAAATACAGAGACCCTGTTTGGTCAATACCTGGGAGAAATAATTAGCCAATGCCAAAACCATCAGACTCCATTGTCAACTACTAAAGAACCCACTGAATATCAACAAAGACCTTTCCATTAAAAATCATTCCACCAAGGAAACTAACTCCCTGGAATTTAGATGCTGTCAGAGAGAGGTCAGTGAAAACCAGATTTACAAGAGATTGTTAAAGTTAAATGAATCAGGCGTTCCTTCAGAAAAGAGATCTCTTAAAGAATAGTAGAAAAGAGAGGAAGGAAGGAAGGAAGGAAAGAAGAAAAGGATTTTTCTACTACTATTTTCCAGGACTTTCCTATCAACTATTTTTTTAAATAATAGCTTTACTGAGCTATAACTCACATAGCATAATATTCACCTATTTAAAGTGTGCAATTCTATGGTTATTAGTATATTCATAAGGTTGTGCAAACAACACCACAACAAATTTTAGAACATTTTTGTTACCCTCAAAGAAACTTTTTAGCTATCACCTCCCAAACTTCCCATCACCCACTCTCCCCCAGCCCAAAGCAATTCCTAATCTACTTTCTGTCTTTGAAGATTTGCCTATTCTGGACATTTTATATCAATGGAATCATATAATATGTAGCCTTAGTGACTGGCTTCTTTCATTTAGCGTAATATTTTCAAGGTTTACTATGTTGTAGTCTGTACTAGTACTTCATTCCTCTTTATGAATGAATAATATTCCATTGTATGGATATATGACATTTTGTTTATCCAAACATCAGTTGGTAGACATTGAGTTGTTTCTTCCTTTTAGCTATCGTGAATAATGCTGCTCTGAACATTCAGGCACAAATTTTTGTGAGAACATATGTTTTCATTTCTTTTGGGTATATACCTATGCCCTTTCCCCAGGTGCTCAGCAGGCAAGCAGCCTCTACACATATGGGCCAAGGCCCTTCTGTAAGTTCAGAGGGTTATCCCTGTGACTGCAAACCTGACAGAGTAAGCCAAAATTTTACTCAGCCTTCAAGGCCTACTTAATTCATTCAATATTTATTCAGTCCCTACTCTGTGCTAGGCACTATGCTGTGTGCTAGGAATGCAACAGGAAACAACAGAAAGAAAGTTATTATCAGACCATATTTATGTTTTGACAAATAAAATTCTGATAACTTGTTGAAATGAAAGAGGATGAACTAGGATTAGAAAATTTAGGTTCAAGTCCTACACCCATAGTCTGCCAATCTCTTTTTACATAACGTTGGACAAGTGATGGAATTCTTCAGATATTTCCTAATCTGTGAAATACGCAAAATATTTTCTACCTCATGGAGCCGTGAGGATTCAGTTTAATAAAATACATGAAAACATTCTGTGATGTATAACAGCATGTTGCTAATTATTGTTCTTTTTATTCTTCTAGTCCCAATGAGACAGAGGAGGGTTTTGGTTAAGAGGGCCAGACTATCTTCATTGGATCTTAGCTCTGCTACTTACTTGCAGGGTTGTTGTGAGGGAAAAAATGAGTTCATACGTGTAAAATATTTAGACTAGTGCCTCATCCATAAAAAGACTCAATAAATATTAGTTACTATTTTCTTTGAGGTAGATGTACATAGTAGAATCTTTCTCTTTTAAATTTATATTATTTTTTATACAAAAGCTCTTCTCTTAAAAAATTCACAATATTTCCCCTCTCCCCAGTAACTGCAAGCATTTTTCACAAGTAAATACAAAGCAGCCTCAGACTTGCTGTGCCACAAAATCAGGGTTCTCACTTGTTGCATGGCCTGCAGTAGATGAATGAAGCTGAAAATTACCTCAGTAAGTGCATGAGTGTCAGACTTGATATTTTCCCAGGCTATTTTTTGGATAAACTTGGAAGTCATGGTAAAAATTCCAAGATTGAATATTTCACCCTGGCAAATTGTCAAATGTTAACAATTTTCAGGTAAGGTCCATATCTTTTCATGTGTGAAACACTGATAACATTTTATTCCCTTTGTTTCTTAGTTTCCTTTAACAAACTATATTTAATTTCTTAAGATAACCAAAATTCATTTATTAATATTACTAACATTTTGAAAGATTCATGGATGGTTAGCATTAATCGTAATTGGATACCACTGCAAATGTGTAAACTTTGCCCCATTTAACAGTTATGACCTATATCCTCTATCTATGTTCTCATAAATAGATGACATTCATTATCATGAAAGAAATCTGAGTCTTCAAGGAAAGTATATTATATTAGGAGTAAAGATAAGCTGATATAACAGACCGATGTTAAATGCAATGACTTGAAGAACATAGATATTTGTTTTCCTCTCTTGTAACAAGGAGAACAATTCAGGGCAACTTGGCTCCAAGAAGCCATTCAAGGTTCCAGGTACCTTCAGCTTGTACAAGCATCCCCTAGGGCACTGTTGCCATCTGCTTGGTCAAAGTGGAACTGTCTCCTAACTAACCTTCTTCAACTGGAAAAGGAAAAAAGGCATGAGGAAACATGTCTAGTGTCCTAAGTCTTGGACCAAGTGGCATTTATCCCATCTCCTCACATTCCAAGGCAGCACCTAACCACAAGGGATGCTGGGAAATATCTAGCTCGGGAATCAGGTGCCCAGAAAATGAAGGAAAATTGATTTTGGCAGACTGCTAGCCCTTTCCACTAAATATATTATTCTATCGATTTGCAGAATTGTATCTCAAAGATACATAGTTTTTTATTTCAATAAACTCTTTTCTTTCTCTGATTCATAGCAATTTAAACATGCTTTCGTATTCCATTGGATTGCTATTTTATCATGCTATGTGGTAAGCAAAACTCTTACTTGAGAGTAAAGTACTCACAGATTTGGGCTGAGTTTTCTCAAACAAAGCCCGATAGCCAAGGCATCTTTTGAATGAAGAATACATTTCCCTCAGGGGCCAAAGATAAATACTTACTATTTGGGGATATCAAAGAAGCTATAATAAATATAAAAGCACTTTGGAAAGTGTAAAGCTTTGTATAAATGCAAGATTGCTGTTATTATAGTAGTATTATCACTTAGGTTAAAGTGTTATTTTCTTATAGAGTATTATGTGTCTTGGCTCAACAAAGAGGTGAACTCCATATAAAGTCATTTTGTTCTTGACCTTTCTAGTTCACTTTTCCAGTCTATCCTGAAGAGTTCTGTGTGCTCTGCAGAGGTGACTAAAATGTGATCATAAATATAACAGACTTTGTCACAGAAATGAATAATATAGCTAAACCCTAAGTTTTCATAGGGTTTATCATAATCTGCATCTTTATGTAGTTTTACCTTTTTGTTCTGAACTCATAAACTCTTCAATATTGTTAATATACTAATTTCCCCCAAATTATGTTTACTTCTTACAATTTGCCCTTATTCTTTTAGAAAAAGCTTCTTTAAAGCTTACCTTTGTTTACTGTGATACTGGCTTTTTCATCCAAGATTCTTATAATTGTTTAGAATGTTCTTTGGAGAAGAAACCCTTAATTTTCTTACAGTTCCATAGACAGATCTCCCAACAAAAGGAGTGTGCTTGTCCTGTGGCTGTGTGCCTACTCTAGTGGGTGAGAAGAAATCAGTAAACATTTTGCCACTTCTTGGGAAAAGAAAAAAAAAATTTTTTTTAAATAGCCAATTTGTTTTTTCTTATAATATGCTCATTGTCATTGTTAAGTGGTGTGATTGTTATCAAACAATAATTACTTCTTATAATTGCCTATGATTTTTCAATTTTGCACTCTCTCAAGCTCCAGGAAAATGAATGAAAGAGGAGCTTTATAGTAATAATCATAGCTTAAGAGTGCCCAAGAGTATAAAATAGTATTAGGAGAGTGAATTATTTAAATTTTTATTAATTAGGTAGTCCCTGCATATTAAATAGAAGCCATGAAGCATGAAGAAACCCTTGCCTTCAAAAAGCTCACATTCTAATCTTAGAAAAATTGGACCAAGCTGAACAGATGAATGAAAGTTAGTTTTGTCCCTCAGGAAAAAACATTGCTTTTAGAAAGTACCTATCCTGATTCATGAAAACATTAGCCTGGATCTTACTTGGGTTAATTTTATACACCACTCCTTTTGTTTTAAGAATGTTTGTCCTCTACAAATGTCTCTTCTTTCAAAAGTAAGCCCATTTGGGGATTATGGTAATCTTTGTTTCTGATTAAAATTTCTCTATCCTGTTGCTTTGTATTTTACCTTTCCCAGTAGCTTAATCCACATTATATGGTTTTGTGATGAACTCTGAATATGGAATCTTAGTGTCGATTTCATGAGCTTCATCTGAGCATAGAGCACGTCCCTTTGTTTCATTTAAAATTTCTGTAGTGGAGTCGATTTACCTCTCCTTTAGTTTTGTTCACTAAGCAAATAATTTTCTTTTGAGGTTCCCCCCCCCCTTTCTTTCTTAATTGGTCTGCTCTGGTGGGCGATTTTGTGGATTTTGTTGTTGTTGTTGTTGTTGTTGTTGTTCAAAGCACTGATCAGTGATTCATAAAACTGATTTTCCTTTTTTCTTACATTTAATATAAGAGGTGACATTTAGCCATCTATGAACCGTTCCCGTACTGTCCTTAGTGTTAAGATAACTGATTAGTTCCGCGGCCCTGCCAAACACCTCCCAGCATTCACCTATAATGGATCATAAACTTGAAAGCCTCCAAGGCCTCTTTCCCTGTCCCTGGGCGAGACTTGCAGGTTGGAGGAGGGGCACCAAGCCCAGCAGAGAATGAGTGAGAAACACTGAAAGAATAACAGGGGGAAGGAAAAAAAGAACTTAAGAGGATTATAACAAGAAAGGAAGCATTTGGAGTCCTGGGAGGTGATGCCAGTCAGGATCTCTGAATTGCTAAGAAAAGAACATTTTCCTTTCCACTTCTACGCCTTGCTCAGGGAATTTCTTTTTGTCCCTCTCATCTCTCCTTCTATCTTTCTTCCTGAGAAGTGATGGTCCTGCACGTCAGGATGGAAGGGGCCAGGACAGCCTCTTCAAAGAAGGATGTTTTCTTGAAAAGGCGTTGACCTTACATTTCCATGGAGTGGGAAGGAACTATCAGGAGAGGCATGAGTTTTAGCCAGATAAACTGATGACATCAGAAAAAGGCAGGCCAACATGACTTCTAGTGGAATGCAGAAAATTGCTATTCAATTGTAGCTATTCAATTTAGGGTGTTCTGAGAAGGGCTTTTCCACAAAAAGCCTTGAACTTTCTGAAGGAAGGTCAGGCAACATGGATCATTTAAATGAAGATTTTAATCTTGAAGTGCATTTTGATCATATTAGATTGTCTAAGTCTTTTTTTTTTCCATGAACATGTTGCAAATATTCAGTGCTAGAGAATATTGTAGTTTTGAATTTAAAAAAATGATTAGAGTTGTTACTAATCACATAATTTTCCCTCATGAGTCTGTTTCTAGTGCATGTAATTTAGATAACAGATTGGCAAAAGTAGCAGAAATTCTAAATATGTATAATTGTTAACTGCAGAGGTGAGAACTCTATTCTTTTTTTTTTAAAACTACAGGAGATTGCTAAGGATTTGCTTAAGAATAGTGCCAAATATTTTAATGGAAGCCAATTCATAAATACTTATGGTATTTTAATGTCCTACAAAATCATTTTGAGGGACTGAGACAGCAGCAAAGACGTAATTGTTAAACACAATCCTTCAATAACAGTGGAGCATTGAAGTAGTGATGGGAGGAATTCCACTAGTAGTTGACAATATAGGAATCCACAGGGAAATATCCTTTATTTGAGACCATAATACTAACAGACATGTATGTCTACATGACATGACCATCTTTCCTAGATTTTTTTTAATTAAGAATTTGTTTTTTAGAGCATTTTTTTTTAGGTTTATAGCAAAATTGAGAGGAAGGTACAGAAATTTCCTATAGACCTCCTGCCCCCAACATACATAGCCTCCCTCATTATCAATATCCTCCAACAGAATGGCATGTTTGCTACAACTGATGAGGTTACATTAGCATGCTGTAATCACTCAAAGTCCATAGTTTATGTTACAGTCCACTCTTGGTATTGTATGATCTATAGGTTTGAACAAATGTATAATGATATGTATCCATCATTATGGTGTCATATAGAATATTTTCACTGCCTAAAAATCCTCTGGGTTCTACCTATTTATCTCTCTCTCAACCCTGTGCAACCACTGAACTGTTTTTTTTTTTTGTCTCCATAGTTTTGCTTTTTAAAGAATGTCATGTAGTTGGAATCATATAGTATGTAGTCTTTTCAGATTGGCTTCTTTCATTTAGTAATATGCATTTAAGATTTCTCCATGACTTTCATGACTCACTAGCTCATTTCTTTTTAGTGCTGAATTATATTCCATTGTACAGATGTACCTCACTTTATGTATCCATTCACCTACTGAAGGACATGACATCTTGGTTGCTTCCAAGTTTTGATAATTATGAATAAAGCTGCTATAAACATTCAGTTTATAAGTTTTCAATTTCTTGGAGTAAATACCAAGGAGCATGATTGTTGGATTGTATGGTAAGAATATATTTGGCTTTATAAACAAGCACCAGAATATCTTCCAAAGTAACTATACCATTTTGCATTCCCCCCATCAATGAATGAGAGTTTCTCTTGCTCCAAATCCTCACCAGCATTTGGTGTTGTCAGTTTTCTGAATTTTGGCTATTTTAATAGGAGTGTAGTAGTATCTCATCATTTCCTTAATTTGTATTTCCCTGATGACATATAATGTGGAACTTTTTTACATATACTTATTTATCATCTGTTCATCTTCTCTGGTTAGGTCTGCTAAGGTTTTTGGCCCATTTTTTTAATAGGTTGTTTATTTTCTTATTGTAGAGTTTTAAAAGTTCTATATATACTTGGATAACAGTTGTTTATCAATTGTGTTTTTTGCAAAAATTTTCTCCCAGTCTGTGACTTATACCTTCTCATTTTCTTGACATTGTCTTCCATAGAAGTTTTTAATTTTAATGAGGACAGTTTATTATTTCTTTCATGGATCATGCTTTTGGTGTTATATTTAAAAAGCCATCACCAAACACATCTTAATTTTCTCTTATGTTATCTTCTTGGAGTTTTATAGTTTCATATATATTTGTAGTTTATAGTGTAGGAATTTATATTTTTAGGTGTGTGATCCATTTTGAGTTAATTATTGTGAAGGGTGTAAGGTCCGTTGAGACTCATCTTTTTGCATGTGGATATATACATAAGCATACATAATTGAGTACACTGTTGGTATTATTTTTGTGAACAAACTGTTATCTGTTAGATCAATAACAAATAAGAAAAATAAAAGTTTAAATTTTACCTTTACTTACTCTTCTTTGATGTTTTCCCTTTCTTTATGTAGATCCAAGTTTGTGGCCTGTATTTTTTTCCTTCTCTCTAAAGAAATTCTTTTAACAATTTCTTGCAAGGCAGGTGTGTTGGCCACAAATTCCTTCAATTTTTGTTTGAGAAAGTCTTTATTTTTCTTTCACTTTTGAAGGATAACTTCGTAGAGTACAGAATTCTGGGTTGATGGGTTTTTCTGCTAACACTTCAAGTATTTCACTCCACTCTCTTCTTGCTTACATGGTTTCTGAGGAGAAGTTGGGTGTAATTTTTATCTTTGTTCTTCTATTGGTAAGGTCTGGCTTCTTTCAGGACTTTATCTTTGATTTTCGGTAGTTTGAAAATGATATGACTAGGTGTAGTTGTTTGTTTGTTTGTTTGTTTGTTTGTTTTGGAACTTACCCTTCTTGGTGTTCTCTGAGCTTCCTGGAACTGTGATATGGTATCTGACATTAATTTCGGGGAAATTCTCAGTTGTTATTGTCTCAAATATTTCTTCTATTTCTTTCTCTCTTTCTTTTGTTCTGGTATTCCTATTTCACACACATTATACCTTTTGTAACTTTACCACAGTCCTTGGATATTCTGGTTTGTTTTTTTTTCCCCTAGTCTTTGTTCTCTTTGCTTCAGTTTTTGAGGATTTTATTGATATATCCTCTAGCTCATAGATTCCTTCCTCAGCCATGTCCAGTCTACTAATAAGCCCATCAAAGGTGTTCTTTTATAGTCTTTTTTTTATCTCTAGCAAGATAGGTCCTTTCTTAAGATTTCCCTTTTTCTACTTACATTCCTCATGTATTCTTGCATTAATGAGGACAATTTATTATTCTTTCATGAATCATACTTTTGGTATTATATCTAAAAAAATCATCACCATACCAATCTAGGTTTTCTCTTACGTTGGCTTCTAGGAGTTTTATAGTTTCATATCTGTGTATAGTTTACAGTATAGGAATTTATATTTTTTATAAACTCCTTTAAAGTTTATCCATTAGAGCCCTTAGTTTATTCATCACAGTTGTTATAAATTCCCAGCCTGACATTGCTGCCATGTCTGGTTCAGATGCTTGCTCTGTCTCTTCAAATTGTGTTTTTTTGCCTTTTGGTATGCCTTGCAATTTTTTCTTAATAGCCAGGCATGATGCATCAGGTAAAAGGAACTGCTATAAGTAAGTATTTAGTAATGTGGTGGTGAGGTATTGAGTCAGGGGAAGGATTCTGTAATCCTGTGATTAAGTCTCAATCCTTTAGTGAGCCTGTGCCTCTGGACTGTGAACTTTACAAGAGTTTCTCAGTTTTTTCCTCTCCCATTGGGTGGGGCAGTGTAACTCAGAGGCTGGAGTTGGATATTTTTCTTCCCCAGGGTCAGTTAGGCTCTGATTATATACCAATATGTTAGGGTCTGCTTAACTAGTTTCCCCTGAGTACAAGCCCTGTTAAGAAGAACAGAGCACTCTGGCATGTTTCAAAATGGTTCCATCCCCTGTCAGAAGCATGAAGGGATCTTTCTCCAGTATTCACTTTGGAGACCTGGTGGAACTCCTGGAGGTAAGTTTCGCAATACTGTGGGAGTCCTGCTTATGACTACCCCCTGTAGTTTCAAAATCTCAGACTTTTCCATACTGAGCCTCCAGCAATTCATCAACTAACAGTTCAGGTTTTCCTCCCCCAGCACCCGCCATGGTTTCTGCTTGTGAATCTCTGCCTGGGGAAGTCATGACTCCCTGTATTTGCCAGTCTTTCTCTCCAATCTTGGGAATGGCAGTGTGACCTGTGTCCTCCTCGCTCTTACGAAGCCAGGAAGAGTTGTTGAATTTTCAGCCCATTTAGCTTTTTTGACATGTTGTTAGCACCAAGTGGTAACTTTCAAGCTCCTTGTATATGGAACCAGAAATCTTCCGGATTTTTTTAGCCAATTAGAAGAGTATATATTTGAGAACCTGCCCTGTGGTTTTGAGAGTCCCATGACCACTTTAAGCAGTCATAATGATCAAGGAAGACATATTTCTTCCTTTGCATCCTGCTTCTGTGCAGTCCTCAGAAAGACTGGTCAAAAACAACACCAGAGAATTCTAGACGCTGAGCCTCAGGTGGCTCTGTGTCCCTGTGTCTTCCTAGAATGAATTCCCTGAGGGAAGATTAACATGGCAACTTAATGCCAGAACATCTACTGTCCATAGCTAATGAGTTTCATACCCCTCAGTCACAGGGGAAGAAGTTCCCAGCAAAAGCTAAGTCTTAAGGAAAAGTTTCTTAAGAGCAGCATTGAGAGTATATTCTTATTGAGGCCTGGTTCTGGATAGATAATGAGGATGGAGGAAAACTTTGAAGTAGAGCCCCTGTAATTATTAAATGGGACAGGCTCCAGTAGCTGGACATTGAGGAACATGATCTACACTAGTGCCTGGCACACCCTGAGTGGTCACCTAGCACACCTCTGTTGACTCATCCTCAGTGGTCTGCCCTATCCTTTCATACTGATTAGCTTAAAGGTAATAAGGCATGGTGGTCTTGGTTCAGTGGGCTCTTGACTCCAAGTTCATCAGCTTGGTTGTGATAGTTGTCAGAAGCCCCAGGACACTGTTATCAGTGAATTGCACTTGATCAGTGGCTAGGCTGCGTGTTGCTGCTGGGGTGTGAGATGAGGGTGTGAGATGGAAGTAGAAGCACTCCCGCCCATCTCTTCCGAAGGTAGGCCCTGGCGCCAGCCTCTGACCTTTTTCATTTCATCTTATGTGATTTCCTCCTGGCACCCTCGGCTTCAGCCTCACCACCTTCTTTCTATTCCTTAAATGGGCCGAAAACATTCCTGCTGCAGCACTTTGCATCAGTTGTTTGCATTTCTCCCTGATTTTCCCGTACATAACTCACTCCTTTCCACCAGTAAGTCTCAACTCTAATGTCATCTTCTCAGAAAGGTCTTCTGCAACTAGCATGGTAGTCCTCCCACCTCTCACTCCCAGTTCTGATCAAATTTCTTGGTTTTATTTTCTTCATAGCACTTATGGCTCTGGAAATTTTCTCGATTACCTTTTTTTCCTTTCTTTTTCTTTGATAGCATACCCTACTAGAATGAAAACTCTATGAATGTAAGCTTACTTACCTAACACTGAATCTCTAGTACCCAAAACAGTACCTGGCACCTTAGTAGGACCCTCATAAATACGTGTTTAATAAATGATAATCCTCTTTAACTCTGGGCCGTTGCCCCATTCTTGCCTTTCTCATTCTTGCCTTTGTCATATTGGATTTTACATGCTCAGGCCATCCATTTTCCCAACCACTCTAAACTAAAACAGGTGTAAGGAGAACAGCCTCAGATCCCCTTTCAGATTGGGGAAGGGGGGTGGGGTGCAGTGCAGTGGTCAGCAGCCCAGTGAGGGTTCTGCAGACCCCTCTCCCCCATCGGGGTAGAGATGCTTGTAGGCTGTTCTTGGATCTGGAATTCTGTGTCCCCAAATGACCTTGAAACAATGTAGTGGTCCCAATTATGCCCGCCTCCACTGGTCCTAGTTTTCAAAACTATGCTGCTACTTGTTTTTCTAACACCTCCATGTCCCTAGCATGGGAACTAAAGCCCCGCCCTTGGCAAGGATCCCCCTCCACTTGGACAAAATGCCTAGATGAAAACCATCTGCCATCCACTGGCTCGCTCTCCTTCCTAGCAACCTCTGCCCACCCCCAATCCAAGTAAATTACTGCTGACAGTCCAGAAAGTGCCTGTAGGCTGGGGAAAGCAATGCCCTTACTCAAACTTGCTATGAGTCGCTTGCCTTTGGAGAGAAGAAAAACAAGTTGATAGTAAATAGCTTCAGTGAAGCTTGAAGTTCTTGCTTTGCTTTCGGAGTAAGCATTTCTGTGTTGCATTTACTTCATTGTAAGTACAGCGAATACATGCAGCATTGATCTGATCAGAAGAGTCTAACAAATTGATGTTAGAATTTCTGATTTTTCATTTCTTTCTATCTCTTGCTTTTTATTTATTTTTATACCTTAAGAATATCAATGTAAGAAGTCTGATTCTCTCCCTAAAATCCAGCTTGTCTTGATGTACCATGCCCTTTATGTACTAGCTTCTTTCGCTTCTGGTGCCAGCAGGTAAGAGGGAAGAGAGTGAAGATAAGGTACTTGTTCTCCTAGCCCCTGCCCTGCTGGGTTGACAGGCAGGCCACAGCTCCTGCCAAGTGGACTTCCAGAGCTATAGTTGCTTCTTCTGGGTTCTAGAAGAAGGGAGTCTTCCCCTTGTCCCATTAGACCTAGGGGTGGTAGTAGTGTCACTTTCTGGGCTGCTTCACCCTTGTTGGCTCCTCTTTTCTCTTCCTACACCCATAAATGGTCACTTTATTAAGATTTTTCCAATTATCTGTTCAAGTGTGTCATTTGTTTCTGCTGAGAACCTCAGTACCTGGAATATGAATTTAGATAAAAGTATTAGTACGTAGCATGTGGTATATGTGTAAGCATTTAGAATAAAGCATAGAAGAAAGTCTTCAGGACCTAGGACTACTTGAAGTGTTCTTAGATGTGACATCAAAAGCATAATTCATTCAAGGAAAAAATGAATAAATTGGACTTTCTCAAAAAAAAAAGAATTATCCTGTTAAAAAGATGAATAGGCAAGCTACAGACTGAAAGGAAATGTTTGTAAGGCATATATCTCATGAAGAACTCTGAAAACTCAACAGCAAAAAAAAAAGCAAACTATCTAGTCAGAATCATAATGGCTAAAATTAAAAAAAATAGTGATAACACCAAATACTGGCAAGGATGTTGATAAACTGAGTCACTCATACATTGCCAATAGGAGTGAAAAATGGTACAATAACACTGGGAAATATTTTGGCAGTTCCTTAAAAATCTAAACACACTCTCACCGTATGACCCAGAAATGACACTCCAGAGAAGAGCAAACTTATGCCTACATCAAAATGTCTATATGAATGTTCTTAGCAGCTTTATTTGTAATAGCCAAAAATTGGAAATGACCCGTATCTTTCTATGGATGAATGAATGGTTAAACAAACCGTGTTGTGTTCATATCATGGAATACTACTCAGTAACCAAAAAAAACCCCAAAAAACAAAAAACAAAAAACAAAACAACTATTGAAAGACATGCATAATTTGGGTGGACCTCATGACAATTATGCTGAGTGAAAAAAAGTTACAAATAAAAGATTATATACTTAATTTATTTATATAATATTCTCAAAATAACAAAATTACAGAGATGGAAAATATGTGAGTGGTTGCCACAGGTGACAGACAATCCCTGGGAGGGAGAGAGATGGATGTGATTATTAAAGGTACCACTAGGGATCTTTGTGGTGATGAAACAGTTCTGTACCTTGATTGTGTGGTAGTTACACAAATCTGCATGTAGTCAAATTGTATAGATTCTCACACTCACGATAGTACCTATGAAAACTGGTAAAATCTGAATAAGGTTGTTTATTGTACCAATGCCAGTTTCCTGGTTTTGATATTTATTTATAGTTATATAAGTTGCTACCTTGGAGGGAAAAAGGGTGAAAGGTACATGAAATGTGGCTATATTATTTTTGCAGCTTCCTGTGATCATATAATTATTTAAAAATAAAAAGTGGGAAAAAAATCAGTCCCAAATTGGGACCATTAACTTGAGAAATATGTTCTTTCAGTCTTTAGCAGAGGGGAGGCAAGGAGATGAGGGAAACACCATAAGCACTTTGCATCATTTCTAAGCTATCCCGGTAAATGTTACTTGGCAAAAGGACTAAAATCAAGATCCCAATATTCCCAATGGGAAGATTTTAACTTCAATTTTTGTTTAACTTAAAAACTCAAGCTTTTTAAAAATGGGTTTCCCATATATTATCTCTTTGTGGAAGCATTTGTAAGAAAAAATATAAAATCCATAGAAAATATCTCACTCAAAAAATATAAAATTTCTACTCTAAAATACTAGTAACGTGCTCCTTCAGAATATTCAAACTTGTACAGAGATTTCACCCAACTTCAGGAGCCCTAGGCACACTTACAGAGACTTTCTAAAAAGGTGTCACTATTCAGTTAAACACTCCTCTCCGCACAGTGAAGTCAGGGTTCTCCAGACATTGAGAAGCTAACTTTCTCCACCCAGTTCTAATCTTCTCCTAGGTTTGTAGGAGACTATTGTTGCCAGCCCTAATATTTCTCTGTGATAATCAAAACCATAGCTGCAAAATGGTATGAACAGAACACAGGAGTGGTAGATACACCCACTGAGCAGCGTAGGGTTTGAGAGAAGCTGTAGCTGGTGCCAATTTGATCTTATTCAGGGTGATAGCTTCTCTCTTTGGCCACAGACCCAGGAGAGTTTGCTTTCAAATCAGATCACTGACCCAGGGTTTGGACAAGGCAGAAGGTGGACAACATTTCAAACATCTCATCCATTCAGATAAAAAGTGGGGGGACATCAGTCTGATTTCATTAAACCTTAGACTAATATACAGTACCTCCCAAATGGGGAGGTATAATATATCCATATAGATCTATTTCCAAAAATAGATAAGAAAATATGTGATAGCATTTCAGGCTCTTGTACGCGTTATTGTCATCATGTAAACAGTTCCTTGACAGTTTTTCAAAAGACCTCAAAATCATTCCCTAAAAATTGTTTCCAGAGCTTGGGGTGCATATCTTGCTGATACTGCCACATTCAGGGGTGCTTCTGCAGTGCTTCATACTAATGTATTTTTCAAAGAACATCAGATATTTTCCTTGCAACCTTTATCTTCTAGAGACACAGAAATTCCTCTTTTTTATATACCCATGTTTTTATCCATCCAACTTATAAATAACTAATTTTCTGAATGAATGAATTAATGAATGAATGGAATCCAAAACTTACTAAAGAGTTCCTATATTCTCCTTTTATGCATTAAAGAGATTTTACCACAGTGAAAGAATACCTGGATTTGGATACAGACATCTTTATCATCTGTGGGACTTTACATAAGTTATAAACTCAGTGAGTCTTGGTTTTCTTACTAGTAAAAACCTACTATGTCACAGGTTTTTTGGAAGGATGAGTGAGATCTTAACTGTTGAAGTGATTTGAAATGTAAAGTGCTTAAATTAGGACTGGAGTTAGTGGACTGACTCAAAGATGGAAGTTAATGGTCCTGTCAGAGATCAGATTTAGGTTTTCCCAAATGTGGTTCCTTGTTTAATGTCACGCTCATCTTTTAACACTTTCTAAAGCTGGTTTGAGGACAGCAAGTATAGTCTTCTACAACATGACACAAAGAGTTCCAGAGCGAGATTATATCTGTCACAGATGAAAATACTGTATTTATGTGTCATAGTAATCTATTCATTGCTTTATGGACCCAAAATTCTCCAGGGGGACTCACAAATCCCCGTAATGTTTCTAGGTGCCAGATTTTTCATTTGGAGCTCTGATTTAGTTGACAGATGTGTAAAAATCATATATAGCCAAATGACTCTTCAGTCAGTGCCAAGCTGATAGTGCTGAAGACTGGTTATTCCAGCTAAGATTCACTGGAACCTCTACCCAGACCATGCTTTTCAAATCTCATACTAGAATTTAATGTTATTCTATGCTAATGCCAATGCTTTGCTTCCCAATGCCACATGTTTAAAATATCATGCTCTTTTCTCATACAAACACTGCCTTATGGAGAGAGCTCTCTTTGAGGAAACCAGAGGAGATCAATATCTGCAACCAGCCCCTCAACAGTCTCAGTGAAACTGTGGTCTGGAGATACACACACAAATTAGACCAGGAGAAAGTTTCTATTTAGAATAATAAACTATCAAGTCTTAAAATATAAGAATCAGTTGGACATTAAAAATTGAGTCCCCAGCTGTGCCCCATCACCAATGAAGAAGAAGGTCAGTGGAGGTAAGTTGACTTGCCAGGTCTTACAGAAAGTAACTGGTAGAACTGGAGTTTGAATCTGGGTCTTCTGAGTACACCAATTTGAGTCCTCTTTCTGCTCTTACTATCCTTTAGGTAAAAATACTAATTGTAGGTTAGATAATTCTGACAAGCACAGAGGTTAAATTAATGCCAGTAGGAGCAAAATTAAATATCAAGAAGTCGTATTAGTCAGGGTTTTCCAGAGAAACAGAACCAGTAGATTGCAAATATAGATTGTGTATGTTATATATGTAGATTGTATATACACCACACATATATAGAATTATAAGGAATTGGCTCACATAGTTATGGAGGCCAAGAAGTCCCAAGATCTGCAGCCAGCAAGCTGAAGACCAAGGAGCTGATGGTATAGTTCCAGTCCGAGTCCAAAGGCCTGAGAACCAGGAGAGCTAGTGGTGTAAGTTCTAGTCCAAGTTTGAGTCTGAAGGCAGGAGGAGAAAACCCCATGTTCCAGTTTGAGGACAGTCAGGCAGAGGGAGCAAATTTCTCTCTTACTCTACCTTTTGTTCTATTCAGGCCTTCACTGGATTGGCTGAGGCCCACCTACACTGGGGAGGGCAAGCTGTGTTACTCAGTCTACCAAGTTAAATGCTAATCTCAACCCATTACACCCTCACAGACATCCCCAAATTATATTTCAAGTATTTGGACACTCAGATACTTAAATTAATCATCACAGAAGTGGACAAATTCCTGGGTTGTTTTTTCCAGTACCAGCATAGCCTCCCTCTGAAAAAACAACCAAAGAGACTAAATCCTTATATTGGTAGAATTTCAGCTGCTGTTTGGCCATAAGTGGTAGGGTTTTGCACTGAAGACAGCCACTGCCAACTTTGCCAATACATATGATTGATTTGGTTAAGGTAAAACCATGGCATTGAAATAGTTTGTATTTTCTTTCATTAATAAACATTTTTTAACCTAGTCTATTTATTTAAGTTAATTTTTGCAAGGATAAAACCAATGTCATAGGTAAGAATGGTTAAAAAAATGAATTATTACAATATAATTTAGCATCATGAAAAAGAAATTCCCCTACAGTGTGTGTATAGGTATGTCTGTATTTTGAGCTAGGGTTGTTACTCTTACCAATATCAGCTAGTTTGATGGAAAAGCTATGTAACAACTTATTATGAATGTTAAAAACTGCTCTTAGATTAAATCCAACAGTCTCGCCTGGATTTATCATTTTATAAGATCTGTTCTCAAATTTTAACTGTAAGATTATCTGTGTAAAAGGTTGTCTCTGATGGTGACCACCAGCAGTTCTTCCTATCTCTTTACATGCAAGCTGCTCCTTCCATCAAAAGGTGGGGTCTTGTTTCCCTTCTCCTTTCATCTGGTCAGTCCATGTGACTTGCTTTGATCAATAGAATGCAGCAGAATAGTCTTAGTTCTGGGACTAGGTAGCCCTTAAGAGATTTCTACTTCCATGGTCTTAGAAACCAGCTGCCATGTCAAGAATCTTGGGTTAGCCTACTGAATGGTGAGGGACCGTGGGAGAGAGGGCTACCACCAGGAGGACTGGACTGCCCCATTTCTGGTCAGCACCAAGGCCCCAGACTACATGAGTGTGAATACGCTGGTGATTAATTTACCACAACTGTTGGACATTAGAGAAGATGGAAATTTATTGGCTGAATTTCACCAAAGACCTTCTCATACTATTTTTGGGTGGGGTTGAAAAATGAGCACCATGATTTAGTAAGTGCAGACCAGTGATGCCCTTCTTCCATTTGGGAAACACATACATTTATGAAAAATTTTTTTGATTTATAAAAACCATGTATCAAAAGAAACAACTTAGAATCAGACTTTAAAATCCTGTCACAAGGTGTTAAACCAAAATTTGTGAAACTATTTAAGTGTATTATTATATTAATAATTTCATTAATATTATGTTTTAGTGAGAATCATGTTTTTATATAAAACAAAATTGACCAAAAAATTTTTAAAATATTGCATGTTGCATTATCTTATTCCATAAATTTTTCTATTTGTATTTTTTAGATGTACATGTATGTAATTTAAAAATGGATCATTGATTATTTGAAGTTCACACTTGAACATTTCTTGTTGGAATGTGCTATCTAAATAGTCTGAGAACTAATGTTCTAGAACATCAAGGATATTCTGTAATATCTACCATGAATGTTATTGTGTAGGAAATAATGTATTTCTGATTGTCCATTGATGGAAGGTCTACTGAGCAGGAACGTAGTTTTAGGCTTTTCATAGATAAAAGACTAGGATTGTGGCTTAGGTTTATCTTCTGGTAGATCACTTGCATTTGATACTTCAGCATCTATTCTATGCAAATATGGCACCTTATGAGATTTTGATTTAGCATACACTACGAAGGATAACATATTTCTGAATAGGTCAGCTACTACTTCTATAGTCTAGAACTGATCTTTTCTTCTTTTTCTTAAAAATAGACCAAGGGACAATGAGAGCTGGATGAAACAGACATTTTTATTCTACTTTTCTCTTTTCTTTTTCAACCTGATGCTCAGGATGGGAGTAGGGGGAAGTATTATCAGGGAGATGCTTCATCCATCAGAGTTTTCTGGTCATTTTAGCCTTTGGGAAGGGAATCTACCTTTGTTTCCCATTGTTTTCTGGGAAAGCAGGGAGGGAGCGTTTTAATGTAAGAACTTTTCACCTATAAGGTATGTAACAAGGGCATTGCTTAACAGGGGCACATGCTCTTAGGTGAAAGTATACTTCAGTCAGTGGAATGAAGCCTTGCTGAATCGTGCTGAAGCAATTTAGGGCTCCTCTTCCAATTCACTACTGGAGAATTTCACTATAAAGAACTTGACAAAGAGGGAGACTACAGAAAAACACTGGCAAGCACTTTAGATGGCTTATATAGTGTTGAAACGCAAGGTTGCTTTCTTTTAATTGATCAGGAATTTTCCCTTGATATTATAGATGCCGTAAAATTGAAAACCACAAATGCTAAACTAATTTAGGTAAAATCTATGTTACCTTCAGAAGCGGAAGGTGTAATATAAATAAAAAGAAATACCCTTAGAAAATACTTCCCATTCACACTTTATTACTTTTGGGTTTTTCTGTAGTATGTTTAAACAGCTATTACAGTTCACCCTACACATATTTTAAAATGCGGTCACCCACATTGTTGTCATTTTAGCACCTAGATGTGTCAAATTAGTGCTGGTTATTTTCAGCCTCTTCCCACCTGGTGCCTTTCTAGGCCAAGGAGGAAGGAACATCCCAGGAACATGTTTTCTACTTGTTTTGTGGAGGGGCTATTGGGTGAAGATACAAATTGGAGAAATTTCTTTAAGAAGAGGACAGAGACATTAAAGGGAGGATTAGAGTTGGAGGGGAAAAAGGAAGAAGTTTCAGGTGACAAAAGAGGGAGGATAATCTGAGGGATTCCAAAGAAAGATAAAAGGGATCAGGCATAGGAGGGAAAGAGTTTTAAAGATTTGTTGAATGATCTGTTATGTAACTCCTTTCTCAGCCATGCCACAGAACCTCTAGTAAAGTTCAGTTGTTGGTCCATGCTTTTGGAGTATTTATATTTGTTTATGGTTCTGGATGTATGTATGAGGCTGGCTTTAAAGTTGCAACGAATATGAAAAGAGTGGAAACCTTTTAGAGTTTTGGTTAAAATAAGCGCTGGTGTACTAAGAGGCAGAATGCAGTCAACTGGTTTGCTCAGGTAGGAAGGAATATTTTGTCATGAACATCATTTAGAATTTTCTGTGCAGGGTGATAATAAAAAGCAGGCTGTTTTTTATTTGCTTGTATTTTGTTCTTGAATTTGCTCTAAATGTGCCTCCTGATTACAGGCATCCAGGCAGACTGCTCCTCCCACCCTCCTAACTTGGTCTGTCATTAGAAATAAGCAAACAACTCTAATTTAAAGTAAGGCAGGTGTTGTAGGAATTTCACTCAGAAGCTTATCCCTCTTGTCTAGATATTCTGTACCAGCTTAGAGGACATCGCAGATAACCTAAGTGACCAGTGCACTTCGAAGTCCCTGGTGAGTTTGGTCCTAATTTGGAGTTGTTCTATTGTACTTAGAGAGCCCAGGCAGTTCCCAAAATAGGGAATGTGGAGAACGGTGTTCCTGCCTCCCTGTTAGCTGACACTCCTTTGTATAATTTCTTATCACGTGGAAAGAGGTCTGAATAGATTTTTGGGCTTTTTTTAAATTTTTTGCCCCTTTTCCTCATTTCTCTCCTCTTTTTCTTTCTCTCATTTTAAGTCTACCTGTTCCTTCCTGATAGCTTTCATTTTCATACCTAAAATAGCATTTATTGTCTGAAACAGTAAAGTTATGAAGGGACATAGCTCATAGAGCACCCACTGGTAAATTCTAGTTGGTCCAACTGAAGTTTAATGAGTTTCAGTCATCAGTTTTCTTTTCTTGGGGTAGTCAAAAGGAAGAGTCAGGACAAAAAGTGAACATGAGGGAAAATGAACTAGCAAAGACGCGGCCATGGAAATAAAGGGTAAGGCCATAAAAGTTACATTAGTCATTGTTTCCAATCCACTGTCCTCTCTTTCACTATGTCCATACTTCTAGAATATTTTTCACGAGATTAGAAATCTTAGTTGCTTGCCTTTTTGGATGTGAACTTAGATTTCCTCCTGCAGTCGATGACTGTGTGGATTTGCCAGCGTTGGAGTTTTGCTGCTGCTTGTGTGGCTTCAGCTCCAATGTTGTAAGGAGGAGAGAAGAGCCAGTGACAACAAAGAGATCCTTCTCATGGACTGTTGGGTCACTTGTGCCTTGTTTCCTTCTCTCTTTCCACTTTTCCACGTACTGCTGAGGGGTCCTGGTTCTTTGTCATGCACCCTTGCTCCTCTGATAGGATCTCACCGAACTGTTCATGTGAGTGGCCTCCCGTGAGTGTGGCTGGTGGCCTGAAGCTAGTGCCTGGGCTGCCAAGACATGGAACTCCCACTTTCCTTCTTCATGCCAAACTTTGGCTATGCTATTTTTGACTAGATGCAAACAACTGTGAACTCTTGCTACAACAGGGGTCATCAGACTTTTTCCATAAAGAGGGGCCAGGCTTTGTAGGGAATATAGTCTCCATTGTAACTATTTAACTTTGCCATTGAAGCACAAAAGCAGCCATGGGTAATATATGAACAAATAGGTGTGGCCATGTGCCAATAAAATTTATTTATGGTCACTGAAATTTGAATTTCACATAACTTTTACATGTTATGAAATATTATTTTTTGATTTTTTCAATCATTTATGAATATAAAAGCCATTATTAATTTGTAGGCTGTACAGAAACAGGAAGTGGGCTAGATTTGGCCTGCAGGCTATGATTTGCTGAATATGAATGAGAACATTATTCTTTGCCATGTTATTCTGCACCACAAATTTAGTGGTTTAAAACAGCAACTGTTTATTTATTTAGCTTGCCATTTGTTGGCCAGCAATTTGGGATGGGCTCAACTGGGTGGTTCCTGACTAGTTTCTTGCATGTGTCTGTTGTCGGCTGTTGGTCATATAGTTGACTCTGCTTCTGGGGGTTCTGGCTATTGGCTGGAGAAATCAAGGTGGTTAAAGGCCACGGATCATTCATCATCCAGCATGCTGGCCTGTGCTTGTTCGAATTGTGGTCCTAAGAGCTGCCAAAATAGGCAAGCCCTGACATGTGAGTACTTTTCAAGGTTTTGCTGGTTCCACATTGCTGCTGTCTCATTGGCTGAAAGAAGTCACATGGCCAAGTGGAGCATGTGGAAGAGGACTGACTAGGGTGTGGATACAGGCAAATGTGAACAGTTAGTGTCTTACTGCCCCAAGCTTGCACAGAAGGCTCTGCCCTGATGGTGTATAGCCCTTCCATATATCAGACACATTCCTCCCTCCTAAAACCCAGTGAATTTCATCCAGTTACAACATCCACCTCGAAGTCCAGGATCTCCTGATACAGAATCACATCTGAATGTGACTTTTTTGGATGCAGCTCTTTCAATCCAGTTGCACTGAGAAGATGTAATGTACAGTGTTAAGACAAGAACACAATAACTACAAAAGAGAGAACTGTTCAAAAGGGGAAGAATGGGGGCTACATAGCAGTCACTGGCCCATAGAAGTTCTGAAATCCCGCCAGGCATGTATTGCCAGGTTTCCCGTTCCCCAGGGAAATTTTACTTGGTGAGGCTGAGACTCTGCTTCCTGGGAGTGTTTCTCCAGTCTCTTGTTTTCTACAGCTGTCGGGGAGGGGTACCCTAGTCCACTGTGCTTCGCAGTTCTTGACTCAGACCTCTGTGATGTCCTTCCCTATTTATAAGGAATGGCTTGTTTGCACTTGCAGATTGTCCTTAGTCTTCTTCGTTCCTATGGAGTGTTGGGCACCCAGAGGCCCTTTTTGGTTTGAGCTGATGTGGTCTCTTTCCGTCCAAGGTGGCTGTGCTTTTCTCCATATAATTGACTTCAACATTTTGAGAACATCCGATGAATCAGTCCCGTCCGGAAGCCGCATCCAAAATTCTTATTGAGACAGGTTTCTTTTTACTTGGATATGTCAGTCTGCTGGGGAAACACCCTTAAGAATTTTAAAAGTGTTTTTTTTTTGTCTGAGAACGTCTCCTGTAAATGTCCTTATAAACTTAAGAGTTCTTAACAAAGGGAGTTAACACTTTGATTTGATCTTTGTCCTGAAGCCATTTATCACTTTGACAACTTTTTTTTTTACTAACTGGGAAGACTGGACCCTATCATAGGCAGCTAAAAGAAGCTGATGGACAAGTTTAACCTTCTGTGAGGCCATCTCCCTAGCCAAGTCTCAGGAGTTTATTAGTTACTACAGGCAACATTTTTACTCATTATTTCATAGTGACATAACTTAGTCACTATTTTTCTAGCCCACTAGAGCAGCATCCTTATCACTTTCGTAGTCTCTCCTGAAGTGTGCTCACCATTTCTCCAGTCTTCATAGTTTCTTTGTGGCTTTTCCACCCTCTACAAACCACCTATTCCAAGACAAATGCCACATGTGTTGGGTGTTTGTCACAAAAGCACCTCACTTCTTGGTACTACATTCTTTATTAGTTACTATTGCTGCGCAATAGTGCATCCCACAACTTAGTGGCTTAACACAATCATTTGTGTCACTCATAACACATAACATATGTGCTGGAAAAGCTGAGCTGGGTGCAGCAGGGCAGAACTTCGCCGGTCTTGGCTGGGCTCATGTGTACATCTGCAGTCTTTGACAGAGAAGAGGCTTGACTCTAGGTGTTGGCTGTGCTGAGAGGGGCAACAGGGAGACTGGGCCGTGTGTCTCTCATTAACAAGCTGGCTAGCCTGGGCTTGCTTACACAGTAGTGATGGCAGGGGTTCCAAGATCTCCCAGAGAGGGCAAGCACCAATGTACAAGCCCTTTTAGTCTCTGCTATGTCACTTTTACTGTTGTCACATTGGTTGAAACAAATCACATGGCCAAGTCCAGACCCAAGTGAGTGTGGGAAGAAATTATCCAGGGGCTTACACTGAGGGAAGGGATGAATTTGGAAAGGTATGAACAAATTTGGGGCTGTTACTGCAACAATCTACAACTCTTATGCTAGATGGAGTGACTGCAATCTGACACTTAGAAAGCCTGCCAAGTCTCCAGAGAAGTTATGCTAGCAGAAGAGCTGCCACCTTGCTAAAAGTTCACTAAGTTTGCTCAAGTTGCAAGTTTTGAGTGACTGGTTATGCCGGTAGTTGATACCAAACATGGAAAATCAAAGTTATGGTTCTCAATTTGATAAATGAAACTTGCTGAATATCAGGCTTTATAGATTTCTGTAATGTGCTGCTGGAGCTTGAGCTACCAAAAATGCAAGAGGATGGAAAGAAAAATGCTTCTGGGGGTAGGCAAATACAGAGTGAAAAATAACAGAAATTAATGTTATCTAACATTTACAGGATATTGACTGTGTGCCAGACACTGTGTTAGTAGCTTTTCATGAATTATGTCACTCTCTCTTTTAAAAACAGGAAAATTACCATTCAGAATTTTTTTTAAACTTTTTTTTTTTAAGATCTAGGGAGCATATCCTGCTTTCAGTATAATGGAAAAGTGTTTACAGTGTAGTGCTAAGGATTAGGGGGTCTCTTTTCAAAAATTGTTTGTTGGAGGTTAGAATTTATAGTAAAGTGTTGGTTACTTTGGAGTCTACAGGTCACTTGCCCAGTTTCCTAATTGCATAAGTATTACTGTTTGGGGAAGTTTCTATCTTTATAATGAATCCAGCTGAAACTCAAATCTTTTCCTTTTGCCTTTACTAAGTAAGACATCCTAGTATAATAATTGGTTCTCGGGAAGAGAGCTTATTGTGATTCTCTCTGCATATTTCTCATCCATTCTTTATTGATCCCGAGATGCAAAAGAAGAAAATAACAGATTTTCCAGAATAAAGTATTTTCTTTTCATAATTAAGTTAATTTATAAGAATCCACAGGAAATTCAGCAAAGAAATGACAGGAGTTAGACTTGAGTTAAAGAGTAAAGAGGTAGAATTATTGAAGGTGTTTTTCTTGGGAACCATAGGTCAAAGTGGTGATTAAGGATGGCTTTCCTTTCAATGGGTAGAAAATAATAATGTTAAAACTCTCTCTCTCACACACACACACACACACACACACACACATACACACACACAGACACATTTGAGATTGAGAGATGGATGGATGACAGTGAAAGAAGTTTCTGTAAAGACACAAAACTGATAACCAAATTTTATTTTTATATTTAAATTCACTATGTTGGAAACAGTACTTTCCTTTATGAAAGAAAAAGGATTTTTAAAAAAAAAGTTTAAGTTAAGTTATAGGCAGGAAAATAAAATTTGAAAAGTGTCTCAGATGTTCAAGTTTATTACTCTAAAGTGCAATCTGTAACTGGCTAACTATGGCAAAAGTAAACGAGGAACTTCACCAGTTAAGGAAGTACCTGAATTTCATTGCTTCTCGGCCTTTTGGCTAAGATCAAGTAAAGAAAGTACCTGACTGAACAAATGGAAAATTCTTAAACTCTTACTGAAAAGTAAGCACATTGACAATATAGTTCAATGTTGAAGGAAGGGTAGTAAGTCCACTCAATTGTAGAATGCATTTTTTTCCCTTGATTTTCTCCTTTTCTTCAAAAATATTGATGCATTTTTCATTGTGATATGATAAGCAGAAATTCTTCTTATACTTTTTAATTTAAAAAAATTTCAAATCTTAAGAAAAATTACAGAAAACTACTGAATTCTAGAACATCTATATACACTTCAGTCAGATTTATCAATATTTTCTCACTTTTTAAGAAAATTGAAGTATAGTTGATTTACAATGTTGTGTTAGTTTGTAGTGTCCACCATAGTGATTCAGTCATGTATATACATATTCTTTTTTATATTCTTTTTCATTATAGTTTATTCAAAGTATTGAAGATAGTTCCCTATGCTATATGGTATGATCTTGTTGTTTATCTATTTTATATATAGTAGTTTGTATTTGCAAATCCCAAACTCCTAATCTATCCCTCCTCCCTCCCCCCTGGTATCCATAAGTTGGTTTTCTATGTCTGTGAGTCTGTTTCTCTTTTGTAGATAGATTCATTTGTCTCATTTTTTTTGATTCCACATATAAGTGATATAATGTGACATTTGTCTTTCTCTGTCTGACTTACTTCACTTAGTATAATAATCTTTAGGTCCAGACGTGTTGCGGCAAATTTCATTCTTTTTCATGTATAAGTAGTATTCCATTGTATATATATACCAAACTTCTTTATCCAATTATCTGTTGATGGACATTTACTTTCATGTCTTAGCTATTGTAAATAGTGCTGCTATGAGTGTTGGGGTACATGTATCTTTTCAAATTGGAGTTTTCTCCAGATATATGCCAAGGAGTGAGATTGCTAGATCATATAGTAACTGTATTTTTAATTTTTAAAGGCATTCCCATACTCTTCTCCATAGTGGCTGCACCAAACTACATTCCCACCAACGGTGTAGGAGGGCTGTCTTTTCTCCACACCCTCTCCAGCATTTATCATTTGTGGACTTTCAAATGATGGCCATTCTGACTGGTGTGAGGTGATACCTTAATGTAGATTTGCATTTCTCTGATAATTAGTGATATTGAACATTTTTCATGTGCCTATTGGCCATTTGTACGTCTTCATTGGAGAATTGCTTGTTTAGGTCTTCTACCCATTTTTGGATTGGGTTGTTTATTTTTTTGTTATTGAGTTGTATGAGCTGTTTCTATATTCTTAAAGTTAAGCCCTTGTCAGTTGCATTGTTTTAAAATATTTTCTCCCAGTCCTTAGGTTGTGTCGTTTTTTTTCCCTCACATTTGTTTTACCTCTTTATGAATATGTATACAAATCATCTATCTATCTATCTGATCATGCTAAAATATTTGAAAATAAGTTGAAGATGTAATGACTCGTCACCCATAAATACTTATAGCATATATGTCCTTATAGCCTCACATATTAATTTAATATTAATTTAATACAGTTTAATTATCAAATTCAGGAAATTTAACATTAATATAACACAAATCACCTACTGTACAGTCCATATTCAGATTTTTTCCAATTGTCCTAATAATATTCTTTAAATAACAACAAACAAAACAAAAATCCTTTTTTCCTCTCCAGACATCAATCCAGAATTACATATTGTATTTAGTTATTGAATCTCTTTAGTCTCTTTGATTCCGGACCAGCCCATCTCTCCTTTTGTTTTTTTCATGACATTTGGAAAATAACAGGCCACTTATTTTGTATTACATCCCTAAATTTGTGTTTGATCATTTCCTGGTGATGAGATTTCAGGTTTGCACTTTTGTCAGGAGTGCTGTCTGTGTGGAGTTGTTTTTCTCAACCATGTGACTCCATGTTGCTTGATGTCAGGTTATCTCATTGTTGTTGATGCTAACTTTGCTACCTTCTTAGGATGTCTGCTACTGCCTCCACTAAAAGAAATCATTCCCTTTGCTAATTAATATGTACACCAAGAGGAGATATTACGTCCTGTTCCTCAACTAACTTTTGCCCAGAGGCTATAACATTTAATGATAATTTTTGTCTAAATCAGTTATTACTACGTTAGCTACTAAATATGTTTTAAAAACTTTTGATCAAACAGAAAATTTAAAGAAAAGAATGTAAAACAGATTCTCACAGGGGATTAATATATCTGTAGACAATGAGAAGGGCACAGTATCACTGTAAGTAATTAATTTGGAAAGGCAAAAGTAAAGAATAATCCCATCAAAGAACAAAGCTATTGCAACAAATACTCTGAGTTTTTCATCAAGCAGCAGAATGGTAATGAGTTAGGTCTATGAAGTGAAATGCATCCTTCAACCTTTTCCCCCTGCATAATCTTAAACTGCTTTGCATTTATACACAATCATGCACAGTAATAATCAGGAAAATGTTTGGACTGTACAAAAAAGAAAAAAGAGCTTGGCACTAAGTACAGTAGAAAAGAAATATGAAAACAAGGGAACCAGGTAGGGCAGTTAAGATTAGAAAATGTTTACAGAAAATTTCTAAAGCAGTTGATAAATTATACTACTTATATTTCTACTTTTTCTTTCTCCAATTCTGGCTAATTTTATTAATATACTATGGCTTTAGGTTATTCTTAGTTGCATCTAATGAATTCAAAAAAGAACAACTCTGCAATAAAGTATCTATCATGTCTTGCTGAATAAAATGTGTATTTTGTGCAACATGAGATTGAAGGCTTTCTAAGCTTCTTGGAGTTTTAAATCAGACAACCCCCTACTTCTTGCAGACACAGTTGCTTATTTGTCACTTTGGATTTGATTTATCTCAAGCAGGAGCTAAAACTGTATTAAAATCTTCTGTTAAGCATGTAAGATTCCACATATATAGAGTCAGTAAGTTAAACAGCTCTAATAAAAGACAGCTGCGTTCTCATTGGAAGCAAAAATAGGATAGAAAAATATTTGTTTCTGGGAAGGGTGATATGAAAAGTATTAGAATGCAGGTGGCTTCTCTTTATAAAATGGCACTGATATATAAGGCAATAAAAATATTTTTAATGATTTTTTTAAAGTGCACATAAAATAACCAGTGTATCTGTGTATTCAGCTATTGATCAGTTTAGTGATGGGCTGAAAAATTAGTGAATTAATGAGTGTCCTCTGCTTTATTATTATTTCACTGTATTTTTTCTTTCTCTTTGCATCTATGTGAGAATAAACCCAGAACACAAAGTTATAGAACATTGATGATTTTATAATAATTGCTTCCATATAATTTCTGAGATTATTTTGGCTTCTTGATATTTTTGTTTGCTCATTTATGAACATATTTTTAATTGTAAAAATTTTATCAGATAATTTAAAAATGTTATGAGTATGGATTTTTAGCCTTAAAGATATGTACCAAAGAGAATAACCCATTAACCCTAGAGTTGGTATAAGGTATCTAATTAGCTATCTTGTAAATTTTTGTTCATTTTTATACCATCATATACATGAAAGGAAACAAAGGTAATAATTAATGATTTCGTGTTAAGAAACTTTAGAAAAATTAAGGCAGCATGATTTGATTACAGCTTAGTCTTTGCAATTCTGTTTTGGTTCACCTAATTATGGTGGTGCACTGAAATTCTAGGATTCATTCATTCATTCATTCATTTATCTAGAACATTTATTTAGTGCTGACACATAGAAATTATTTAATGACCAGTCATTATAATGTTTTTAATGCTTTATACAAATCCACACACATCCATACATGCATGTTGCTGACTCCTCATAGACTGAAATTTAAATTTTGTTTTTATAATATATGCAGTATGGTTTTATGTTTATTTCATGCATTTAGTAAATATTTTGAGGGCCATCCATGAGCCAGGCACTGTACCAGTCTCCAGCAGTACATCTCTGGATAAGATGAGTGGACTCAGTCTTCAGGGAGCTTATATTTTTGTAAGAGAGACAGAATAAAACCCCCAAGTAAACAGGTAAACAACGTAATTAGGTATTTTTATGAGTGTCATGAAGAAAAGTGCCCAGGGTAATTGGTCTTGGTAATTATGTATGTGTGTTTGTGCCCCTGTGTGCTTGTGTATCTGTATGTATGTGTTCTGTATGTGCGTGTGTGACCCTAGAACAATGTGGAGGTCAGAGGCACCAACTCCCCATACAGTCAAAAATCTGCATATAACTTTTGGCTTCTCCAAAACTTCACTGTTAACAGCCTATGTTGACTGGAAGCCTTATCGATAACAAAAACAGTTTAACACATATTTGGTATGTTATATGTATCACATACTGTATTCTTACAATAAAGTATGCTAGAGAAAAGAAAATGTTATTAAGAAAATCATAAGGAGAATACATTTATAGTACTGTTCTGTATGGATACTATAAGTTTACATCATCTGTTTAACAAGATGAATTGTCTGCCAGTACCTGTCAATATTGTGTTATAGGAAACAAAGCACTGTAGTTGTTATACCTATTACTAACACTAGACATCAAACAAGAAAAGATAATGCAAAAGATAAATTTATATTTATTTACAGATGTAATAATTCATACATTGATAATGAAGAAGCAGCAATACGATTGGTAGGGTAATCGACACAACTGCTTCCCACTAGCCCAGCCTATACACTAGTGAATGGTTATAAAATTTTTTTGGCATACAATATACAGTCATGTTCATAATACATTTTTTTGGAAACATTTTTTAAAAAACCACTTACCTGTGATGGTAGGCTGACATTCTGTTTCTCCTGTTACAAGAGAGAGAGGCATACTGTATGGTAATGTAATTCTTTGGAAGTAAAGTTATAAAAGACTAATAAAATGAACACATTATTCATTTTATATTAAATATCCCTCACCTTAAGCCTAAGTAAGGATAGGCTGTCCACTTCAATCCAAGTCTTGCACATGATGCTCTGCATGATGAATACTTGGGTGATGGTGATGAAGGCACAAAACATCATACAGTTGAAGCTGCACAGTTACTAGATTTTCACGTGAAGACACATAACAATTTTAATATCTGTTTATAATGTTTAATAAACACACATAACAGTTTATCTTTAAAAAAATCTTTTTTGGGGGAGATTATTAGATTTATTTATTTATTTACTTACTTATTTTAATGGAGGTACTGGGGATTGAACCCAGGACTTCGTGTGTGCTAAGCACACACTCTACCACTGAGCTATACCTTCCCATGGAAGTGGGTTATCGTAAAGGTCTTCATCCTCATCATCTTCACGTTGAATAGGCTGGGAAACAGGAGAAAGACTAAGGAGTGGTCTTGCTATCTCAGAAGTGGAGGAGGTGGAGAAGGTGGAAGGGGAGGTAGGAGAGGCAGACACACTCAGTATAACTTTATGAAAATACACCTAATTTCTGCCTGACTTTTTTGATTTTTCATTTCTCTAAAAATGTTTCTATATGGTACCAGTCCTTCTTCTACCATTTCAGTTTTAGCTTTAGTTTCAGTGCCTGTATCATTGAAGGTTCCATGTTGTAAAAGAAGTCAAAAGCAGTCTTGAATAATTGGAAGCCTTCTGCCAGATTTTCTCATGCCAATTTGTTTTCTGGCACTGCTTCTTCTACATCTTCTTCCTCATCATCTGGCACTGGTTCAGAACAGTCATCTCTGTCAGGTCATCTTCTGTTAATTCCTCTAGTGTAGTGTCTATTAGCTCTGGAATTTCTCCAAAATCCATAGCTTGAAACCATATACTCGCCATCTTTTTTGCCATAACCACAATCTCTTTCATGATATCCTTGACTGGCTCTATTGTAAATCCTGTGAAGTCACGCACAATCTCTGGACACAGTTTTCTTCAGCAGGAGAATTTATTACTTTGGATTTGATGGCTTTCATGACTTCTTCTATAAAAACGATGGCGTCTTCAATGGTGTAATCCCTCCAGAGTTTTACGGTATTCTCTTTATCAGGGTTTTCTTCCATAGCATTGAGAATCCTTTCCATAGAGTACCATGTTTAATGAATCTTAAAAGTCCTTAGGATCCACTGATTTGGAGGCTCCATTGAAGTTGCTGTGTTTGGGAGCAAGTAGACCACTTTGACACCTTCTTTATTGCATTGATGGGGTTCTGGGTGGCCTGGGGCATTGTTTAATATCAAAAGAACTTTAAAAGGCTATCCTTTACTGATAAGGTATTTCCTGACTTAGGGACAAAGCATCAATGGAACCAACCAAGAAAAAGCGTTCTCACTGTTCAAGCCTTCTTGTTGTAAACCTAAAGTCTGGCAACTGGTGTTTGTCTTTTCCCTTCAAGACTTAGGGGTTTAGCAGCATTATAGATAGGGGCAGTCCTGATCATAAATCTGACTGTATTTGAACAAAATAATGGAGTTAGCCTATCCCTTCCTGCCCTAAATCCTAGTGCTTGCTTCTCTTTGTTACTAAAAAATGTCCTCTGTGGCATTTTCTTTCAGAATAGGGCACTTTCATATGCATTAAAAACCTGTTCAGGCAGAGGTATCTTTTCTTCTCAATGATTTTCTTAATGGCATCTAGGAACTCATCAGCTGCCTCTTGGTCTGCAGAAGCTGCTTATCCTGTTAGCTTGACATTTTGGTAAGCTAAACCTCTTTCTAAAATTATCAAACCACCCTTTGCTGGCATTAAACTCCCCAGCTTGAGATCCTTTACCTTCCTTTCACTTTAAGTTGTCATGTAATGATTTTGCTTTTTCTCAAATCATATTACTGTATATAGGTATGCCTTTCTTATAGCAATCCTGCTCCCACATAAGGCTGCGTTTTCAGTGCAAGATTAAAAGGTATTTTGCAAAAAGTGCAAGGTTTTCATGGCTGCTGGCATAGCTAGATGAACAGCTTCACGAATTTCCTTTTTTTTCCCTTTTAACAATGGTCTTTATACTGGATTCATTTGTCTTGAAATGGTGGGCAACCACAGCGGCAAACCCCAATCTATGGTGCATATCAAGCAATTCAACTCTTTCTTGTCATGACTTTTCTCTGCTTCTTGGGAGCATTTCCAGCATCACTAGTGGCAAGTCATATGGGTCCCATGGTGTTAGTCAAGGCTTACAGTATTGGACTAAACACAAAAAGTTAGCGAGAACCACAAGACATCACTTTTTGCTGTGATAGACAATTCACTGGCAAGACAAACTGCTCACGTGGAAATGATTAGTGTCACGTGGCATTTTAAGTAGATCTTTGCAACCCTTGAGCTCACTGCAATAGCAACAGAAGGTGGCTGTGAAATTATTACAGCAGTACAGGATATACCATAGTTACTTTTATGCAGTTATGATTTAATACTGAATCTATGTTTACATTTCTTTCAATATCAGATGGCATCATGCACACTCTGTAAGTTTTTGTGTGCATAAGTTTTGATAAATGTTAACTTTTATAATTGATTTGTGCATATTTTATGGCAGTAAATGATAAAATAGAGTAGTATCTATATACGTATTTTTGCATTCATAACATACTTTTTTCTTATTTTTTTTGATATTTCTAAGCTACGTAGTTTGCCTGTGAGTTTTTTTCAAATTGTCTTAAATCTCCAAACATTTTTCAAATATATTTGTTGAAAAAATTGTGTATAAGTGGACTTTTACAGTTCAAACCTGGATTGTTCAAGGGTCAACTGTATTTATGTATGTGATACTGTAGATTGGGTAGTCAGGAAAGTCCTCTCCAGAGGATGTCCTAATGATCTGAAGAGTAAGAAGAAATCAGTTACATAAAAAGGCATAGAATATTGTTCCAGAAACAATCCTCAAGATTTAATATGACTTTTATGATAATTTTAAATTTGAAAATAACCAAATAACTCATGTAGTCCTCCTGAGGCCCCCAAAGTTCAAGTTACCTACCCAAAGTTGCATTAGCTGAGACTGGAACACAGGGAAGACTGCTACTCCTTAAAAGAGTCAATTAAGTATGTAGAGACGTAACAGCAGAAAATTATCATGTGCAGTATTAAGAGAATGCAGTCGGAAGCTTAGAAAAACAGATCTCTTGCATCTTCACATTTTCCATTTCATCTAAACTCAGTGAAGAGTTTAAAATTGAATATAGGTAAGTTGGCTAAAAAACTATAATTCTGAGTCATCAACAGCATATCTGAAAGGAAAACATAGCCAAGACTGGCAGCTCCTATTTTTCAGATTAGAAATTAACTGCTATGTTGTCAGGGTGAAATGGTATGTTTTATTATTGAAAAGGCAGCTCTGTTAGCTTCTTTGGGCCACAAGGGCCCATTTATTTAATTACTTCTTCCAGGACACTAAGTGGATCCTTAGTGACCAGGTCAAATTATTGTACCTTAAAAGGTGAGTGAAACATTCACTTTGACAGATGGTAGTTTTTCTTTACTTTCCTTCCATTTATTTGTTTTTTTCACTAAATGTATTATATAAAGGAAGGAATCCAGTTTCTTTTTACCTCTGCTGAAAATTGCTTAGGACCAGAGCATTTTTTATTCACTTTTAATAAAATTAAATGATAGCTTTAGAAGTGAAAGGTAAGATAAATTCTCTAGACAAAGAACACAAGATTTGTTTTAGATTCCTATAAAAATTTCTTTAGTAGACTTTATTTTATAGAGAAGTTTTAGGTTCACAGCAAAATTGAGAGAAAGATACAGAGATTTCCCATATATTCCTCTGCAACTTCCTCTCAGCCTCCCCTGCTATCAACATTCCCAACCAGAGTGATTCATTTATTACAATTGGTGGTCCTACATTGGCTCATCATTATCACTCTAAGTCCATAGTTTACATCAGGGTTTGCTCTTGGTGTTGTACATTCTATAGGTTTTGGTAACTGTATCATGACAGGTACCTACCATTCTAGTATGCCAAATAGTTTCTTTCACTGTCCTAAAAATCCTCTGTGCTCTGCCTATTTATCCCTCTCTCACCCATAACCTCTGACAACCACTAATCTTTTTACTGTTTGCATCATTTTGCTTTTTATAGAATGTGATACAGTTGGAATCAAAAAGCAGGTAGTCTTTTCAGATTGACTTTTTTAACTTAGTATATATTTTAAGTTCCTCCATCCTCTTTCATGGCTTTGATAGATCATTTCTTTTTAGTGCTGAATTATATTCCAGTGTCTTGGTGTAAGATTTCTTTTTTCAATGCTCAAAACCTAATAGAGATTTTGAATGGTAAGATTTAAAATCAGAGAAGGAAAAATAAATTAAAATTATTATTTAAAAATTATTTTTACAATAAACCGTGAAAGAATAGATGGATTCTTATAATTAAGCATACAAGACTATAAATATAAGTGTTGTGTTGTAGAATGTTTTCCCTTCGTTAACAAGGTTAAGGTAATGGTAAAATCTCAATGGAGTCAACAGAAAGGAAAAAATAATAATTAAGACATCTTATAATGTAAATGTAGGTAATGGGTAGATATCATAGTAGAAGAAAATCTATATCTTGAAGATATTTAATTGTGCCAGCAGATAGCCTTTCAGGCAAAGTTTCTTTCAAATTCTTTAAGTGTAGTTGATATTTAAACCTTGCCAGTCTAGTACTGAGCACCTCTTACTAATGGCTTCTGAATTTCACCCTTTAATTTTTAATTCCTGATTTCATATCCTATGAAACAGTGACAGTTCTAATCCATTTAAATTAGTTTTCTTTGATACTTACTTTAGTTGTTTGGGGTAAAAATATATAATATCTCATGGCATCCTTATGGAGAGGAATGAAATCCTTTCAGACATCACTACTTTTCAGAACCTTCCTATAAGGTAGGTGGGATATATTGACCACAATTCCTATTAGATGAATTGGAAAGCATGTCCACAAGCTGAGAGCCAAGCTCTATCAAGTTAATTCATAAATCAGAGTAGGGATAAGTGAGAACAGAAATTCTATATTTTGATTCTTGGGATCTGGTGTTTTGCCTTCTGAATTTTGTGTTGTTGACTTCAGTTACGTACCAAATTGGCATGATTTATATTTCATTAAATCATAATATATGACAGCTTTGGCAGCCATTTAAATTCTATTTGATTTTCTTTCCAATGGTGGTGTGGAGGTGATTTGGTATATTGCTTATAATTAAGGGGTCCAGTTTTGGAGCTTAGGCTGAAATCTTGACTCTGAAACTTGTTGAGAGTGTGTCTTGGGAAAGTTACTTAGGCTGTCCAAATCTGTAAAAACAACAACAAAAAACAGCAAGAGAGATATATACAGCTACATCATATAACACCTATATCATAGAGTTCTTATGGAGATAGAACCAACTATTGGTTATAAAATACCTATAGAGTACAGTGCCTAACAGATTGAAATGCCCAGTGAAGATCAATTCTTATTAAAATCAGAAGGTAGAAAATGTTGTTGTTTTATAGATCATGGGTTCCTTCAGTAATAATGATTTAAATTTTAGCTTAAATGATTTGAATATAGGTATTTCTATAATTTTTAGAGTAAAAAAAATTTCTTCTTTATCTTGCTTTCTCTTTTGCACAGATTTGTGAGATTTGTGGAGGGAAAAAAACCCTCCTCTAAAACCCTTTTATGTTCCTAATACCATATCCAAGGAATCTAAGCTTTTGTATTGGAAAAAATGTCTGGGCGGTGGGTGGGAACGGATAGACGGGATTTCAAAATTGTAGAACAGATAAACAAGATTATACTGTATAGCACAGGGAAATATACACAAGATCTTATGGTAGCTCACAGAGAAAAAAATGTGACAATGAATATATATATGTTCATGTATAACTGAAAAATTGTGCTCTACACTGGAATTTGACACAACATTGTAAAATGATTATAAATCAATAAAAAAAGGAAATGTAAATAAAAACCACAATGAGAGAACAACAAAAAAAAGTCTTTGTTTTCTCACCATCATGGCATAATTAACATTTTAACTACTGAGTATTTGTACAAGCGTCCAAATTTTAAAACATTATATGTTATGACTTGAAGCTTGATTGGCTGCAACTAAAAATCAAAATTATGATTCAGGTAAAATGGACTGCAACTTTTATTAAGTATTTTAAATATTGGGGTCAAACAGAAAGCCCTAGTCTAAGTGATAAAATGAATATGTCAATTTTAACACTATATTGGTGGGGTTTTTTTTTCACCATTTTAACCATTTAAAAGTGTTCAGTGGCATTAGGAACAGCTTACATCATTGTGCACCCATCACCACCTCCACAACTTTCCATCATCCTCAGCTGAAACCCCACACCCATCATTAACCAGTGACTCCTCCTTTCCCCTCCCAAGCCCCTGACAATGGTGTTTTTTTTTTTATGTTGGGAAAAGAACGCATCCCTATAGCTCCAAACAAATTAATGTCCTACTTATAATTTATTAACCTAAAGGCAGGACTAAATCCCACCTTCCAGTGACTGTCATTGACTGCAAACTCAGTGAATATTTGTTGAGTTGGTTTAACATAATTCCATTGTAAAGGGTTGACCTTATTTTATGGAAATTAGTCTTTAGTTCCCTGTTCAAATCACTGTATGGGCTCTAGGAAGACCCTTAAGTGGTTTGTTTTGTTAAATTGCGGCTTATCTGTTTTGCAACATAATTCTTACCTGATTGGTGGAGGGAGGTGAGGATGCTGTCAGGAGGAGGCCTCTTTAGGGAACTGACATTGAAACTGAGATCTGAAAGTTGAAGAGGAATTAATTAGTCCCAGAAGGCAGAAAAAAAGCAGTTCAGGCAGAGTGAATAGCATGTGCAATGACCTCAAGGCAGGAAAACCTTGGCATATTCAAGGATATGGATAAAGGCCAGGAATGTTGGCGTCTTTGACCAGGCCAACTCATGAACATGGCTGGTCCCTGATAGGCTATTTTCCTGTGCTCTGAGAAGCCATGGTTTGTCTTATGTGCAGTCCTGCTTATCTTCTAAGCATGTAACTCTTTTTCTGCTGATTTGTATAGGCTCTGTTCCATAGCATTTGACTCAGGGATTTTGCTCTTAAGGTATTTTTGACCAGAATCTGAATGGCACACATGCTGGTCACCTTGCAGCAGAATAATTTTGTTTCCTTAATAAAAGCTCCATGGATTCCATCAGTGTTGCCTTTTCTCTTTAGAAGCAACAGAAATCTGAGGCCCAGAATGAAGTTAGTAAAAGAACTATGAATAGGTGAATTCTAGGCTTCCTTTGCATAAAGAATGACCAAAAAAAACCCAAAACAAAACCCCAGAACAACTCTCTTCAGGATAGCAGGTAAACTTTCAAGGAAATTTATATTAAATCCATTTCTTTACTGTCTTCTAAATATTGCCCACCAACCAGCCATAGCCTTAAATAGAGGCACAAACACTGAACAATTGAAGTCACACATGCCCCAATGGGAACTTAGAACTCTATTATAGGGCACTCATCCTTTCATAATAAAGAAATGCAACCCAAACTGAAACCAGACACTTTCATGCAAATTAGTCATAGGTCATAGACTATGAATTGCAGAAGAAAGCTCAAAGGTGATGAAATTAAAATCCCCTCATTTTGTAGATAAAGAATCCCAAAAAGGTAAAGTGACTTTTATCTATGGGTGTAGATTAAATGACTTGCTTAAGGACACATAGTTTAGTCAGAGATGAGCTAGCTCTGGAACCAAGTACGTTAATTTTTTTTCTTTCCTTTTTGTTAAATTGAAATATACTTGACATATAATATTATATTAGTTTCAGGTGTACTCCATAGTGGTTTGATGTTTGCATACATTATGAAATGATTATCATGATAAATCTAGTAAACACTTGTCCCTATACAAAGTTATTATAATATTATTGATCATCTCCCTTATGGGGTATATTATATCCCTGAGGCTTATTTTATAACTGGATGTTTGTACCTCTTAATCACCTTCACCTATTTTGCCAAATAATAGGGAGGTAATTTGATTTATTTATATTTATTTATTTATTTAACAGAGGTACTGGGGATTGAACCCAGGACCTCGTGAATGCTCAGTACACACTCTGCCACTGAGCTATACCCTCCCTTCCCCTGAATTCATTTATTCTAATCATTTTTGATAGCATCTTTAGGATTTTCTATACATAGTATCATGTCACCTGCAAATAGTGGCAGTTTTATTTCTTCCTTTACAACTTGGATTCCTTTTGTTTCTTTTTCTTGTCTGATTGCCATGGCTAGAACTTTGAATACTATGTCGAATAAAAGTGGCGAGAATGGGCATTTTTGTCTTGTTCTCGATCTTAGAGGAAATGCTTTCAGCTTTTCACCATTGAGTATGAATATTGGCTCTGGGTTTGTCATATATGGCCTTATTATATTGAGATATGGTCCCTCTATACTCACTTTGTTGAGAGTTTTTGTCATAAATGGATGTCAAAATTTGTGAAAAGCTTTTTCTATATTTATTGAGATGATCATATGGTTTTTATTCTTCAGTTTGCTAATGTAGTGTATCACATTGATTGATCTGCAAGTATTGAACTATCCTTGCATCCCTGGGATAAAATCCCACTTGATCATGGGATATGATCCTTTTAACATATTGTTGAATTCAGTTTGCTAAAATTTTTTTGAGGATTTTGGCTTCTATGTTTATTAGTGATTTTGACCTGTAATATTCTTTTTTTGTAATGTCTTTGTCTGGTTTTGGTATCAGGATGTTGCTGGCCTTGTAGAATGAGTTCAGAAGCATTCTTGCCTCTTCAGTTTTTTGGAATGATTTGAGAAGGATAGATGTTAACTCTTTTTTAAATATTTGGTAGAATTCACTTGTGAAGCCATCTGGCCCTGGACTTCTTCTGTTCGGAGTTTTTTAAAATTATTGATTCAGTTTCATTGATAATATTCAGTCTATTCATATTTTCTGTTTCTTTCTGATTCAGTCTTGGGAAATTGTAGGTTTTTAGGAATTTACCCCCTTCTTCTAGATTGCCTAAATTGTTGGCAAGTCATTGTTCATAGTAGTCTTTTTTTTCTTTTCTTTTCTTTTCTTTCTTTTTTTTTTTTTTTTTTGTATTTCTGTGGTGTCAGTTGTAACTTCTCCCTTTTCATTTCTGATTTCATTTATTTGGGTCCTCTCTTTTTTTCTTGATGAGTCAGGTTAAAGGTTTTTTTAGTTTTTATCTTTTCAAAGAACTGGCTCTTAGTTTCATTGATCTTTTCTGTTATTCTTTTAGTCTCTATTTCATTTTTTCTTCTTTATACATATTTTCTTATTCACTAATAAAGAAATAATCTTTATTATTTTCTTCCTTCTAGTAACTTTGGATTTTGTTTGTTCTTCTTTTTCTAGTTGTTTTAGGTATAAGGTTGGGTTAATTGACATTTTTCTTGTTTCCTGAGGTAACCTTGTATCGCTTTCATCTTCTCTTTTCGAACTACTTTTGCTGTGTCTCACAGATTTTCAATTTTTGTGTTTCCATTTTAATTTGTTCCCTGGTATTTTTAAATTTGCCTTTTTAACTTCTTCAGTGACCCATTGATTGTTTGGTAGCACATTGTTAAGACTCCACTTATTTGTGTTTTGTAGTTTTTTTCCCTTGTAGTTGATTTCTAGTCTCATATCATTGTTGTCAGAAAAGATGCTTGATATGATTTCATTTTTCTGAAATTTAGTGAGACTTGTTTTGTGGCCTAATAACTTGTGATCTCTCCTGAAGAACGTTCCATGTGCATCAAATGCCCTAGTTTTTAATCTAGTCCTTTTCCACTAGGCCTTACAAATCCCCAAATAACCAAAGTCTTATATCAACTTTTAAAAGAGGAAAACATTTATTGAACACAAAGGAAATGATTCCTTGGATTATGTCTTATCTGGAGTATCTTATTAAAAACTCATTGTGAACACATGAAATGCAATTTGTAGACATGATTGCCAGTTTTCAGATTTTGAAAATACTGATCCCATCACACAGATTGTCAGCATTTTCTCATAAAATAGTGGATTGTATGTCTCTGTGACTCTATGAATACCTTTCCTATGCCTCCCTGCCCCCTATCCTGTTCACTCTATGTACTTTTTGGCTCATTAATTTTCTTCTTTTGTTCAGAGGAAAAGAAATTCTGGCATTGTTTATGCTATGATGAATCTTGGCCTCTTAATCCCACCCTCTACTGATTTCAGTAATGTTATGAACTCTCAGAATAAAACCCCACATCTGAAAACTCCACATAATCTAATGTCAAGCAAATTGACCAAGTGGAAGTGTCTAGCATTATGGGTCATCATCTATAAAGCAAATTGCCTAATCATATTTTTCATCCAGCTGTTGTCTTTAAAATTTAGGAAACTGACCATCTCTCAGGTATGTTTAGTGGACAAATACATTTAACATTAAGGAAGTAAATTGAAATGAGATGGTTTTGTTTTATTTAGCAACCCTTAGTCAAATTAAGTCATATTATGACTATTACATGAGCAGTGTTTTTCATTGCTTGAATATCTATATATATCTATTTTTTGAAGTATAGTTAATTTATAATATTACATTAGTTTCAGATGTACAACATACTGATTCAATATTTTATAAATTATGCTCCTTTTAAAAACATTACAAAATAATGGCTATACTTTTCTGTGCTGTGCAGTATATCCTTGTTGCTTACCTACTTTTTGCATAGTAGTTTGTATCTCTTAATTCCATACCCCTATATTGCCCCTCCCCACTACATGTGTAGGTTCAATGAAGGAAGGCATCACTCACTTCCTGATTGGACCTGGTGGGAAGATCTGCCTGTTTGTGCCCAAGTACCTGGAGGGTATATGCACAGTAGCCAGTTGAGATTTGCTTCAAAGTTAACTCTGACTCTGCATTTCTTCCATCTATTGCTTCTGTTCAGGGCAAGGGTTATTTGAAAAAAGTAAAACAAACATATCAATAAATATTCTCATTGAATATGTTATGAATTAATATTTTATAATATAGCATGGCAAATCTAAACTTCAGATTAATACAGACCTTCACACTCTCAGTATCTTCAGCATATTTTATGCAAATAGTTGTTAAGAATAAAAATTCTAATTTCAAATGAAGAAAATTCATGACATGCATCTTGAGTTGCGGTTTAATCACTGTATACCTAGGAAGGTATCGACAGTTGTCCTGTGGAAGCTATTAAAGTTGCTGTCCAAGGTTAAATAAAATTGCAGTTTATCAGAGCAGCATTGAGAAAATAAGGGAATCTGTTCATGGCTCTTGATTAATGCCAAGCGTGATCAACACAAGGGGGTTCATTAAGCCATACATCATGTGGGTAATTTAACATGTCATTGTGCCTGCTGTCTGCTTTGACTGTGCACAGCCCTGAGTTTCAAAGTTGTATCTCTGACACCACTGAGTTCCTCACAGAAGCATCCCCTTACTTCTTTTGCTACACATTTTCCATTAGGCATACTTATTTTTTAGGTATGTTAATCATTTCTAGAAATTATTTAATATATTTTGGAACGAAAATATATTTTGTTTTTGTAATGGATTTCCCTCATACTATGTATAATAAAACTTCTCAGGAAACTCTTCTTTTGAATTTTTCTTTTCCTTTAATCGTATATATATCTTAAAATCTGATGTGATATGGAAAAAGTATTGAAATTATTAACTCCAACTATATTAATTTTAATACTCTATTTATGTGCTGTGGTTAAAATATCACTTTCACAGTACTTATTTACAAGTAATGTTTTCTCATCATTTTCTCTTCAGTGATTTTCTCATTACTCTTTGCTTATATAGCACCCAATTTTTAAAGTTGATCAGGTTTGGGCAAATATTAACTGCCAAATTATGACATGAAGTAGATTATTAGTAATTTTGTTATGTGTTGGAATGTCTGTTAAAAAATAATTGCTATTGCAAGCATTTCCATGTCATTTTAGGAAATACAGCAAACATGATAAGTGATAAAATGCTTTGTGTTTATATGTTTCAGAGATTTATTTTTCAATGATCTGAATTTTTCTGGACATAATGAAGCCTTTATCTAAAAGTATAAGAGCTATGATTTTGACTTTCAGTTTTATTTAATTTTTTTCAAAATTAAATTTACTTTTTTTAGTATTGAATATAATTTGACAGCTTATTAAAGAAATAAAGTATTTCCATGTAAAAGGCTAAAAAACTATAATTGATCATTTCATATTATTTATTTATTTGTTATCTAACACATGGAATTCAGTATAATCATGCTTCATCACTCTGACTTAAAAGTAGACTCTTCCAGTCACTGAAGATTTATGGAATACAATGAACCTCTGAGGCCAAAATCTCAGCCATAACATCAGTGCCTGGTGCAAGGAAGAACATGGCAAGGGATGTATGAACATGGTTGAATGCAATTTGGATATTAAACTTTGTGGCTGCTGGAATTTAGTTAGTGGGTACCATGTTGTGCTTTTTTAGACTCCTGTGAGCTCATGCACAAATTGGTAATCTGGACAGAGCCCTAAAAACTTCCTAAAATATTTCCATATGAGTTGTATACTGATGACCATGGTTTGGAATTTCCCAGTGTTTGGATTTATATGTCTAATGTCTTATAAAATTGGAAGCTTTAAGTTCTGTAAAAAATGGACTCCCATATGATATTGTAATGCTTTTAAGGATCAAAAAGAAAGGTAAATAATTTATAGGACCTAAATATACATATGAAAGAAACTATCATCACTGAAGTGCAAAATATTGGACTATGTTTGTTGGGGGGTGATAACCTTGTTGGCATCTACTATTCTTAGGAAGAGATTAGAATGCCACTTAAGAGCTGATGAGACCAGATGCTTTTAAAGGCACACCTGAATGATGGAATGCTATTTCCATTTCAGTCTCTGCCTCCCTCCTTCTCTCTTCTGTACTTATTTATTTATTTTTTTGATGGATTGTGAATGCACTATCTACAATACCCTCAAAATAAACTGATTATTTATAATTGGGGTGTTTGAAAATGTATTTTAATTAGGTCCAAGACCAAATTAGGATGGTGTCTAGTGAATATCAAGCATTTTCAAAAACAACACAGCATAAAGTGTTTTCTTTTCTGGTATGTAATGTGGGGAGGATGATTTCACTTGTCAGCTCTCAGTGACAACTCCCAGCCATTTATTGTAACTATATGGTGGGTTCCTCCCTGAAAAATGTGGCAAAGGTCATTCACATAGCCAAGGTTCTGTCTTTGAATACTTTTTTTTTTTCAAAGGTACTCATTGTATTGTTTTCTGCTACCATTAATTACCAAGGGTTTATGTACAAGACAATAATTAATTATACCTCTGGGAAGCTCAAGAGTCAACATGAATCAAAGCAGGCTTGATAAGGAACATGGAAGTCTCACATAATTAAGCAGAGCACTGGAGACCAATTGTTTATAGAATGATTTTTCTGGAGCTAATTGACACTAATTATTTAATCTGATTTTCTTCTTCCTAGTTACTCTTCTGCAGAGTCACTGCTTTCTGCTCATGAAGCACAGGGAACCATCAAGGTGCACTATGCCTCCATTCGTTGTAGCTTCCCCTGTAGGAAATCGATAATACTTAGATAGTTTCCTAATGTGCTACAGAGTGTTATGTAAAACAAACCACAGAAGAAATCAGCAAGTCCTCCATGGTAGAATACATACCAGGCAGTCACTTATATTGATGGCTATTACCTTTTCCTCATATAAGACTAGTCCATTTTTCACTCAGGTTTAAGTTTAATTCATTTAAAATTTAAAAATATATGTAAACATTTAACTTATAGTTTCCACACAATTTTTTTAAATGTGTGAGATGAGGTGGGAACTTTGGTATGATTGGGAAAAAAAAAAGCAGTTTATAAAATTGCTTAAGTAAAAAGAAATATTCCAACTGAGCATATACTGAAAACTTAGGGAACTAATCATCTGCAAACATGCTACTTTTTACACAGGATTTACACTGATGGGCGAATGAAAACTTGAGACATATGGTAGCTAACTAAAAAGCATACAGTGTGAATTTCATGTCAGGTATCAGTGTCTCTGGATTTCTGCTTCTTCATCAGTTTCCTAACCTTCCACCCTATTCAATCTGCTATATTTTGTGTAAGATTCAGGCTCTGAATAACCTTCTGGCAAAATTAGGAAAAATGGAATCTCTGCCACCTTTGTAGTATTGTGAAGAATAGTAGGTGTATTTTTGGATCCCTGTTACCCACTTCATCCTCTCTCCGTATTCCCATCCTTACCTTTCTAGTGATGTCCTAAGCTAGTACAAGTCTCTTTGCCAAATCATCCTCTCCTCCCACTTTATTTTCTTTCTCTGATACTAAACGTTACGTGTTCTATAATTTATCCCTCAATCTCTCATTTTCTGTTTTCCAGAGTGATAGGCAGCTAAGGAGTCCATGGTTGATTTTAAAGTGCCCATTTTCCCACATCATTGCTTGTTCAGGATTTTATCAATATTTTGTTCACCTTAGAATGCTTGGAGAACTTAGTGTAGTGGGAGGACTTAGATATGAATAGACGTCTTTTAGGATATTTTGAGAAATACAAATGGTAGATTGCAGAGTTCAGAGTCCAAGGACATTTACCCAACCTGGGGATCAGTTAAAACATCCTATAAGTCGAGGAGCAGTTAGTCTCTCTGCTTACCTCAGAATTCAGTAAGCTTGATTAAAATCCATCCCTGAGTTAAGGACCTAAATAAACCAAAGAGACTTCAAAGGCAGTTCTCTTCTAGAAGATACTGGGAGACATAGTAATTGCCCTTTTTTAATGCCAGGCTCTGTTCTAAATGCTTTACACTCCTATATCAATTACTCTTTCCAACGGTCATATGTAGAACACAATTTTATGTATTTATTTAGTCATCCCCATCTTTTAAAAGCGGAGGCATTGAGGTTACGTAACTTACACAAGATCATATAATTGTTCAGTAGTGGAGCTGGAATGCAAAAGTGGTCTGGCCCCAAAGTTGAGCTCTTAACCTTGGTGCCTGAAGGGGACTGGCTCATAATTTTATGCCTGTGTCTTTGATCAGTCTGCTTCTCAGTCCTGGATTCTCTTTAGAATTACTTCATTGGGGGTGGGGGCAGAGGCTGGATTTTAAAAGAAAACATCATCTCTGAGTTGTGGGGCCCAGACAAGGGCACTTTTACAACACCCTCTCATCAGCTCGCCCCCCACCCCCCCACCCCAGTGATTCTAAAGTGCAGCCAAAGTTAGTAAGTCCTGCTCCAGGCCCTGGAGTGGGAGCCGTTCTCTTCCCACCTTGTGTCCCTGCCCATCACCCACAGTTTCTCAAGGCTGTGAAAGCATTGTCAGTAATCCTCTGGCTGGAAGCAGTTCCTCAGGTGCCAATTCTCAGTGTCAGTGAGTTTAACTCTATAGATCCCAGGTCTCTGTATTTGTGAATAGATCAACGTTGTGGTAATGGTTAGCTTAGGACAGACCCAGAGAGAAGGCTTCCTAGATGTCTAGCCTGATTTACCACTGGTGTAATTTCAACAAGCTGGTGACCCTGGGATCCCTCGGCCCTTCTCCCTTTTATACCCAATCATTCTCCAGTATATCCTAACCATTTAATGTGCAAATGTACTTTGCACATGTCTATGAAGATATCTTAGGATAAGGCCTTTCTAGGTAGGTAAATTTAAGTACACTCTCAGAACTTGATTTATTAATTTCAGAGGACTCTTTAAAAAACAAGACCTTCTCAACAACCAACATAATTTTAAAGATTGCTTATTAATATGCTTATCAAATTATGTCCAAAATGTCTTTTTAGAGTTAGTTTGCTAGAATCAGGATCCAGATAAGGTTTTTGCATTATATTTGGTCTATGTGTCTGTGATATATATGAGTCCCCCACATTGAGCTGTTTGTTGAAAAAATTGGGGAGCATTTCTCCTATGGAATTACCTATGTTTTAGATTTGACCGATTGTATCCTCCTGTCATTCAGCACACTTTCTATTCACTGTATTTCCTGTAAATTGTTGATAAGATCTAGACCCTTGACTACATGTGGATTCTGATTTTTTGCGAGCATACTTCATAAATATGTGTATTTCCTACTGCAGCACAGCAGGAGGCGCATGGTTGTCCTGCTTTAAGAGGATGGTAAGATTAATCAGTAAGTTCAAAAGTTGTCAGTCTGAAACCTCCGTTATAAACCTTTTATCTAATGGCTTTTAGCCATTGAAGATGGTTGTGGTATCAGTTAATTTATCAGGGGTTGCAAATGGTGATATTCTAATTAAACCATTTCTTCTGCATTTATTAGCCACATTTCTTTTGTAAAGGAGAACTTTTGCTCATCAACTAATTAATCAATTTGTACAGAAAATGCAGTAAAATTCTTGATTTTTTGCCCATCAATTTTCAGAGTAATAAATTTGTTATCCTGGTAACTTATAAAAGAAACTCAAATCTTGGTTGTTGGTTTTTTTGTTTTTTTTTTTTTGGTACCATTAAAACTTATGGCTTTTAATGCATTGCATTGCAGTCATATTCTTTTTGATACTTGCATTATCCCTTTTCCAACTGGAAGAACCACTTCAGGTTGATTGTTAGGTCCACTTGGTGTGACTCTAGTAGACCTTGATAGCATCCTTGCTGTTAGATATCCTATATACATTCTGTTTAATTTCTCCTCTATCCATAGAATTGACTCTGGTTTCTTTTCAGTGAGAAACGGTATTAAAGGTCATAATCTAGGCCCTAGGGGTGCTCATTGCTGTTGGGTTGTCATTGGTTTTATATCTTTTTATTTGGCAGATAAGATATATCTTTAAGAAAGAGAGAAATAGATTATAAATGTGGTACTGATATTTCCAATTCAAATATAAAATTGCTTATTTTACTCAATCCTTTTGATTTTATATTGGTTTCTTATCTCTCTTAACTGAAAATCTCTGGTTTCCTAATAACATTAACGTAATCCATAATCATTTATTTGCTTTATCCTTCCCCCTTCTCCATTTGTATACATATATGTATTTATATGTGTGTAACATGTATATAGTAATTTTACTAACAGATCTTAGTAAAAGACTCTTAAACTAAATGCAGTTTAATATTTCATTATGGTTTCTTTTGCTTTTTTGATCCCTACTACCAGAATTGTAGAATTACTTTGTTTTAAAATGATTTTAAACAATTAATATGGCCATACTACCATGTTAATAAATGGCTAGATTGACTTTCAGTATGTTTTCAATTTTAAAGGATTCCCTTTTTAAAAAATTTTATTTTGAAATATGTGAAATAGTAATATCGTTCCTGAATCAAAACTGTAAGACAATTCAGGGTGATTTAACTTCTGTCTTTGTTCCCATCTTTCCTTTTTTTCTCTTCCCAGATAGGTAACAATTTTTATTTGTTTTTTGTTTACCCTTCCATAGTTTCTTTAGTAAATATAAGCATACACATACGTGTGTACACACACACACGCACATACAAACACACTCACAACACAGAATGCCCTTTCTCTGTCTTACATAAAGGGAGCCTGTAACATGCATACTCTTCTGTCTTTTGCTTACTCCACCTAATAATACATTCTGGGGCTCGCTCATTCCACTATAGTGTTTAGAGTCCTTCCTCTTCACTTGTCGAAGCTGTGTGGTATGGGTGGCTACGTCAGGCTGTCAAGTCTCCTAGTTATTTTTAGTTCCAACATGATCTCTCATATTCAGTTCCTTTAGCCTCTGAAGTAGCCCAGTCTTTTTGGTCTGCCTCCACTTTTCTTGTCCAAACTGCCATCCACCACACATACAAAGCAGCAGCATTTTGCCTAGCTCAGAGTAGGCATTCAGTACATGTTGGGTGACTAGAATATATGCAACAATGATGTTCCCCTCATTTCACTCAGAGGGTCCCTGAAGTTAAGACTCACCTTTTTTCCCTCGAGTTGCTCCTTATTTTACAGCCTGGGTGTCTTTACAATAATCTTATCTTTTCCTACTCTCACTCTTGCCTCTTTCTGAACCTCTCCTCTCTCTGGGCTCCCTTCCCCACCAGACTAATGGCTCTGATCCCACTTCTCCATATTCCTGGGTGGTAACAGATTTCAGGATATGGAGGGGCTTTCTTTAATCTTGAATGTTTCCTCACGTGTCTAGAGTCACCCCTCTCAGGAACTCAACCCTTCTTGGTTACAACATGAAGCTATCTTAAAAATTTTTTTCAGTATTTATATATCTCTAGCTCATTTCAGAGGGGATTCTAGGCACTTAACTGTGACTATGTTATAGTTATTTAGAGACTGGTCAGAATATTGGAGGAGGATTTTAAATTATGGACACAGAAACTCATACATATACACCAGACAATCTATCAGAAGCACTTTGATATTGAAATAGTTATTAAAATGCTATGTAGTTATTACTAAATGAAAAAGTCATGTCAATAGTATAGATAATCATAATGTGTGGCTTCTAAAATTTTCATAACTCTTTAGAGGAATGTAATTCCTAAGGTTAATCAGAAGCTCCTGCAGACTGTCTTCATCTTATCATAGTTACTCATTCATCTGAGTTTGGGAATTTGAATTATCTCAAAAGCTAAACTTTAACTAAATTCTTCAGTGGATTTATAAAAGACATTCTTGAGGGTAATTTAAATTTATTTTTTTCAAAAGAAGCTGCTTTTGTAGTGGATATAGAGACATGAAAGTTGAAAATATATTTGTTTTATTTTCCTGTAAAGAAATGTAAGGGAGCACCTTTGTAAGAATAATTGCTCACATTTTCTTCCCCCTAATTTTTTTAGTTATGACATCGAAGAACTGCTAATGACACCTCTCCTAAAAACAAGAGCAGTCCTTACCAGGCCATCCACCTTCACCCTCAAATGGAAAGGGGCAACCACTGATAGAAAGATCTCAGAGCAAAGTTTGTTTTACTGCAGTGGTTCTCAAATTGTAGCATGAATCAGAACCATGTGTTAAAACAGATTGCAAGACCCTATCCCCAGTGTTTCTGATTCAGTAGGTCTAAGATGGAGTACAAGAATTTGCATTTCTATCAAATTCCCAGAGATGCTGATAATGCTGGTCCAAAGACCAGACTTTGAGAATCCCTGGCTTACTGGATTTGAAGGACTCTTCACTGTAATCACACTGATGCCTCCCATTTGAATGAAAGGTGAGCTAGCAACAAGAAGTTAAGTAGCGTTTATAAGGAGAGATGAAGGGTGGTGACTACAGGTAGGGCTGGCAATACATATTCTATGGAGACTAACCCAGGGAGAGGCAAAGTAGTGCAATAGAGAATGTGGTAGTTGAAGCTTAATAGCTGAAGGGGATTCTTGTGGCAATTGGCTGTCAGAGATGTAGTAGCTAAGCCTAGAGAAGAAGCCACCAGATTAAGAGGCTAAACTGGCACCAGCAACAGGCTCTTTACAGAATAATAATCTGTAGGTTGGTTATATATTGAACTAGTCAAATATCAGCTCTTATCAATTTATACCTTTCTCAACTAGTAATACTACCTCTAGTTTTCTCTGATAATAGAAGTAACAGTGATAGATTGCTTATAGAGTGGGCTATTGTGGAACATTGGCAGGCAGGGAACATCTCCTTTTCTTGCACTTTTTTTTCCCACATAAGAATTTTTCATATTTAAATGATCTGCATCTTGAAGTACCTTCCATTTATAAAGGGAGTTCGATATACATACCGCAGTTCCCAGGAATATGGACAGGAGGAACTCTACCTTATAGTTTTTGTCTCCTAGAGGCACTCCCTCTTGGTCAAGCTGCAGCCAGAGAATCAATGAGGAGCAAACCAGAATCAATTTTAATTGATTGTTCAGGTTTTTAAATAATTGGCATTCTTCCCTAATGCTTGACAGAATAACAACTGGAGTCTGAGGCTCTGTAATTTTAACTCCAATTCTAAATGCCTATTACTGCCTAGTAACTATGGCACCTACAAATAGCATGCTGCCCCCATGGTATGCCAGGGGACATGGGGGAGCAGAACAGAGAAGACAAGTGACACAATTGTGCTTATATGTGGTTGTTTACATACATGCACTCAAACACGTGGGCTCCAGCTACCATGGTCGTGGCCAAGTTGTCCATCGCTGGTAATAAAAGAGTGTGTAGAGAATAAACTTTTGCAAATATTAAATTGATATGCTTTAACTTACTCCTTAATTCATGTTTGCATACTTCTATCTTCAAGATTTTGTCATGAGGTTTATTGTTCCAAGGCAGGAGAGAACAGGACTAGCAGTAGTCTTGAAACCAGATTTGGATACTAGAGGACACTGGAAATCCCTTTAGCAAACGCGGCAGACAGCGTTGTTGCTTACCCATCAGCCATCCCCCCTTCTAATCTTGCTGGCTGAATACAGGCTTTGGAGTAACCGTTGTGCCCAGCTTCAAGGGATGAATTTTGAGTGTAATCCAAAATGACTGAAAACTACCCAGAAGGAACTGTATAAATCAGTGGTTCTTCATCCTGGCGATATATTGAAACCTGGGCTCCACATCCATAAATACTGATTTAATTGGTCAAGAGTGAGACATAGCTTAACAGCAGCTATGGAGGAGAATCACTGGTTTAAGTTTTTGAAGTCATCAAATTTTAAAACAAATTTAGTTCCCCTTCGCACTTCCTGTTATAAGAATATTTAGAGACGAGATAGTGAAACCTGTGCTTCTGAGTTACGGTGTGAGAAAATACGTAGACCTTCCAAAATAACACCCATTTTTGAGTCCTGTCATGGATATTTTCTATATGCTCTCATTAAATTCTTACAATATTACAGAAAAGTGCAATTAATATCCCCATTTTATAGATGAGAACATTGAGGCTGGGCAGGACTGTAGTTAGTGAAGTCAAATTCACATTTCTTGAGCTCCAAAGTTCACAGTCTTTCCACTCTACCAAAACGCTTTTCAAAGACTTTCTCTTTCTTCCACTTACTCCCTGTTTATACAGAGCAAAGCCAAGACAGTAACTTGGCATTTCTGACTCTCCAGTCTGATCCTGCAACTTTTAAACTTAAGATTCAATCCAGTCATGACCCAGTCTTAGACTACCTTTTAGAATCAAGACTGTATCTATCAGTCCAAATCCTGAAGCCCAAACTCTTCAGCAACTAGGAGCATTCCAGTGCCTCCAATCCTAGAGGCACAACAGAGAGTCCCATGAGCTTTTTGATACAGTTTTAGAAGCTGCTTTTCACTTCTGGAAACTTTTGTTGTGAATCAACAGGAGTTAAATTCAATAGCACATTGTGTCTCAGTCCACTTTGAGATATTAATGATCAGGATTGACTGTCTACATTCAGCAATTTGACTGGATAAAAATCAGATTTTAATTTTAATGAACTGTACCTGTTAATGCATCTTGCAAGGGAGCCCATGTTGTTCCAGGGCAAATTTGGTTCAATGTCTGAATTTCTTTTTTTTACCGCTAGTGGCCAAAACACACTAAGCCATTTGTTATTTGTATTTTGCTTAGCTGTCAACTAAATATGTTTTACCCGTGATAAGTGTACATTTCTTGGGAAAAAAGTTCTCAAGCTGATATTAACTGACTTGATTTATTTTGTTTCTGGTATTTCTCTTTTCATGTTTCAGTCCATTGCTTCTAAGCTGTTGAATTCTATTAAGAAGGCCTATTTTCCAAAACATCAAAGTAGTTGTGAAAAATATTACAGTTAACATGAATTGAGGTACTATATTATTCGGAAAGTTGTTTTGCACTCACTGAACATGCTGTTTTTTTACTGTGTAAATATGACAGAGGTATATCGATCTCTTCTCTTAAGTGCTTAATCAAACTCTATTAGTACTGCTAGCCATAAACTATCAGAAAGGCATAGCTATGAAATATTTGCATCTAATCAAAGTTAAATGAAATAATTTATCACAAGACTATTTTTCTGGGCCTCCTGGGAGCTGATCCTAGATTTTTCATGCTGTGTTATTACCTTGCATGTTGGCTTTGTGTAATTCTATGTAAAGTATACTGATTTATTAGAATGCTCATTCTACAGTAAACTACAATTGGATACTCTTAAAGAATGAGTTTCATTGATCTAGTCAATGACCACAGATATTACTGAAGTAAACCTTTTAACAGTGTAGGGGGGTATTTTGGCCATGATCAATGTTTCTGAATCTTCACTTTCGTTTTTTTTTGTTTTGTTTTGTTTTATTTAGTACTATTTACATTAATTTAAATCTGCAGCAAAGGTTCAGTGCTAAATTTATCTTGACACAAAGTTTCATTACTTTTCTGAAGATGCAAAGTTTTCTTTGTTTATTATAGACTAAAAATCTTCCCTGACAGTCTTTGAAAATAATCTATTTGTACTTAAGTCAATATGCATCAGCAATCGACAATGAGTAAAGTGAAAAATTAAAGACATTGCCCTTAAAATAGTTGAATTGTTTCTTTAAAAAATTGCAGTTATCTACTTTTGTGCCTTCTAAAGGAATTCTGAATTTTCTGAAAACAAAAGGTCAAGTTCAACAGGTTTGAATCTTTCCTATATGCCTATGAGTGAGTAGAAATTGACAAGTGATGTGCCAAAGAATGAATATTGAGTCTAGTCTTGAGACAGAGCTCTTAAGAACCAGCTTTTATCACAGAGTGTGCTGGCTTTGCAAACAACTTTCTACCCTATTTAGCAACATTAAACCCAAAGGAAAAAAATCAGGAACTAGTCCTAAACAATGTGGGGTGTGTTTCAGTCTTCTGAATTTTACGTCATGAAAAAATGTAAAATATACAGGTTAGTAACATTTTATTAGAATTATAAGACAAAGAGGGGAAAAAAATCCCCACAGCGTAAATACTACTGGTTAGACTAGAAGTTCCTTGAGAGTGTTTGAGTTTTCTATCCTTCATTTTTTTGGGGGGTGGCAGAGGAAGGTAATTAGATTTATTTATTTACTTACTTTTAATGGGAATTGAACCCAGGACCTCTTGTATGCTAGGCACACAATCTACCACTGAGCTATACCCTCCCCACCCCCATCCTTCATTTTAATGTCTACAGTAAGGTTAAAAATTCCCTGGGTCTAAAAAAATTAAGGGGTATGATGTTTATTTGGTTTTCTTCTAGGAAGAAATATAAGCAGGCTATACATGCACACAGTGAAAAATTCAAAAGGCAGCAAAAATATTTGAGGTAAAAGTAAGCCTCTCCTATCCCATTCAGTAGCTAGCTACCTAATCAACTCCCTGCAGGCAACTAGCTACCTGTTCTTTGTATATACTTCCAGAGACACATTCAATGCACTTACAACTGTAGTATCTGTACGCGTGGGTATCTACAAAAATGGCAGCACATTGCACAGTGTTCTCCACCTTGATTTTTTGGTCTGACAATGCTTTTAAAAGAATTTTCCATATCATCACACCCAGAGCTGTCTCATACTTTAAAAAGCTGCATGATAATCCATTCTATGGATGTACTAAAATTTATTTAACCAGACCTCCACTGGTGGACATTTAGCTGATTTCCAATCCCTTGTTATATTGAATAATGTTATAATGAATATCCTTTTTCATAGATTATTTCTTACATGTGCAAATATATCGGTAGGTTATACTCAGGAGTGGAAATGTTGGGTCAGAGGGCATGTTAAACTAAAAATTAAGCAAGCAGAGTGATATCTGAATATTTAACAATTAGTACAGAACAGGCTCCAATCAATCAGAATGGGTGCCAGCTGTGGACAACTGATGATGGTTGGATGTCAGATGAGAACACTGTCAAAGTGCCCTCCAAAGACATACTGATTGATTGGTCTGCTCTAAATAATCTTTATGAAACAGCATGCTCTTCCATTATTATTTCCATTTATAGAATTTGCTAAGTCTCACTGGTTTTTGTATGAACATTATTGCCCAAAAAACGTTACCTAAAGACACTGGTGTTTTGGAGTGGTAAAGGTGCTACATTCAGACTACATATTAATGTAGTCTACTGTGCATACAGTGACACAGTCAGTATTGTTTGTCAGTATTAACACCATGCAGAGCTCCCTGCCAATGTGACTGAGTAGGTGACTAGAGTAGAGGTCTTACCTGCCTCTTCTCTTAGAAGGTAAGCTTCATGGAGCAGGAAGTTATTTTTATTTCCTACAATATCTTCAACATCTAGAAAAATGCCTGGTGGTAGTCAGAGCTCAAAAAATGGGTTTCTCTACTTACTAAATAAATGAATATTGAACTGAGAATCAGGAAGATAGGGAATCTTCCCTACAAGAACAGTGAAAGGTTGTGCATATTCACATAGTAACATTTATTTTTCTAGTTATACCTATTTTCTGATTCCTAACGATTAGAAGTGGGTTACTTATTAAAGATATATCCTGAAGTCGAAATTATAAAACCTAGATTGCATCATTAGGTCTTTTAATTCAGCTCCTTGAGGAAGAGTATCTGTGTTTGAATATTCTTAGACCATGATTATTGCTAAAATTTGCACATTTTATAATGTGGTAATTGTATTTAGCTAGCTGATGTCTTTTGTTTGGGAGGGCTGGGGTGTAGATACTTGCAAATGTAGAATTTAACACCTGAAGTAGTAATTATATGTACTTAGAAATTACAGGGTAGGAATTGGAAATTGGAATGGAAAACGCAGGTTATAGAAAATAATATGCAATGTATAGATTTATGTGTTGAGTACTGTGGGGACACATAGCAAAAAATGCTTGCGGTACCTTAAAACAAAGTTGTTAACTTTCTTAATTCTCTCCCGCCTCCCTTCCACCTCCAATTCATGAGAAACAATGGGCAAAGTCATGCGACAAGATGATGATTCCCAAACACTACAGTATTAACATGGAATTCAGTGCTGTCTCAGGAGTTCAGATTGTCTGGGAAAAGCATGTTCCGGAAATATGGTGTTACACAGAATACAATGTCTTCATAACAAATGGAATTATTTGGACTTCCTCAGTCCTATGTAAATATAATACTATATTATAAACACAGGAACTTGAGATGACTTGAAAAAACAGCTCACAGTTTCAGATGAGTGTATGCAATATATAAATGTCATAGTAAATGTATATAGAAACTCTCAAAGAGCATGAATGCTATTGCAATTTTCTGGAAAGGCTTCCATGGTAAACTCCATGAGGACTGGGTTTATTTGGTTCATCACCAAATTTCAATACCTAGCACCTGACTCACAATAGGTACTCAACAAATATTTGTTAAATGAATAGGAAGAATAGGCTAAAAGAGGGAATTGTCAGCAAAAGCAGCAAGTGGTCGGCATTTTTTAAAGTGTTGAACTTCATGAAGCAAAGGTGTTGAATGTTGAGTTATTAAATAATGCCCGTGATATCAAGCCTGGATCCCATTAAGCCCCAGGCTAAGGGGTGAACAGTTAATTTCATAGCTGCACTAAATAGTTATATTGCATATCAGTCAAGGTGATATATGCCTCTAAACTCCTTGGAAAGCACCCAAGGGCAGAGGCCAGAAATCATTATAAGCTTGACTTGAAAAACTGCTAATAAAGTGGGTCAGGGAACTTTTTTCAATGCCAAGAAAATAATATAATAATGAGATTGCGTCTTTCCCCTTTTCCTTTGAAAATGCTTTTAGTATTAGGATCTATTCAATCAAAGGATTTAGGAATAGTCTAACCATGAGTGTTTCTGTGTTTAACAGTCAGTATTTACTAAAGTGGATGCCTGATGAGTTGTATTCTCAGATTAAAATCTCTGTGAATCAAAGAGGAGAGAGAGGGTAGTTTATTTGGCTTCATAAAGGTCTTTAAATTAGAAAAACTGATAATTACTAAAGTTTTATTTGAGGGTAGTAAATGGGAAGGTTTTCTGTGTGAGAATTGAATGTAGAAAGATAATGGAAGAACATTTAATAGATAAGGCTTTAGAATTTTACAAAGAGCTTTCTGTTATAATATGCAATTAAGCATATTGGAAAAGCTATTGAAAATAAAGCGTAGTTCTATATTGTTAAAGAAATGAGGCCTGGAAGCAATATTCACAATTAACATCAGGTTAGTTCATCATTCCTTGATTTACAGTGATTTAACGATGTAGCGTGCACACATTTTTCAAAATCCAATTGCCAATCTATTTAAGGTCTAAATGAACTGGAACACTCTTAGAACTTCATCTTGATGTTCTGACCTGAAATGGAAATGCATGTACCAGTGCTCTCAAGCTTGCATTATTTCTGGCCATTACATATTGTTTCTGGACTGTGTCTCATCATGACTGTGCCTCACTGCCTTACGCCTTTTTATTTCTGGAAAAAGTGGCATTCCTTTTGAAGTAAAGGGCAGTTCTGCATGTGAGATCGTTGTGAGTTTCATTATGCATTGGGTTGAACAGGAGTAATTGGGATGAGCGTAGAGTACTATTCCAGTCCCTTCTGTGTTCCTATTCTACCCAAAAGCATCTTGCTGAAGTACTTTTCTTTAACTTTGTCTCTTCACCTTCAAAAAAAAAAAAAAAAGGCAATTGGGTGAATCAGATTTTCACCTCCTTAGCAGGAGTGATGTCAGTCACAAGATGATTTAGCAGTTTCCAAGGATTCTTTGATTTTTGCAGAATGTGTTGAGAAAAGTATTGAATTCCCCACAGGCAGTTTCCCTTGGGACCATGTGGTGAAGCTATAGCCTTGTTAACTGGTGGATGAGGCTGATTGACTGGAATCTCCTTGGAGTACTGCATCCAAACTTGACTTAATCCCCCCAACCTAAGGTTACTGGTTTGTGTGATGTAAAATTGTGGAAAGTAAAGGAGTGAAGACTTAACAGCTGACCCCCAAATGCCATCTTAGGTATTTTTAATGGCATCTGTGCTTGCTTCTTTAACAAGCAGAAAGAACTATGTAGGCACGTATCTATTTCTCCTCGCAGCTGCTGAGCTGATGTAATCGGTTTTAAGACAATCCAGTTTATGAAAATCCAGATTTAACCCGGTCTTCACAAAAGAATCATCCCTTGAAAGTCTGTGAGGAATTAAAAAATCTGAAGAATCTATATCCATTTACTTAGTTCTGAAGGGTTTTCTATGTTTTAAAATGTCTAAGGCTACTCTGAAGAGGTAGGGAGGTATGTTTCAGTTTGTTTCAGCCGAGTGCTTGCAGCCACCAGCAGATGTGTGGCTTTTCCCCACAACTATGGAAATCCAGCACTTCTTGTTGGATGGTGTTGGTAATTTTGGGGGTTGGGAGGTGGGCAGGGGGAATGGCAGTGGTGAGGATGTGAGAATCAGCTAGAAATAGAGTCCTGGGTTGGACCTTGGACCAGAAGGAATTCCACAGCCCTTTCTGCTATATAACAAGATAAATAGTAGTACTTCCTCAGTAGGATAAGACAACTCTTAAGAGCCTGGGAGGCTGAAAAGGGGACTTCTCTGTGGGTGATTTTACTTTTCTCTTTATGGACATCAGTTCATGAGACTCAGAGGCAAGGACACCAAGCAGGGAGGTTTGGCTCCTACTCATGGTACTAGGGTAGATGATTAAAGAGCTCCAAAGTCAAGAGAGAGAGCAAGGGCAAGGTTAGGGACCTTGAAAGCAGAGCAAAGGCAGCTTCTCCTGGCTTTTATTGGAAACACAGCAAGACCCAAAGTTGGAAGCTTCAAACTCTTTTCAGAGGCTGGAGGGGATCATGGTTTTGCGGGGACTGAAGCTTATGTAATTTTAGAAATACAAAATGGGATATGGCATAGGGCCTCTACATTGAAGGTCTAAAAAGCCCTGTAGTTTTGGTTCTTGTCTAAATAGTTCTTCTGGTGAATTTCCAGCTCACAATTTGGAGGTGAATTTTCCTTAAGAGGATACAAAGTGCCAATATCTTCCATATTAATAAGCTGTTACATTATAAGTCCCACTGATTCACAATATAATATCATATACCCTACACACCCCAAATTTCTGTCTTTCACAGCACATTAACAGAGTTATTAGGGAAACGGGACTACTAGTACCGTTATGTGACAGAGGACACACAATTCTGATAGGAAAACCAAGATCAAGGAGTGGTTTTCTTTAGTGAGCAATTCTACTGTATGGGAATAAAATTAATTTAAAGTGTTCAAGACATGTTAAACACACAACTGTGACTCCAAATTGCCATTTGGTATGCTTCGTACTATAGGGTATAAAAACGCCCCCCTCTCCTTCTATGAAATGTTGGGCTGACATTGAAGACCATCAAAGCTTCACATAATTCAGTATTTCACTATTTTCTGGTTGTACCAAAAAATAAACTAGGAGCAAATGATTTCAGTTTCTACAAAAAAGCATTTACACTTAAAAAATACTTTATTGAAAGTATTTCTATTAAAAACTTCCACTTAGAAAATAGTTGACTAAAAGTATTCCTCTGGGTTGTACAAAACTAGAGACAGGAACCATGGATAAGACCTGTCATATGACATTAATCAGATTTAGCTTCTTTCTGTCCTGTGTCATCCAAGGCTGGACCCTCCTCATTTCTAGTTCCTCCTTTTTTGGCAGGTGAGTCTTCAGTCTCTTGGTTACGCACTTCAGCCTGTTTTCCCCTTTCCCTCCTTTTCCTTTCTGTAGTTTAGTCTGAAGATTTAACCTTTCCTGCTGCCATTTTTGGTTTCATTTCCGCTCTTGCAGGAGTAGGTTTAGCTGATAACCTCGCAGTCTCCTCTCGGGCTCCTTTACCGCCCCTTGGCTGAGCTGACCTTCCTACTGGGCATCCTCTTGGTGGGGTGGCCCTGCTGGGTGCCTGGTGCCCAGAGCCTTTGTGAAGCTGGGCTGCCTGATGGCTGCTGTTCCTCACCACCCCCCCAGGTTTGTTTGATAATGCCCATTCATTCATTCATTTGTTCAGTCAACAAATATTTTTTGAATGACCATTTGATGTGAATGACAGTTCTAGGTGAACAATGAAAACGAGCAAACTATCTCTTGCCCTCATGGAGCTTACAATCTCATTTGTTAAAAACAAGGCAGTTTATCAATGCATAGCTGAAAGTTGAATTGTCATTCACATTTTCCAGTATTTATTTTTATCTGTACTTTCAGCATTCACTAGATTTTAAAGGTATATCATATATATGTCTCTCTATTTTGTCTTTTGTATTTGTAATGTTGGGTTTTGTTTTTGTTTTTGTTTTTGTTTTCTTGGATTATTGAATCCTTGAGACTAGGAATTTTTTTTCTGTCTCTAGTGGAACCCTGATTATAACAAACATATCTTAATCAACCCTTGTTAATGACTTTGCATTTTAGATTCACACAATTTTAGCCTTATAAGATGACTTAGAGACATCTATTTTAATCCTCCTATTGTATAGGTGAGACAATAGAGGCTCTAGGTGATCAATTTTTTTTTTTATAAAATACTGGAAAGCACTTTGATCATTAATATCGTTGCCAGGTCCACATAGCTAGTTTGTTCAAAAGTGGAGCCAGAATCTAGTTTTTCTGGATTTGGTTTAAGGTCTGTTATTTCCTAGCTGCACAGTTTTTGCCAATTTCTTAATTTCTCTGAGCCTCAGTTTTGTCACATATGAATTGGAGATAAAAATAAAGCATTCCTCTGAGGATTTTGATGAGGATTAAATAAAATATGATATGTAAAGTACTTGGCATACAATAAGTCAAAATAGAGAGCTCTGATTGAATGGATGGCCTGATTTCAGTGTGGCTGCCAAATACTGGTGACAGAAGCCATGTGGAGGTGACCAAGGATGTAGGTGGGCTCAGCATATTCTCTAGCTTTCTCTGAGAGATAATGGGAAACAGCACTTCCATCTTCAAACTAACAAAGTTAATCTGATTGTTGTAAGTTACAGGGGAGTGACAGAGTCTAACCTGGATACTGCGAAAACTCACGTGACTGATTTGAATACTAAAAATATGTGGCTTTTTTTGTTCCCCAAGAAGGTGAGTTGCATCATACTGGTTACAGGATGGCTAGTCCTTTAACTACCATCAGTGGTTCATTCTGGCATCTTTCACCACATGGCAGGGATCATATGCCTGTCCTCTAGCAGATCTGAAAGTAAGCTTAAGAGGTATGACTTAGAACTATGAAAAGATAACATTATCAATTCTTTCTTTTCACTGGAAGTTTTCATTATCTTATATCTTAATCTCTGCAATTGTTTACTGTCTTTTAAATAAACAGTACCAGGGAACTGAAACACAGAAGCCTTTATGTTTAAAATTGCCTGATTATCCAGGCCTTTCTTTGGAGGAGGAAGGAATTTGGCTGTGAGGAATAAGAAAGTAAGATATACTTGTCAAATGAAATAATATTTTTTTTCATTATCTTTGTCTTCACCAATCACCTAATCAAAGGCTATTTCTGAGAAGGGAAATATTTAAAATATATCTATATAAGGTCAAATATGCCTGAATAAATAAGGTATAGGCATTCAATGGAATACAAAATTGTCTGAAACCTACCTGCAGTGAAATACTAAACAAACTATTAATGTGCATATGTTTCTAGATGAAAATGTTGAGTGAAAATTTTCATTGGATTTTTATTAATATAAAAGTATAAAATACAACTATAATTTAGGAAAAACATATTTAAAAAATAGGTGGAAGAGAGGCTCATCAACTTCAGGGTAGTGGTTCCCTCAGGGGATGACAGGAATTGTGTGGAGGAAAGAAACAGTCTGCTTCAGTATACTTTTTTTTTGCATTTTAAAAATATGCACTTAAAAAGTACCTTAAAATACCTTTAGAATAAAGGAAGTAATACCTTTAGAATAAATAAAAAGGAGATGTTTAGACTATCGGTCATTTTCTGTTATTTAGATTAGAGTTGTCCTGTAGAATTTCCTGTGATGATGGAAATATTCTATCTCTTTGATGTCCAGTCAGGTAGCCTCTAGCCTCACATGGCTACTGAGCTTTTGAGATGTGGCTAGTGTGACTGAGAAACCAAATTTTAAGTTTTGTGTAATATTAAGTAATCTAATCTTAAATTCATTTAAATTTTAATGTGTCTAGTAGCTACCTTAGTGGACAGTGCAGATTTAGACCACAAACCTTCCATTTGACTTCTTTTGGAGAAGACCCTATTGCATTGTTTTTCTATTATGAATGTGAGTGTGAATATTTGAAGAAAACTCAATGATCCCTTGATAATATCAAATATGGCAAAGGGCACTTGAAAGTTATTGGGGTATCGGGGGGAGGAAGAAAAAGAAACCTTCCTGACTGTTTACGTTTGTACAGTGGCATGAGTAGAAAGGTCACTATGCAGTTCCATTGGGTGTCTATAGAAAAGAAAGAAATCAAAGCCCTCCAGGTACTCATGAGGGGTACTTCAGATTTGGTAACAGATTTGATAACTGAAGACTTAATTTCCCTAGTGACTCAACTGATACAGGAGGTTTTATGTTTTTCAGAAAATTAAGAGTAAACTGGCAGGCTCAATAGGCTTACTGACTCCAGTGAGATAAGTATTTGCTGTGTTTATTAAGTTGTTTATATGGTATAATAATACAGGTGATTTAATAAAGATAAGACTTCAGATAAATGTCGACACACTTCCCACTCTGCAGCTGATCCATTTCAGGCAGTTAAAATAAATTAAAAGATAAAATACTGCTCTCAGAAAAACTGTCCAAGGGAAACACTTAAAATTGAAGGAAATCTTCCACTTTCAGTACACAAAGACATATGCATATGTGTAAAAAATGAACCTCTCTGGAATCTAGAGAATCTTTACCCAGAAGGAAAGGGAAAGGAAGCAATGTTGTGTAGGTGTCAGCCATAATGAGATGTAATTAAAATATATTTATAGTTTGTAGACAGGTATTAATGACCAGTGTTATTTATAGCACAAACAATGGAGATCTCTGAATTAGATAAAATAAATGTTATTAATTCTGTTATTTATCCATCTTTAAGTACATAAAGGCACAGCTAGTGAAAGTGTAAGGCTACAAAATGTAGATGATGTCACTGGAATTTAATGTAAAGTGGATCTGAATTTTACCCAATCTTCACTGTTTACATTGCTTTAAAAACTTATGCTTTCACTTGTAGTTTCTCTAGGATATAATCTGATATTTGAAAAATAGCATAAAAGGGTGATAATGAAGAAAAAGGATGTATCTTTATGGTGGTCAAGTCATTATTGCTTTTGTCTTCTAGATTAGGATGGATGAGATTCCTTTATTCTGTTCTCTCAAAGCACTCAGGAAAATTCTCTACCATTTCTTTTTTTTTTAATTTTTATTTTATTAAAAAAAATTTTATTGAAGTACAGTTATAATGTGTCAATTTCTGGTGTACAGCACAATGTCCCAGTCATGCATATACATACAGATATTTTTTCATATTCTTTTTCATTAAAGGTTGTTACAAGATGTTGAATATAGTTCTGTGTGCTATACAGAAGAAACTTTTTAAAAAATCTATTTTTATATATGGTGGCCAACATTTGCAAATCTCAAACTCCCAAATTTATCCCTTCCCACCCAGTTTCCCTAGTAACCATAAGATTGTTTACTATGTCTGCGAATCTGCTTCTGTTTTATAGATGAGTTCATAGTGTCCTTTTTTTCTTTTTTTAGATTCCACATACAAGTGATATAATATGGTATTTTTCTTTCGCTTTCTGGCTTACTTCACTTAGAATGACAGTCTCCAGTTTCATCCATGTTGCTGCAAATGGCATTATTTTATTCTTTTTTATGTCTGAGTAGTATTCCACTGTATAAATATACCACATCTTTATCCAGTCATTTGTCGATGGACATTTAGGCTGTTTCCATGTCTTGGCTATTGTAAATAGTGCTGCTATGAACATTGTGGTACATGTGTCTTTTTGAATTAAGAGTTCCCTCTGGATATATATGCAGAAGTGGGGTTGCTGGATCATTATGGTAAGTCTATTTTTAGTTTTTTGAGGAATCTCCATACTGTTTTCCACAGTGGCTTCACCAAACTGCATTCCCACCAGCAGTGTAGGAGGGTTCCCTTTTCTCCACACCCTCTCCAGCATTTATTGTTTGTGGACTTTTAAATCATAGCCATTCTGGCTGGTGTGAGGTGATATCTCATTGTAGTTTTGATTTGCATTTTTCTGATAATTAGTGATATTGAGGATTTTTTCATGTGCCTATTGATCATTTGTATTTCTTCCTTGGAGAATTGCTTGTTTAGGCCTTCTGCCCATTTTTGGATTGGGTTGTTTGTTTTTTCTTATTGTCATATGACTGCTTATATATTCTGGAGATCAAGCCTTTGTAGGTTTCATTTGCAAAAATTTTCTTCCATTCTGTAGGTTGTCATTTTGTTTTGCTTATAGTTTTCCTTTGCTGTGCAAAAGCTTGTAAGTTTAATTAGGTCCCATTTGTTTATTTTTGCTTTTATTTCTATTGCCTGGGTAGACTGCCCTAGGAGAACATTGCTAAGATTTATGCCAGAGAATATTTTGCATTTGTTTTCTTCTAGGATGTTTATAGTGTCTGTCTTATATATAAGTCTAAGCCATTTTGAGCTTATTTTTGTGTATGGAGTGAGGGAGTGTTCTAACTTCATTGACTTACAAGCTGCTACACAGTTTTCCCAACACCACTTGCTGAAGAGGCTGTCTTTTCTCCATTGTATATTTGTGCCTTCTTTGTCGAAGATTAATTGACCATAAGTCTGTGAGTTTATTTCTAGGTTCTCTATTCTATTCCATTGATCCTTTTGTCTGTTTTTGTGCCAATATTATGCTGTTTTGATTATGGTAGCTCTGTAGTATTGTCTGCTTCGTTCTTTTTCTTCAGTATTGCTTTGGCAATTCTGGGTCTTTCATGATTCCATATAAATTTCAGGATTGTTTGTTCTAGTTCTGTGAAAAATGTCCTGGGTAATTTGATAGAGATGACATTAAATATGTAGATTGCCTTGTGCAGTATGGCCGTTTTAATGATACTGATTCTTCAATCTAAGAGCATGAGATATCTTTCCATTTCTTCAAGTCATCCTGAATTTCCTTAATCAATGTTTTGTAGTTCTCTGCATATAATTCTTTCACCACCTTGGTCAGATTTATTCCTAAGTATTTTATTATTTTGGATGTGATTTTGAAATGTATTGTTTCTTTACTTTCTTTTCCTGCTAATTCATTGTTAGTGTAAAGAAATGCAACTGAATTTTATATGTTATCTACCATTTGTTTATGCACTTACCTATATGTTCTATCCATAGAAAATATCATAATTCTGTGCATATAGTACCTGTTCAAAAGGATATTTAAAGCACAGCATTATTTAGAAGAGGTCGCCCAGTAAGCCCATGGTGGGCTCTTGCTGAATTCTGAGCCAGGTGACTTTTCTTACAAGACACCAAGGTTACTGTCACAGAACAGGAAATACTGAATTGGAGCATGAAGCATGAGGCCTATGACATTAAGTTCTTGGTTTGATCAGGAAAAAATTATTTACCATAGCTCTAGATTACTCTTTCTTTCTTCTTGAAAATTGTATGGAATATTTAATATTTATAATATTGCATATGGTGTTTTTCAAATGCTTGATGCACAGAGAATCAGACATTTGCCATTTCAAATACCAGGAATGAGTCCACATGCCCTATGAACTGAGAAGCTGGCCTTTGTGGCCAGGTTGGTGGATTGTTTAATGGCCACAAATTCCTCCAGTCACTGTACTAGGTCCTTTTGCAATATGACTTTGGTGTTCCATTCAGAAGTGGAGTCTTTCTCTACACCCTTGAATCTGGGCTGCTCATGTGATTTATTTGACCAATAGAATGTGCCAGAAGCAACACTGGGTGAATTCTTGGGGCTAGGACTCAGCAGGATTTGTAGTTTCTGCCTTTGTATTCCTGGAATGCCACTCTGAGACCTCCATGTGCAGTGACTCTTGCTTGCTGGGGGATGAGAAGCTGTTGGGTGAACTGAGGCTTCCCAGGTGACAGCGAGGACCAGATATCAGACATGTGAATTACATCAGCTTGGACCTTCCAGCCTCTCTGATCTTCCAGTTGATGCAGTCACATGGGTGAGCCCAGGCAAAACCAGCACAGGAAATGTTGTTTTAATCCATTAAGTTTTGTGGTAGTTTATTGTGCAGCAAAGGGTAAAAAGACACTGAGGAAGCAACTTCTCAAGTGAAGTTGTTGAGATAGCCTACAGAAAAAGAATAGGGCTGTATTATTAGTTTCCCAGTCCCTTTGGGAAAGGATTCGAATTCCCTGATGTAAAGAGTGACATGCATAACTTAGTAGTGAATGACAGATATTTTAATTCGTACCGTGTATAAATGTAAAAAGCAAATTATAAGATTAATGTCCAAACACTCTTACTAACTTGTCTATTTTGTTCACACAAATATATTTTATACAACATCTTTTTCATGGATAGAAATTAAAATTATTTTCTTTAGGAATTATGAGAATTAAATCACTTGATAAATGATAATAATAGTGATTGATTGGTATTTCCAGAGACTCTATACACAAGAATGACCCATCTCAATTTCCCGACTTATATGTTGTTCACTTGCATATTTGTTAGCCATAGGAAGGTGAGTGTACTTGAAATATTTGAAATATATTCATACCTACCCACACGTCTTGTCACTTTTCTGTGATGGTGGTTTCAGATTGCTTTGGGTCTCTAAATGTAAAAATTTAAGATTTTTTTAAAATAAAAAAAACTGAGGAAAGATTTGTTGAGTGGCAGAAAGGTGAGGTAGTAGCCAAATCCACTGCTTAGTGCTTCTTGCTATGAGAGAGCAACCTAAAGGAAGGTTAAAAATTGACTAGTGAACTTTAAAGTAAGCAGTTTTAAAATATGCTCACATTAATCAATATTTCTTCAAATACCATAACAGTGCAACATTTCAACAACAAGAATAAGTATCTTTTCACCAAGTTGTAGGCAACTGAAAATGCTTCTCGAGAAAACATTTTCCAGTTTCAGCTCAGAGAAATAATAATCTTATAAACATACAGTGTTTAGAAGGTTGGAAGAAAGAGCAGAAGATTGCAAACAAGGCACAAGAAGTCTTCCAGCTGTAAGAAAGTTCAAAAAGTCAATAAATGAAGTGAAATACTAGTCTTCTAAAATCATTTTTCAGGTAAGATAAATAGGGTCTTCTCACCTTAAATTCTCATTTGACAGTATCCCAGCACATGTCTTGGCTATTAATACACTTGGGTAGCCTCAGGGAGACTTTCAAAAAGTGGTTCTTAAGATACTGATACTCTTGTCCCCAGACTCATGAGTCATTTGGACACAAGACTGAATTTAAGAGAATTCCTCACTGTTGAGGAGCTCATAGAAAAAAGATAATTATTATATTGAGGATTCTATAAACATTCTTTCATTTTCAAGGTAGATTCTCACAACACTATTCTGAAATCTTTTGTGACTAGGTTTTCTGTGAGGAAGGAGTAACATGTCTTAAATTTGTCCCTCGACCTGTGGCTCTGGTCATCACTGCATACCCCTCCCTAAATGAAAAGGCAATGAGGGAAAGTACGGAACAGACACAGCTACTCTGCCTTAGAAAAAGACAAGAAATTCTATTCACTGGGAAATGGACTCTGTTAATCTTTTTTCACATCAAGATTTCTGTGGCATTGAGGCTATTATTAGTGGGTATTTGTTGCTAGGAGAATTCTGCACTCCCTTTTTGAAAGATGGATGTGGAGGAGTTGGCATTTTTTAGAAACTGCTGAGATATTTCTTGGTCTTGGTTTAGTTATAGAAGATTAGCTGAAACTGAGCTACGAAATTGAAGGAAATCTTATTTCTCTTCAAAGGGGGAACGTGGGTGTGTGTGTGAGTGTGTGTACACGTGTACACACAATCATGTGCATGCAGAGCTTTAGAGAGCTGGTTCTTCTGTACTAAAAATCACATAATTTAAGATGATATGCATTACACATCCACTGCATGTCAGGCACCATGCCAAGGGTGGCCAAGGAAGCACCATCTTTTCCCTCAAGGATCTTACAGTGTAGTGCATTTATAATGTCTGTTCTTGTCTTTGACATTAAGTTATTTGTACCCTAATAATAGTAGTCCTTATTTGAATGTACATATAGTTTCAGTCACTAACTACAGAAATGGCTTGGTAACATGAAAACGCCATATCTATGACCAGTTCATATTCAGTTGGTACATAACTTCCCTTGGCATAAAAGAATAAGTTAGTGTACAAACCAATATTTAGTGAGTGGACAAAGAGAATAAAATATTCTATTAAATTAGTATGTAATTTCTGCATGTTACTTACAAATGATTTTTAATTTATACCAGAGTAGGTAAGAAGAAAAAAATGTAATCTTTTGAAACAAATAAGAGAAAATTGTGTTAGGTCTCTAATATTGCCATTAGGAAAAAAAATTGGCACACAACTGTGGTGTTTTAATTAGTTTTTCATTTTGTATTGTAATGACTCCTGTTACGTGTCCATGGATTTTATGCTGAGTGGTTAAGTGACTCAAGAAACAGTTTTGTGGTAATATAATAGTTTTGTTTAAACTATAATATACATAATGTGCCAGGCAATGTCCAATTTAATGAAATATACTTTATGAGTGAAAGAATCTGTGTAATATCCTAAGGTGCCTTAGTCAAATTTATGATAGCCAATTCATAGGCAGGCACAATATTACCCAATTAGCAACCTTGGCTCTACGAATCAATTGCATTATGTATTTAAAATTTCAGCATCTCTGGGGGTCAATCATCTTCCCACGCTGAGTACTCCAATGCAGTTTCAAAATGGAGAAGCCAGAATCATTGAGCAGCATAGCTCCTTGGCCAGTTGTTTTATGATGCTGGTTATTGAGAATGTTAATACGTCTCTGTTGATTGCAATCATGTATTTCTAACAATGCTGCCATCAAACTAAATATTAGAGAAGTTAGCTGATTTGTGTGAAATATTTTTAGGCAATAATTATCATATATATAAAACAACTAAAACTAAAACTTTTCAATGCAATTGTTTTATTAGTTTTCTCCCTGTGGGGTTCCCCAAGTATCTAGTGTATTTGATGAAGAAAATGACACATTTTATTCAGTAGAAAGCTGAGCCAGGCCCACATGTCACTCAGTTCAGTTTAATTGTACAAATTCATTAAAAAAAATAAACTAAGATAAAAGTTGATTTAGAAAGAAGATGCAACAGAAACCTAGAACAGCTGTCAATTCATGAACAACTATATTATATGAGTTTACCTTATGACCAATTTGTCTATTGAACAAGTTATTTTAGAACTCAATCTTTTGTTGAGTGCCTTTGCAAAATTGTAAGTTCTCTCTCCATATTTATAGCTTTTATAGAATTAAAAGTAGACCAAAAAAAATACAACCTAATTTGACTTCAGTGATTCTGCTTCACCTTATGTCTTTTATAATATATATTAAGCTGTTTTGTACACTTGTGGACATTTTATTTTTTAAAATATCTACTATGCTTTTTAATGTTAGAGCTTTTTAAAGTCTGAAGACCCTTTCTTCAAAGTTTAATTTTAAGGGGATCTATTTAAGGTGGGCTGAGTATACTGAGAAACTTTCCTAGTACAGAACTTTCAAGAATGCTTGGATAAAATTTAAAAAATAATAATTTAAATGCATGACCAAATTGAATGGAAAGTAAGGACTACTCTTAGAGTCCAGGGGAAAGACGAAGAGAGAAGAGAATGTGCAGATACTTGCCCATATTGACCTTGGCTCTGGGTAAAGAGTTAAAAAAGAAAGTCTCCTCTGAAAATTGATTCTCAAAGCCCATTCTCCTGAGTTTGGTCCAGAATTCATACTACCATACTATTATGAAGAAAAATCAAAAACAGTATCTCGAACTGATAATGTAGGTTAAAGGTATTCAGGCTGAGATGGTCTGTGGCTCCTGGAAGAGGCACAAAATACATTTTCAAGCAACACAATTTAAATGTAGAGGCTGAAGTGATAAACTCTGAAGATGGAGAAGAGAACATGAAGCAAGGAGCGTAGGCAGCCTTTAGATGGAGAATTCTCCCCTTGGAGCCTCCAGAAAGAACGTGGCACTACTAACACATTGAGGTTAGCCCCCTAAAACTCATTTCAGGCTTTTGACTTCCAGAACTGTAAGATATTTACAGTGAAGATCACAAGTTATTGTTATTGTTAAAAGTTATTGCTAAGGTTAAAAATTTGTATTGTTGGAAGCTACTAGGTTTTTGGTAATTTGTTGCAACATCATTAGGAAACTAATATAATGGTGATTAGATGAATTGGCTTTAGGAGAAATGGTTTTAAGTAAAGATGTGGTACCAGTCAGAACCAACAGAAGATCAGGATAGGAATCTGTACTTAGATTGAGGGATTGAAATACCTGTTTAGAATGTTGTATTTATAAGGTATCACTGATGTCTGTAACTTATTTAGAGGCCAAATTTTAAAAATTTTGCACATGCAGAACACAAAGCTTGAATTTTAGGACTCTACCAATGTACATATCCATTTAGGCTGATGAACCCAGACCTACAACCTAGAATTGCTGCCTAACAACAATGTGTGATACTTTTTTCTGAAATTCACCATGTACTAAATTGTTGGCCAAAACTTTGATCTTAATACTTTGGTGTTTAATAGAACTTCCCAAAGCAAGTATAAGAAGGAATTGAGGAAACCGAGGCCCAAATTATTGTTTTTTGTCCCTGATTTCTAAAGTTTATACCAAGAGATACAATAAGACAAAATGCAAAACTAAATAAAACGGAAAGGGCTGAAATATAAGGACTCACATGTCTCTCTCTGACCAAAATATTGTAACTCAGTTATTTCTAGTAAGTATTTGTCCCCTTAGTCAGCCACTTTGTCATAAGATAGGAGACCTCGGACAATATCAAGACACTTATCTGGCAGTGCTTACACATCAACGCAAAAACATATGTTAGGCTATTTTTACCATCTGTCATTCAGGTGAAAGTCATGATATACCCTGAATTAAGATTCTCAGTGGTGAAGGTTGGTGAGTAAAAATAAACATCTCTCCCAATCAATACAATCCCTCAGTTTGATCTTTGTGAAGAATGTTTCCACTTGTCAGAAGATCATGTAGCATCATTTGTTCATAGTGTTTTCTAAATATTATTATTTGTGTAGGTTTTGAATTTGAAATATATGAAAACCTGTGTTAAGGGAATTGAAGCTATCTCAAGACAAAAAATATTCTGTAGGAAATCTGGTTGAAAATAAAAAGCTCATTTCAAAAATCAGTATTTCAAATCCCACACTTTGGGTTTTCCATTTGGAATCTGTTTCTGATTTTTCTTTAGATCCCCACAGAGTATCTAACACAATGTCTGAACCCTGGTAAGCATTCAGTATTTGCTCTGTATACACTGTCACAACGCCTACAGTCACTTGTTTTAATTCCAATTCCTCTTTAATATTCATGAGTAACTGACTTATGGGAGTTGCCAAGATGTTTCCTTAAGAAGTCTCAGGAAGACAAGAGTGTGACTATAAATGGGAGAAGAGCAGGATATTTCTCACCCCTTGGCCTCTGCACACTCAATTGTTCTGTGTCACGCTGGGGATGGGTAGGGAGGGTTTGTTCCTTGGCTCATCTAATGAGTATGCACGAGACCACTGCAAGACAGTGCTTATGTGACAAAATAGCTGAATAGGTATGTGCTGAAGTATTAGTGCAGCTATAATTGGAGAAATATGGACAATCATTTCATCTAAGACTAGAAATGGTTCTCTAGTACTAAAAAGGAACTTTTCGATGTGAGGTAGTATGTTCTTAGGGTCCCAGCAAGCAGTGATGAGAACCATCAGCATGGTAATCTTCTGTACCAAAGTAACATTCTATGTTATCCTAAAAATAATAATCCAGACCACAGAGCCTACCTTTCCTTCTATGGGTATCTTAATATTCAGATGAGCATAATATTACTGTGTAAAAGTAAGGAGTTTTGGGAAAGAGAGAAAAGTGAAACTGAAGCTGAAAGTGCTATCATTATCTTTTAATATTAAAAAAAATCCTTATAAGGGACTTGTAAAGGAAAAAGCTGTAGCCACATCATAACAGACCATCACCTTACTACCCAATTCACTGTGGCCTGCATATCCGTGAACTGTAAAATTGAACCATAAGAGAGTAGTTAGCCAGAAAGTTAGTCAGATTAATAAGCATAATTTTCCATTATCAATAACAAAAATATGCATGCCACATATCAATATTTATTATATACAATCTCCTTGTTCTTCATCAAGTTTGCAAGATGATTGAGAATGTAGCTAGACTCTGTGTAACTCTTGTGCAGTTCTGGGATGGCTGTGTCCCTGGCTCAGGAGCAGAAGTGGAACTGTGTGCATATGTAGGTGTCAACGGGAGAGGGGTTTGGTCTGCTTTTGTACTAGTGACGTGTGTTTACTGAAAAATAGCTCTAGAGTATAGCACAACTATTCCCAGCTTGCCCTTGTTGCACAGAATTCTGGGCACTTTATACTAAAATGCTCATTTCACGTGTAGGTGTGTGAGTCTTGTGAACAATTATGGTACAGTTGAATATGACTATGACCCTCATATGGATGATTAACTCATAAAGATTGCCTTTAAATTTTTTTAAATTAAAAATATTGAGATGGGCATGTGGCAATCTTTGTGTTAGAGCAGCACCTACTCTATTGTTTTACTGTCCTGTCAAGTGAGAGTTTATGTCTAGCAAAAATGACTATAAGGTTCATTTTAGACTGACATTTTTTCTTATATGACATTCCATCATCAGAGTCACTGGCCAGAAAAAAACTGTAGATACTTAAAAACTGTAGAAAACTGTAAATCCTCAAAAACTGTAGATACTTAAAAAGGGCCTTCAAGTCATCTGGAAGCCACTTTTTGGCAATGTGTTCACCTTTCTTGTCAGCTCCTTCTCAGTCCCTTTAGCTCGTTGGCTTTCTCTTCTTTAAATGTGGTTGGGTTCTGCACAGCTTTTTTAGTGTGCTGTCCAAAACAGGATACTTTCCTCCCTCTGACTAATGGGGAGGAGAGAAGAAGAATTATGTTTCAGCCTTGCCTACTCTACTCCTATTGATTTGTGCTGGTATCATATTGACTTTTATCACAATAGCACTGAATTGGTGATTCATATTCAGCTTCTGGCCATCCCCTAGCTCTCTTTCTGTTTTATCTGTTCTTACTTGCTTTTCCCCATCATGTCTTTGTGGTACCTGATAATTTTTCCAGGGTATATTACTCTGTTCTTGCCCTATTAAATATTTTTCAGCTGTTCCTAATAGTCAAATGTTAATTTCTTCTAACAGCAAAATATGGGCATGCTATATAAAACACATTTATCTCTTTAAGTTGTTAGCATACTGATCTGAACACATAGCTAATTTTACATAGCTTTTTTTTTCAGACCCACATAATGTCTGATCCCCCATATGAAAATTTACCTTTCATAGTATATTGTGTATTTGTAGTGATAGTATAGTAGATGCTGAATAAATATTTATTGATAGTTAATGACCGACCACAGACTGTGGTTATACAGAAACCATTCCAAGAGCTTGCAGGAAACACTGATTTTTAAGAAAGCATGCTTTGGTCTTTCTTTCCTGTTTACATTTAAACAATACGATGAAAAACTACAAGACAGAGGGCTTCTGCTGTTCTCAGTGAATAACTGACATGGTGTTTGGTAGCACGCTCGCAAGGTTTGTGGAAATTAACTTCACACCAGGAACTCCGTATTGAAATAGATTGTTTAAGAATAATTCTTCTCTTTGAGAAGGGTGAGGGATTAATCTGCAGAAATGTTCATGCTAGAGCTGTGCATGTGTTGAAATTTGTCAGGGGGAAGATAAATGGGCCCTCCTTGAAAAGTAAATCGCACCACGGCTAATCCCCTGGGAAAGCTGGAGAATTGTTATGGTAGCAAAAGCAACCTCGAAAAAGGAGGCACCATCACCGTTTACTTAGGAGGGAGGAAGATGAGGAGAAGACATGGTTGTAAAATGAGGTGAAAAAGTACTTGACTTTAAAAATATATTTATTCAAATACTTACACGGGATGTAATTATATTTTGATTCTTCGGGGACTCATTTGTATGCTTTAAATTGAGAGTTGTATTTAGGAACGATATTAAAAACATTCAGCGGCAGTGTATATAGGCACTGACCAATCAGAATGGATGTTGGGGGAGGTACCTGAGCCAGGTCTTGGTGACCCTACCCAAGTGCCAGCTGTTAACCCTTTAGTTGCTGACGCAGAAGAAAGTAGGGGAAGGTTGGAAGACCACTTAGGAGGCTCAGAGCAGTGCCTATTCCTAACGTATATGGAAGATATTGATATTTTAGGAAACAGTATGGCTCTCCTAGTATGTACCATCTGAATATCAGCCCTTGTTATAATAGAAAATTCTCTAGTAATTTTACTGAAAAAAGAATGTTAATTTTCTCAAAGAGATGGTATATATTAAAGGAAAATTCATGAAATGTCCATGAAATTTGAATATCAGATAAACAGCAAATAAATATTTTAAGGTTAGTATATCCTAAGCTTATTTATTTGGGACAAGCATTAATAATAATATAATAATTATTAATAAAATGCTAATAATATAATGATTAATAATAAAACATTATTTATTATTTATCTGATATTCAGATTAACTAAGAGCCCTGGCAATAAATTTAGCAGGAATTTAAAGAATACACTTAGCAGGAAATATATCGGTATCCTATTGAACGTGTTAAATGAAAGAGAGTGGAAAGGAGCCCAGCACACACTTGAGATCACCTGAGCACACTTGACAACGCTGCTCTGGGATTCCAATGATACAGCAAGAAATGTTCAATGCAGAATTATAGAATATGGATACAAAAGTTGCACATAATAAAATGCTTTTGAAATTACACTAAGAGGAGATACAGTGGCACTTGCATTTAAAAGAGTTGTCTTTCCCAACGAGGAAAAGCTAATTTAGTCATCATTGAATAGTATTAATCAATGCCTGTCTGCATGGGACACTCTGCAAAGTGTTTTACACAGTGAGAAAACCCACATGGCGGATAGCCTTCGTCAGCCTATAACCTAGACATCTATCTACACTGAGATGCAGTCATAAGGGAGATAACTGAAGAAATGTTGATCACAAATCCAGAACCTTCTTCATTCACTCTTCATGGGGAGGAGAAAAGTTAGTCTAATTTAGAGGAAAGGGTTTTGATAACCATTTAAAGATGCAGTTTTATTACAGCCAAACCTTAGTATATACATCTAGCGTACATGGTAGATTCAGAAATACATGCTGTTGAGCAGAGTTTCTCAGCCTTGGCACTACTGGCATTTTGTACTAGATAACTCTTTGTTGTGAGGAGCTGTCCTGTGCATTGTGGGAAGTTTAACAGCTTCCTTGGCCTCTACCCACTAGATTCCAGTTACATGCCCTGTCCCAGTCCTGCCAATCAAAACCATCCCTTGACATTATCAAATGTACCCTTGGGGACAAAGTTGCCTTGAGCTGGGAACTACCGCTCTAGGTAACTACAGAAGGGTGATCCCCAGCCATGAGGGTGGGGGGTTGAGGTAGGATTGGGAAGAGGGCTCTTCACTAACAAACATGTCCATGAAAGAGTTAGTTTTAAACATCTGCAATACCCAGAAAGCCCTCATATTCAGTCTCTACCTCACATATTTAAAATACCAAGACCTGGCCCCACCACAGAGATTTTAGTTTTATTGGTCTGGAGAAGGCCTGGACAACCTTACATTTTAAGAATGCCCCAGATGATTCTAGGTTGAGAATTACTCTCTGGACTGGTGGTCCTTAAACCTAAGTGGGCAGCAGAATCACCTGGAAGGCTTATGAACCTAGATTGTTGGGCCTCAGTATTCCTGATTCAGTACTTCAGGGTAGGGCCTGAGAACCTGCATTTCACACAAGTTCCCAGGTGCTTCTGATGTTGCTGGTCCTCAGACCACACTTCGAGAACTGCTAGTTTAGAGACAGACTCCTGGTCTCTCTCCACTTTGGCGCACGGACCAGGGTACATGGATTGATGAGTTGTAGAGGAGGAGTAGGCCCAGGGGATTCCATCCCTGCTGAGCCCTTCTCTGAATTTTCCCTTTTGCAGGCTGAACAAATGCAGCTGTTCTCTGCAGTGCAGTAAAGAGGTCAGCCCTGATACCAGGACCTGGTGGTGAGTCTAGTCAAATTCTAGATTGCAATTTGGAATCCAGCTGTGGTTGGTCAGTCATGAAGCTGGCAATGTGCTCTTTCTCTGCCGGATTGCCTTATCTATCTCTCAGTTGGTTCTGACCATGGATGGGAAAGAGGGTAATTCATCAGACCCCTTACCTAACCAAGCGTGTCCTAATTCAACCCCTTGGACTTCTGTCTTGTTCTCCAGCACTGGGGAGAGAAGGTAGGACCAGAGGGCAAACATATAATCCCTACCTGAGTTCCCCACAGAACTCTTGATAAAATGTGTAATTGTTGGAAACACCACAAAAGTATGACAAATGTTGGGAAGCATAAATCTTAGGCTTTGGGATTGTGGCAATGTTAAGTTTGTGAATGTTCATTAAGATAGAAAATGAAAACAAAGAAGTCCCAAGAATTTCCTAGAATGACCGACCATTGTCAAGGTTGCATTTGCTGTACCCATCCCTTAGTTACTCTCTCCACAAACAAACCAGGTCTGCAAACCTCACTCTCTTAGTTACAGCAGGTAGGATCCTGGCACATACTCATGTTTCTAACTCCAAGTCTTGGTAATCTGCCTTATGTTTTGTTTCCCCGCTATCATGTGCCTGGAGATACTATAATTCCAATTAATCAGGTTAAAAGTTGGCCTAGAAGAGGGTCATGGGAACCCACTGATATTTGCTCACAGAACACTGCAGTAGTCTTTAAGGGAATTGCCTGCTAAAGTACTATACATATTAGAGCCACACATAAATATTCATATATTCACTGATGATGGATTGCATGAATAGAATAATGGACAAAGGTGGTTAGGAGAGCTAGTCTATTAGAAAAAATTAAAATACAACCCTACTGTCCTACACGTAGAACTTGGAAATTGCTGTGCCAAGGGTATTTCTCATCTTCAGCCTTGTGACTCTATGCAAATTCTGGAAGACCCAAGGGGAATGCTAACCCTGTCTCTCTACAAGGGACACTAATTCAGTATAAGTTCTTCCTCCATGAAAGATTCCCCCTATGAAGCACAAGACAAAAACAGTAGGTCTTAAAAAATAGCAGAATATCTGGTAAAGCATTTTATGTTTGGACATCAGCTCCAAAGAAGTGAACTTTCTGAGTGTGTACTTTTCTATAGTTTGAGTGATGCACACAATCATATATAAATAGAGAATAATCATGGTCAGTCCTAGATTTCTGTGGATATGTTTTTTTTCTTTTGCATATATTAAATCCCACCTCAGTTTAATTTCTAGACAATCCTCTGGACTTCTAAAAATGGTCAAATAAACCCATCAGAAGGAAATTCATGGAATGACTCAGCCCAAATTCTACCTCCAGACACGATCTTTTCCCCAGGTTTCAGGAGAAATGGATATTCAACCTGACCTTGAAGTTCTGCCAGAACTGGGTCTGCCCTTGTTACCTGCTTGCAGTACCTAATCACCCTTGTTGTCCACTCTCTTTCTTCCTGGCTAGCCTGTGCATGTAAGCCTGTCTTCTCTGCCGTGTGTCATTTAACTGCTCAACACCTCCCTCTGCGTACTCCTTCCCCTTCTATGTCTGATTGGCAAGTCCGCCTGTTGTTTGTTTCCTGAAATATGTAATCTAACATCTTTCATGGATGACTGTATTAGTCCAAATTCACCTGAGACACAGAACCAATAGAAGAGAGAGAGAGAGAAAAAAAGAAAGAGAGAAAGAGATTTACTGTAAGACATTGGCTCACACAATTATGGAGGCTGAGAAGTACCAAGATCTACAGTCTGTAAACTAGAGACCCAGCAGAGCCAGTGGTATAATTCTAGTCCAAGTCAGAGCCTAAAGGTAGAAGAAGACTAATGTCCTAAATCAAAGACAGTCAAACAGAGAGAAAAAATTCTTCCTTACTCCACCTTTCATTTTATTCAGACCTGCAACAGACTGGATACAGCCCCCTCACACCAGGGAGGACAATCTACTTAGTCTGTGGATTCAAGTGTAAATCTCATCTGGAAACACCATCATAGACACACCCAGAAATAAAGTTTAACCAAATGTCTGGATAACCCATAACCTAGTCAAGTTGACATATAAAATTAACCATCACAACGACACATTCCAACCCTTACACCAGCAGAGTCTTCCCTCAAATATCTCTACAATCTTAAAAGGTGGAGACCAACACTTGCCACAGCATGTAATGACAGCTGGACCCAACTCAGAGGCAGGAAGGATTGCTTTCCAGCCTTGAAAAGGCAAATCCCTGTTAATACAAGCTGCCACCAAAGTGTGCTGAAGTCAGGAACCCAGAGAGGGAAATGGTCCTCGCTTCTTGCTCCTGCCAGCCACAGAGAGAGCCTACTGATCTGCTTTTACTCCCCTGCAAGCCTGAGGGTTCCCCTTTCATTCCATATGGCCCCAAGAGACCTGCAAGTTTCAGATCTGGACCTAAGACCTGATCTGGGCACTACGATGATAATGGTGCTGGTACTGCAGCTACTCTCTATTGAATACCTTAGTGCCAGACATTTTACATGATTATCTCACTTAGTGCCCCTGTCATCCTGCATGATTGATATTTATTACCTTGCTTTCATAGATGAGAAAAGTGGCTCTCAGACAGGTAAATAACTTACTTCAGGCAAGTAAAAGTTCTCTAATTCATACCCAGCCCAAACTCCAAAGCCTGTGTTCTTTTCACAGCAACCCGACTTGGCTAAGCAGGAGGACGCCCATTGGGTATCCTAAGTTTAGCCAGTCCTTTCAAAGGATTCTGGACCAAATGAACTATGACAGTGGATCATATTCAGACCTGGGAGCTTCTTTAGCCCAGGATTTTAATTGGAGAGTTGGTTTCTAGGAATAAAAGCGGCTAATTGACTTTGGCATCCTCCACAACATCTGCCAAAGACACCTTACACGTAATCAAAAGATATTGATTGATTGATTGATTGATTGATTGATTTATGCGGTGTGTGGAGCAGGTCCATTGTAACAATACTCACTCTTCTGATTCTGTTTGTGGATCAAATTAAACAAGACATTCTGACATTTCACCTTTGTGGGCACTTAGCATGATACTTACATTCCTGTCCTGGCACTGTTAACCTCTGGCCAGCTCCTTAACTCTGAAAATTTTGGTTTCCTCCTTTTTAAAGGAAAAGATGGAACTGGATGTGCCCCTTTCCTCACAAATGCTCCCTAGTTAGATGACACAGTGAGACTTTAGCAGTTGATATGAGGGCCCCTAAGTTACATGGTGACCATGGGGAAGAAGACGGAAGCTAGTGTCTCCAGCCTCTCACCCCTGACGGGGACTCCGGTCACCTATAAAATTGGGTTACGACTAGTCATGGACCATTGACTTTCTGGCAGCTGAAGATTGAAAGAGGAAGTTGTGAGGCTTGAGCCGGAGGCAAACATGGCTGCAGATCAGCTGAAGTTGGTGCTCCAACGGGCTCAGCAAGTGGGGCAGTGTTCTGTGCACTGAATGCAGGTGCTGCAGCCCCAGGTCCCACAAGGCCTCTGGTTACTAGCTAAGGCAGCTTCTTGGAAAAGGGCCTCCACAGAGCCCTGCAGGTCCAACCTGGGGCTATTTCCAAGCAGTAAGCAGTGTGCTCGTTGGGCAGGAGCACCGGCCAACAGACCTGTATTTGCATTCTGACTCCCCTGCTTACTAACAGTGAAGTGGGGGCCTAAGTTTTTTCATTGGAATAATGGGAATAATAATAAAAGTTATAAATAATAATTTATCCTGCTTAGAGTTATTCTGAGGCTAGAATGAGATAATAAATAGTAGGTACTTAGCACAATGCTTGGCTCACAGTAAGCGTGTATGCTAGTGGTTAGCTATTACTCCTAAGTGACCTGGGGTAATTAGGGTTTATGCCTCTAGCAGATACGGAGGTCAGACTGACTGAGGACCCAGGTCATTGAGCCTTCCCTGTTTCTTCAGCCCTTTTGTGCATATGACTTTTTGAAAATTGCTACTGAGTTTGAGAAGGGAGAGGTGTCCTGTAGGATTTGAGTTTAGAATCTCAATATTGGAATTACTTTTTCCTTCCTTTACCCATTCTTAATGCAATCAGTAAACTTTCTAATATACCAACTTTGTACTAACTGCTATGCTGGACATGGGGGATCAAAAATGAAGATACTAACTATGCTGTCAAAGACATTATCTTTAATTTTTCCATTATCAGGCACAATGGGTTATTTAATTAGTGAGGTTTTTTTTAATCACTTTTAAAAAATTGAAGTACAGTTGATTTACAATGTTGTGTTAGTTTCTGCTGTGCAGCATAGTGATTCAGTTACACATATATGTATATATATATATCTATTCTTTTTCAATTTCTTTTTCTATTATAGGTTATTACAAGATACTGAATATAGTTCCCCGTGTTACAGAGAAGGTCCTTGTTGTTCATCTGTTTATATAGTAGTGTATTGCTGTTAATCCCTAATTCCTAGTTATCTCTTCCCCTGCTTCCCACTTTGGTGACCAGAAATTTATTTTCTATATCTGTGAGTCTATTTCTGCTTTGTAAATAAGTTCATTTGTTTAGTATTTTAGATTCCACATAACAAGTGATATCATGTGATACTTTGTCTGACTTACTTCAGTTAGTATAATAATCTCTAGGTCCAGCCACATTGCTGCAAATGGCATTATTCTTTTTATGGCTGAGTAATAGTCTATTTTATATATATTGTATATATATATATATATATCCCACATCTTCTTTATCCATTCATCTGTTGATGGACATTTAGGTTGCTTTGATGTCTTTGCTCTTGTAAATAGTGCTGCTATGAACATTAGGGTGCATGTATTTTTTTGAAATAGAGTTTTCATCTTTTCCAGATATATGCCCAGGAGTGGATTGCTGGATCATATGATAACTCTGTTTTTAGTTTTTTAAGGCACCTCCATACTGTTTTCCATAGTGGCTGCACAAATTTACATTTCCATCAACAGTGTAGGAGGGTTTCCTTTTCTCTGCACCCTCTCCAGCATTTATTATTTGTGGACATTTTGATGATGGCCATTCTGACTGGTGTGAGTTGATACCTCATTGTAGTTTTGATTTGCCTTTCTCTAATAATTAGTGATAATTAGTCTTACTGGCTATCTATGTGTCTTCTTTGAAGAAATGCCTATTTGGGTCTTCTGCCCATATTTTGATTGGGTTGCCAAACAAATTTTTAACATGACTTCAGCTTTCACATCTTACTTTTCTGTAAGATTCAAATTCAGTATCTACATCCATACAAATGCAGCTATACAAGCTGATATAGTGTAAAACGTCAGGGATACAAGGACATAGGTTTTGGGGTAAATGAATATTCTAACAACAGCTGTAATATGTACAGACAGTTACAGATTGTTAAAAGTGTCTTCTGCCCTTAGGATTAACTGGTTTAAAAATCATTTTGATTAACTATGTCATATAAAAAAAATTTTCCAGAACACTGCAAAAATAAAAAGTTACTTTGAGGTGGAAATATTTATCACAACATGTTTTTTGATAGAGATAATGGGCTTTATTTTTAAACACATTCTGCTATATGCTCATTTATTTTTCTTTGAGCCCTTAGAAGAAAGTTACTCTACAAATTCAAGTTATTTTTATTGACTCCCATGTTACAGTGGAGCTAGATGAATAGAGTTTAAAGTCAAGTGTTGCTAGATATTTCCAGGCCACTTGGCACCTCAAACAGGTAAGCACTTTTTCTCAAAGAGAAGTGTGCGATGTATTGATCTTACTCTGCTTCAGCACTTGGCAACTATATGAAATTTTTAGCATCTGTTTAGAATTCCAGCTTTTTCAGGGCCAATTTCTATTCAAGGTATTTATCGCTATTCTCTTAAGACATCTATCATTCCAAGCATTTGAATATCCATATTAACTCTTACATGTGTCTTTGCTGTGCATTTTTTTCCATTTGCTTGTCCAAGCTTATTCTTCAGACTGTAAATTTCTTACAGTCAGTGATTGTGTGTGTGTGTGATTCTTTAATATTACTGGGCTTTGTCCACAGGGCAGGTTCAACTCCTGTTGCTGTGGGGAAAATAAAGCCCAGAACCAACCCTAAGGCTTCCTCTGCCAAGGAAGAAGGGTCTTTCCTTCTCCCTTTCCTTGTTTCACACTGATGCAAAAATTCTAGATGTCCATTCCCATGGATCCATGAAATGCTTACTTCTTGTTTTACCCTCTCTTGTCCCCTGAAGAGTATGTATTCTTCCTCATTTTCGTCCCTTATCACAGAAGTAGAGCAATGCTTGACTCTGTGCAGTCACATCCAGCCCACCATAACTAGTCACATTAGCTCATTGGCATATGTGCGCAGGACGCTGAGGAGAGGAGAGAATTTGGAAGGATATTCTACCTAATATCCTAAATTTTCATGTATTACCTCCCAAGGAAATAGACTCTGAGACAGCACAAAGTTCCAATCTAGATATGCCATTTACTCACTGGTTACCCTGAGCTAGTTGCTTAATGTCTTGGAGCTTTAGTTTCCTAATCTGTAAAGTGGGAATAGTCATACTCCCTGCTTGCCTTGTGGGTGTATTCATACAAATGCAAGATAGAACTATTTGGGGGCCAGTTACAGTGATCATGTACTAGCCTTTAAGATGGTCAACATATTTTTGTGTGTTCAGACCATTCTCCCTGTTGACTCCCTCACACTTCAGCCCACGGTGGGCAACCTGGCTCCTTGTCAAGGCTTCTGGGACTATGATGGGGCTGATTCCTCCTGGGAGAAAAAGAGCTGTGGTGGATTGTAAAGACATCCACTCGAACAGCAAAACGCATGCTCATCAAGTCTGCACTGCATGAAATGACTTGGTAGGATATATTGAAAGTAATCAATATTGTATCATGACGTTTTGCCCAATTTAGGAAATAGTTCCTAGGGAGTGTCTCTGTAGCATGTTCCTGAGGGGGGGTCTATGTTGTGGAGCTTCCTTTGAGGAAAGACCCTGAATGTGACAATTGTTTGATTGAACCACCTGAAATTACAATATCCAACCATTTTTGACCCACAAAATGACAATTATGTGAAATTCAACCTGATACCTCTTCTTACACTATCACGTTCTGCTGGGGATTATGGAGTCGTAGCCTGGTCCCAGGGATCTTTAGTCGTGATAAGAATAAACTTCTGCTGAAGGGAACTTCTAGCTGTTATCAAAAAACTATTTTCTTCAAATTTTGCAAAACTGCCATATGTCTTTCTTTAATTTAAAAACAAGGACATAAAAAGTAGCTGCCATGTGTCTGGTAGAAATCTGTTTATGCCTGGAATTAGTAAATACCAAGATGCCTCTTTACACTGACTGGCAAAAGCTGCGAAAGTAAAATATGTAAACAAAAAAGAACTCCATGGCTAGGCGGGGCATACGCCAAAGAGTACTAATTTGCATAATAAATAGTTCAATATTCAGGAGATTATAAAATAGCAATTACTGCTGTGTTGCTATATTAGGGCTTGCTAACAAAAAAGACATTTAAAATGCAATAGTTTGCTTTCACAAAGAAGTTCTCCTAAAATCTTTATTCTGAAACAAGATTTTATTTATTTTTAAAGAGTTTTAAAATCCTTTGCACAGTTCTTTGGAAGAAAAGCAGGAATATTCTAACTAAAAACAAAACGAAACAAAAATAGTGACAAACAATTTAAGGCTGAAAAAAAAACAGCCGTTAATTTTCTTTCATCTGTTAAAAAAAACCAAGTACCTGCTGGGGAGAGTCCATTTCCCCATGTGAGAAGAGTATATAGAGACCAGTGGGGAAGTGTGGAGTCAGACCGTTCAGTAGTAGGCGGTACAGTCAGGCAGGGGGTAGAAATAGAAGTCATTACATATGAAAAATGTACAGCCTACTTATGCTAATAGGAAGATCGACTCCTTCTAAAACACCATCTGTTTTTCAAAATGACTCAAGTGTTCCAGGTATTGTATATCCAAGCACAGTTTCTACTTGCTTGACATACTGTAAGCACTTAATATTGGAAAAGAAATAATAGCTCTTTTAGTTGGTGTATTTTTCAATAAATGTCATAGTTTTAATGCCCTTATATAGAACTTAATTTTTCAATACCCTTGGGTTTAGAGATGTGTATGTATATATTACAGTAAGCCATTTGATTAAATGTTTAGCTACACATGTAAAACTTTTTATAAATCTATTTCCTGCTATGAAGAGAATGTTGTGACATCAAGGAAAGGTTTATCTGAGGAGACCCTTATTTAAAGGAACATTCTGGAGTTGGGTAAGCTTCATTTGTTAGGCTAGTGGTTAGCCCAGCAAGGAAAAAGGAGAAGACCAAGAAAATAACATTAATTGAATAACAGTTGGGTGCTGGGAACCATGCTGAACAGTGGAAGGCTCGACTACACGGTGTTAGGATCACGTTACACCCCAAAGTTAGACACATCGTCACAATATTCCCAATAGCTCCAGGGTTTAAAAACTCTCAGGGTGCCAAACAGAGGGACAATTTATCTTTTGGTGTGTAGAAACCTCCTCTAAGTTAAGGCACCATAATTATCCCCCATCTCATTAGGAGATGCATTTCCAGTAAAAATTTACTTTTTATATTTAATAATATTTAGCAAATATTTTTGAAATATATTGTTTTGTTAAATTGTATGCTACTAATACTTAGAAAAATCCCTCCATGCAGAGGAATTTTTTTTAATACTTAAGATCTCATGATAACAAGATACTTCTTAAGTTAAAAAATCCAACTTAAAGACTTTTTTTTGCTGCAGAGAAGTATGATAACATAAACAAAAAGAACTTTCAAATATTAAACACTTAATATAGTAAGATAAAATTGTATGAGAAAAGAGAAATGGAAACACAATTTCAATGGGAAAAAAGAATCATGTAAAATTTGCAACTATTTAAGAATACTTGGTTGAATCTATTTTTCAGTGGATGATGGTAGGTGTAAAATCACTATAGCATTTATGTCCCATTGAATTCATTGAAAAGAGTGATGTAAAGTTGTATTTTAAAGTGTCAATATTACATCCTTTACAACTATTTTCACTTATGATTAATTTAAGATGTCAACTTGAAATGTATGAGGATACATAGTTTTTCAAATTTATGGGCATTTTCTCCCGCCCCCTTATATGTGTGGCCTCAAAGAAGATGCCCCTTGAAGGCTGAGATTTTAAAGAAGTTTAGACTTCAGTTTATCTTCTTTTGACTATTAAAAAAAACACCCTTCAATTTTTGGTACATTGCAAGGTAGAATATAGATAAATACGATTTCTCACTCATTTCTACCACCAATCTCTGTCCTTATTCTGCATTTGCTTGTTGCCTTCCGATAGCATGTGAAGTCAAAGACAGTGTCTAGTTCAGTGGTGGCGTTTTTGGAGTGTTTAATAACTGTATTTGAAAATTTGGCACAAATAGTCATCTCTTTACGGCCTGAAAAAAAAAACTTCTTTTTTCTAATGATAACTTACCTGCTTGGAAGTTCAGCTCATGTGATTAAATGTTTTTTTCAGTTGTAGATGAATGACATTCTAGTCTTGTGCATTGTGCAAACTGAGTCTGTCCTATTCTTCTGCCACCATGCATGCTGGCTTTGTCTTGGTGACTAGGTGTCTCCTTTTCTTTATTAGGATGAGCATTTTCTCCATTGCCACGTGGGGAAAAAAAAAATCAGAGAAGTCACTGCCTTTGTTACAGCTTGTCTGTCCTTCCAGGTGCTCTTAAAATCTTAGCCACTGTTAGCTGAATTGTCTTTAAGTGATCACCTTTACTCTATATTAGAAGATAACTAACATTTGGTCTTTGTGTCCCTTTGAAGTCTTGGTACTTCCAAATCTTCATTCTATATCCTGTTTGCTAATATTTCACATTTTGCCCTTTAACATTACTGTAACTACTAAACTGATACAAGCTAAATATAAATGCAAAGTTGTCAAATCCGTAAATGTTGTTGGTAGGTCTGATCTAATGTAGTCAGAATTGCAATTCCGCTTTATTGTAAAAGGGAAGTCTCAGATGCCATCATAAAAACATTTTTTTAATCATAAAAATCTTTTGACCTCCTTGAATCATCAGATTATCAAGCATCATTATTATCCAGTGGAATAAACTTTATTCATTACATTAGTGACTTTAGCACATTTGTCTAATTCAGAAACTCCTGGGTTATGAATATGAAGAGGATTTAGTGACATAACACTGAAGGACATGAAATACGAAAAGGCCATCAGATATCAAAGACAAGTTTTCAGTTAGCCCTGCTAACAAGCTACTCTTCTCTTTCTTTGCACCACAATGTACTGTGTGAATAGGCGACAGCAGTGGACTGAACAGGGCTGAAAGCAGCACTAAACTGCTGGGATGCACTGGTCGCCTGTACTAGATGTTAAAATACTAAAATGATTTTGCACCAGTTAATAAACAACCACTGGCCCAACTCCACGTGCTCCTGTCTCACCTCTTTTCCTGAGCTGCCCTGGCTTCAGTTTGGATCCCTAGACCTACGCAGGATCTGAGAATTAACCTGGTAGTCCCTGGCAGGGCAGCTGGTCTCACAGATCCTGCTCCAGAACCTTGACCAGCACCTGTTCTGATGGGTCAGTACCTAGAACTTCTAGTTGCTAAATATTTTAAATATTATCCGTGGTTAAAAAATATCATGCTTTATACTCTTGAACTTCATTTTTGGCCCTTTGCCTTTTCCTTTCTCTACAGAACTGTTGGGCCCAATTTTTCACAGTTTCAGAACAGAAATAAGCCCAGGGTTGATAGCATATCCTTGATTTATGCACATTTTCATGCATTTGCTACTTGTTCCTCGGTTCCGTGTTTTATGATGGTGGTGTCGCTGTTTCCTACACCATCATTTCCCCGCGCACTTCACTGCTCCTTCATCGCGCAGCAAACTGTAAGGGTCAGTGATCTTCGGCGCCACCACTTCCATTTCCTTATTACAAAAATTGACCTTCTTTCTGTTGTTTGAAAGGGCTCAGGCCACTGTCATTCAGATTTCAGGACTGGTGAACAGTAATAACAGTATAGGAGGAACAGGCAACCACCGCAGCAGCTGGGCATTGTGCTCTCTTCCTGGATCCCATTTTGGATTTCTTAGTCTAGCCAGCAGGCGCTGTTTGCTGCCTTTCGCCAGCATTATATTTTACAGTAATTCCCTACTTGTCATTAAACCATTTAGTTGCATTAAAGCATTCTGCTCCACTCTGTGAACATTTGCCAAGGTTCTTGTGCCTTCTAGGCAATTTCATGCTCCTAACTCACATCACGCGGCTCAGTATGTACCACTAGCATCACAGAAAGATTAACGAGTTAGTAATTTCTGTAAAAGTACCAATCGCCTTCTCATCATCTGTGAGTTTGGTGAGTGTGTGTGTGGAAGGGGTACTAGTGTGAAACTAGTTCAGAAATGAAAAAATAAAAGCACTCACCAAAGTTGAAACCAGGACTCTCGGGTTTTTCTGATGGGGGCTACACCTATTTATTCTTTTATTTCATATCTAGTGCAATCCTACTGAGACCACTTTCTGTAAATCTAGTTGCTCTTTGAAGAATTTTACAAATTGGAAGTAGGGTATTAGAATTCAAAATGATCATTATTAACTTGAAATCAACAACCTCTAAGTACTAGGCAAAATTTTCTGTCTTAATAGTAAAAATGACTTTTATGATAAGATCCATTATTGGAACTTAGATATATCATCCCATTCAATCAAAAGAAGACAATTCACTAACTCTGTATTTTAAGAGAAGGTTGTATCATTTCTCCCATTCAGATGAATGTAAAGTCATAAGCATATAGTTTAATGCTATTTTTTTTAAAATAAGAATTCCTTAGGTTTTAGAATCGTGGAATCAGGAGCTATTATGTTCCTTTCTTTCATTAAAAAAAAAAACTCCCATGTGCCACAGAGTGTGTTGAAGATAAAACAGTAGAAAACAATCTTAAAGGATTTATAAAAGGTGTTTATGTTTTAGAGTAATATTTTTCTTAAATGTTAGTTTTATAATTTATCTTGAATGGAATACAGTAGCTTTGGAATTTAATTAAATGACAGATAATTGTCTCCATCATAGAATGTTGTACATCTAAAAGTCAGTGGATGGCTAACCAGCTGAACAGCTAGGTTGTGATAATAAATGAAATATAATTCAACTGAAAATTCATTTTAAAAGAATTCTAACTTTCTGAGTCTTTAACTGAAGGCTTAGAAAAACAATTTTCCTATGAGAAATTGCAGCCTGGGGGTAACTAATTTCATTTCAGGTTCTCTTCATAAAAAGCCTCAAGGTATAGTTTTATGGTGAAACAAAACTGAAACTTTTGATGTATGATGTTATAAAAATGTATGAGACTTTAAAACATAATCTTTAAGTCTTGAAACATGTAGTAATATATTGGTTCCTTTTGTATTTAAAATTCTTTAATAGTTTTTAATGCAGTTTACTTTAACAGCACCGGGTATAACGATTTGGTAATAATTATTCAAATATTACCTCTAGCCAAGAAATTCCTTTCATATATACATTTTGTACTCCTTGTGTTAATGTGCACGAGAGCTCAGCTTAGGCAATTCTGAACACTATTAGCATCTCTTATTTGAAATGGGGCTTTAGAATACAAAAATATAATAATTTCCCTAAATAAAAAAAGATTAATTATGCAAACTGAGGAGAGAAATAAGGAGCAAGCAGGTGTAACACAGGCCCAGGAGGAGACAGGCATGTGTGCAAACGTACAATGACTCTCTATGTGATTAAGAAAGAAAAACAGAAGTCATGCATTTCATATTTCTAGAAGAGCAGTACTTTTAATCAAGTTGAGGAAATCCAGTACGTATCTGCATCCAGACTTTGTACATGGTCTAACTCTAGCCAAGGATTTAAAAATAGCTTATTCTATGGTCAGAATCATGTGATTTTCACCAACCGATATGCGCTGTTGGTGGAATTTTCCAACCAAGGCTTTTTATGTGAACCAAGGGGTTTAGGAGCTAAAGGAAAATGAGGCAGTTAAACCTCCGCATCTTAGTCACAGATTTTGTCATAATGACCATTAGCAGCAAAAAAGATTTCAATGGGCTCCAGCAACGCCAGTCAGAAGCCACTTCCCTTTGGGCTGGTAGAAGCAGGAGAAGGGATTCCCTGCAGAATTGAACTTGCTCCTTTAATGCCATTCCTTAAAAGAGGAGACAAGCATCTGCTTGGGGAAGAGGGTCTTGCCAATTTTTAGGGAGGGGTTGGTTCCACCCAATTTGAACATTTCTATTACTTGGTCTTTTTGGAACAGAGGCATCTGCCATCATTTACTTGTCATCAAGACTGTGTAAATTAGTTTGAATTTATTTAAGAGAAGGTTCTCTGCCATGGTTTTGTCTCTAAAACTGGCTACCAGTTGTGAACAATATTACTTTCTAAAAAAAAAAATTCTGAAAACCAAATTTGTTTTCAATTTACTGTAATTTTTTCATCGTGCCCCAATCTTGTAGGAAGGGAAAGTGAAATTGCCTCAACAACAGTGGGGATATTATGGTTGCAAAAATGAAGGAATTAACTATATTAAACTAAAGACACTTTAAAAATGGAAATGCACATTAATTTTTTTCCTGGGAGGCATGCCCAGAAATTTGAAGTAATAGCTTTATTATCTATTCTTCCGATAAAGTAACTTTAATTTAGAGCTGAAACTGCAATGTAAGAAAAATACTTCTTTCAAATTACGCTGGATGGAAAGAGTACCCCCAAAGCCACAGAGGTGAGAAAGCTATCTTGTTTTCTACTTCTCACTATAAAAAGAATGATTTTCCTCCTTTGTTTTAAGGATGCTAATACCTTCCTTCCCAAAGGAGAATGCTGTCCAGCGGAGAGAAGTTAATCAATTTACTTTCTTAACTGAAACACTTGGTTCTTCATTCTTACTCACTCTGGCCAAGAGTGTGTATTAATTGCTGTAAAACAATGATTTTCAAGTCTGTTAATCTGTAAATTAATTCAACACAACAAAAGGCCTTATGCCACCATTAAAATATTTCACTAAGATAAGAAAAGTAGAACTTCCTTTGATTATCTCTACTCATAAATGAGGTGATTCCTATTTTTTTGTCAATAATTATTACAAAGTTAATAGTACAATAGTACAATTTGCCTACAGTCAAATCATACATGAAACTTGACTGTCCCAAAATAAATATTTCCTACTTACAGGTTCAGCCCTGGGTCACACTGGCACTCTGTATGGCTTTTGTAAGAAAGCAATGCTACTTTAAATGAGTTAAAAAAAGAAAAATCCCCTGCAAAACAAAATATTAGAAATGGTGCCTTGAGATGGGTTTATCCAAGCATAAATATGATTGGAATAAACACTGATATCTGAATAAAGAAGAGTAAATAAGAATTTATAGGCAACATTCTTGAGTGAGTTTTTGGATGCAATTGTATCATATCATCTTGTTTAACCAGCCTAACAAACTTACAAAGTTTCTAACAAGAAATTAAATGTTAACACTATTAAGAATGCTGCCCAATGAAGTGGCAGTGGGTCTAGTTCTGTCTAAATATAATTGCCTTCCTCCTCTCATTCTTGTTTAGGACCTCTGAGATAGGGAGATTAGAAATAAGCAGAAAATACAAGATTGGCATATAAGAGATATTTAGAAAATGACAACAACAACAACAACAACAAAAAACCCTCTCCCTTTCCCAACGTTTTGGAAAAAATAAAACAGACAAGAATCCTAAGAGTTTACCCTCATAGAGATGATGGACCATCTATCCAATAATTTGCACATTTGTGATGTTGCTTATTTCATCATACAAAAGCGGACCAAACAAACACTTAGAGCCTATCAGATGACGTGCTGGGGAAAATAATACCTGTTCCTGCCCTTTAAGTGTTTGTCTTCAGTCTAAAAAGCACAGTCTAAAAAAGGATGAATTTCATCAGAAGGAGGACGGTTAGGAATACTGAAAGCAGAGCCACGTGCTTTGGATGCTCACAGAAAGCACAGTGACAGCGGGGGCTCAGGCTGATTGCTCAGCGACCTAGCAGTTGTCCCACCTTGCCATGGCTTCCTTGAGCACCTTGGGCACCATCAACTGTCTCCACACTTCATTTTTTTAAACTTTATTCTTTCTCTCTTGTTCAGTAGTTGCAAGAATATTGTGCAAATTGAGAAGATGTCTGTAAGTGCTTCAGGCTTCTTAAAAAATGTAAATAAGTACAAAAATAACTGTGGGGTCCTAAGCAATCCATACTGTCCTTTTGCATTTGACTAATAAAGAAAACAATCTCATCACTTAAAAGTATACAGCAGACACATTTGTGGTTTGGATTCAGGTTCTCACAGAAAATGCAAATGAGAAATCTGTTACATAAATAAATCAAAAACAGGCTGTAGTTTTTTACCAGTTAAACTAGAGTTTAGAATACATCTCTGTTAATTGTTTTGACCTGGGAGAACTATAATATTTGGGGTACAAACTACAAGATTCAAAGAGTGGGAAAGGACTTCTAGGAATTATTTCTATTAGAGGAGAAACAAGTTCAGGGTCAGGTGGCCTCCCAACACATCACTGAGTGCTGAAAGTGACAGTGACTGACATTTACTGTAGTCCAGGTATTTTGTTAAGTGTTTAAATGCAGTATCTGATTTAATCCTCATAACTGCCCTACAAGTTAAGTACTGCTATTGCCTCCATTTTGGAAAGGAGGAATGGAGGTTTAGGTAGTTTACTGACTTGCTACGGCCATGCAGCTAGTAAGGTCAGAAATAGCATTCGACCTCAGATCTGCCTGATTCTGTAACCTCTGCTCTTAAACACTATGCTGTGTTTTTCATTGTTCAGGTTACTTAGTAAATGGGAAAAGCTGGACTTTCTAGGTCTTTTGCTTCCTCTGCCTCCCTTTCTTCCCTCTTTCCCCAAAAATATTCCTCTAGGACGACACAAAATAATAGTACTTAACCTGATGGGTCACACTCATAAAAGAGACGATTGCTATTATTTTGTCAATCACTAGACAATAGCATATCACTTGTCAATAGTACAACCACTATTATAGAAGACTGCATGGAGCTGAACCAGACCTGTACCACTGTTCCAAAATAAAATTTTCCTGTTAGAGTCAACCCCCATGGTATAGACTCACTCTGATAACCTACTGGAAGATGTCCAGTTGCTATTTGGATAAGTGTGAGTTATTGGGCAAGTTAATGACATTGTTTTCTACTCTGAAATTCGAAAGCAGAATTGCGGACATCAGGAAGACACTGAAGGATCAGCCTTTCTACTGATAAAAGTGGATTGGAGAGTGTGGCTTGCACTCAAAAGCAAAACAGGCTTCTTAATACTTTGCTTTCATCATCACCCAAGCAAGCCCACCAACAAATCAATAAACAAACCGAAGCATTGGAGAATAAAGGGCTTTGGTCCACAAAATTCAAATCACCATCCTTTCAGAATATCCTCATTTTTATACCGTGCCCTTATTTCCACCCCACTCTGAAGGAGGGGCTGCTGACTTGACAGGGAAAGTTGGAAAGAGATTCAGCTGAACACAGGCAGCCTCTACTCCCTTTGACTCCTTCACTTAGAATTCACCTGCCGGTAGGCTCTGCTCTCTCCTCTCCTTTGCTTGGTAAGCCTGCTGGGGCAGAGGGTTCCTATCTCACTTTACTGCTAATAAAGCTGATATTTGCATCCCTGGCTACTTTGTCTGTCTTCCAAATGGTTCACAATGTAAACTGAAGAGAGTATTTGGCACTTTCTTCAAAAACTCCAGCAGCATCCAGGCTACACCAGGTACACATTCCATGGGGCAGAAGAGCTGTCAGAGAGATCAGTAGGTAGTCAGTTATCAGAGTTAGTCTCATGTCAAATCTTATGCCCTAAGACCAGTCAAGATTGATATTTGCTGTAAATATTGTTTCCCACTTGAAAATGCTCTCAGTTGATTTCCCAAAAGAATTGTGGAAAAGGCTCAGTACCTCAACCCTCTGGCTTTCCATCCCAAAAGGAAAACCCATCTGTTTTGCTAAGGGCCAAGTTCCAAGTGCCTCACAAAATCGATTTCACTGTGTATCTTTTATTTCTCTAACCCTTATCTTTCCTCTCACTGAATACCATTATTTGCATGTGTGTTTTGAATGTGGTAACCAGATACATTTAGAAAAAAATCTTGGTCTGGAAGCAGAGACAGGACACACTGTAAGTACAATTGGCAGCCCTGTGTTTCCAGCTCGCCACAAAGAACATACGGACTCTTTGTGCCTGACACTTTACACAATATGCTCCTCGGCTTTAAGAAAACATTATTTCATGTTCTTACTCTAATCAGTCTTGTCTGCCAGCCTCGAGAACTGAGAGGTTCATTGTTATATGCAGCTGTCATTTGTTCCATCTCAGGGCTCTCTCTGCCTTCAATATCTTTGTGGTATTTAGTGAAAGTAATTTTCAGTTGGAAATCTTCTGCCCTTTCAGTAAGTGCAAGTATAGCACTTCATCAATGGCCAAAGAATTCCGAGCTATCTGGGATGTATCAGGACAGTTGATAAAACCTCATGGAGCAACCTGTGATAGTACATCCCATCATAAATTAAAAAAAAAAAGGCAGAAAGGGCCTTTGTCAGTGTTTATCTGAAGCGCTTTTATTCTTTGCCCTTGATTTCCTCTTCAGAAAATTGATGCGCCCTTAAATTGAAGCAAGAGGCTTGACAGGTGATGGTTAGTGTGATAACTGCTCAGATTTCATCAGCCAGTGTTTTTCTGGTGGTGCAATTGTCGGAACTTTCAGCTAGATTACCTGTCATCCACTACATCAGATAAAAGAGGCAGAGTTGAAAGATGCAGTTTTGCCACTGTACCTTATAGGAAATGAAAAGTGCAGGTGTGGTCACAGTAGCGAGAAACAAGCACAATTATTTTCTAATCAGCCTATTTCTTTGAGAAAGTTGGTACCTAAATTGGCCACCATTGGGCAAAACCATGACTAAATTTGCATTGCTCAATTTACAAGAAAAGAATGAAAAGAACAGTCAGTTACACTGTAGGTAGTGCTGCAAGCTCTCCCTTCCTGATCCATTTTATTTGTTCCACAAAATGAAACTGTTGTAGTTTATTTTTAGATACAAGAAGAATGTTCCTATTTTGGATACATCTCAATATGCTGATGTTGAGTGTATATTTTGATCCACTGTTAAGCTGTTTGAAATGGGGAAGGGAGACATTATTCTACACAAAGTTTTACGGAAAAACTTTTCAGCTAGAAAGATTGGAAATAGCACATTTTGGAGGAATTGTGCAATATAGTCAGAATAATTTTGTGACAAATGTTTTTTCCAGATTTTAAAAGCAACATAGGGTATTAAATCAAAATAGGAAAGACTCTGGATAAATGTGTTTTTATTTGTGAGATTATATTGTGCACTGTTTCCTAAACATCTGATTATACAGAATGAGCTAATTTCATCCCTTTCAATCTGTCAGTTCTTCAGAAGAGGAGAGGTATTTGAATACAGCTGTCCCGTGACAAATGGAAATTTGTTTTACCTGGAAAGTAAGAGGGGCACCTTGCTTCTTGATAGGATGAGAGAGAACAATACACTGCAATTTTTTTTCCCCATTAGATAAGGCCTCTTAGGAGCCCCCCCTAGAAAAGACTAATTTTCAGAGTTTCCTACAATTGCCCATGATCATTTATTTTCCAGAGTCAAACTTAACGTCCAAATCTGGCTTTTCATAGCAAACGATTGTTTATTATTGGGACAAAGTAATGATTTTCTATAGCATGGTCCTACACACAGTTAGATCTTCCCATTTCGCTTCAACTGCACATATTCAGCAGAATAAATCTTACCAAGAAATGTTTATCCCCACATTTGTGGAGACTCCTATTCAGATGAGTTCAGTTTGTTAATTATTAATCATATAATATGGCCAGTTGATACTTATTTACCATGCCATTTCTAAAGTTTCCTTCCTTCCTTCCTCTCTCTCTCTCTCTCTCTCTTTTCATTTGGAGATAGTTTGCTATACTGGAAAGGAGGCAGAACTAGGGATACCACATAACATAATGGTTAAGTATTTGGGTGTTGCTTGGAGAAGAGTCTAAGGCCATATGCACCAAACTGGAAACCTTGTTCACCCCAAGAGGAGTGGTTGGAGAGAGGAGAAAGGCAGATTTTACTTACTTTTTCATTACATATCTCTGTATTATTGTACTTGAGTTACATTTGTAACTAAAAATTAATAATAAAATACTTTAAAAAACATTTTTAAAAACAAACGATCTGAGAAATGGAAAGCTTCGCTTTACATCCTGGCTCCTCCCTTCTCCAGCTGTGCACTTTGGGGCCAGTCATTGTTCTTCTTTGAGCCTCAACCTTCTCATCTGTAAGTGGCATTAATGATAATACCCAGGTTACAGAATGATTGTAAGAATTAAATTACATAATCCATGTGATGTTCTCCATACATGGGAAGTAACCAATAAACATCAGCTTTTTGGAATAAGGAGGCCCAAAGAGCTATTACTAGTTAGATATAAAAAGTGTTTCTGAAGTGAAAAATTTGAGCTTCTTTTCTTCTTTTTTCCTTATAAAGTGGGTCTATTAGAAAAGATGGCATCTGAGGCCCCTTTTCTAATTTTATGATTCCATTTAAAATATAGTTGGAAGAGTGCATGCATGTTGATTTCATGGAAAAAGACTCAAGTTGAGATCTTAGTCTACCATATATGTCCTCATCATAACCGTTAGGTTGAGTGTTATGTCCAGGAATAACATTTCTTTAGACAATCACAGCCCAGATGTGATGTTATAGTTGGTTCAGAGCTGGGAGGCACCTTTAGATTATACTTCCCATTAAAAAAAAAAAAACAAAAACTCTGCTTCAATCAAAATGAACAGCTTGCTATTTCTTCCTTGGCCAGGATCCCTTTTTTCATGTTTTTAAAGCACAAAGCCTCTAACCATTTAAGAAACCTAACGTATGCTCTCAATGATAGATTTCTAAGATATATGAAGTGAAAAAAAGCAATGTGCAAAACAGTGTATATAACCCTTTTGTTTCAGCAGAGAGAATATAAATGTATGTTCTATCTTGCATAATGATATTATTTACATAAAGAATTATGCAAACAAACTAATAAAATTTGTACTCTGCTTGGAAGGTTGTGGTAACTGACAAATGGGGGCAGTGGAAGAAGCAAACACTTTCACTGTAAATATTATAGTATGTCTTGATTTTTAAATTATCCAACAATGTTTTAAAAGGGTCTGCCTCTACCTCATTCAGCATTTTAGTACTTCAGTTATTAGCTGTTTATTTGTTTCAGGCATTCGGAGTTTGCATTTGCTTATTTTTTTCCTTGTTAGTGGTTTACTTTGTAAGATTTGGTCTCAGAGTAGAATCACTAAGAGAGCCTCTGCCCATAGCATTTTCCATGCATTGCAATATGGGGAGGATTGGCAGTCACAGGAGGAATGGTATTTTTGATGTGCTCTCTGCTCTATGGTCAGTGCTTTTTGGTAAACTGATACTTGCTGGGGTGGAGAAAAAGTTCCAGGACATAAAAATAATTGAGTTGTTGTTCAAGATCAACATGCTTTTGCTTTGAAAATGGGTTAAGTATTTCTGGAATACACATAGGGAAGTAACACTGGAAGTGGATTTAAAAAGAGAAAGAGAGAGACTTGAAGTAAGTAAAGAGGGAGAATGAGATGCCAGAGGCAGCAGATACAGGCAGATAGATGGGATCTAGGAAAGTCTAAAGAAACAACCCATCCAAAGGATAATGCAGGAAAAGGAAAGGACACTGATCAGCAGGGAAATACAGAAGACAAGAGGCTGTTAACACTGATTTATCTAGAGGTCATGACTGAGGAATAGCCCAAAGATCCCCAAGAGGTAGATGTGAATCATTAAGGCTGCACTATTGAGATGCCTTCATTTTATAGTCAAGGAAGGCAAGCCCCTAGGCTGTGAAGAGACAGTCTAGGCCCAAACCAAAACTACATCTGAGACTTCCAGCCTAGTGTTTTTGCTTTGTTTTGTTCTTTACTTGCATGTTTATTTTTGTTTAGTATCTCTTTCTAATTCTCCATCTTATTTCATTTGGATGCTCTCATTTTAACATGAATAATCACTGTATAAGTTTCCAGAAAATAAGAGAAGGGTGAGGAGGAGGGGGATGGAGGGAGATGGAGATTAAATCTTGTAAATGCAAGTGAAGTGATAACAGCAGGTAGTGGACATACATATGAAATAAACAAATAAAAAAAAATCATTTGTGCTGAAAGTGGGCCCAGAAGAGCTTGTTCTGGGAATGAAAGGTCAAAAGGTGCATGATCATGGCTCTGTACCCCTTTCATTCAAAAAATGATGACAAAGCATTTTAAAAAAAATCATCCTCTCTTATTGTCCATAATCCATAAAGAAAGGATTTTTGCTATATTATATGTACTTAGCTGCGGCTATCTTACAAAAATACTTTCAGAATATTTCTCAGTGTGCTTTTTTTAAGGCAAAGTTTTACCCCCAAATTGCTGTTTAATCAGTTTGTTCTTCAAATACATTTTTCTCTACAGTAGGCTAAACAGTGTTTGAAATTTTGTTCCAGAAATAGGAGGATAACACATGAATATGAACTCTTTCCTCCTGACAGTTGGAACAGAAATATGTTTTCTATCCCATTTCCTGAATCTCCATCACACAAAGGTTCACACCAAGGATATTTACAACCTTTAAATGTGATTTCACAGTAATATTGAATCCCTAAGAGCACTGACCAATTCCAAATAGTTGTAATGCAGACCATTTTGTTCATTTCTGGCTTAAGCCTCCGAAAAAACAGAACAAAACAGAAAAGATGCTACTCACCATAGCCACTTAATTTGCCATTCAAGAAAATATTTAACATTCTATATTTTTATTCTAAACTAAGTAAGTTCCAAATATCCTGAAGAATCAGGGGTACTTAGGAGAGATCACTTTTAGGGCTTTAAGGCAGAATTCACTCCTGCTCCTTCCCTGGAGTAAGATTAAGCTCTAAAGTAACATGGGAATTATTAAAAAAGAAACAAAAAAACAAAGCCCCTAACCTTTTATAAATGTAGAAAATCAGGTAAATACACTGACTTAAAATTTAGTCCCTTCCAATTTTGTGCCATCTACCAATTTTTTTTTTTTACAGGCTTGAGAGGACAATTGATTATGGTAACTGCAGACTGATCCTCATAAACATTCTCTCTATAGGAAGCTATAAGAAAGGTTGTGGACTTTCATTATCTCTGATGACATTATAAAATTACCCTTTTTACTTAATCAACAGAGAAACACATAAAACTGGGATCTCCTCTCTGCTAATCTCTTAGGTTCCACTTTTTCTGCTCCCTAAGTTTAATAATAGAGTACCTAATCTCTAAATTAAGTGATAAAGTTGATACTGTATATACATTATGTAATTATTAAGTCTTAAAAATCTTTCATACTTTCAATGATTTGTTAAAAAAATTTTAAACAGGAGACAGTCTGTTTCAGGAGCTGTCTGGTAAGCAGCTATTTCTTTGTTTAGCATGTTCCCCTCTGCCCACAACCTTCATCCACATTCCTAACTACTTTCCACCTCCCACCCCGAGTGCTGTGCTTATGACAAGTCTCTAAAGTTTGTGACAGTGTTTATTTGTGAGTAGGCTTCAGTTCTAAATTTTCAGAGTCAAAGAACAGACCCTGAGAAGGAATGATACAAGGTAGACCAGGATTTCCAAAGATCTAATTGCTGTCATGCCATTAATTCAAGGACATCTGTGATGATAGCTGCCATTTCGTGGGAGGCTACTGTAAGCCAAGCATTCAAAGACATCTAATCTTGGAATGACCCTGTGAAGTTGGTGCTCTTTTTCCATTTCACACATGGCATAAATGGGGTTTTGGGAGACTAGGTCAGTTGTGCCAAATAATGATAATAAAAACAATAAACTATTAAATATCAGAATTAGGGTTTGAGCTTGCATCTGCTGGAGTTCAAACTCCTGCTCTTTCTACTCTTACCATAGCTGCCATCTAAAGCCCAAGGCTCCTTTGATTCTCAAGGGACTTTTTGGACCTGTGGTTCCAGTTCAGGTAAACATGGAAATTTCTTTCTTGAGTACTTTCAAAAAAGATGAAATCATATTAGATATACTTTAGTGTCAATATGCTTTATCCTCATCCTTTTAAAATAATTAATATTAGAAATAGAAGATTGAACAGAAACCATAGTATTAAATTAGCTGGAATGTCATACTTCTTGATGATTATGTATATAAATTGGGGTCCACCCACCCATCCATCCATCTACCTGCCTATCCATTCACCTACCCATCCACCCATTTAACTAATCAAGAACTAATGGATCAGTTGCTATTCTAGTCAGTGGTCAGAACTTTCTTTTGGTCTCAAAGATTATATTCTAGATCAGCACTGCCCAATAAAAGCTTCTGTGAGGTGAAAACGTTCTATATGTGCTATTGAGAATAACGGAGGAATGGCATTTGGTTTAATTTTATTTTAAATTTTCTTGGTTTTATTTCACTTTAGTTAATTTAGACTTAAAGAGCCAACTATGGCTAGTGGTTACTGTATTGGATATCACAGTTCTAGAGGGTTTGAGGAGGTGGGGAGGCAAAATAAACAAATAAGCAAATTAATTTTTTTATTTTGGTGAGTGCTATAGAAAAGATAGGGTGACTTGGTGGAGGTGGGGGAGTGGTTACATTAATTAGGGTTGTCAGGTAAGTTTTCTTTGTATACATTCCAGCTAACGTATTCCTGAGTGAAGATGAGGAGGCAGACATGCCAAGAATAGGGGGAGGACATTCTAGATTAAAAGGAGCAAGTAAAAAGCCCTGTGGTGAGGAAGACTTTGGTGTGTTCAAGTTTCAGTAAGCATATCAATGCTAGTTAGATCTTGGTGAACAGAGAACAGAGAGCAAGTGACATGCAATGACATTGGGAAGTAGGAGGGACCAGATAATGTGAAATTTTGTGGGTTGTAGTAAAGGGTATGGATTTTATTCTAAGTGAAATCTAAATTTATACATAATATTTAAAAAAATTAATTTATCCTATAAAATACTTATGGGCAATGTTGACTTGTTTAAAGATGAAATGGGTAATAATTTGGAGCTTTATTATTTTCACGAGTTTTTCCTACAGTTTCATTCAAAATCTGCCCCATGCTAAAGAGCTGCTGGTGGTTATGAAATTGTCTTAAAGATTCAAAGATTCTTGTTCTCAAAAGACTGGAATTAATGATGGCAAACAATCTGCTTACATAGGCTATCCAAAGGGAGAGTGATAGAATTGAGGCATTTCATTTTTAATCTTTGGTGAAGTTAATTTTTAATACGTCTCAGGGTTAATTTGCACAATTATGAAACCCAGATATGAAAACCCTTTTCTAGGTGTGGCATGATTTGTCATCATCTGAAAATGTGACTTTTAAACACTTGGTCTATGGGCAGGTCCCAGTGGATAAGTCATCACATTAGAAAAACATATCATAAAAATAGTATACTCAAGTCATAGCAGAAACTCCTAGACTCTCTTCTAAGTCCTGAAAATGCTTCTTTACCTGAGAGTGGATTTTAAAGATATTACTTTTGAATTTACCAGATGATCTGAGCTACTGATGCTACTAATTCAGGACAGTATGTTTAGAAGTCACAGGTCCCCTTGGGCCAGCACATGAAAAAAGGGTCAACGGTAACCTCATCACCAAAGAAACTATTTTACCCACCATAGCTCTTTTGCCAAATAAAGTATAATTCATGTTACTATTAACTGGTTGAAGTGGTTGAAGATAATGCACACAAATTATGTATCATAAAATAGTGGGGAAAACTGCATAAATGTTACTTAAATAAGTAAATCACTAAATTATGTAGACAGTACAGATTACTAAAGCCCTTAAAACCCGTCTTTACTGTAGAAGTCACAGGCTTATATTCAACATCTTCAAATACAGACTTTTAATATTTACAAAGTCTTATTTTTAAATTATGTGAACTTTTCAATATTCATAGGGTGTTAATAGTTGTTTTCCTTATTTTAAAAAAACAACAAATTGTAAAACTAAACTGTCAAAGAAAATGAAGTTTCAAGTTCATATTTAGGACTCTTTTCTTATAATAGAAGGTCGGTTAGTACTTGAGATGTAAAGGGTGAGGCAGAGAGAGAGAGAATGGTTTCATTCTTAACCAAATTAGTTTGTGCTTATGAAGATGTCAGACCTTCATTTTACCCAATAAAACATTTTTGGTGTGGTAATGATGTTCTCCCTGGTGTATTTACATAAAACTAGAATGATACAATAATCCAGCTTTGTAAACAAATGCGGACCTGTGATTGTTTAAAACTTTTAAACCAAAAGCAAGGCACCGACATGGTTTTTGTCTTAAATGTAGAATAAATTGAGAAAATACATTGATGTTCTTTGTTTCAAACACATTTTGGAACCCAGCAGACCACATTCAACCTAGTTAAATGATCTGAATGGATTTAGGGGGAAGAGAAAGGAGTCTGTTCATTTTAATATACCTTCAGAAATATTTTACTTCTTGATGATGACAGCAGCTCTTGCTGACAACTATTAATACATTATAAACACCCCATCAGAGTTATATAAAAACATGTCAGTTTTAAAGAGAACATCTTTGACAGCAAATTTTCTGATTGTGAAACAGCTGTGCCTTCAGTACAATGCATTAAGTAGTTTATTCCTTTTAGATAGTTAAATTGTGCATGAAATGTTGCTGGCGCAAGGGCTCCAAATCTGGCCTGATTAGCGAACATCTGTTACATTGGAAAAATTCATGTCTACCCTAATTAGCTGTCAGGCTGATGTACATCAGGCCTGATGGTGAGGGATCCTGTGCTGTTTAAGTCAAACCAGGTTCCTCTCCTCTCCCGTCACCTGCCCTTTCAAAGCTCTTCCTCTCGTGTGTTGCTGTAATTAGAGATGGTTGGACATACAATGGAGCAGGCTACGGTCAGTTATAGTCCCATCTGTGCAATATTTTTATTCCCACCAAACTTGGGAGCCGAGAAATAAAGTAGTTCAACAGCAGTGAGGCTGTTAGACCTGTTAGGTCTATGACATTTGATCATCCTGGCCCCAAGATCTTCATTTGAAAGACTCTTAGAATCCTGAAGTCACCATCTGTGGTGACTGAAGGGTAATCTACAGCTTCTGAAGAATTGATCTTTGTTTTGTTTGTTTGAAATCGGGGTAGCTCTTAGCTGATTTTGAAACATAGCAGTGTACCATAGAAGTGACACACACGGTATGATCAGGTATTAAAAAGGAACAAAAGGAAAAGGAACAGAGTGCTTTGAAAGTGTAATTTTCATAGCTGAATATTTTGTGGTTATAGACAGCTACAGGAGGCAAGAAACCAAAAGATGTGATTCTATCACGTTTATGAGTCCAGTGTACACAGGGTTTTCCAATGTCAATAAAAACTTTCACTGACCTGTGGATGGGCACAAATTGTAACTTCCTGTTTGAACTAGCAGTAAACTGGAAAGTGCAGTTTGAAGTGTTCCTGAGCTGGTGAAATCCTCATTTGCTCTGTTACAGCCTTTTCTATAAGAGCTGCCCTGCCTGGGGCCAAGTTCAGATTCAGCCTGAAAGATTGAGGATATATAAGATTACAACATCAGATTTCATTAGAGTGTGATTTGACCCAGGAAGAATGAAAAATCAGCCCTTTTCTGACTTTATATCTTCCTTTCAAGATAATTCAAGTACAGGATTATTATTATTCCCAAGCATACATGAGGCATAATTATAAAGTATGCTAAAAATTCAGTAATTGAGGACATGCTTTATGAAATGCTTCATGTGTGAAGTTATAAATGGGAGAACTCATTTACCCAGAGCATTCAGGATTTTTAGGTGAACTCATGCAGGATCACATGTAGAATTCTGAATGTGTTTGTTATATAGCACTGTAGCCAAACTGGACTTGAATTTTCTGACATAATTGGGCATCCTCCCTGCCCCCCTCCCTCCCTCCATTCCTTTCTTCCTTCCTTCCTTCTTAGGCTTTTTCTTTAACCTTGAAATACTTTCCCTATCCATCCAAAGCTTACTTAATAACGCCGTTAAGTGTGGTCTCAAACACTAACTTTTCTATAATACTATCAACCTAGTTTAAAGGAAACGGCAAAGTTTAGTGAAATTACTATGTTTTATACTATGATTTTACTTGCATCATCTACCTCTTCTCAAAAACTGACATTTTGTACTTCTTTTATGGTGTTTGACATTTCTGATCTTTCATTTAAGTATTTGTATACCACAGAGTGCCTTTTATCTCTTATGGTAGACTATAAGCTAGTTGGAGACAGAAGCAATTCATTATTATGTATCCCAAAAAATGTAGTTCATAGTATGGGGCTCAATGCATGTTTTCTGAGTGAATATAATTTGGCTCAGATCAGCAGTAATCAAAAACAGTGATAGATCTCTGGGTGAAAGTGTCCACAAGAACTAAGCTCTGTGAGCCATGAGGACTCTCGGTATCTCCAGCTGCCTGGAGATGGCCACCACAAGCCAGCTGGGGGCTGAGAGAGGCTGGTTTCAGAGATTTTAGGTGTCTTATAGATACAGGATGGTCTTTGAAACATCTACCAGCATTCCACTAAAGTGAAGCATGGCCAAACTCCTTCTAATGGAGCCAAACAGAGTTCCTAAAGCATTCAGAATTGTCTGGTTGCCCTAGAGCCATAATCCCTGGGGGACACTGTGGGTCCTGCTGGTCTTGAACTGATCCCAGCTTGCTCAGGGCTTAGATTTGGGCTGCAGTCCTGCTTCGAGGTTCAGAGATGCTCTGGAAGAGATTGGGCTTCCGTCCGATTTCTTCTGTCCTCCTTCATTTTCCCACACCATTCTCCAGAGTTTTACACACTAGTTTATAGGTTTATCAAGAACCAAGAGTATAGGGAATACTATAAGAATAGAAATTTTATGCTTAATTTTGTGGATTTTAAAGAAACTAAACAATTCACACTTTAAAACAGATGCCAAGCTTTTGGAATTTTGTTCATTCTGCTTTGAAAACTGCTTTGTAGTAATTCACCAAAAGACAAAGAATTACAGTGTGAGTTCACTGACTTGAAAAGTAGCTTTTGAGTAATTTCTTTTCTTTCTGAAAACAAAGACATATTAAGAGTTTCTTGAGTTTTATTGCACATGAAAAAAATTTTAATAGGTTACGTTGCTCCTTTGAATGTAGTAGCTTTTTACCCATTTTTATCCCTGAACGCATGGTCTGCACTTGAAATGCATAGAAAACAAACTCAAGTGGAAGCTCTTGGATGCTCACCAGGTTAGATTCCCAACCGTCATCGCCATCATCATCACTCACAACCAAAACAACCACCACAATCATAATAACTGATGATCTTTATTTAAATATCTAGTATATGCTGCTTCCATGCAATTGTCTCACTGCTCACAGGCTCTGGAAGATTTATTATCTCCATTTTACAGGTGACAAAATTTGGACTCAGAGAGATTACGTGATTTGCTGAAGGCTACACAGCTAATAAATAGCAGAGCCAAAATTCAACCCGTGTCCTACCCCAAGGTGGTTGCATAACTGCCACTCCAGGAAACGTTTTTTTTTTCATATTTTAAACACTTATTATTTTATTTATAAGTATTTTTGCTTCATTGTCTTTTGAAAATATTTTGAAGAATATTTATTTGGATAAATGGCACTGTTTCTCAAAAGGGGCTATGATTTTTATGTACTTTGCTTGCTTGATGATAGCAAGTCCAATGGAGTCGTTTTACAAGAATTTACATGGTGTTTTATTCATGTTATTACATTTGATTGGGCAAGTCTAACCAATGTATATATGTAGTTCAACCCAAAGTAGGAGGAAACCTCTTCTTTGGGAAGTTCTATCTTTTAAATCCAGGTCTCTAAGGCCTGGATTCCAGTAAATTCTAATCCTCCTGTGAAACAGACCATGAGGACTCTAAGAGGAGACTTGAAAATAGTGTTGATGATTCTGACACTATCTGCTTTATGGTCATATAGTTGCTGTGTGTGATTTTGACTAACTTGATAAATAAAATCAAAGGCTTTTTCTGCAGTTAATAAAGAGTGATACAACAGAAATATTTACTATGCACTATGCCAGCAACTAAATTAACCAGTAATAATTGTTTTCGGTGGTACCAATCAACAGCTGAGAAAAAAAACCCACAGGTCATTACATTTAGCAAAATTAACCATAGTTTCTTCCCACCCTCCTGTATACCACTGCCTTCATCATGCTGTATTTCACACACACACACACACACACACACACACACACACACACACACACACACGGAAAAAAAAGATACACACACGGAAAAAAAAGATACAATTCTTCTCAGTGTTTGTTTCTCTGGAAGCAGTCTTACAAACTTTTGAGTATTTTGTATTGGTGAGATAGCAAATATCTTATTGCTATTCCAAGCCTGTAATTTCCTCTTGAGACTGCTGATGCCATCCTTTCATAGAGCCATCCCTGTCGTGTTGCAGATGGCAGCAGGAGGTCACTCCCTTCCTGGAGTGACTTATTCTCCAAGTCTGTTGGAGAACAGATGTCATGTGCAGAAAGCCGAGGCACACAGACCACCTAAAACTGGGAGGGAATCATTAGCTCCTGCTGCAAACTTCACCTTACATAAGATGTAGACCCTTCTAAGAGGACCGTACAGCTCCCACAGAGGCTAACCCCTCAATGTTAGCTCAGCAGTGAACGGCTTCCAAAAGAGCGAGCATGGCCATCTCTGGGCCCCGGTCCTCTGGGCGGTGCTCCCCATGTCGGGGGACGGCAGCATGGACGGCAGCCCTGGAGACCCTGTCAGCAGGTATTCCTTGCTGATGGTGATTCAGATGATCATGGCAGGAGGCCGCTGACAGACCTTCTCCCTGGAGTTGGCAGGCTTAGTTCATAGTATAGAGAGTAAGGTGCTTGCGGGGAGTAACTGTTGACAGAATGAAATGCCTCGTTAGTAATGACATGAGGGGACATCTGGGGAGGGATCCCAGAGTCATGGGTCCCCACAGCACATTAGGCCCCATAGTTATGGACAAATCTGGGTTCTGGAGGCCAAGTCTGAATTCCCTGTAAAGAAATGATTTTCTGCACATCTAGGAGTGAAAGATGAGCCCTAGTGTGCAGGAAAGGCTGATCGTGGATGGAGCGGCTGTTATCACAGCGGGTCTTTTCACCAAGTTCATGATCAAACTGTTGACTCTGAACTGTGAGCCTCACATACACGCACATGTCTGAGACTCCTCTTTCTTTGCTCCTGTGGAAATTATGGTGTCTAAACCCAAGCAAGGCAGGAATGTTCATGTGGGGAAACATCCAACTTTGTTCTTAAGCCAAAATGATCAGTTACTTCGCTCAGAACTGGAAGATGGGCCCACTCTAGACATAGCCCTAAAATAGCTCTCACAGTCAGCCAATCTAGAGATGAAAATTAAACTTAGATTTTCTGACACTCCACTTTTGTTTTCTCACCACGAGATCCTCCCAGTTCACTGAGAAATCATTAGGTTTACACTATAAGCCAATTCTCCTCGAAGCCTGACAAATTTATGGCTTCTCAAAACATGGACACCAAAGCAGAAGTTATCTATTATTTTCAAGGTGTCTAACTTTTATCTGGGAATACACTGATATAGATATGTGATGGCATCAGTAATTCCAGCCAGTCCTCAAGGGAATATCCACGGATGCTTTTTTGGAGCCCTCTCTAAGATAATAAAATAGATTCTGGTCAGACACACTGTACCTCACACAGTGTAACAGCTTTCGACATAAATCTGGAACATGATTTACATTTGAAAGCAACAGATCAATATTTGAGGAGGGATTATTTTTTATCAACTTGGCTCTAATTCTCTGAAATATAAAGTTATTTTTTAAATGTCAAGATCAACTACACCCACAATGGCATGGAATGGCTTTGTCGGAAAAAAAATTAAACGTAAATTTTGTGTTGACATAATCCAGGTTAAATCTAAAAAAGAAAAATACTTACTTTTGTAAAATGAGAGGCTATTTTATCACTCAGAGAATGTCACATCAATTGTAAAGCCATCAGCCCCAAGGTTTGGTGGTGATTGCTTCATATTTACTGTTAGTCCGGCAGTGGGGATGGTACTTTTACAGTCTTTGGACAGACTAGTGAGTGTGACATTTAAAGTGTTGATTTTTGCAGCACTTATGTTAATTGTTGTAATTTTCCTGATGAACCACCATTCTGGTTTCCTGATGCAGCCAAGATAGTTTTACATTTTCTATGCAGGGCCTCTTTGCCATTTGGTCTGTGTAGTGTCAGCTTCGAGTGCTACTGAAAGCAGACAAAATTGCAAGCAAATTGCATCAGATTGCCAACATTGTGAAAAGGTAAATTGCTTGCAAATCTATTTAAACCACTGCCCTATTTTCATCAGCTTCAGTACTTGGTATTCATGATTGCTTAATTGGCGACCTTTCCTATTGTGTAGTGCTTTATGGTGTAATGGAAAGCGATCTTTACCAAACCAATTACCCTTTTTTTCTCAGCACTACATTATTGCTGTGATTGCAACTGCCAGTCCTTTGTAAATGAACTTTCTGATTTCAATGATGTTTTTAAAATGTAAGATAGAAAAAAGTGGCATTCATATTGTGCGATGTTCTATTTTGAAGCCTCTTTGTAGCCACTATTGTCTGGGAAAATGGACTGAAGGGTTACACAGTACCTACAAATATCCATGTAACTATTATTAATATTATTATAATGTCCTCCTTTGTACTGCAGCTCAATTAGGAAAGGATAGGAGAAATATTTTGTCACCCTGTCAAGTGCACAGGAAGTGCATTTGAGGCTTCTTTTTTGACACATACATTATCTCTAGTAATAAGACGAGTTTTTTTTTAATAAGGAGTGGTGATGAAGATACAAAATCAGTTTAAATAAAATTCACATTGCTAGTTCGACAGCCACTCAACATTTTAAAAGGAGCCTAAAATGACTCAAATATTAAGACTTGGACTAACAGCTTAATTTTATAAAAGAAAGTTGTGAGCAATCTGAGAAGAATGAATTTTTAAGATCTCAGGTTCTGAATGTAGATGACAAAACACAGCAAAACATGACTATTCTATTCGTTCAGAGCTAAAAATATGTATAATACAGATATATAGCCTGAATTGTAACAGAACTAAGAAAGCCTCTTTTTCAAACATTCTCCTGAGAAATATTCTATCAAGTTAGTGTCCACATGAATTCTCATAAAGATGGGGCATAGAACTGTACTGAATCCTGTTTATGTATTTTTATGTGATTTAGAAGATTATATCATTACTCATAAGTGTATGTGCGGAAAGGGAGCTCCAAGTAATTTAGTCATTCCCTAATACAGTAAGTGGAAATGGATGCATCATTCTACCCCCTACAGTTAGAAACTCTATTGTCTGAGGGACATTTTGCAAAGATTTCTTTTGCTCTCCCCTCTCATTTAATTAGGAAAAAAATGGAGTTCAGACAAGGCTTGCCAATGATAATCAGGTGATTGTTGATTTTAGTACCTTTGATGTAATGTAATGATTTATTTACAGCACAGCATCCTATTCTTTGAAAGCAAAGAAATGTGTTTATTATCTGCTGCTTATGAAAGTGTTCATAACAACCAATTTCACTGTGATATTGAGGTCTAATACAGTTATTATTTTGTATCAGCCACATACATTCTTTTGGAACCGTTAGACCCATGGTTCGATTTCCCAGCTTTAAATGAGTGTCCTGCTAATTGGGAATGGCCCAGAAAAACTCTTACCTTGTGGAGAGACTTTTAAGACAATTTTATCTTGTTGATAAGGGGAAAACTCATGGATTAGCAAAGACTGCGTTGTTGCTGTTGGTGTTACTATAAGACTGTGAATGATCACTCTCACCATCCTTCTTTCTGGACCAGTACTGAGTCCTGGGATGGTGAAATGGGTAACAACCACAACAGCTAACACAGCCCAGGCTTATGACGTGTGAGGCACTGTGCAAGTACTTAAACTGACTCACATCATTTAACCCTCCCAAGAATCCTATCCAGAAGGTGCTATGTTTATTCCCATTTTATAGATAAGGCAACTGAGGCTGAGGAGGTTTAGAGACTGACACAGGGCATGCTGCATCTGGGGTGTGGGCAGTCTGGCTCCAGAGCCCATGTCCCACTGCCTGAAGAGTTTAGTTTCCCAGCTTCTACTGTTCCTTTTTCAAACTAATGAAGGAAAGCTAGTTGACAAACACTTACGTAGAGTCTAAATAGCTGATTTTCCAGAATACTTTAAGAATATTGAGGAAATAGAGTGTACCCAGAAGTCATTTAATCTTTCAATCTTTTCGTCTTTTTTTATATGGCATGGATTTGGCATTGATAGTCATGTTTTACACGCAAAACACAAGAAACTCAGATGTTCTGATTCAACTTTTGCATGCAGAAGGAAAACGTCTTATGAATGCCAATGCTCCCTAAGGGTCCTGCAACTATTTCTCCTTTTTTTTCTTCCTTTGGAAAAAGAGAGCTGAATACTGTAGGCATAGTGAACATCCAGCCAGTCCATCTTATCACCTCTGTTAAATTATGTACTCTAGACTTTGTTGCTGGGATTTGTTTGTTGATGTTCGGAACCATATCATTTTAATCCAAAGCTCTTTCAAAGTAACTGCAGTAAGGATAATTAACAGATTTCTTCCTGTAATGGGTGGGGGGGGGTTGGTGGAGGTGGTTTGGGGGCTGGAATGAGGTTGGGGAAATGGGAGTTGTTGGTTCCACTTCAAGTGATCTGCAAGTGAATTATGGCATGAATGAAATGTTCTTTGAGACTGTACATGAGACATTTGTCACACTGATTTCGGGGAAAAGCTAGGTGTTCTCTTGCTTGATATCCCAATCCCCACTCTGCCGTGGACAGCCGGTGGGAGGCTTGTGCCCATTCCCTAACCTTTAAATCACAGGTAACCGTATGTTCTCTCCAGGGGGTCAGAGATGAGGCCCAGTGATCAAAATGTTAGGAAAGCTTCGAAAAAGGCGAGAAGCTGGAGAGCATTCTATATCTTCCCCTTTGCACAGACCCCTATACTAATTTCTGGATTTACCACAAAGATTAATACAGGGTTGAAAGGTTGGTAGGGGGAATACTAGCTTAGAAAAGGATCATTTATATAAGAATTTATGATATGTTTATTTAGTAAATATCCTGAGTGAATTTAATATATTATTTCTTTTTTTAACTTTCTTTTTTATTGAGATATAGTCAGTTCACAATGTGTCAATTTCTGGTGTACAGCACAATGCTTGTCATACATGAATATACATATATTCATTATTATTTCATTTATAAAGAAAAAATAGTATATTTGAAGTTTTCAGGAACCTAGCTCTCCTGTTGTGTCCTTTGTGCTGCACTCCTGTTGCAGCTCCTTCCACTCCTGCAGGGCATGAGTCTCTGAGGATCACTTGTTTTCTCTCACCACATTCTCCTTCATAACAAACAGCATCCATTTACCCCAAACAAAAATCAGGAATAAACTAGATTGATCATGCAGGGACATACTGACTCCTCATGGATATTAAACTTTTTTTTTTAATTTGTATGATGCAGTGTGCTTTCATCATTGATAATAATGATACTAAGGAGGTGGAAATTCCCTGAGCTTACTTGGCGTTCATTCCTTCTCTATAAGAAGGTAAACTATGAAACCTCTCCACAAAAATAACCCACAACTCTTATTTCAAATTAATGAATGATTTTTCTGAGGTGCACCATCAGAAAGATTATACAATTTAAAAACAAGTGGAAATGGGATGCTGTAGAGTAGAAAGTAAAATTTATGAAACAGGATCAACAATCTGAGATAAAGGTTTAGTTCATTAGCTCTACGTATTTTAGGGAAAATGTGTCTATTTGATATGCTAGTAATAATAATCATGTTTAACATTTATTTAGGGTTTATTATGAGCCAGGAACTGCACTAAGTATGTGACATCTATTAATCCATTTAAGGGTCTCAGTAACTCTATGAGGTAAATACTGTTACCATCCCTGTTTCACAAATGAGGAATCTGAGATTCAGAGAGATTAAGCAGCATTTCTAAACTGGTTTATAAGTGGTGGATCTGAGATTCTAATAGGGATAGTCTGGCAGTCATAACTGGCTTCCAACTGAACAAGAAGAAGGAGGAGAAGCAGTAGGGGAAAGAGGAGAGGGAAGGGAGGGAAGGGAAAGGAAGGGTGCATTTTAGAAATTAAGAAAACCGACAAGGGCTGTGTTATCATTAATAAGCCCCCAAGTACTTGATCATGCACAGTAGGATTTAGACCTCCCTAGAGGTTTCTGTGAGGTCCTTCTTACTGTACATCCTCGCCTGTGAATTAATATAATTATTGACTTTACGGTGTTTTCTTCAGTTGACTCTTGATCAATTGAAAGATTCCTTACATTTCGGCTTCTGGGTGGCAAATGTTATTGCCAATCACAAGATGGTGTAGAAGATGGTATTGGTATCTCAACAGAAGCAAATTTCCACCCAACAAGAAGCTATTGATGGAGACCTCCACAAAGAAATACATCCCCTTCTCTCTCTTAAGAAGGATTTTTCAAGGGCTCATCTTAAGTAAGCTGAGCAGCAGAGAGAGAGAAATGGCAAGACTCAGCAGAGAGAATGGTGTTAAAATTCAGGGACATGAACCCCAAGACAAATTTAACTTAACTGCTTCTGCCTAGGTCCTGAATGATACAAACACTCATTCTGTTTAACATGTACCATACAAGAGGATCTTTAAGGAGAGAAGTTTTTGAGATGCCTTCCACTCATGCTTAGCTATTTGGGAAGCCATTCTAAAACTAAAATGGACAATGTGTTTTCTCACATCCAAAAATGTGTGTGAACCAGAGTGATGATTTCTCAGCAAGGAGAATCTTCAATCTTGGAGGCATGGGTGGAGGAATCCTTTCAGTCATTCCGTGAACATTTGCTGAGTACTTTTCATGAGTTCAACATTGTGGGGACACATAATGAGAGTCACAGCTCCTCTCTAAGAGCCTTGTATTCTGGTGGCGTGCCTTAGATTCAGCTACAAAGACACTTCTTTTAGAATGCAGCGCTATTTAGAAGAAAGAATTTTCTTTTAATTAAATAAGTCAGTCTGAGAACAATCTATGTTTAAATGGCAGTGGGAAAAAGCAGAAAGTCGCAGACCCAGGAATAGAATTTCGCATTAAATGAAGACTCGCCTTACCTAGTATGGTTTATCATAAAAAGTATGCCAATACATTTAACATGTTAAATTTCATATGGCAATATTTATTTTACTTATCATTTTAATAGATTCAAGGGAAATTTCATAATAATAATTTGTTTAAGAATATAGTTAACTTTGAACCCTAAACTATATTTTGACATTCAATGAATATTTAAAATTTCAACTGGCCTGTGTCTTAAAGCACTTGCAATTTAGGTTAATATTTCTAAAATAAAAGATTAAGACTTTCTTCCTCTTGATAACCTTCTAATATGAAACACTGAATGCTTTCATTACTTTAGGATGAAATTATCTTATTTTGGTTTATTTATGAATGTGAGATAGACCTTTTACAGCACTCTTTCTAAGTAATATCATATTAGTCTTCATGGAGTGTTGCGTTTTTACAGACTTGCTGACATTTTAAAAAATATCTATTTTAGGGGTATCTTACCAACTTAGAGCATTTTAATGAGCAACTCACTATTTGAAAACAGAACATTTTTTAAATGAACCCGGTAGTCAGGCGTGCTGAGCAGTGCTGTTTCTGGAACCCTGAGCACCGTATAACTCATGAGTCTGGCCACCACGAGACTGAGCATGAAATGTCACATCAAAGACCTCCATGGCCTGAGGATCAGAGATGCAAGGGCAAAAGAGAATGCACAAGGCAGGCGGAGTTCTTGCCAGTGTATTCGGAGACTTGATGGAGTTTCTGCAGGCCAGGGACCTTTGCAGTTGCTGCTCACTCTGGAAATAACAGGCTCCTCTGGTCACAGCTGCAATATTAGAGGCGTGATCCCTGAAAGACCCAGGGATACCTTGTAATCAGCGGCCTGGACCTTGAGGCGGTGCTGGCTTCATGGACTTGCAATCTGCGCCGTCTCACACAGGGCCCTGTGCTTAAAAGGATTCCATGCTTGGCTTAGTGTTCTGCAGTCACTGTTCTGAAATTCTTCATAATTTTTGAACAAGAATCTCTTTATTTTCATTGTTTAGCTGATCCCAACAGGAGGTTTATTTTAAATTAAGGCCATCTCATTCTAAGAAAGCCATTGACAGCATCCAGGATGGAGGAAAGTCTAGAAATTATCACAGGGGAACTGGTAAAGAAATGAGGAATGGCTAATGGGCAAAAATATAACGCGATCAAGGGATAATGCTTTATGGCTCTCTTGATCTAGTAGAACTAGAAATGGTTACCTAACGAAGGAATGAGAGCTCGTGGCTCTGTTATTGGCGTCTTCGTCTTAGAATAATGGCAAAGGGGTTCCTATGTATCACTGGTGTTTGAGTTTTTTTGATTATGACCCACAGTAAGAAATACATTTTATTCATGATCTTATATATATGTATATGTACATATGTGTGTGTGTATGTACATATATATTTTTTTTTACACATTTATATACAAGTTTCATGAAATAACTCTTACCTTTATCCCACATGGTATGCATTCTGGTAGTTTCTGGTTTTTCTTTTTCATTAAAAATATATGCTGGCTGCTTCCCACTGAATCAATCTGTTGATCAACTAATGGATCATAGTCCACAATTTGAAAAACTTTGTTATGCAGCATGAGGGGTTGCGTTTGATAGCCCTTTACGTTTTTCTAGCTCTAAGATTATAATTTTCAAAAGCTAAAAATTGCAGATTACTCCACAGGTGGCTAAGTTTTTGCCTAAGCAATTGAATGACAAAGTGCAAAGAGCCCTAGATGAATTCTTAGGAGACCTGGGTTTGAACTCTTGGTGTCTACTATTTTAACACCTTAAACAAGTCTATTTATTACTCTTTCTCAATAACCCTATCTGAGAGAGAAAAGATTTTTTTAACCCAGAGAGTTTCTTCCTTTAATAACAAATAGCAGAATGCTACCATCTCCCAAAATAAAAAATATTTATAGTATATAAAACAGTTCAAAGTGGAACTGTTACAGTGGAATCTGAGGGGGAGGGTCAGAGTCTTATTATCCATCACTCTCCACTCTTCCCTGTAACTCCCATCCAAAGAGCTGTAGGACTCTAGTGGACAGAGTGTGAAAGCCACTCTACTCATTGACTGAATCTTAAACTTTGATCTGGGGACTGCTGGTGAGCCAGCAGTAGGGGTCAGAAGTGAAACCAAAGAGTCCATGTCTTTCTGTGTTTCTCTCAGTTCAATGTTTTACTGTCAACAGAGTGCAGACACAGCAGAAGGAAGCTCTGTCTGTCTGTCCAGTTCCCTGCTTTTTCTTCAACATCTAGCCCAGTACCTAGTATATACCAGGTACTCAATACATAGGTATTGAACAAGTAAGTCACTTTTAAAAATGTATCAAAGTAAAAAGTGTTCAGTGGGGGGTTACTTATGAAAATTCTTAATTGGTTAACAGATAGAGATTTTAAGACTCAGGGGTCATACCTTATCAGGTTCTTTTTAGTAATACTTATTTTTGTTGTGAGATTGGACATTGTTATCTTCATTTCGTAGATAAGAATACCAGGCCCTTACGAAATTCAGTGTCTTCTTGAAAGTGACCTAGCTATTTGCAGGCAGGAATTATAATCCATAGCTACTGAATGTCTGATCTGTTTACTTGTGAGCTCTAGAAGGAACCTCCATGAGGACATCCTAGTATTCAGCGAGTGAATGGAGTGCATCTTAGGTTGTGACTTTGTAGAGCCCTTTAAAACACTGGTATTTTGTTGAATGGTGTAATTGATAAAAAGAAACTTGCACTGGGCCCATCCCCTGCTTCTATAGGCTCACCTATTTCACTCCTGAATATGACAGCCTCACTGTTAGTAGCAATTTGTTTCATAATATTGTGGTATGATTGAAAGCAGATAGGAAAGAAATAGGTCATATGGATTTTTTTTTCCCCTTAATGGAATTACTACTCAGAAAAAATGTGGTGCTTTGGTTGGGTAAATCCTTATCATACCAAGTGAGCTCTTCAAAATGTTATGTCCCATTTGTATCACTAACTATATTTTTAAGATGACAAGAGATGAATGAAATATAAAGCTTATGGTTACACAGGGTACTCATCTTCATGCACAACTTCAGCATTAATGTAACCTTTAAAATGTAACCTTTAAAAAGCACAGTAGTTATCAGCAGCATGACCCATATCAAACTGGAACTGCCTGTCAAGCCTTGCTCATTTGATGCATGAAAGTTCTATATTTTCTTTCATAGGCATACGTTATAGTACCTTTACTTTGGCCCGCACAGCATGCCAATGCAGAATTTCCATAATTGTAAATTCTGAGCCACGAGTATAACTGCTGGCATCTATCTGTTTAGATGGCTCAGGATACCCAGATGCTTTGAAATTGTTTCTTACTTAAAATGAAATCAGAACATTCTTTCAACTAACATGAACATCTTTAAACTAAGTTTGAGCATTCGTATTACTTTCCTTTAATACAATTTAGGATTGTTATAAATGTACTTAGAACCTCCTTAAATTTGGAAGGATATTTTATTTGACTTCATGCATATGCTGAACAAAAGCCAGTTAACCAGTTTTGACATGGCAAACAATATTTTCTATCCCAAGCCTCAAAATAAAAACTGCTCAGGGTACCAAAACACATCAGAATAGCAAAATACTCTAAGTGAAGAGGGCCAGAAAAACACCATTTTCGCTATTGAATAAAGTAAATTAACTTTGAACAACATGAAATTGCCAGCTTTCAACCATTTTTGACCCATAAAAGTGGCAGTTTTATATATTTCAATCTATATTTCTAGGCACTTTTTGCTTGTTCTACTGTTTTGGTCTCCCCAGGAAGTTGGAGTTGCCCCTAAAGTGGAAAGAAAACAGGGAGTTCAAATATTCTCAATGGATATCACCTTGCCTTCACAGGAAGTCAAAATACTTAAACAGATACTTGGTAGATCTGTTTCTCAGACCTTCAGTTATTCCTGAAAGAAAGAGTCCCTCTGTCCTGAAAGACAGAATCCCTTAAAAAAATTATCAACAATTTCTTTCACCAAATATTTTTACTTTCTAGGAAGTACACTGGGGAAATAAGATTACAGGCAAAGCTTAGTCTACAGTGTTAATAGTTTATAATACTAAAGTTTGAATATACCCTCAAAGATCAGTATTAGGAGTTGGGTTAGATAAAGTATAGCCCTTCAGTAATAAAAAATAAATAAATAAAAGAATATATTTATCAAATGGGAAAGATGTTGACAAAAAATTATTTACTTTAAAAAGATGTGAAGTAGCTTCACATTATTATCTTATTAAAACATAAATATAGACATATGCAAACATAGACATATTTAAACACATGTAAACATAATGCATAAAAATACCAGGATTACATACACTATTGTCAGTGATTATTTCCTGGTATAAGGTTAAGATTTACAGATGCTTTTGAGATCTTATTTTTCTTTACCTGTATTTTCTACAGTGAACACATTTAATTGCATGATAAGAAAAAAAGACTAAAAATAAAATAACACCAAGAATATTTAGTCTATTATTCCATTCATTTTCAGAAAACATCTGATTTGCAAGTTAAGGCAATTCCTGAGTATTTCATCATGGGGGACCACAGCACAGACAAAATCAAATGAAACGTTATCCATATGGTAGTTTCCCTGTAAGTTCAGGAGAGTCTGAATCACCAAGAGAATAAAGAACAAGAGAGGCAGAGAGATGAAAAGCAAACCTCTGGGAAAGGGCTTACAGCAAATTAGTGAATTTAGGTAGTTTTCTACATCTCTTGTGCTTTTTAAATCCACCCACTTGGATTGTTTACCTTATACCAGTCAGTAGTAATTAAGTTGCTAAAGAAGGCAAACAAACGTAATTGGTAAACACGAAACATTTAACCTGGGAGGAAATTAAGTGGGGTTAGTTGAACTTAGTTTAGGAAATATTTTGGAAGCATTATTTCTTCTGCTAGCTCTTGCTACAGAAAGAATGCTTTAATGGCCAAAAGGCACAGTAAACCATTAGAACCTCATTCTGAAAAGACAATATATAGATCAAATTGATAAAATAATGATTTCATAAGACAAATGAACATAATAGGACAAATGAATATGGCAATAGAATTTTTATGAGAAAGGTAGTGAACATATGTAAATATCTCATAGGATGAAAATAAAAATAGGCTCCAGTAGCTGACTCACGCTAAGAACACATGTAGTTCTCAATATACATTTATGAGCTGAATTTTTTAAAAAAATGAATAAATTAATATAACTTCATCTCATCACCTTATGGACCAGATCTTTTTACTTTATACACAGTAGCACTGAGTTAAACTAGGCATGAGCATATGCTTCATAGCAAAATATTAAATTTTGTGACTGGGCTCTGGTTATGTTAACCTTAGGATGCCAATTTATCAGTTCAGTAGTTCTTTCTCCTATGCAACTTCAGACTTAATTCAGAAGTTAAAAAATGAAACATATATACACTATAGAGTACATAAATATGTAAGAAAGAACCCAAAAGCCATAAAGTCACAATGAAAAAGAAACTGTCAAGCATTCATTATTTCAGAGTATTTACTACAAACAATGTAGTTTTCATTAATATAGTATGAATTGATTTTCACAAAGGAAATGCAGAGAAAAAGATTAACTCATTTACCATTTGGCTGGGAAAATGAAAACATCTGTGTATTTCTTTTACAAAAGTGAAAAGCTTAGAGGCAAAATACATACTTGCCTTTATTTGCCTGTATACTCGTGAATTGTTCAGTATCATTGTTTCATGAGTATGCAATTCATCTGGTATCTAAACAAGCTAAAGCATGATTTAGGTGGCAGTGGTAGCAGTCTGCAGAAATCAGTCTTCATTCTCAAGGTGTGTCCATGTTGTAGCATGTGTCAGAATTTTATTCCTTTTTTTAAGGCTGAATAATATTCCATTTTATGCATATACTATTCTTTGCTTATATATTCATCCATTGGTGGATGCTTGGTTGCTTCCCTGTTTTAGCTACTGTAAATAATGCTGCTATGAGCATAGGTATACTACTATCTGTTTGAGTTTCTGCTTTCAATTCTTTTGGGTTTTTCAGAAATGAAATTGCTGGATCACATGGTAATTCTATTCTTAATTTTTTGAGGAGCCACCATACTATTTTCCACAGCAGCTGCACCATTTTACAATTTTGCCAATAGTGTAATTTCTCTGTATCTTTCCCAACACTTCTTACTGTCTGTTTTTGTTTGGGGTTTTTTCTTTGGCTAGTAACCATTCTAATGAATAATACCTGGAAACTTATCATGGTATCTCTTTTTGCTAAATGAGAATAAACCAGTCACAAAAACATAAATACTACATGATTCCATTTAGACACAGTCAAAATCATAGAGACAGAAAGTAGAGTAGTGATTGGCAGGGGCTGCTGGGGGGGAATGGGTAATTATTGTTTAATAGGTATATAGTTTCCATTTTACAAGATGAAAAGAAAGAGTTCTGTGGATGGATGGTGGTAATGGTGGCACAACAATGTGAATGTACTTAACACTACTGAAATAGTTAAAGTGGTAAATTTTATATTATATGTTTTTTTTTACCACAATTATAAGTGAATGAATGAATGTAAGAACACCACCAAGTTAAAAGGATCAATCCTCATGTATAAGAAGAAATTGAAGCAAGATCAGTGAGTTACATGACTGAAAGTTGCATCATAACAAAAGTACTGGTTACCTAACCATCATTTTGGAATGATAACATAATGATGTTTGGTTATTTGAAACTGAACACTTAAGGAAGGGAGACTGAGTCTCCAAGCCTCATGAATCTAAAGGTAATAGACACCATTATTGTTGTGCCATCCATTTTATGACCATTAATTTTATTCCAGATAGTAGTAGACTTTAAAATATTGTTATACATTTAACATATATTCAAGTATACTGTTGAGATCTTGTGTTAATAATAAAAAATGAAACAGCTAAGAATTCAAAATGGAATTGTTACTTTATAAATCAGACTCATTCATTCAATAAATGTTTATTGAATCCATACCATGTAAGTGCTAGACAATTATTACTTATTAGTTTCATTCTTAAAGCAAACTTCCAAATGTGAAATCTACTAGCGCAGCTGGTTTTCAAAATAAGAATGAATTTGGGAAGCAAGCCTCTTGAATTCTTAACTCTCTTCAAAATTGTCATATAACTTATATCCACTTATTTACGTTTAAGAGTTTATAAGTCACTTTTACTGTATAATATACTCAGTAAATGTACATGATTGAGTTTGAGGTTCTCAAATTATCTGAGTTGTTGCCTGGGAACTAAATCTAAGTTCACTCACCTTCAGGTAGAATAATTTGTAATATTCTAGAGAACAAGAGAAGGGAAAAACTCTGCCGCAGTCAAAGAAATGGGAATTCCTCTTCCAGTCTTTGCTTTCAGAAACCATTGTTGCCACTAGGTGACTCTTTTTTGAATTTGAAAAGGAGTCGGTAATGTAATGAAGATATTTGCATGCAGAGTAGGAAACAGCACTAAACTGGGGTGTGGAATGGAGACTACAAAAGTCTGGTACACATAACAGAACTCTCAGTCAGATGAAAAGTATACAATAACAGACCTGCATAAGTTACAATTCTAAATTCAGAAAAGAAAAAGAGAAAAAGTTAAAAAGACAAAAGATCTATAGGGCCACTTCTTAACCCTATTGCATAGAGAAACCTTTTAAAGTTTCTACTGCATGATTCTTTTTTTTTTTAATTGAAGTATACTCAGTTTACCAATGTCAATTTCTGTTGTATAGCATAATGTTTCAGTCATACATAAGCATACATGTATTCATTTTTATATTCTTTTTCATTATAGGTTACTACAAGATATTGAATATAGTTCCCTGTGCCAGATAGAAGAAACTTGTTGTTTATCTATTTTATATATAGTAGTTAATCTTTGCACATCTTGAACTCCCAATTTATCCTTGCCCATCCCTTTTCCCCCTGGTAACCATAAGTTTGTTACTATGTTTGTGAGTCTGTTTCTGTTTTACAAAACAGTTCATTTGTGTCTTTTTTTTTTCTGTTTTTACATTCCACATATGAGTGATATCATATGGTATTTTTCTTTCTCTTTCTGGCTTACTTCACTTAGAATGACAATTTCTAGGTCCATCCATGTTGCTGCAAATAGCATTATTTTATTCTTTTTTATGGCTGAGTAGTATTCCATCATTTAAATATACCACAACTTCTTTACCCAGTCATCTGTTGATGGATATTTAGGTTGTTTCCATGTCTTGGCTATTGTATATAGTGCTGCTCTGAACATTGGAGTGCATGCATCTTTTTGAACTAGAGTTCCCTCTGGATAAGTGTCCAGGAGTGAGATTGCTGGATCATATGGTAAGTCAATTTTTAGTTTTTTGAGAAATCTTCATACCATTTTCCATAATGGCGGTACCAAACTACATTCCTACCAACAGTGTAGGAGGGATCGCTTTTCTCTCCAGCATTTACCATTAGCAGACTTTTGAATGATGGCCATTCTGACTGGTGTGAGGTGATATCTCACTGTAGTTTTGATTTGCATATCTAATACTGATAATTATCAATACTAAGCATTTTTTCATGTGCCTATTAGCCATTTGTATGTCTTCCTTGGAGAATTGCTTGTGTAGGTCTTCTATCCATTTTTGGATTGGGTTGTTTTGTTGTTGTTTTTGTTGTTGTTGTTAAGTTATATAAGCTATTATATATTCTGGAAATTAAGCCCTTGTCAGTTACATCATTTGCAAATATTTTCTCCCATTCTGTAAGTTGTCATTTCGTTTTGCTTATAGTTTTCTTTGCTGTGCAAAAGCTTATATTTAATTAGGTCCCATTTGTTTATTTTTGCTTTTATTTCTATTGCTAGGATAGACTGCCCTAGGAGAACATTGCTAAGATTTATGTCAGAAATGTTTTGCCTATGTTTTCTTCTAAGACGTTTATAGTGTCTGTCTTATATTTAAGTCTTTAAGCCATTTTGAGTTTATTTTTGTGTGTGGAGTGAGGGAGTGTTCTAACTTCATTGATTTACAAGTGGCTGTCCAGTTTTCCCAATACCACTTGCTGAAAAGACTGTCTTTTCTCCATTGTATATTCTTACCTCCTTTGTCGAAGATTAATTGATGGCAAGTCTGTGTGTTTATTTTTAGGTTCTCTGTTCTGTTCCATTGATCCTTATGTCTGTTTTTGTGCCAGTATCATCCTGTTTTGTAGCTCTGTATTATTGTCTGAAGTCTGGGAGGGTTATTCCTCCAGCTTCATTCTTTTTCTTCAGTATTGCTTTGGCAATTCTGGGTCTTTTGCGATTCCTTGTAAAGTTTAGGATTATTTGTTATAGTTCTGTGAAAAATGTCCTGGGTAATTTGATAGGGATCACATTAACAATATTAATTCTTCCAATCTAAGAGCATAGGATATCTTTCCATTTCTTTAAGTCATCTTGAATTTCCTTAATCAATATTTTATAGTTCTCTGCATATAGTTCTTTCACTTCTTGGTCAGATTCATTCCTAAGTATTCTATTGTTTTGGATGCTATTTTAAGAGATTTGTTTCTTTACTTTCTTTTTCTGATATTTCATTGTTAGTGTAAAGAAATGCAACTGATTTCCAGATGTTAATCTTATATCCTCCTACCTTGCCAAATTCTTTTATCATCTCTAGTGGTTTTTGTGTGGAACCTTTAGAGTTTTCTTTGTATACTATCATGTCATCTGCATATAGTGACAGTTTTACCTCTTCTCTTCCAGTTTGGATCCCTTTTATTTCTTTTTCTTGCCTGATTGCTATGGATAGGACTTCCAATACTATGTTGAATGAAAGTGGTGAGAGTGGTCTTCCTTGTCTTGTTCCGGATTTTTAGCAGGAAGGCTTTCAACTTTTCATTCTTGACTATTATGCTGGCTGTGGGTTTGTCACAAGTAGCTTTTATTATGTTGAGATATGTTCCCTTTATACCCACTTTGGTAAGAGTTTTTATCATAAATGGGTGTTGAATTTCATCAAATGCTTATTCTGCATCTATCAAGGTGGTCATGTATTTTTGTTCTTTCTTTTGTTGATGTGATGTATCATATTGATTGATTTGAGCATGTTGAACCATCTCTTGTATCCTTGGGATGAATCCAACTTGATCATAGTGTATGATCTTTTTTATGTGCTGTCAGATTCTGTTTGCTAATATTTTGTTGAGGATTTTTGCATCTATGTTCATCAATGATAGTGACCTGTAATTTTCTTTTTCAGTAGTGTCTTTGTCTGGTTTTGGCATCAGGATGAGTGTGGATTCATAGAATGAGTTTGGGAGTATTTGCTTCTCTTCAGTCTTTTGGAAGAGTTTGAGAAGGATTGGTGTGAGTTCTTCTTTTTATGTTTGGTAGAATTCCCCAGTGAAGCCATCTGGTCCTGGACTTTTGTTTGCAGGGAGGTTTTTTATTGCTGATTCTATTTCACTTCTAGGGACTGCTCTATTCAAATTATCTATTTCTTCATGATTGGTGAGCTGTATGTTTCTAGAAACTTGTCTGTTTCTTCTAGGTTATCCAGTTTGTTTCCATATAGTTGTTCAGAGTATTCTTTTATGTTTTTTTTACATTTCTGTGGTGTTGGTTGTAATTTTTCCATTTTCCTTTCTTATTTATTTGTGCCCTCTCTCTTTTGTTTTTGGTGAGCCTGGCCAAAAGTTTGTTGATTTTGTTTACTCTTTCAAAAAAAATCCAGCTCTTGGTTTGATTTATTTTTTTTCTATTTTTTAATCTCTATTTTATTTATTTCCTCCCTGATCTTTTATTATTTCTTTCCTTCTGCTGACTTTAGATTTGTTTGTTCTTCTTTTTCTAATTCTCTTAGGTGATAGGTTAGGTTGTTTATTTGAGATTGTTCTTATATTTTTGAGGAAGGCTTGTATTGCTATGAACTTCCCTCTTAGGATTGCTTTTGCTGTATCCCATAGATTTTGTGTTGTTGTATTTTCATTGTTGTTCATATAGGGCATATTTACATCAAGAAATTTAGACTTAACCTGGAAGGATACCAGCTAGTTATCAGAATATCCACCCTAAGGCAGAAAATAACTTGAAGCAGTTTGGGAGACCTCCCTGAAAGCAATGATCAACTTATTTCACTATATTATAATATTTAGATCTAGATAATTTTTCCATTTTGCTAATTTTGAAATCTTCCTTCAGATTTGATGAAGAGATCTAGCAATTTAGATGCTATTCTAAGCACTTAATGTGTTAACTCATTTGATCCTCACTATAAGCTTAAAGTGTAGGTGTCATTATCCTGTTTTACAGTAGACAATACCTGGCACAGCCAAGCTCAGCAACTTGCCCAAAGTTAAATCACAAGAAAGAGGTGGAGCTAAGTGCTGAATCGAATCATTATGGTTTCAGAGTCTGGGCGTCCAACCACTGCACTCCCTCACCTCACCTTCTCAGAGATCAGGGGCCTTTTACCTTTACCTAGAACAAGCACAACAAAATTACTCATAGGGAGAAAAATGAGTATTTATAAAATTTGAGCAGGAGAAGCTAATCTGTCCAGATAAAGAAAGCATTTAGGGAGACATAAATGTAGCAAACCCACCTGGAGATGAAAGCTCAATCATCCCTTGCCGGAACTATCTCAACCGTGTCCTTGTTGCCTCTTCAATGAGTTGCCTAAGGGAGCCATCCAGTTTTGATGCTTTTGCTGGAGTTATTATTCTGGGAAACAGTCATGCTCAGTTCCTGCTAAACGGGTTCTGTGTGTGTGTGCGCATGTGCATGTATGTAAGTGCATGTGCATATATGCATGCGCGCACACAAACACACACACACACACACACATACAGCCTCCTTGTTGCCTGTGTTTCAGGAGACCTATGAACTGAGCTACCCTTCATTCTAGCTGTTCCTCTGCCATCCCTCTTTGTGTTGGCCTCCCTCAGTACTTCCTGTTGTGGGACCTGGACACACTCACACCCTCCTACCTCTCTTTGTTCATGCTGCCCCCGATGGCAACCACACCTTTCTTCCTTGTTCTCCCAGGTCACTGGAAAATTTCTGCTCCTCTTTCAGGGTCCAAATGAAGTGCTATTTTCTCTTTGTCATTTTCTTGAAAGCCTCTTTCTTCTCTAGGCAGTTTTGATTCCTCTCAATTGTGTTTATATAGCACTGCACACTTTTATGGAAAGCTTATTACAAAATATTAAAATAATTGTTGACATGTCTCTTTCTTCCACTTATATTCAGCTAAGGAAGTGGCCATAACTTCCTCATCTGTATCCTCAGAGCCTATCAGAGCTTGGCACACAGGAGTTTTTCAGTAAATACTTTTAAATTGTATTTGCTGCTCTTGAATATCATTTTATGGATATTTATTATCTCCTGGCAAAATAAAATGTCAAGGTCTATGTGTGGGTATTTTATGGTTAAAAACAAAACAAAATAAAAACCTTATCCTTGAAATATCTTGAACCTTAATCCAATGGTTTTTTTCTCTTATAGGAGGTTAGAGATATCCTTTGTGAACTTACCTTCTTAACCATTTCTAAGATTGATACATTCTAGTGTGCAGGTTTGAAAAAAGATAACTTCAAGAATTAAACTCTAGGGATTGTGGCATTCCTCCTTATAGGAGAGAATGTGTTGCTCTTCATATGCATTTTAAAGTTAGTTGTGGTTCTGTTGTGACATAGTCAAATACGTCAATCAGTGATTTCAAGGAGATCTCCCAAACTGCTCCAAATCACTTTTTTTGTTAAGATGGACAATCTGGTACCTAAATGGTTTCATTTCCTTTATGGTAGCAACATAGAATATCATCATCCTATTATATATTGTTGGTCAATTAGTCATAAAGAAAATGTATCACTGGACCTATTTTATTTTCTTTTATTCAGTGTCTGCATATGCTGGAGGTTTAGATACCACATGCCTTGGACGGAAGCAGATCTTTCATTGATCCAGGAAAGGCTTTCCCTGGAGTTGAGTGGTTGGCAGATACAGCCCCATTCCAGCCAGATCCACTCATAAAATACTTTTCCCCCAAGGAACTGTTTTCATGTTTTCCCTCTGTCCCTGTTGAGCAAATGCCTCCCAGAATAATTCTCTCCACTGGCACACTGTGAGCCAGAGCCTCTCGTGGGCTTGGAAGGGGAAACTCCATAGACTTTCTCTTCAGTGTGTCAAGTTAGAGCATACGCGGCCCCTGTTACAAGATAAACAGTGCTGTAGAAACTAGGCAGCTTAGCCAACAACTGCCTGAGCGCCACAGTCAGTGTCTTTTCTGTAATTATTGCATTTAATACAGCTAGTTACTTGCACAAAAGAGCTTCCGGATACAGCAATTTCCACCGGGGGCTGTTTAGGAATGTACAGGCCCATCATTTAGCCCTGATATTGTTGGGTTGTCAGAATTGATCATAGCTCTTGACGGAACACCTCTAGCTTTTTTTTTTTTCCCCCTATGGAGTGCCTCCGAGTGACATTTCACATTGTTTAAGTAGGAGTGATCTGTTAGTTTATATTTTATCTAAAACTGCAGATCAGATGACCTCCCTCAGGGCCTAAATACATGAATCCTTTTCTCATGTTATAATTAATAGTGGAGCCCAGAGAGAAATTCATAACAAGGGGCCGAAGAGCTGGGCAGAGCAACTTGTCAAAAAGAAGGAAATTCCACTACAGATTAGCTTATTTTTAAGCATGTCAAGCTCTACATACAAACATGATCTATTGCTTCCTTGTAATGTCTGTTTGGGCCCCCATGCTCGGGGCGGTGTCAGAGACTGCTGTAAATTTTGTCTGAGTCAGGGCAATTCTGATTGATCTCTGAGTGTAAAATCGATAAGAAGACACTGTCATTTTCTTAAAGGATGAGCTAGAAAAGGAAAATAAATTAAGACTCCACTGAATGTCTATCTCCAGTGCTCATTAATTCAGTGTGGTCTGTACTTTGTTAATGTTACGGCCACAGCTTTAATCTTCCAGGTGCTCTTCCTGTGGCTACTTGCCAGCGGCCCTTTCTGATGTTATGTATATTTCATCGGAATTGGGGGTGGGGAGGGTTACAATGGCTGCCCCCTTTTCTCTCTTGGCTCCTGCTTAATCTATTTTATTATTTTGGAGAAATACATCACCATGGATACTGATTAACTTTAAAATGAACGGAGCCATCCTCTCTCTCTCTCAATCTCTCTCTCCTTTTTCTTCTCTGTAACCCCCCCCCCCAATCAGGAGATAGACTCATTTGTCTTGAATAGTTTGGGCAAATAATAACTAACAAGCGTTTTGCTTTACATAATAAACTCCATGAAGATTTACTTTCTTCTATTTCTCCTTTTCTCTTCCTCCCCTTCCCCTTCTCTCTCTCTCTCTCTCTCTTTCTCTCTCTTTCTTTCTCACCTAAGGCTTTTTTTCTGCACATCTTAAAAGTTGTTTTTGTAGACTTCCTAAGTTTTAAAATGTCTAGCACAATAAGACTTCCCCACAGTGTTTCAAGAAACAATTGCTCTTATAAGTATCCTAATAAAACACATGTGCATGGGTGCGCGCGCGCGCACACACACACACTTTTCAGTTTTGCATTTTGCTCCCCAGGAAGAGAGGAAGGGGAGGGCAGGGCAGGTGCGATATCCCCTCCTCCTTATTTGTATTACCAATTAAATATCAATATCATAGCACTTTATGTTTCCCTCTGCTATAGAAACTGAACATTTAGTTTTGTCTGTACCTCTGTCTTTGGCTTCTATGAATGGAGACAGTGAATCAAGTGTTTTTCAAACATTGCTCATTTCTGACACATTCTGAATACCTTGTTCATGAGTTATACACTGTGGTCACATCTCCAGTAATTGTTCATGGAAAACCATGAATAGGAGACTAGTTCCAGAAGCTTTTTATTTGTTTGTGAAAACTATACGGACTATATAGAATTCTGTTAGGTTTCTCAAAAATACAGGGTCCAAAAAGAATGAAGAGATGGTTAGAAAAAACCTAGATCTCTTTGCTTCAAAAGACATTAAATTCATATTCATGAAGGGTGTTTTCTTTCTTTAACAAAGCCCAGCACATGCCAATTAATTATTTCTCAGGAAAAGGTCACTTAGGGGACTAACTCTGTATCTCCCGTCTTCCCAGTTGAGCATACTAAATGAATAGATTTGCAAATTTAATCTACAAGTGACACATACTTGGCCTTGAAATTATTTGTCTTATTCATCTTCTTTTAAACATTAGTCTTTACTTATTATGGAGACCATGATACAGTGAGATAACATCTTGAAATTTGTAAATAATATATAATTATTTTAGGATTAAATTTAAGAGGAAACCAGGTACTGAGGTAATATGTTTCCTATGTGACCCCTCACCCCCGCCCCATCACTATGACACTGTTGTAAATCTTTACCAAGGACACTGCTTTCAGAGAGCTGATGGACATCTGAAAATGACTGGAAGTGATCACTTGTATTTTAAAAATTTCCATTTGTTTCTTAGACCTGAATACTTAAGGGATTTTTCTGAAGGGAATAAGTTTGATGAGATAATTGAATAGCTATTTTGTATCCATATGGAGGCCCAGTTGGCTGAGGGTTATAAAAATGGGATAATAATTCTTACCATGCGGAACCACTGTGAATTTAAGTGATAATGTGTTTTTGTGGCAGCTCCTGATGTATACCATGCACTCAAATAATATTATTTATAATTATTCCTATTTTTGATTGGGTCTAAAGAGTCTGTAGAACATCCAGGTAGAAATGTCTGGTAAGATGTTGAAAAAGGAAGATTAGGGCAATTCACAAATTTTAAAACTTTAATTGCATAAAGCAAATATTTGGAACATATTGTTGTGGACCAAATTTTTGTGTCTCACTCCCCAAGATTTGTATGTTAAACCCCTAATGTGATGGTATTGGGGCCTTTGGGAGTTAGTTAATTTATGAGAGTGGGACCCCCATGATAAGATTAGTGTCCATATAAGAAGAGGTGGGGAGCCAGCCCTCCCTCTGTTGTGAAGATACAAAGAGAACATGGCCATCTGGAAATGACACTGGATCTGGCCGTGTTTTGATCTTGGACACACCAGACACTGGATTTACTGACACCTTGATCTTGGACTGCCCAGCTTCCAGAAACATTAGAAATAAGTATTTGCTGTTTAAGCCACGTAGTCTCTGGTACCTTGTTACAGCAGGCCCAGTTGAATAAGGTACGTATTATATTCACAAGCAATTATAAGTAGAGACAATTTAGAAGAGGCTAAGGCATCTCCTGTGAGGCTATTTTCAGATTGCTACTGATATTTCTGCATTCACAGCTTCTGCATTAACTTGACTTTGATAATTGAATAAGCCCTTGGTAGGAAGTCAGGACTTTCAGAATATTGACACATGCGTTGTGAAGATAAATTTACTTGTTGTGGAAGTGGTAGTCGATTTCATGCCACAGCCAACATCAGAGACTTCATACTGGCCAGAAAACCCAAACAGGTGAAGAGTGTGGGAAAATCCATTTGTTTAAACTTTTTAACTGCACCGGGTTAAATTTTCTTAATACCATTTGACAGGCTTGTAAAAGGATTGTTTTTCTCAATATCAATCCAACATTTAAATGTGTGTTCACTTTGATTCAGAAGTGGTTCTTTGGGGAATTTAATCAGAAAAGGTAATTTAACAAGTGTGCCTAGATGTACAAAAGGGTTATTTACTATAATTTTGTTTATGGGAAAAATTGTTTTTCCATAGGCGATTAAAAATAGTGATTCATAAATGCCATTGGAACTTATGCATATGTTTAAAATGTTTATCTTGCTCTATAACTGTCTATACCTAGGATATATCATTGAGGTTATCTAGAAGAATGGCCACTAATATGCCAACAAAAGACATCTCTTATGGATGAAATTTGTAGTGATTACCTCTGTAATTCTCTGTATTGCTTGAATTTTCAGAATAATTGCATATAATTTTTATAATCAGAAAAAAAGATTATTTGAAAAAAACAGTTGTGCCTCTGTCTTGTTGAGTGGATAATTTCAATCTAAGTCAGTGGAAATGTGAAGAGGGTTTTCTTTGGGATGAAGAGACGGTCATCACACCCCCAGAAACTCCTCTTTAAATCCTAGCCCAGCATTGTGGCTTGTTTATTCTGTGCCTTTAAACCACCTCAGCATTCTCCACTGGAGGAAAGCTGGGAAACTAGCATCTTCAAGACCTGCACTCTTTCTTATCCTCATCTCCTACTCGTTTGCTCCTGGCTCCCTTGCCTCCTGACCTGGGGGGTTCATTTCATGCTTATGTCGTGGTCTTGACACAGTTACTTGTTAGTCAGGCTTGGATTGTTACCAGGGTGCTCGTCTAAGCCCTGAGCACGAAAGGGGGAAGAGGCAAATGCACACACTTTTACTGAAATAATAGAATAACAGAGACATGACTTCAGAGATTCTTGTATAGATGCTTCTCTCTTAGTCAGCTCAGGTTCCAAAATAAAATACCACAGACTGGGTGGCTTAAACAACAGGAATTTATTTCCTGCAATTCCAGAGACTGGAAATCCAAAGCCAAGGTGCTGGCAGGGCTGGTGTCTGGTAAGAGTTCTCTCCTTCTCACTGTGTCCTCACACGGTCTTTCCCCAGTGCATTCACATGGAGAGAAAGCTAGGAAGCACGCGTTCTGGTGTCTTCTCTTATAAGGGCATTAATCCCATCATCAGGGATTTAGACCTCCTCTAAACTTAATTACCTTACAAAGATCCCATCTTCAAATACTACCTTATTGGGGGTTAGGGCTTCAACATGTGGACTGGGATTGGGGGGCACAATTCTGTTCATAGCAGCTCCTTAAATCTGAAAAAGTAAGACTCTAAGCCTAGTAGGCTCTCAAAGGAGCTGCAGGCTCTCAGGAACATTCAAAACGATTTTGTGTGTGTGTGTGTGAACTCTGTAGGGACATAGAGAGGCTGTCTGAGGAAATACAGTCAGTTCCCATTATTTACAATAGTTATGTTCTATAATGTCACCGGGAACCAGAATTAACAAATACTGAAACTTTGCTGCTGGAGGAAATACAGAATTTGTTTCCTGCAAGAGTCTGGTCACAACTTTTTTGTCAACCTATCAATATAGGTTAACAACCTCATTTAATGTGTGTTTCTGTTTAAAGACGTATTTAATATGTATTGCCGATTCATTAACATTGAATTCACAGCCAATAGCACTGTAACTCATGTCTGAATGAAGCATCTTGAATACACATATTTTTTCCTGCAGTCACATCACAGCCTTCTTGTGCTGAGGAACACTAGACAGCACATCAGCACTGTGCTTAGGAACCACTTTCAACAGTGAGATCACTAACAAAAACACAAAAATTTAGCACAAAATAGATTGCAAATAGGACTTTAAGAGTAGGAGAACTGAAACAAGAACACAGAGTTGTTGCCTTGGTCAAACTCACTGGGGAGTGTGCACTGGGAAAATGCAAACATTTTTTGCTTCTCTGCACACACACATGGTCTATGAATGACCACAAAAGCAGCAGGAATATTGATTTGGGGGTTACAAATAAATTTTAGAGAGTAGGAATATTCACAAATATAGAATCTGTGGCTAGTGAGGCTCAACTATAATTGCAGAATGTTCTTATTGGAACCTGCATTCTAAGTGATGGTTCTCAGCGTGGCCCACAGCAGTAAGAATATACCTACTATGATTTCCCCTCAATGTGGAACCTCATTTGAAAAATTTGTTATTACCTTATGATGCAGCAAAATTGTGAAGAGTACAAAGTTTTCCTTTGGATTGATCCTACCTCTCTTTTTAAGCAAACTTTCTCCCCACCTCCTGCCCACATGTTTCAGATTTGCATCTCATTCCACCACCTCGGTACTCAATTGACCACACCTTGAAACTAACCTTACAACTCAGTCCTGGAGAAGTTTTATCTAATAAGCACATAAGGTGTTTGAACCTCAAGAGGAAACCACAGAGGGAAAATTTATATTAGAAATCGAATAAGTTAAACTTGAAAGCAATCATCTGTTGAGGCCCTCTCTTGTACCAGGCACTTCCATATGCACTCTGTTATATAAGGAGGAAATATTAAGTGGTGGTATGATTGGATTTCAAAGTTGTTATCAGAAAAATGAGAGTCACCTTCCTAACACATGTCAAATCACATTGTATAGGTAGCATCTACTAATTCTGTACAAACATTCTATTCAACCTAGCTTTTCACATACATCTGCCTAAACAGAATAAAGGGTGGGGCCATAGCCTCTGTCTTAAAAATGTAGGTGCCCAGTGTAGGAACTAGAGAATTTCAGGAGGATACAGAATGTGACAAAGAACATTGCCACACACACAGCACCCTTTAGATTAAAGCAGGCAAGGTGACAGGAACTGAGTCAAAACGGGGGACTTCTCCAGAGCAGGAGCAGGTGCACTGTTTCCCAGTATGGTGTTCTCAGGCCTCAGCGTCTCTAATGGAAGAAATTAGCTGCCTAGGATGCTATAGGTACAAAGTGGGGCCCTGCAGGGATGGAAAGGCCAAATTTCTTCTGTGTCACTGTTCTTTTATACCCAAGATTAGATTACTACTTTGAAAGAATTTATGCTAACAATCGATGGGCTTCCCTTTAAGGGAAGGTTTTCATACCTCCATCATGCCTTCTTGGTTCTTGAATCAAACTGCATCATCGAGTGGGCGGAAAGCAATCAGTGTCCAGGAGCCCTCTAGCTTTCTGTCATAGGTCAGGTTTCCCAGAAATCAGGCTCTGAGACTTTCAGATTTATATGAAGGTTTACTGGGGAATGCTGTCAGGAATAACAGCTGTGAGGGGAGAAGGACGTGGGAAGGGGAAGGGGAGGAGTTAAACCACAAGGCAGTCGTGGCCGAGGGTTCAGCCTATCCGGTGGAGAGCTCTGGACCTAGGATAGCACTGCAAAATTGTCCTACTTTGAGGGGCCTATCCTTTTTAACCTTTTATGAGCAGTCACTGGGCTTCCCCTGGAGGGAGGGTGTGAAGTTGGACATGGTGCTCTTTGGCTGTGGGAAGGTCCTAGGGAGAGGCTGAGCCCAGGAAGGCAGGGTAAGGAGTGTCTCCATCTCGTAGGGGGATCTGGGTGGTGTAGCACAGCATTCACTCCACTTCCCTTACGGGGATCAGGGCCTGTACTGGACACCTCATCAAAGTCCATTTTCCTCTTCTTACTTAACAATAAATACTTTGCTAGGTGCTAAGGGAGATACAGAAAATTTTTCTTTGTTGTGTTAAAGTCTACATGAGTACTATATGCCCTATAAAAGGTGGAAGGACAGAACAGTAAAAGATGAATATGTGGTACAAAGAACGAGTACTTCAGATTTTCAGAAGATAGAGACTTCACAGAGAGGCTGGGTTGGATCTGGGACTTAAACCCTAATGGTCAAGGGCTCAACAGATAATATGCAGAACGGACCAGTGGTTCTCAAGACATGCATCTGAATCACCTAAAGGGCTTTAAAAATGCAGAGTCCTAGGCCCACCCTCTAGGTCTAGGATTCAGCAGGTCTGGAAGGGGACCCAAAAGTTTGCATGTCTGATGAATTCTCAGATGATGCTGATGCTTCTGGTCCTGGGACAACACTCTGAGAATCTTCAAGTAAAGCACTGTAAAAACAGTCCATTACTTACAAAGGAACACATATTTGTTTCAAAGACTGTCTAAAGCAGTCTGGCTAGAATCCAGGAAAAGTGAAACATTTAAGTAGAGTTTTAGGCTGGAACCAGGTTATGAATGATTCCAAATACCTTATTAAGAGATGTAATTTTTTGGTTAATAGAATATCATGGAAAGTTGTAGAGCAGAGGAATACCAAGATTAAAAGATTAATCTTAAAATGATATGTAAATAAAGACAAGGCATCATGGAAACAAATATCTTTGGAGAGGACTTGGCATCAACCCAGAAGTAAGGGGCTGTTCCCTGATTTCTTCATCAACCCTTATTTAATTCCATCACAAACTGACCCTAGTCAAAATGGCAGTTCAGAAACTGCCAGATTCTTTTGGCGAAAATTGGCAGCTGTTGGTGTCTTGAAGGTGCCTCCCCCATATCATTGCTACCACGTCGTGGCATAGTATAATAAAAGTAAATATTAGTCCGATGCCAAATATATATCTACTTATTATCAAGAAAGCACAAAAACAGTTTAAAAACCTTGTTATTATAAGATGATAACATCTCTGCTTTCTATCCTTAAACACTCTAACGAATACTTTGCATGGAAGGTTCACTCCAAGATGGAAACAAGAAAATTCTCTGGGTAAGAACCACCAGCTTTGTAATTGGTTTCTTTGATAGCAATGGGGGAAAATGGACCAAATGGAACCCTGGTCTTACTGGGTAGTTCAGTGTTTGGCTTTTGGTGTGTTCTGGGTTTTTATAACCTGTTCTAATCTGCCACATGTCTTCAATACCACCCATATCACCACCACTACCACCAACGAGAGTTATTTCTAACATTTCTTAGGCTAATAAACTTCTGGTGCAGAGTGCGTGTACAAATTATAACCATCACTTGAGTATACATTCATGATTAAGTTGCTTCAAATGCTAACTAATTGCCCCTATTGTGTGAATTACAGTTAGTTCACAAATGTGCCTACTTTATATTGATATACCTCAAAGTACATAATTCCACAGAAAATATAATCACACTCATTACTGGTTTTTTTTATAGCCCTCAAATTTTGTCTCTAACCAGAGATGTGCTGGTAGACTACTTCTTGAAGAGGTTAAAAAACAAATCTGATTTGTAGCCTTTGCTAATATAAATACTCCCACATTGGCTGGTTTTAAGTTACAATATTTTAACCATCAGCACACAAAATTCCTCCATATTTAACAATCAAATCTAGCAAGTTTGAAATAGGCTCTGGTATATCACTGTCTCTAACCCAAGCTCTTCTGTGTATTAAACCTGAATTTGCAAAAGACTTGCAGATTTCTCTCCAGTGGCACTCCCTGAAATACAGAGCATTTTAACTGCCCTAAAAATCCTCTGTGTTCTTCCATTCGTTCCTCCCTTTCCTCTAACCTCTGGCAACCAGTGTTCTTTTTACTGTCTCGATAGTTTTGTCTTTTCAGAATATCATGTAGTGGGAATGACATAATATGTAGCCTTTTCAGATTGGCTCGTTTCAATTAATAATATGCATTTAATATTTCTCCATGTCTTTTCATGGCTTAGTAGTTCATTTTTAAGTGCTGAATAATATTCCTTTGTCTGGATGTACCACAGTTTATTTTCCATTAACCTACTGAAGGATATGTTGGTTGCTTCCAAGTTTTGGCAATTATGAAGAAAACTGCTAGTTAGATTAACATTTATCATATTTATTACTGTTTTTTGTCCACTGCCCTTTTTTGCCAAAGTATTTTTAAATTGAAGTATAGTTGATTTGTAATCATTGCCCTCTTTTTCTTTTACATCTATGTATTTCAGATTCTTTTCCATTACAGCTCATTCCAAGAAATTGAATGTAGTTCCCTGTGCTATGCAGGAGGTCCTTGCTATTTATTTATTCTATATATAGTAATGTGTATCTATCAATCCCAAATTCCTAATCTATCCTTCCCCCTTTTCTCGCCTGTTAACCACAGTTTGTTTTCTATGTCCATTTAAGGGACTTCATATTATATTAGTCTTTCTCTGTCTGACTTACTTCACTTCATATGATAATCTCTAAGCCTCCTTTTTGTTCCTGTTTTAGTCTTCTACTCTTTTCTATCTTGTGTGGCTTTAACTGAGGATTTTATATGCTTCTGTTTTTCTCTCTTTTTTTAGTATAGCAATTCTACTTCTTTTTTTACTTTTTTAGTGGTTCCCCTAGAGTTTACAATATATATTTACAACTAATCTGAGTCAACTTTCAAATAATACTACCCTGCTTTAAAGTACCTTATAATGACAAAATATTCCAAATGTTGTTACTCATTTCATTCATACATAAGCTATAATCATCAAATACATATTACTATTATTATTTTGATCATACTCTTATCTGTTAGATCAATTAATAATAACAAATAAAAGTTCTTATTTTATCTTCACTTTTTCCTTCTCTAATGTTCTCCCTCTTTTTAAAAATACAGATCCAAGTTTCTGACCTGTATCATTCTCTTTCTCTCTAAGTAATTTTTAACATTTCTTGCAAGAGAAGTCTACTGGCAACAAATTCCTTCTATTTTGTTTGTCTGAGAAAGTCTCATTTCTCCTTCACTTTTGAAGGATAATATCACAGGATACAGAATTCTTGGTTGGTGGGGTTTTTTTCCTCTTAACACTTCAAATTTTTCACTTCACTCTCTTTTTGCTTACACGGTTTCTGAGAAGTTGGATGTAGTCCTTATCTTTGCTTCTCTATAGCTAAGATATTTTTTCCTTTGGGTTTTTTTTTTTTAAGATTTTTTCTTCATCTTTGATTTTCTGCAGTTTGAATATGATAGACCCACATGTCTTTTTTTTTCCTTTTATCTTTCTTAGTGTTCTCTGAACTTCTTCAATCTGTGGATTGGTGTCTGACATTAATTTAGGGAAATTGTCAGTTATTATTGCTTCAAATATTTCTTCTGTTTCTTTCTCTTTTTCTTCTCCTTTTGGTATTTCCATCATGCATGTATTACCCCTTTTGTGATTATCCCACAATCATTGGATATTCTGTTTCATTTTTTCAGCCTTTTTTCTCTCTGCTTTTCAGTTTTAAAAGTTTCCGTTGACTATCCCCAAGTTCAGAGATCTTTTCCTTGGCTGTGTCCAGTCTACTAGTCGGCCCATCAAAGGCATTCTTCATTTTTCTTACAGTGTTTTTGACCTAGCATTTATTTTCTTAGAATTTCCATCTCTCTGCTTACAATACCCATATGTTCTTACCTGCGGTCTGCTTTATCCGTTAGACCCCTTAGCCTATTAATCACAGTTGTTTTAATTCCCAGCTGGATACTTCCAACATTCTTGCCATATCTGAGTCTAGTTCTAATGATTACTCTGTCTCTATAAACTGTTTTTTGCCTTTTAGTACACCTCATGATTTTTTGTTGAATGCTAAGCATGATATACTGGATAAAAGAACTAGATAGGTCTTCAGAGATGTGGTAGTGAGGTATGGTGGTGTGGTGAGGGGAGGGGAGAGGGGAAGCATTGCATGGTCCTATGATTAAATCTCAGCCTCTTAGTGGGCCTGTGCCTCTGGGCTGTGAACTTCATGAGGACTTCTCAGTATTCTTCCCTGTTTAAGAAGGACAGGATGGCTAGAGGATGCTAGAGTTAGGTACTTCCCTTCCCTCAGGTTGGTTAGGCTCTAATAAAATCCTGATATACTGGGCTCTGATAAAATAGTTTCTCTTGAGGGCAGGAATTATTGAGAAGAGTATTTCTTTTTTTTAAATTAAAGTATAGTCAATTTACAATATTGTGTTAGTTTCTGGTGTACAACATAGTGATTCAATTGTGTGTGTGTGTGTGTATATATATATATATATATATATATATATATATATATATATATATTCTTTTCATATTCTTTTTATTATAGGCTATTACAAGGTATTGAATATTGTTCCCTAATATTTGTGAGAACCTGGTAGAGCTCTGGGAGGTAAAAGCCACAGAAGTGTGGGACCTGCCCTATGACTGGGACTCGCCTGGAGTTTTTAACTGTCAGACTTGTTCATACTGAGCCTCAAGCAGTTCATCAATCAGTTACATTTCAGGTTTTCCTACCTTAGCACTGGTTCTTACAGTGTTTTCTGCTTGTAGGTTTCTACTCCAGTAAGATGTGATTCTCTGTATTCTTTTGTCTGTCTCTCTAAAACCCTTGGGACAAGGGTTTTCCCTGTAACCTCACTTCTCTGAAGGATCTAAGAAAACTTCGTTTTTTAGTTTGTTTAATTGTTTAAAAAATTATACTTTTTATCTATAATTTTTAATGTATGTAAATATAATAGTGAAACCAAAGCATCATTTAAAAAGTTCTCCATGGGTAAAGACTTGTGGAAACATCTTTTTATGAGAAATTTTCTGTCCATATCAGTAATTCCCATTAATAGACAATGTCTCTGGGTTATAGGTATATTCTTAGTTTTTAGAATAGGAGATATATTAATACCACAGATTGGGTGGTTTAAAACACAGAAATTAATTTTTTCGCAGTTCTGGAGGTTGGAAGTCTAAGATCAAGGTGACAATAAGGTTAATTTCTGGTGATGCTTTCTTCCTGGCTTGCAGATGGCTGCCTTCTCACTGTATCCTTACATGGCCTTTCCTCTATGTGTAGGTGGTGTCTCTGCCTCTTCTTATAAGAACTTCAGTGCTGTTGGATTAGAGACCACACTTCTGACCTCTTTTAACCATAATTACCTCTTCAAAGACCCTATCTCCAACACAGTCATATTGAGATTTAGGTCTATAGTGTATGAATTTCAGGGGTGACGCAATTCAGTCCATAAAGGTAGATTTTATTTCCATTTGTTGAGAAAGGATGCTAGAATGTGTAGGAGTCGTGATTCTACTTCCTAGTGTTAGAAACATAGGTGTTTGTGTGTGTGCATAGTTTTTTTTCCTCCAAGTTTTAAAATTGTGTTTTATGATTCAGTTATACATTTAAAATAAAAAAAATTAATGACTAGAAAATAACTTTGATTTGTTTCTCAAAGTGTAATTTGTGGACGATGTGCATCAGAATAAATTAGTGGCCTTATATAAAAGGTAGATTCCTGAGTTCCACCTTGAAATTATTAATTCAGAGTAACTAAACAACTTGGGCTGGATTCATGTTCCCCAGGCTAGGGTTATACTCCCCAGCCATTAAAGGGAAGTTCCAGTCCCTTCTGGGACATAAGCTTAAGTGTCATGACACTTCTTGTGTATAATATCATTAATTATCCCCCAATAGCAGTGCCTGGAGAGCAGTAATATGTGTAAATTCTGTCACAGAGAACCATGTATTGGCTCTAAATGCTCATATTTTGAAGATCTACTTTTGTATTCACCAAGTTCCCTATTATTTCTAAATTTCCTATAGCATTATTATCTTTTCATCTTGTCTTCTATTTTCTAAGCTACTATTTATAATTTACTCCTACCCTGGATTTTAGACAGTAAACAAACTTTTAAAGAGTGTGCTGAAAGTAGAGCTTTCTAGACTGACAAGGAGAAGAGTTATTGTTGTTTTTTGTTTTTTTTCTGCCAGGTCAAGGAAGCAAGGGCAAGCTTGGGGTGTCAGGGGACCATATGTGGTTTGACGTGACTAGGGCAATGATTCTCAGGTGCGCTGGCATCCCAGAATTGTGGGCAGCACTGTTTAGGAGGTAAGAAGACTTATGGCAACACTAAACAAATCAGCAGTAATCATAACCCCATGGGCACTGCACTGTAAGAAGATTTCCCAGCATATATAAAAGTGCTCATCCTTATCACACTACTCAGGCGGTCACTCTTCGGCTACGTGATTATATTCGAGTAGTTTACTCCCCTGCTGATGAGTCAGAACCGTCCCATATTTCCATAGCCTCACTTTAGAATAAACTTACCTCTACTTATTACAAGACACCCAACATCCTCTCAGCTGAACACTTCACCTGATAGGCAGTGGCAAAACACCATACACTGTCAACTGCAGCAACAACAAAATTTGCACTTTTGTCAAAACTGGGTGGTATATTTTGTCTGTGGTTGCCAGGAGGCCTGTTGGGTATCACTGGGCTTGAGGAGAGGGAATATATGGGAGAATACAGTAAACGTAGTTTAAAAAAAAAAAGGCAACAACAGTAATAATTGATAAATGATAAATCTTATTCACATTATATCTAATCCTCATAACCAAATGCAAAGTGTTATTATTAATTTCTTTTATAGAAGAGAAAAGTGAAGTTTATTAAAGTTAAGGATTCAAACTCAAATTTATCTAGTTCCAGCACTCATGCTTTTTCCCATTGTATTTCAAAAATTTGATGAATTCAGATCACAAAGTTCCTCATATGATATGATGTTGGAAAGTTTAAATACTGTGGCCAGCATTTGCTAAAGTACACCCTGTGTAGTAGTAATTCTTCAGAATGGGAAAAGTTGTTACTCTAAAGGAACGGACTGTATAAATCTGAAACTTGGCCTGCGGTATCCTGAAATTACCTAGAAGGAAGGAAATAGACTACAAACATGACAATTTAACTCTTGCTTTATTTAATAACTAACAAAACGAGAAACCACCATTACTCAATCTGAAGAGCTTACCTTCTTCATATAGATAGGCTTATGAAATGCTGGGTTTCACCAGCCAAGCACATTCTCCTGCCACACATCTCTTGAGCAATGATGCCTAGGCAGGAAGCCACTGTTTGGGGTTGGGGAGTGTTCTGGGGCCACAGAATAGAGCTTCTGTATGTGTGATGCTGAACTCATCCAATCAGAGGTTGAACTCATGGCTTTAATCTCATGAGCAACACCATTCTAGATCCATGTTATACCTTTCCAACCATTCAAGTAAAACATATTTACTTTGAGGATACATTGAAAAATTCCTTAGGAAGCATGCTTTATTTTGTTTTTCATTAAAAAAAAAATCTTATTTGTTAAGCCAGATTATTCTAGACTGTTTAAAGAGTGCTTAGTCTATAGAATTTTAACTGTATATTTTAATATATAATTAAATATATGTGTATGTACATGTTTGTATCACACAGAGTAAGCTCCCAGTTTTGTTATTTTTAATGTGAATTTTTATACATGTGTATGAACACATGAGAAAAAGATTAGAAAGAAATATTCATAGCAAAGGGTGAACATTGATTATCTTTTGTGGCAGTATTACAGATGATTCTCATTTTCTTCTTTGTATTTTCTAAATTTTCAAAAGAATATACATTATTTTCACAGGGAGAAAAAAAATATTTCCTATATGTGTTTTCATTGCCTAATTTAAAAGTGTGTTGTACTGCTTTTGTTTTTGAGTCTATCTGGGCATGTGTACCTCTTACATATTTTATTCATGGACTAAAATCCTTGTCTGACTTTCACAGGGAAATCAGCTTTTTAATGCTGAGAAGAAATACTAAAATTTGCACTGAGATTGACTGAATGATCTTGAGCATGGTAGTACTCTTTGGAGTGTTTGACTGGTGTGTGTGCGTGTGTGTGTGTGTGTGTGTGTGTGTGTTTTGACTGCATGATGAGATATGAATGAGAAGAAATACAGAACAGGGGTTAGCTCAAGCAAGAGATGGAAGGGAAAATACACAAAGGAGAGGGTGGAGAAAGAAGCCAGAAATGAGTAAAATACAGACAAAGGCTAGAAAAGAGGTGGAGAGCAGTAGCCAAAGTGAGTGTGAGGGTTACACATTCTGGAGCATGCTACAGAAATCTCAAGTTACTGGGTGCTACTTACAGTATATTTCTAATAGAAATTGGGACCATCCTTTCTCTTCTGTGTTATTTATTTACTTATTTGTTGCTAGTCTCCAGGATTCTTTTTACATAAAGGATCAGACTCCATTGCTGTTTATAAGAATTCTAGGTTACTGCTTTAGACAATTCTAGTCCTATAACATATAAGTTAATAGTAAATTTGAATTAACATTATTTTCAAAGAAGTACATTTTGGGGATACTTTGACTTTAGCTTTGTGATGCTCAAAAACATTTAAAGGATAAGAAATGAAGTAGTCATATTTCTAGAACTATGGGTAACTCATTAGTTTTGATTTCTATGGCCTAATTTTATTTAAATTTACTTAAATTTATTTGTTGGTGGTAGTCCCTTTCTCCTTTGGGGGAGACTTGTACATCCAGGGTCTTGAGCCTGTATAAATCTGAAACTTGACCTGCAATGTCAAAGCCCACATGGCTTTCACTTGAAATTATGAAGTTGATTTGTTTCCCATAAACCTACCTGAGGTGTCTAGATTACCAGTTGTCCAATTACCCATTACTTGGTTTGTGTGCATTAGTTCTTCCCAAATTTTTTATGTATGAGGAAGTTAAGCTCTTCAAATTGAGTAATGATCATTTCTTTTTTTAACAGTTATGAAATAAAGGGGAACAAACTGTCATATTTATAGTATATTTCCTTCTGGGAAACTTTTTAGGAAAAAAAAAAAGAAAGCTCTGTATCTTTCTAGAAACAAGTTACACTTGTTCATACCTGGCCAATAAGTAAGTCTTCCAAACAAAGGGGAAACACAGCTACAGCATTTAATGTTGTTCAGATCCTATGTTGAGGGAGAGGTATGACCATATAGAATTATTTCATGACATTCCACAATTTGGTCGAACAAACATTCACTTAGGACTTAGCAATGTGCCCATCACTGTGCTGGTTCCAGAAATTAAAGACAAGTCCAACATGACCAGGTCCTTCAAAAGCCAAGTCTTATGAAGAAGACAGGTGCATAGACATGTAACTAAAATACAACGTCATCTGAGCTCATTTGCAATATAATACAGTTGAGTCTTCTGTTAGAGGCTTCTCCAGTTATCACCAGCCAACCAGACGTGCAGAACTGTGCCTCTTCATTTTCTTTCATTTTACTGGACTTTTCATGGTATGTTTATTCCAAAAATTCAAGTGAATTAAAAGTATTTTAAAAATATCTTTGAGGGGTAAAATTTTTTGAACATCCCTTGCACTGGAAATACCCCAGAACAGTGGTTTTCATACCTTTTTTTCAACTGAATTCCTTCTCAAAAGAACTTGTATGTGGAAAGTCAAAATGCAAACACATGAAGTCAGAGCTAGTCTAGCTCATGTCTCCTTCCTTCTCCCTGTGCCTCCCGGAACTTGGGTTCAGCAGGGGGCATTTTGAAACCCACTGCCCTAGAAATCACGAAATATTTGAATTTATGTTTTCTTTCTTCCTTTCTTTCAGTATAGTCAGTTATAATGTGTCAGTTTCTGGTATACAGCATAATGTCCCAGTCATGTGTGTATATATATATATGTATATATATACACACACATATATTCATTTTCATTAAAGGACATTACAAGATATTAAATATAGTCCCTGTACTATACAGAACAAATTTTTTTTTATCTATTTTTATATATAGTGGTTAACACTTGCAAATCTCAAACTCCCAAATTTATCCCTTTCCACTCCCTTTCCCCTGGTAACCATAAGATTGTTTACTATGTCTGCGAGTCTTTTTCTGTTTTGCAGGTAAGTTCTTTTTTTTTTTTTTTATTCCACATGTAAGTGATCTCATATGGTATTTTTCTTTCTCTTTCTGGCTTACTTCACTTAGAGTGACATTCTTCAGGTCCATTTATGTTGCTGCAAATGGCATTTTTTTATGCCTAAGTAGTATTCCAGTCATCTGTTGATGAGCATTTAGGTTGCTTCCATGTCTTGGCTATTGTATAATGCTGCTATGAACATTGGGGTGCATATATTTTTTCAAATTAAAGTTTCCTATGGATATATGCCCAGGAGTGGGATTGCTGGATCATATAGTAAGTCTATTTTTAGTTTTTTGAGGAATCTCCATACTGTTTTCCATAATGGCTATATCAAACTACATTCCCACCAGCAGTGTAAGAGGGTTCCCTTTTCTCCACACCCTCTCCAGCATTTATCATTTGCGGACTTTTGAATGATGGCCATTCTGACTGGTGTGACGTGATACCTCATTGTAGTTTTAAAAATTAGGTTGAATCAATTAAATGAGATATTGCATATGAAAATGGTTAGCAGAGTACTTGGCATAAGTGGGTACTCGATGGTATTTTTCTTGGGCAAACTGAAGCAGGGAATGGCTATCTTAAGTTATCCAGTTTGGTTGAGGTGGAGCCAGGGAAACAATTTAGAATTCTTGTCATGAAATATGTTGCCTTTTGTTTGCTGTAATGGACCTAGAAAAGGAGGCTTGCCTGATTTTAATTTTTCTCTTTATAGTATTGATTAATGTGATGATTATAAAATGAGACATACAGTCTGGCCACAATTTTGCTATTAAATGATAGTCATGCTTTAAATACAGTGAAGCCTTGTCTATTCTGAGCACCAGTTAATGTACTTAATGTTTCTGAACCTCAGTTTCCTCATCAGCGAAATGGGTTTGCCATCACTCACCTTGTAAGACTTGTCTCAGAGTTCAATGAAAGACTGTACATACTGCGTCTAACACATGGTCTGACCAAGGATTTCTGCTCCAGGGAGGGAATTATAAGTTTTTTGTTTTAAAACAATATAAATACTTTTTGAAATATTTTAGTCCATTCATTAGGTAATTTCTGCCAGCAGGTGTCTATGTGATAGATTCAAACTTAAGAATTTGGTTCGTATTTTTAGCTTTTCTGATTAGACATTTTTAATGGCTGCATCCTTGAAAAATACATTAAAAAGATTTTTACTCTATTTGCTATAAGCTTTCTTGTTATTTGGCAGAGAACATTATTTTACACCATCCCTTAAAGGATCCAAATGAGAGTAGATATGGCTTCTGAAAGTCTTGGGTATTTTTAATCTTCTGAGTCTTCAACCAATTGTCATTTCATTAAGGTGCCCTGCCGAGATGCTCTTTCACATACCATCATTAAGATGAATTGTAGCTCTGCTCTATAATACATGTATTACAGGCTCAGTCCGCATGTGCTGAAATTATAACTACAGACACGATTCCAGTTCCTGGAGAGGAGCACAGAATCACAGCTGCTGTTTCAGGCAGCTTTGCTGTCAGTTTCAAGTTAGAAACCACCTTCCTAATGATAAGAACAAAAGCCCAAAATAAGAATTAAAAAGTTGGCTCTTTGGCAAAAACCAAGGATTGAAGTGAATATCAAAGATTATTATTTTTAGAAATTGCTTTTACTGTGCTAAAATATACATAAAATATAACATAACAATATACATTTATCACTTTAATCATTTGTAAGTGTACAATTCAGGAGCATTAAGTACACTCACAATGTTGTGTAACCATCGCCATTATTTATCCCCAACGTAGACTCTGTACCCATTAACCAATCACTTCTCCTTCTCCCTATCCCAGATCCTGGTAACCTCTATTCTACTTTCTGTCTCTATGAATTTGCCTATTTTAGGTACCCTACATAGGTGGAATCATGCAATATTTGCTCTTCTGTGTCTGGCTTATTTCATTAATCACACCGCCATGTTATAGCATATACCAAAATTCCATACCTTTTTATGGCTGAATAGCATTCCATTGTCTATATATATCACATTTTGCTTATTCCATCATCTGTTGATTGACACCAAGTTGTTTCCACCTTTTGGATATTGTGGATAATGCTGCTATGAACACTGATGTACAGACATCTGTGTGAGTCACTGTTTTCAGTTCTTTTGGATATATAACTAGAAGTGGAATTACTGGGTAATATTATAGATCTCTGTTTAACTTTTTGAAGAAACAACAGACTATTTTTCACAATGGCTGCACCATTTTACATTTTCATCAGCAGTGCACAAGGGTTCCAATTTCTCCACATTTTCATCAGTAGTTGTGATTTTCTAGTTTTTGTTTTTACTGATATTATAATTATTGCCATCCTAGTAGGTGTGAAGTGATATCTCACTGTGACTTTGATTTGCATTTTCCTAATGACTAATGATGTTGAATATATTTTTATGTACTTAAGGATTGTTTGTCTATCTTCTTTGGAAAAATATCTATTCAAGTTCTTTGCCTATTTTTGTCATGTTCTCCATTTTTACTGATTTTCTGAAGCACAGAAAATCCAAGTGATTAGCTCAGCATTACTCAGAAAAAGGCAAAGAAAAGATTTGACTCCCTTCTTCTGACTCTCAACCCACTTCTCTTTCCTCTGGAGTCTGGAGAGTTAGCAAACCACCCCTGAGTGAAATGTGTCTGCAGAAGCACATCAGAGACTTTTTAGTGACTCTGTCTCAACATGACCCCTTCAACATATCGTTTGGAGCTGACATTATACTATGGCTAGTTTCTCTGGGTCACCTTTGCCTATTTTTAAATTGGATTGTTTGTTTTTGTTGTTGTTAAGTTATAGTAGCTCTTCATATATTCTGGATGTAAATTCCTCATCAGACATAAAACTTGCAAATATTTTCTCCCATTCTATAGGTTGTCTTTTCACTTTTTTGAAAGTATCTGTTATTACACAGAAGGTCTTAATTTTGATGAAGTCCAGTTTATCTCTTTTTTATTTTGTTGCCTGTGCTTTTGGAATCATAGCCAAGGTTACTTTTTAAAATTTCAAATAGAATTTTAACACTGATTTCCAATAATTATTTTTACAAATTGCCTCCTGTCTTCTGCTATCTGCTGCCATGAAAAATGTTTTCTTGGTTTACAGGTGCCATGACTGGTGACTAATTCCTTTTCCAGTCAAAGTCACATACCGTGGGTTTCTTCTATTGACTCTTCCTCCAGCAACTGGTATCATCTCATCCTTCTGCTCTGTAACACAAGTGAGGATAAGACAAGGTAAAGTCTGCCCGTGATATTCAGTATCCAGACTCACAGGTAGGACTGGACTTGTTGTTGTGACATACTCACGTACTGAGAACACTGTGCCCGAGGAACATGTGCTTAGCCTTGCTTTTATTCCTTCATTGTCAGAGATCAACTCTATTTACTATTTATTTAGCTGACAGAAGACAGGACCCAAAAGTCAGTGCTGAAAGCCACTCTCCCACTGTATTAACTGCTTATAAAACTTCACTAAACTAAAGCTGATTTCACAATATATGCATCCAAATATTACCTTGTTCCCAAATTCTCATTTTATTCTTCCATCGTTTTGGTCCAACAAGGGGAATAATGAACAGGAAGGGAAAAGGTAATCAAAATGCCAAGCTGAGATGTACACGGGGACCTAGGAGGTCATAAAAGTCAGTGCCAACCTCAGAAATGGAACAAATAATCCAACAATCCTTTGTGACCCTGGAACACCAAGCTCAGCAACCAGTCTGTCCTTTCCTTGGGTTTTTTTTTTTTTTTAATCAAACTCTGTCTCTAAAATGGTTCTGAATACGAAATGCCTTGAAACTTAAATCAGGGCTTCAACCAAAGCTGAGAGATCAGAAAAGCAAAACACCATGTGAATATGAACAGGTCAAAACTACCACACCCATTGCTTACTCACTGACTATAAAGATTAGTAAACACCTCTAAGATGTGTCATCACTATGCTTTTAATCCTTTTTTTCTAGTACAGATAAAACAGCCCAGACACAAGCAATGCATACAGTTAAAAGTTCACACTCAGCAATTGTGTGGCGGACAATTGGCTTGAAAGATCTGAACCTCAAAAGGAAACAAAGAAATATCACTCAGTGTAGCCGTATTAGAGATGTACAGAATAAGCTCCTGTGGGAAAAGTATGGTTAAGACCCAAGGAATTATCTCACTGAGAAATTATACAGGCATATAGAACACCAGCAATTCATGGCCAGGTTCGACCGTCTTCTGTTAGGTGCCTTACGTATCTAAGCATCAGAACCTTTCCTCTCTGTGCCCTGGGATGCCTCAGGGATCACCCATTCTGTTCACCTCCCACTGTCCAGGCCTTTGTGTCTGTGTCCTCTTTTCTGGAGTAGGGGTTGGCAAACTTTTAAAGAAACATGTGGTAAGTATTTTACACTTGGAGGTCTGAGAGGCAAAATCCAGGATACTCTTTAGGGACTTGCATTACTATTTCACACATGTAATCATTTAAAAACATAAAAACTATTCTTAGCTAGATTTGGCCTGTGAGCTACACAAATTGCTGAGCCCTGTTTTGGAGGATTGATCAACATATTAGGCTCCACTGTGTGAAAGAGCAGCAGTAATATGTCATGAGCACTAGGGTGAATTTGTTTATTTGGCGGTTCTCTGTTGACATAGGGACACCTTCTAAGGACACGCCCAAACCATAAAAATGTTCTCTTCCATGGAGGTGCTCTGGCATGTAATGCTTTGTATCTCATTCCTGATGGCTAAAGTTGCATGATAAAGACTATTCAGAAATAGCTGAAAGTGTCTGCTAGAGGTTGGGAGGTGTGACACTTCCCCCTGCCATCTTGGCCTCATGAGATGTTGTGAAGTGGAACATGACCATCTTGTTAATATGATCAGGCCAGTGACTGACGAGCAGCACAGAAAGGTTGTGAGAACGAATGAGATAATGTCTATGAAGTGTTTTGAGCTCTTGAGAAGAAATTTTCTTTGTAATTAGAAAGTCATGCTGCATTATTACAGTTATTATGATTATCATCATTTTTAAAGGTAGAGCCAGAAGACACGGCCCTTCCAATGAGAAAAATTGTGAATAAAGACCAGCAACTCATAAAGGAAATGGTTCATGCACCAATTATGAGCTTCCAGTTTGTAATTACAGTGTCCTGGGTGGTTTTGCATGCACCAGTTTGTTATTCATTTGGAAGAACAACCCTTTGCATGTGTAACAGCTCCCAAAAGGTGCCCAATATAGGGCAAACACAAAAGGAGCAGAGAAGAGCTCTGTGTGACCACTGAGTTGCAAATCTGAAATTCAGTTACCTGTTAAGGATTGTCTTTAAATTTGCACAAAAACATGATAAAATTTGCTAATGAGAAACTTCAGTTAAGAAAAGAAAAAAACGCAAGCATGAGTCTTACATACAGACAAGAGGATAACAAAAGAAACCATATACTCACTTCACTCTCCTGCCATATTACACATTGATAAAGCCTTTATTAAGCACTACTGCTGCCAAAAATATAAGAGTTCAGTTTTACCCTCTTTCATTGGTTCTGAAGTCCTCCTTTTATTTTGCCATATCTCTGGTCCCATGGAGGGTAGAATGGAAAGGAATGGAAACAAAGGATAAGGAGTAATCAAAAAACCAGCCTGAGGGGTCTATAGCATCCTTGCTTGGCCAGTGCGAGTCCCTGATCCAAACCCAGATGGCCACTGGGACACTAGAGAATGTGTCTAGCAGCCAGCCTGTGCCCTTCTACATTTGTGCTCTTTAAAGTCTGCTATAGGCACATTCTGGGCATAGAGTTTAAGCTCTGGCTAACCCAGAGCTCAGAGATCTGAGGCTGGGAGGCAAAGCACAATACTGAGAACACCAGAGTCTCCCTGCTTCCTGGGCAGGGTGTTCCTGTGGAAAGGGTTGGTTATTAACACTCTGACACTCGAAGTGACCAATCCTGGTTCCTGTAATTTGACCTCTAACCCCATCCAGCACACAGCCATTCACATTTCCTTTTAAAGTTACTCATTCAGAATCCATGTTCTCTTACATGGTCACTGATGGAGGAACAGACTTTGTTTAAGCCTGGTGAAGTGTGCAAAATATGCCACCTGAAACTCTGGCACAGGGATCATTTTGCAGATGCAGAGTGGGTGCTCTGATGAGAAGAAGGTAAAATGGCACATGGAAGTTGTCCACCCTATACCAGGAGCAAAGTAACATTATTATCACCAAAGAGGGGAAGTTGAAATAGAGAAAAATTTGTACAACCAAGCCTTGTTAAACTAACCTTCATCTTCCTGGTTACTTTTCCACCATTGACTGCCCTCGCCCAAGCTCCTTTGTTTAACCGCGTTTTCATGGTTTACTACTCTGTCCAATTCAGTATATAAACACTCAACTCTAACTGGGTCTTTGGGTCTTCATTTCCTTGTGAGGGCTCCCATGTCAGGTCAAACTTACATTAAATAAATGTGTATGCTTTTCTCCTCTTCATCTGTCTTTTGTTACAGGAGCCCTAGCTAAGAATTCACAAGGGTGGAAGGAAGGGTTAGTTTTATGCCCCTATACTGTGGTGAGCAAACACTGTTACAAAGGCTAATTCAAAAAAAATAATAATAGATCTCATTTTTTTCTATTCAAAATAAGCATACTTATTAAATCCTAGAAGAAAAAAGTTTACATTTGTTCTACAAATTATACTGCTGACCTTATTAAATAAGTGAAAGTCAATGAGAAAATTGGCAGAGCCTTTTAGACAATAAAATGTTAAAAAGCCAAACATGTTTGAGGAAGAATCAGAAATTACATTTTAATCTTTCAACCTTTATATTTGTAAAGTGCCTTGGAGTTCACAGATGATGACCACATGTCCACTCTCATTTCAATATTTGCAACACATGAGGTACATATTATTATCATCTCTGTTTTCCAGCTAAAGAAACCAAGGTTCAGAGAGGCATACTGATCCATGTGGGATCATATGTCCACTTAGTGGCAAAGCTGAGGAGAGAAACAGTTTGCTTCAATATCAGGTTCATACATTGAGAATTATGGTTGGATATGAGTTTGGCTCCTGTAACAAAGGGCCAAGCAAGAGAGAAGTGTCTTTCTTTCTAATTCACTTGGCTGTAAGTAGTCTGTTCACAATCCCAGGGTGATAGAACAGCTCCCCCGCCTGGTGAGGACCCCAGCTCCATCTACTTGGTCCTCAGCTCCTGGCATCCATTCCACAATCTAGTGCAATGGTTTCAATCCCATTATCTCCTCTTAATTTCAACTGGCAAGAAGGAAGGGGAAAGGGAAAAAGGGCTCACTGTTTCGCTCTAGGAGCACAGTGTGGAAGTTGTGTATGCTATACCTCTTCTGCTCCCATTAGGCAGAACTTGAAAACACCTAATGGCAAGCAGCCTTGCACTCAACTAAACCAGGGCATTCTGTTAACAGAGGATAAAATACGAAATGCCCTTTGGGGGACAACTAGCACTCTTTGTTATTTGGGCATCTATTTTGTGTTCAGAACTAGCTAATATCCTGGAATAGAGAAAAGAAGAAAATATGGCTACTGTCTGTCAATTTAAGTCAGTCTGAGCTTTTTTTTCTCCTCTGCTTAGAAGATTCCTCTCATCCGCAGCTAGGCAGGACAGTCTGAACCAGGTAATCAAAAACAGGAATAATGGTGCCCAGAGATGGTCGCATCCTAATGTCAAGCAAGAATGTATAAATTAAAAAAAAAAAAAAAGTCTGTGACTGTCACCTAATATGGCAAAAGGGGCTATGTGGATGTGATTAAATTTAGGATCTTAAGATAGGGAGATTATCCTGAATTGTCTGGGTGGGCTCAGTGTAACCACAAGGGTCCTTATAAGAGAGAGGCAAGAGATCAAAGTGAGTAGTAGGAGTAGGCAGTGTGGTCACAGAAGCAGAGGTTGTAGTGATGTACCACAAGCCAAGGAATGCTGGCCATCTTTGAAAGCTGGAAGAGCCATGGAATTGATTCCCCCTAGATCCTCTGTAAGGAACCAGCCTTGCCAACATTTTGATTTTAGCCCTTAAAGGCTTAACTTCTGACCTTCAGAACTGTAAGATTGTGTTGTTATAAGCCTCTAAGTATTAATAATTTGTTAAAACAGCAATAGGAAACAAAAACACTAGGTGAATGTGAGCCCAGGTGCCATTAACTTCTCACAGAAGCCAGATGCCACGACTCAACTCTCTATGATGGAACAGCCCTGGCACCACCTGGCTGAAAGGCACATGTCTAACTTCCTTATAAATGATGTTGAGCACCTGGAACCCTTTTCCCTTTTGAATCCTTTTGCTTTGATATTAGATCATAAGTCTTATTGTAAAGCTGGGCAGTCGATATGTGGCCTGGCAATCCCTATTCATCCGTACTTGGTTGAAACCATCTGTGGAGGTTCTGTTCTTTGCAATCATTTCATACTAAAAGTGCAAGGTTTACTGTGAAGCTGCACTGTCCGTGTATACTTTGTTTTCAGAGATGGGTAGCCCTGTAATTCATTTTTTGGAAAGTAGTAACTCATATATTCCCAGAAAAACTTAAGAGAAACTTAGAGGAAGATAGCAGACTAGAAAAGTATAACCCACAGTAGGACACCTTGTCAGTGAGTACGTTGAATTGCCGAGGTCCTTGGCCACCGTCATAAGAAACATTCCTGCTGCAGTCCTCCTCCTTCTCATTTTGAAGACACTGAATGGTGAGTCAGGAATGGCCACAGGCTCCATCGGAAACAGAGGTGAATGAATGAGGCGTGGCTCTAATATTTCTAATGTGAATTGCTTAGGGGTGAATGCAATGGTGCCCTGAGCTTGTGCACAATGCACTGGATGAACACAGCAAACTGAACCAACAAATTGAGAATTAATTTGTTCTTATGGAGAGAAGCCAGAGTCAGATGCTCCATCTAAAGGTGCTAGTCAGCTCTTCTTGATTGACAGTTCATAGGGAAAGAGAGGATTTAAAGGATATATCTATGGTAGTAGATATTTAAGAGGATTGTCTTAAATACATTGGGATAGGTGGTTAAGGATGAATAAATTCTGATGACAAATATTTGCATCATGCTTTGGAATGAACAAAGCATTTTTATAGGTATTGATCTCGTGTCATTATTGCAATAACCCCATGATCTTAGTGTCATCCTTCTGGTTACAGGTAAAGAGCCTGAGACTCAGAAAGATTAAGTAGCTTGTCTCAGTTTACTTAATTTTGCCAGGGAGAGCCAAGACCTGAACTCAGAGCTTAAAACTCTGAGCCTGGGCTCTTTCCACTGAAATGTGAGGCCTCTGTAGTAACATTGAATCTGGTTGTATTGGTAAAAGTGTTTCAGTGCACGTTGAGAGCTGCAGTCACACAAGATTCAGGGATTATTTTAGCTCTGCATGTGTTTATTGGGGTAGAGCTAAGGAGTGTCTTTGGATAGGCTGTCCTCAGACACGTTCTCAGTGTAAGGGCAACGCTGACTTCACACCTTTTCTCTAATTGTCTTTCTCCTTGATTCCAGGGCACCCATTAGCATACATCAGAGGCTATAGGACTTCCCTAAGAAATTCTGGTGACAGTTTTTGTGTATTCGTTCCAATAGTGACCCTGTCAAGTCAAGTAAATTCCCCAGTGCTACCGCAACCAGCATGAACAAGACTTCTCGAAGCTGTGCTGTTGATTCTCCCCCGCGTCTTCTCACTGCTGCCTCCTTCTCATTGTTTTAAGTCTGCAGAGCAGCCTGGCCAGCAGCCCTCCCCAAAGGACCCACCCTATGCCTGGCACTCCATGCTTTGCCATTTTTTTTTTTCTTTAATTGCTTTTCCTTAACTTACATGTTCTTTTTCAAGTTTATATTCTCTCTCTCAATAAGAACATAATCTCTTTGAAAGCAGACCCCTTCTCTGTAGTATTCATAGTCATAGCCCCAGGGGCTAGAATCATGCCTGGCATGGGAACAGATTCTCAATAAATATCTGTTGAAGAAATGGGTGGAGTGAGATTTACGTGAATGCCTCCAACTTGGAAGCTCTGAGTTCCACCACTGGAAGGCAGCCTAGTCTTTTCTCCTGGTGACTCTTCCCAGATATTTTTGGAAATCTCTTCTGGTCCTTATATCTGCCTGCAAATCCATCTTCATAATCTTTGCTGCCTGCCAGGGCACTAAAACCCAAAAACTCACCTCCAAGCTGGACTCCATATCTGATAGGTGCTTTGATGGTTTTGAGAGGGGAATTTACTACTTCTTGATTCTCATAGTTTGTGCCAAGTCAGTTGTTCCTTTTGAAGTGAGAGAGTGGGCACATCTTCTTTCTGTGTTATGATCAGTGAGAGGCACTCCACAGGGCTCCGAAGTGTTACTGAACTTCCATTTCATGTAAAAACTGCCAGAATCACTGGGTCGAGATGAGTTCCAATATCTGGAATCCTCTGTGTTCCATGATGCGTAGGTTTTTTTGCTTAAAGTTATCGTGCTGGTATCCTTCCTGAATATGCTGGAAAATTATAATTAGTCCTCACACCTATGCAGAAACTTACGTTCAATACCATGAATGGTCTAAGTATGACTGTAACATAAAGATACATGCAGTTCCAGAAGTGTTGTCAAGAAAATTCTCCCAGTGTTTCGTGGTGCCATACTCCATGGCCCCTTCACAAAGCTGAGATCCTTTGCTGGGCGCTCGTGCTATCTCTTCACAAGAGAGAGACTCGGGAAAGTCATTCTTACACCCACTCCATGGTGTTCTGTGTGGTAGCCTTATATCTCCATGTATGTTGTCAGCTGTTTTGAGGACCTAACATTTTATTTTTTATTCTATTTTCCCAGTGTCTGAGTGTAGAGGAGCTGCTGATCATTATGATGCTGTGTGATGATTCATGTATTTGCATATTATAGTCTGGAAACTCCAGCAAATAAACCTGGCGTTGTGTAACCTGCTTTAGTTACATTCACACCCATTATTTAAGCATATTACATACACAAAATGTTTAGCTGTATTAAGGTAGTCAGTTTAATCATGGGCCAGATTGGAAGAGACAAGAAACAATGCAGTTGAAAATGTATTGCTTATCAACCCTTGGCAAAGACCAGAACCTCGACCCAACACATTGACTCCCCTTTGCTTTCCTCTCACTACAGATCCAAGTCTCTTCTTATTCTTGTGGAAATTTAATTCTTTATTTCTCCTGACTAATTCAGATGACCACCCACCCCAACACCTATCCCAAAAGGCTCCAAAGTGTTAATGACCTTCCATTTCACGTAAAAACTGCCAGAATCACTGGGTCAAGATGCATTCCAATATCTGGAGTCATCCATGTTCCATGATGCATAGGTTTTGTTGCTTAAGGATCAACCCATCACCCAACATCTCCATCATCCCTGACCAAATTCTTCCTGGATCTGAAAGATTCTAAGAAACTTGTTCAGCTTCTTTTTCTTTCAGGCATGCACAGCTTCTGTTCTCCACACCAGCCAGACCAACTTCCCTCATGAGCACTGAGCTGCTTCTCAGACCAGCACGCCACCTCACATGCTTTCGTCTCTCCATCATCAGTCTGTGCCATTTTCATTTAACAATAAGCTCTATTTTTAAGTATGACATACTTAAAGAAAAGTACACAGATCTTAAATGTAAACTTTGATGAATTTTCATAAAGTAAATACATCCACGTAACCAGCACATGGGTCAAGCAAGATTATTAGCAGCACACACGAATCACTCAAGCTAATCATTATCCACCTCTAATGGTAACCATATCTCACCAGCGTGACATCTTGCCCCATAGATAAAAGATCCTATTTTAAATTTTTATATAAATGAAATCATAAAGTATTTTGTGTATCTGGATTCTTTTGCTCAAAATTATATTTATGAGATGTTACATACAACAATAACTTGTTCATTCTCATGTTATATAGTGTTCCATTGAGTATATAAGTGACAGTTCATTTATTCATTCTATTCTATCCATTTTATACTACAGTTGATTTATTCATGTTCTCCTGTGAATAGTCATACATGTCTGTTAACCATATGCATTTATCTGTTGGTCATATAACTAGGAATTGAATTACTGTGTCTTAAGATTGTCAAAAGAAGATTTGTAGATTTGAAGAAGAAAAGAATAAGTTTATTTGCAAAGTGGTAAAAGGATTCAGACTTCAGAAGGCTTATGAAAACCAAAAACCAAGAGGTTATTTGAATGGGAAAAGACACTCAAGATTTCCAAGTTTACATTAGTTGATTCATCAATTCATGGTGGGAAAGCTCAACTTTCTTGCATGACTACCGTATCCACAAGGTCATGGTCTGTTTTCAGATATCAGTATCACAAAATTGAGAGATAAAATTGTTTTGCAAGGCAGGCAAGCCTTATAGGAATTGTTCAAGGTTTTATTTAATTTGAGTCCCAGAACTGCACAGGTAGCCCTATTACATTTGCAGTATCTCAGGGTGCAAATTATTTCCTCATCTCTGTGTAAGTGATACATATGCTTATTCATTATGGTAGCAGGACAAAGAACTGGATATGCTTTTATAGGAATGTATGTAGTCAGCTTCAGGTGATACTGCCAAATATTTTTTCAGGGTGATTGTACCAACTTATACTTCCACCAGAAGTGTAAATTAGTTTCAGTTGCTCCACATTCTTAGTACTATTGATATCGCCTGTGTTTTAAGCTTAGCCACCTTGAAGAGCATGAAAGAGGTATCTCACTGCAGATAAAATGTGCATTTCTCTGCTTTCCTGTGCCCACTTGGTAATCTTTGGTTTAGTGTTATGTAATTTTACCCATTTTTATTTTGGGTCATTTACTTTTCATTGTTGTTTTGTAGGAGCCCTTCATATGCTAAATATGAATTCTTTGTCTGATATATGTTGTGCAAATAATTTCTACCACTCTTGCTTGCCTTTTCCTTCCCTTAATGGTGTCTTTTGATGACCAAAAGTTCTTAATTTTAATGTAATTCAGTTTATCCTTTTTTTATGATTAGTGTTTTTCTGCCCTGTTTAAGAAATCTTTGCCTATTCTAAGGTCATGACATATGCTCCTAAGTTTTCTCCTAAAAGCTTTATTTTTTTACCTTTCACATTTAGATCTACAATCCAACTAGAATTGAATTTTATCAATGGTGTGAGATAAAAGGTTCAACATTCATTTGTTTCCAAATGGATATCCAATTGACCCAGCACCACTTATTGAAAAAAATAATTGTTTTCCTTTCCCCATTGCACTGTAGTGTCATCTTTGTCAAACATCAGGTGACCCTATGTGTTTGGATTTGTTTCTGAATCCTAGTCTGTTCCATTGGTTTATTGTCTGTTTTTGCACCAACATCAAATTGTTAGTCATTGCTATGTCTGGTAGTTTACATCTTCAAGTTATACTCTTCAAGACTGCATTGGCTGTTCTTAACTCTCCACATTCTGCATATATTTTAGAATCAGCTTTTCAAATTACACAAACACACACGCACATACACTCACATACACCCTGGCTATGATAGTGATTGAGATTGCATTGATTGTGTAGGTCAGTTTTGGACTGATTTGGATCCCAATCAGAGAACTGACTTCTTTAGACTATTCAGTCTTCCAACCCAACAACACAGTGTATGCCCCCATTTATTTAAGTATTTAGTTGATCTTAATAATGTTTTGTAGAACTTAGTATAGAACCTTTAAATATCTTTTGTTTGATTTTTTTGTCAAGCTGTTGATATATTTTCTTCTTTTGTAGGTGAATAATTTTTAATATTTTCTATGTTTTTATTATTGGTATATAGAAATATAATTGACTTTTGTTTAATTGTGTCTGAATAGTATATCTTTTTCTATCCTTTTACTGTTAGCTTTTCTGTGTGCTTATATTTAAACTGAATCTCTTATATGAAATCTATTATTGGGTTATTTTTTAAATCCAATCTGACAATCTGTGTGTGTGTGTGTCTTGCTTATTTTTGTTTGAACAACATTTCAAGATAGGATGTATAAATATACATAATTATTTGATATGACTATAATTTAAATAGGGTACCTACTCCATAGGGGTTTTATGAGAAATAAGTTATTAATTTTAAAAAACTTATAATAATACTTAGAATATAGTTAGTACTCAATAAACTAGCAATTATAATTTTTATTAGAGAAATTTAAGCTTTTCCTAAACCTTTGCTATTTCAAATAATCAGCCATGAACATCCCTGCACTATTGTGTTATTCTGTTATTACTACAGTACTTCACAGTTTTGTTGTTAGATGTGCATATTTGCAATTTTCATAGATAATGATGAATTTTTTTCTTTCTCATATAATATGCACCACTTTCATGAGTTAGCCTAGAAAACTTTCATTTGTAGTAACAGACTCAAAAATTTCTTCGCACTTACAAGTAACTCTCTAATTACTTTATGTTTAGTAAAACTGATCTGTCATCTGTTTATGGAGCACTTATATATATCAGGCACCATGGAAAGGTTACATCAGATAATTGGTAAATGTTGACCAAGAATCAAGTGTAGTTTGGTTTGTGTCCAGAATGTATGGTCTTAAACATTATGCTATGATTCTTCTAAAAGCACACTTCTCATTGTATTCTTGCAACAAGGGAAGACTGAAAAGTTAAGTGACCTGCCCAAAGTCACCTAAAAGATGACTTTCTACTTTATAATCTAAGATTTAATTTTAAACTTTTTGTCAGCAGTAACTATGGCTTTCTTTGTATTTCCCAAACCACAGACGTAGAGAAAACCCAGTAACTGGTAACTCCTTGACTGACTGACTAATTTACCACACAGGTTCCGCAAGACCCTTGCTGTAGATAGCTCACATGTTGTCCTTGAGCAAATACCATGACCTTGGATCTTTTAGTTTCTTAACAAAAATGAACAAGTTGGTGCCTGTGTTGGTAAGTTAGAATGAAAAAATAACCTACATTACTTATAAATACATCAGTTCATTAAATAGGAAGGCACATCACAGCGTAACTCTATCGATGGCTGTTACTTCCTCACCTAATTGAGAGTTTGCCTTCCCCTAATCATGACAATCCTTCATGTTCACCTTGACTGAGAGGGTAAAACAGAGCTGGGGTGTCACCCCAGGAGTCTTATCACAGTTCTTATTTTATGTCCAGGTTATCATCTCTGTTGGACATATTGGTCTTCAAGAACCTCCTTAGTCAGAAGTCTGAAGTAACTTAATTTGTTGACAACAACAAAAATCTTTCTCTTTCTCTTTTCCTGAATCAGTAGGGTTTCCCCATTCTTACGATATAAACCTACTCTCTGTTACCAAATGCTGTAGAACATTTTGAGCTATAGCATTTCCCTCCAAATAAGCCATTTATTTATTTATTTATTTACTTACTTACTTACTTACTTAAACTATGCTTTTTAAATTAGGTCAGGAGGAATTATACACCTCACGTGAAACTGAAAAATAACATTCACCGCCTTTGAGTTGGCTTGGTCATTGCATTATAAATTTCTGCCATAGAGGAGGATGGTAACAGTAGTATCAAGTCCCACCCATTCTTTACCATCTAGAGCACTCTTCATGATTCTTGCTTATTTATAATGGTATTTTTAATCATTGTGTCACTCAAATATGGCAAGTATTGATTTGGTATCTAAAATACTTCATTATTCTGGAATACCTTTTCTATTTTGGAAGCATCTACAGAGGTTGCTAGTTTTTCTCTAGAGGAGAAATAGAATGAAAATTCAGTAGACATGATTGTCACAGATATGTTCCTCCTCCTTTATAGTTTTCCATAAAACATGAAGAATCATGCCCTTTTTCATCCAACACAGTTTTGATAGGTAGAAGTAAAAGTATTTGCTCATCATTAAGAATTGATCCACCACTTTTTAGAAGGAAATGAATGGTTACACTTACATTAAAGAGCAGAGCTTTATTACTAGAATAACAACTCCATTCCAACTCCTTTGATTCAGATATTAAACTGATGAATTAATTTGATGAAGTGAAAGAACAGTGGAATAGAAACTAAAATACCTGAAGAAAGATTCACTTTTACCAACAACTTGGTGTTGACTTTAGGAAGTTACTCAGCCTCTTTTCAGCTTTTTGCATCCTCACCTGTAAAATGAGAGGGTTCAATTACAGAAGTCCCTTCCAGTTGTGAGAGTCCATACCATTATTCACAATAAAGAAGTAATCCCCGTAAAAATCTTAGAATTTAGCATTCTATCTTTGAAACGTTTGATTGCTCTTTAACCCAGAAATGAAGTAATTGAATAACTGTTACCCCACTAACTGTTGCTGTTACCAGGATTAACAAGTATAACGTGTCTTACCAAAACTACAACAATTCTACTCTGGTGCCACTTCTTAAAATTTTGCCTTAGGCTAATGAGTTATATTTTCCAATTAAACCTTAACAATGTATGTATAGTAAGGAGTCATTAAACATTCACCCAGCAAATACAAGTCTAGATGTTTGTTGAAAAAAAAAAAGTATGTCTGTAAAGTCAGTTTGACCTAAATGTGAAGCACGAATTATCAATCTGTCTATCATCCATCTATCTATCTATTGTATGTTGTGCTTGTTTATTCAAGTTTTGTTGTATTGTATTTCAGTGAAGATTATAGACACTTTTGTCATTTGATTTACCCACCACCTGAGATAAAAGTGACCCCATCATTATTTTCTTCCTAGGTCCATCCTTTCTCCTGGGGTTGTAGAAAGAATAGGATCATCAGGGAACCTAAGTGCAATCTCAGTTTTCCTGTACCAAAGGCAATTCACTAACTTCCGGCCCACCTCATGGGAATATTAGGGGAGTGAATGAAATAAATGAATGCATTTCGTACATTGTAAAGTGACAAACAAATGCAAAGTAGCCTAATACCAATTGTGAATTCTTCACTCAAGCTGTTAGTTCATTCACACACACTCAGTAGATATTTTGAGTTCCTGGTGTATGGCAAACACTGTTCTCTGCATTAGCAACCTGCAGTCAGAAAGGCGGACCACAAGGAAAGTCTGAGAAACTGTCACAGTGGAAAGGAGCCCAAGTAAACAGGATAACTAAACATAATACGTTATCCTGGATGGGATTCTGGAACAGAAAAGGACATTAGGTAAAAACTAAGGAAATCTGAATAAATGGTAAACTTTAGTTAATAGTAATATATCAATATTGGTTCATTAATTACAACAAATGTATTATATTGATGTAAGTTGTTAGTAACAGGAGAAACTGTGTGTGAGAGAGGAGAGAGAGGCATATGGGAACCCTCTGTACTATCTGCACAGTTTTTCTGTAAACCTGAAACTGCTGTTGAAACTAAAATCTCTTCTTAAAAAAGGCAGACAAGACTCTCATGGAGCAATGGGAAGAAAACCATTAAAAGGTAATAAATGATTTCAGAGAATCATGACTGTTACCACAAAAATGAAATAATGTGCTAAGAACTGTGGGACAACTGTAAGTGGTCCTCTCTCTGAGGACTGATTTCCCAACTGAAATCTGGATGGAAAGACAGTGCCAGCAAGATCACTTAGGGAAAAGCATTCCCTTCCACAGGAGCAGCAAATACAAAGACTCTAAGGTGGGGACCAATTTCAAACGTTTGAGAAACAGAAATAATCTATGAGACTGGTGTATAATGAACACTGGCAAAGGTGGGGTGAGATAAGTTCCGAGAGGTGGGACTTGAATTCTCCAGAAAGCCACAGAATATGCCAGAATTTCGGAATAATGTAGACGAAGGATGTTGTTCACATGAAATGGTGCAGCTATTCTGTCCTGAAAAGATTTAGAGCAAATCCTGGGGGCAACTGCCCTATACAGGTTAATAAAAACTTCATGACACCTACATGCCATTTCCTGAAGTCTTGTTTTAGGGAAGTTGGACTTCAAAGGAGAAATCATAACCAACATGTTTTCATCATTAGCTGAAAGCCAGTTTCCTTTGTGTAAGGACCATAGAAGAAGCTTCAAATGTTCTGCCCAACAAGTTTCTCAGACAGCATTTCTCTTCATGAGAAGGTAAACTACCCAATGTCTCAAGTTGTCACCCTTGCAGCTACATTCCCCTGGCAGGTTTTTTTTTTCAGTAGTAGGTGTCACTAAGAGGTCGTTGGGGAGCTCCAAGACCTGCTTGCTTCAAAGGACCCTTGACTTACTCAGCCCATCAACTACAACAGCGCCCTTCTCCCTCCTTCCTCTTACCTTGCCCAGCACAGACTGAAGCCTGTTTTTAAGAAAGGCTGTGTAGCAGCAGCCTTTTGTCATTGCCTTTGCCTTGGCTCCCTGCCCTGGCCTAGCAGCACCCCAAAACCCTGCCTTGGCCAGCATGCAGATGTTTTTCACTTCTGTAAGTCAAATTCTGATGATTTAACTGTGTGTAAACAGTCATCAAGAAGAGAGGCAGCATGAGAGAGTAGCAAGGGCACTGCACTGGAAGTCAAGAGAACAGAGTTCAAGTTGAGATGCTGCCACTTTCAAAGCCTGAATTCCCTAATGCTCACAATCAGGATAAAAGTCTCTCCCTGCTGTTCTGACACGATGTGGTGGGAATCATGTAACTCCTGTCAGTGGAAAGTGCTTTGTGAGCCTAGGCTGCTAGATAAAAATGGAAATAGGGAGAAAAGGAGTAGTTTCAAATTGGTGAGTTTGTTTTAAAAGACCATCATTTATGGGAAGAATGCTAAGGAAGCATGGCAGGGGGGCGGGAGCATGAAAAATAAACCTTTTGCCATTAAGGGGGCTAGGAATTGTATTACAGAGCAGAGATCCATGCAGTCAGGGGCCACTGAAATACACAACTCCAGGAGGCGCCATTTGCTTTATAGTCTAAATATATATTTAAAACAATTAAGTAATAAGGTAAGTCCACCTCAGTTAAAGGATAAGCAGTAAGTACTCCTAGGAGCTAAGTGGTTGGAGACATTGAAAAAAGATGACTAGGAGGGATGGGACTTCAGCTATTTGGTAGAAGAGGAAACATTCTCATGGGAAAGAAAACAGAGACAAAAGACCTTTGGTAAAATTAAGAGCATGAGGACAATTGGGTATGTTTTCATCAGGAGTAAGAGAAAATGGTGTGACTTTTTTCTTCTTAAATTTCTGTTAAAATTAAGAGAATAGTTTAGGGACTTAAAAAAATATTATGGCACCGCCTTTTCTTTTCCAGTTCAAACACTACCCTAAGTATCTGTTCTAAAAGCCTTGGGAAAAGCCAAGAAAAGAACGAAGTGCCAACACCTAAAATCTTTGTGTTCTTTTTATTGTCTTTTTATTGACCCATGATCTGTTGACTTCTGGTTCCTCAGTCAATATTAAAGGGAGATGTAAATGTCTTTCGGAACTTTTATATGTATTCAAACTCAGAAAAAGCCTTTTGGTTGCTGTTGTGCTAAAGATTCAATATCTCTTAGAACATACTTTTCAATGACACTGGTCCCTGGGAGTGTGTGTGAGTGTGTGAGTGTGTGAGAATGTGTGTGTGTGTGTGTGTGTGTGTGAGTGAGAGACATGCTCATTTGCTATACTACATCCCACTGCCCATGAGAAAGGTCTTACTTTTCAATAAAATAAAGACATTTGGGGCTTCTCTAGGTCCAACATTTTCTTATATTATAAGACATTAGAGTTGAATTAAATAATTTAGTTGTGATTTTAATTACATTATAATTCTTAGAATTAAATTTTCCTTGAGGTGTATTCCTGTGCTTGAGTAAATAAACAAGTGTAAAAGCCCTAAACATTTCTATAAAATGGAGTCAGTCAAGACAAATTTTTACTGTAGCCATTTTTTGTCCCTTTTTTATTATATGGCCTTTGATTTTTTTTTAAAAAATCCCCCCATTTTATGGTTGATGTTTTATTTCAGAATCTGATGTGAAAATAGCAATGTCCATATGAATTTTACAGAGAAATCTGCTTTTTTTGATCATAGCTTCTCTGCGTTGGTAAATTGTCTGGGAGTTTTTCTTCTGATTTTTGAATTAGCCATGAGAGGGGAGGGAGACGATATGAACCAGTATTCTGATGTACTGAGGATAAAGATTTGGCCATAGAGTTTAGTCATCACACCTCCTTTCTCTTCCTCATTGGAGTTTTCTGCACAAGCTGAAGCTGTGACTTTATTCAACACCTGCATCTTTAACAACCAGAGCAGTATAATTACCTTTCTTGAATATTCTATAGAATTGTCAAACAGCTATTTTCTTTTAGAAGACAGGCTTTTAAATACTGTCTTTTACATACAGAGTTTAACATCTCTTAAGCTAAAAATCTAATTACAAGAATCTGAAATTTATCATATGTTTATAATTTGATCTTTACAAAATTGCTAAATCAGGGCACATTTAACAGACATCATAAAGCAGAAAAAAATACATATAGTGAGACAAAATTAAATATTTTGGAATTTCTTGAATATCTGTCAATTTCCATTAATATTATTATATTAACACTTCGGCATTTTATTGCATTTCTCTTGATTCAACCTGTTTGTGGAAAGAGGTGGCTCACAGTGACATGATTTATCAAGATCATTGGATGTCATCATTTCCTCTTTGTTAATGAAAAGTATCAATATTTTAAAAAGAACTGCCATCATACCTAATGTATAGAGGATAGATGGCATATTCAAGCAAGCTGAGACAATTCCAGTGGACGCATCAGATAGTAATGCCAATACTAAATAATAAGATTAGGATTTAGGTAATGTACTGCCATTTGATCAAGTGACTCATGCCCAGATTGTATAAGCACTTATCATTTTTGTCATCCTAATTTTGTAATTTTTGAAGTGCAAATGGGATTGTCAACCGTTGGAAGCGGTGGTACTCAAAATTCTACTACAAGGTGAATGTTAAAGTGGAAAATTTAACATATCACCATTTCATTCTGGTACAAGCTCTAAATTAATGTTATGAAATGTTATGAGCATACCAATAAAACTACCGCTTGCAAAAATTAAAGAGTATCTTTTATAGTCTCCAAATTGTCACTCTGGCAATTCCTCTGTTGCCCCACATTATTCTCAGAATGTCTAGTCTGCTACATTTTCCTTCTGTGCTTCTGTTCAGGATTTCTGTTCTCTATGCCAATTCGTGTCCAAGGCTTCTGCAAATCTTTTGTATCTTTTTCTAAGCATGTTCTTTACGACAAAGCTATTCAGCCTGAAGTCTAATGTACAGCCTTCCCAGGCTCTTCCTCAGAAGCACACTCAACCATTCTAAACACACACACACACACACACACACATGACACAAATTAAAAAAAGAATTTTAATAGAGTCTCACATTGCATTGTTTTGAATTTCCATCAGCTGTCTAGATAACTAGAGTTCATACTGTTCTGTAGAAATGCAACTGTCATGCAAAATCATTTTTACACTCTTTGTATCTTGGGCATATACAATATGATTTTTGTGCTTGAAATCTTAAATATGCCAGTAAGAAGAATCACAAAGTCTGAAATGCTGGAAATGTATTCTTTCTGCTGTGATACTCAGTGTAAATCTTGACATTTCCTGTTAGGAAAATAACATTTGAAAAAGGAAATGATACTACAAATATTCCGCCTATTCATGAACAATTCTCAGTAGCCATATTTTATTATGTAAAGCATGTGGCAGTCCCTCTTTCTCGCCTGTATTTCTAGGTCCTCCATAAAATATGCACGTATCATGGTAGATTTGTGTGTACACGGGTTGTGTATGTTTCACATGCAAACACCAGAAAACAAGAATATCATTTTCATTCAACTTATATATGGATATAATATCACTAAAGTAACAAGCGATTCTCTGTCTCTCTTTTTTTAACTTTGCCTTCTCAAGCCATGGCTTTATATTTTATGGAGTTTCTCCTATACCATCTTAACTGGATTACAGAGTAAGGACAAGTTTTCTCCATTACAAAATTCTCATTTAATCCTTATCCACACTTAATTTATCAAATTAAATCAGACAAGATTGATGCCAGGGCTTTTCAAGCTGGACATTGGGTGTAAAATCGGCAGACAAGGGTTTGTAAAGGGTGCCCACCGTGACTTGTCACAGCATCTTGCCTCAGGCTCAGCTGCCCTTGCCGCGATCCAGGCGGGGTCAGGATGCTTCTTGGTGTTACACTGTGGGCTCTGCGGGGAAACAGAGCAGCTACACAGCCTCCAGCAGAGTTACTTATTACACCCTCGGCCCCCTTCACCTGCCCCAGCCATTCAAAATAACATCACACCATAAAATATTCATGAAGCGCGCAAGGCTGCAGCCAGGGCTCGCTGCTGCAGGTGGCTGTTACATCAGTAATTGTCCAATACCTCCCTCCACAGCGTAAAATTGTTTTCATTATGTGTCATGAACACAGAGCCAAGCAAAGCCCTCTTGAGTGGTTTCCCAAGGGCTGGAGGGAGGTGGTACTTAAACAGGCGCTTTTTGGCTTAGATTTCAAAAAAAAAAAAAAAAAAAAGAGAGAGAGAGAGAGAGAAGCCAGTGAAAGCTCATCATTAACTCTCCTTCTAAGTGCAACAAAAAGCAGAAGCTCATGCAAAACTCCCATAAAGATTATCCTAAATGTCTCAGTTACGAGGAAGAGCTTTAGGGGCTTTAGTGGGTCTTACGATACTTCAAGCTGCTTCAGCAGAGAAGAGAATAACTTTCCACCTGACTGAAGTTCCCATGGAGTGCGGAGCTGGGGGATAAGCAGGTTTCAGCAATAAACTCCTGCATTGTGAGGCAATAATGCCCAGCCAGGTCCCCCCATTTTGATTCAAGGGTGTCTTTTTCTTTCCCCCCTGTGGAGGACTAATCACAGCGCCACTTTGTTTAATTGCAGCAAAGAGAGAAATGTGTTTAAGAAGTCATTCTGGACCCCTTTAAATGAATGCTGGGGTTCTTCAAGGACAACAAACAGGATGCATAATAAATAAGATTTAATTTTCAGATCAAAATAGGCAGAGTTAAAGATTTTTAGTGACTGATCTGCGAGAGATGCTGCCGGAAAGAGAATAGAAAGTGGGGGTTAAAAAGGTGGGGGGGAGCAACAAGTGGGATTAAAGTCTGGGTTTTTATGTAGCACAAGCTGCTTCTGCACAGGAAGGGCGGTGGGTGGGGAGGGTCCTTACAGGAATAAAATCTTTACAGAATCTGAGCTACTAGTTTTCCCTAGCATTGTGATTCTGATTTAGAAAGAAGGAAGGAAGGAAAGAAAAAGGAGAGAAAAGGAATGAGGGGAGGGAGGGAGGAAGGAAGGAGAGGGGAGAAAGAATGAAAGGGAGGAAGAGAGAAAGAAAGAAGAAAAGAAAGGAAGGGAGGAAGAGAGATGAGCGGAAAGAAAGATTCTGCTTATGAACAACATCAGACTTTGATAATACAAGACACTTGTGTGCCCTTATTTTCCTGCTCAGGCTTAGCAAAGTCGGGTGCAATGTGTGCCTGGAGATGGTCCCAGGGTCATGAACTCCCGGGGTGGAGGGGTAAGGGAAGGGGTTGGGAGGGAAAGCATTTATCCATCACATGCTTTCTTTCTGAGTTTGACATAACTAAGTCACAGACCAAATGATGGGGAAACATCTTTTTTCATTAATTTAAAATCTATTTATTTCTTCCCACTCTGACCTTCAGAGCCTCTCCTTAAAAGAAAGCTAACTATATCCCCCTTGTAAGATGTGTATTAGCTGACCTATATCACTATCTTTAGAAACTGTTTACTGTGGATGAGGTGACAAATCATTCAGTTATTCAGCTATCGTAAATGGTCTTATCACACTTGAAAATGTGTAATAGGATGCGCCCATGTTCAAAACCATGACCTATGCATTGTTTACTTACCTTTTTTTCCCTGGAAGGAGTTGTCATTAACTCACCTAGAGAGAGATTTTAAATCTTTAAAAGAAAAATGTTATGGCACAATTTTGATAGTATTTTCTTTGACTAATATGGTATCCATCGATAACAAATTGACCATAGACAGCCGTCAGCGTCATAAATTGAAGACAGCAATGGGCATAAGACCTCTCCCGAGCATCTGCTGCTGGGGGTTTTCCTTTGGGTTAAATGGAAGATGTGAGGTTATTTAGCATCTAGCAAAAACAATGTAGAGTGAGCGTGTGTGTGTGTGTGTGTGTGTGTGTGTGTGTGTGGTGTGTGTGTGCCCACCATATACATACGTATCATGAATGATGGATTTCCTTTGCATCTGGTGGCTAGAAACTTTTTTTTTTTCTGAATACAGCAAATGACTGTTTCAAAATGAAAACCCACTATGTGTTTGAATGTTGTATTATGCCTCGCCCTTTTTTGAGTGAAAGGCGGCTTTTAAAAGTTAGGTATATCATTGCCAAAAAGGGGCTAAATAGTATTGTCAGCATTTCGAGAAGGAATAGGTCCTTTTTCCCCCTTCCTTCTCAAACTCCTTTCTGGACAGCTGTTAGTGACTTACCGAACTTTTCATATGGATATGTATGTTAATGGCAGGCAATGAACTGGAGATGAAGAGGCCCAAACACAGGCCCAGCTCTTCAGCACACATCAAAAGCCTTTACAAAAGGAGCAGTAAAAGAGGCAGCGATGGCGGAGCCTTCACTTTTGTGCCCTGAATTAGTTCTGCAAGCAATGAAACTGATCTTTTCTCCTTGCCAGAAAAGTCTGCTGATTTTTGTGAGTGCTCATTAGCACAAGAGGCATTTGTGAAGATAATTGACTGACGCTGATACTGCTGGCTGTCACAACAGTGCCAGCCAGCAGTGTATGTGCATTTTAATAGTTGTATTTTTTTTCTTTCTTAGACTTCATGGTTTCTAAAAGCTCCCCGTCTTCCAAAGGTTTACACTCTTATCTGAAGCAGAAGATTTTCAGATCTGTCCTTTGAAAACGGACAGCCAAGCTTACTTTAAAAGATGTTGTATCTCTTGACACAGTACCTGGTGTGTACATGTATGCATAATTGAAACGGTCTCATCTATTAAAATCGGCAACTGGGCAGAAATTATGCCCGAAGGGGACCCAAAGTATTTGCTATCAGATGAACATTCAGGTCTACCATAGGGCTCCTGGAATGCCAACTGTCATTCTGGAGAAATAATAAGCAAAATGATATTCTATTATCCTAAGCAACCACAATGAGTTAATACATTTTCAGTCTTTTATGGTTTTTGCTTTGGAGACATTCTCAATATTAGGAAATTTCCAAAGAAGATACGGGGTAGGGGATGTGTTCTTGGAAATCCTAACTTGCAAGGCTTTGACATGAGGCCATCATCTGTCTGATGGTACCTTCCAGAATGGACTTTGAAGTATGAAAGTGTAGATTTCAGCGGACAGTTTAGTCTGTGCGCTCACAGTGTTGAGGAATTCAACATCAAACATGATGCAAATGTTCCTTTTCACTGAGTTCTTGGTGACAATTCACATTTTGCAGAAACTTGTTACTTAGTTGACATATGCCATCTCTCTTTTCTAAAGGAACTTCTAAGACATTTCCTTTAATTATACATTTATCTGTTCTTTGTGTAGGAGAACACATCTGGGAATTTGTGTGTCACTGCAGCAAAATACAGATTTCTTCATGTGTCTTGTCCCAAATGAATGGTATATCATAGGGATATGCTAAGTCTTCTGTAATCTATACATATATTAAGCTGTTTGAGAACTCTGTATATTGAATATTCTTAGAATACCCTTTTTCTAAAGCATTTCAGAAGCCTTCCTAGTTGTAACGTTCTACATAGTGTTATCTTGAGAGAGAAATAAGTTATTTCCTTAAGGATGACAGGATGAGTTGAGTGAGCGTGAGAGTCACGTCTCCACAGTCACCCTTAGAATGAAAATGTATTGTCAGCTCTGCCCTCCAGAATGTGTGTTCCCGGCAGCTCAGCTCCCTGATGAGCCAGGTTGCTCTGAAAGGCCTCCAGGGGAGGGTAAATGTGTCGGTCATTTCACTAAACTTGCTTATGAATCTGCTCCTTGTAATGCTCTTTAGACATAGGCTCTTGATTTCTCAAAATGTAACCACTGTCAACATTTTCTGAAAAATTCGCTGTTGAATCCTTGATGTTTCACCTTAGTGGGATTCTATGTGTTCACAAGACAGACAAATACCACGTTAAAGTATTTCAGAGAAAGAATGGAATTTTTCTTGGCATTTTTCCCCACTACTTGGCTTTCCTTGCATGATAATCTGAAGCCGGCCATCCTTCCAAAGATGAAGGGTGGGGTGTGCTATGCTGGGGTGTTGGGGACGGCTTCCATTTCTTTGGTGGGGAGGTAATTAGGTGTATGTATGTATGTATGTATGTAAGTATGTATGTAATGGAAGTACTGGGGATTGAACCCAGATCTTGTGCATGCTAAGCATGTGCTCTACCATTGAGCTATACCCTCCCCCCGGGGATGCTTCCATTTCTGTGCTAAGGAATGCAAAGAGGAGATGTGAGTGACAGATCAACGTTTTCTTTATCAAACTATGATATAAAATCGTATTTGAGAAAAAGGTGCTCAGAGAACTGCAATCCACGTGGGATACAGAGGAAAAGCACTGTGTCTGAAAACAGCAAATAGGAAAAACAGATAAACAGGGAAAATGAGAAAATGCCCACTTTGTAGGTTTTTATGCTTCCCTCTTCTGAGATACCTAAGCTCATGTGAGGAAGTGTAATGGGGATAATGCCTTTAATGATTCTTGATTCCCTTTCAAACACAGTACTCTGGTTTCTCTTCACATTGCATAAATCTTTCACCTTTTACAAATGTCAGATTTTGGAACCTGAGATAACAGAATTTCAGTTATTCAGAGACGTACAGAGCCATTCATTCGTCTGGACACCACTGAAGATACTGGGACAAAACAAGTCCGTTTCCTCATGGAAACTACATTTGGAAGGGGACATGGAAGCATAAACAGAATTCGGTAAACATGTGTCAGGTAGTAGTAAATGGTATTAGGGAACATAAAGCACAGTAAGTTAATAGCTAGTGGTGGGGCTGCTTTTTTATGATTGTCCAGTAGGGTCTTTCTGAGGAAAGGACATTTGAGTAGAGACTAAAAGAAGTCAGGAAGTAAGCCATGTGACTATCTGAGGAGAGAGCATTCCAGGGTGAGGGAACAGCATGTACAGATGTCCTGGCGAGTGTGCTTGGAGGACTCCAAGAGTAGTAAGGTGGGCATAAGGCTTTCTAAGTAAGGCTAAATTTAACTATATCCAGCATGATGCAGTACAAATTGGAGTGACATTGCTTTCTTAATTTTTTTTAAACCTGCGTGGCATGAATGTTGCCTCTTCATTGGTGGAAACCTTTTTTTTTTTTGTACAGATGTATTTTAGACCAGTGAGCTCCCAGGTCTACAATGAAATCTTTATGTTAGAGCAACGTGGTGAAGCCTTGTAATCTTTCTAATATTGAATGATGTAACTTTCACCACCAATTTTCTAAATGAGTTTGTTGTTATCATCTACTTCTGTTGAGGGTTTTATTCATTTAATAGATAGAGATGCATATATAATAGAATATCTTTATATTTTTTAGTGAAGAAAGAAGATACCAACCGATTAAGAGAAGTCAGGTATAAGAGAAATTACTCATCTGATAATTAGAACACATTTGCTGATAGATGAAAAATGGGGAGAGTCTTTAAACATGGCCAAATAAACAATGTATCTGAACATATTTTTAAGCAGAGAATGTATTCTGAGAAAGATATATATTTGGTGAATTTACATAGTCCAAGTCATAACACAAATACACCAAGAGAACTTACTGTGTTATGTAGGGTTTGCAAACCCCCAGCCTAGGACAGTAGAACAGCAGCATCAATGGAAAATACATACTGTGTCTAAAAGCTCCAGCCTCTCCTAATTCAGTGAAGGATGGAGAACTCAATAATCCAAGATTTTCTGGTTTTTTGCAAGGAGTCAGAAATCTGGTTTAATTTTATGTGAAATCACCTGATTTTTAACTGTCGGCAGCTAATTTTAAAATATGCACATAAAACATACCTATGGCCTGAATTCTGCTTCTGCCATGTAGTTGGCAGCTTCTGATTTAGAGACGTCTTATACATGACATTGTTTTCATGTAAACAAAATTCTATAATGGAAATAAATATGCCCTATTTTTAAATTTTAGTATATATTTTATAAATAAATATTTTAACAAAGGAGTATTTTGCACTAGTAATGCAGAATTTTCATGTTCCACTGGGTGCTATGTGCCTGTCTAAGCACTTTTCTGGTGCTCATAGAGACCATGAACAATGAAAGTTTTTGGCAAATTCAAATGGAACATGGTAGAGATTATGTTTAAGACATAAATCATTAGCATTTACTCCATCATTTCACAATGTTTTAGTCCAAATGATTGAAATGTGAAAAGCCCTTGTATCAGTTCTTTAATTTTCCAGAACATAGTCCACAAAGTATGCAGTTCCCCACCACTAGCAAGTTACAGACGTATGTGTCACAGTCCCTGTCCTCAACACATTGACAAATCCCTGATAAGCATGTGTGCACACACGTGGCGGGGCTGTGTGTGTGTAAGTGTTCCACCATCTTGCTAGTCACAGCATGGTCACCTGGGAGCTTATTAGAAATGCAATATCCCAGGATCCACCCGACACCTGATGAACCAGAACCTGAAGCTTAAAAAGATCTCCAGATAGTTTGTACGTACAGTGAAGTTTGACAAGATTTGCTATAGCAGAAGTTGTAACAAAGAGCTAGCCACTGAAGGGAGAGGTCACTACCAACTGAGGGCTCTCAAGAAAACGTCAAGAGAAAGTTGGCCTAGAGTTAAGAAATGAAAGGTGGTAAAGGCCAGAGAAATGCCCGTTCTTATGTGGATTCACAAAGCACTGAGGACATTTGATTTACAGAAGTCCTCAACTCCAATTCTGGCCACCCATTTCAGCTACCTGCCAAGAACACTTCCACTGAACCTGCCCTTCCTCCTGTGGTGTCAGTGCGTCAGCCCAGGCAATAGTGGTTTTGTTTTTCACTCCCAAAAAGGAGTTTGATCTTATAGTTGAGACTTAGTTGGTCTGTTGATAACATCATTAAATATTTTAAAATGCCACTGAGCAAATGGTATGTATCAAGTTTCCAGACACATGTGTATACTCCAGAGCTATAGAACTTTCAGTGACATTAAAACAGCTCTGATTTAAATCATAAACTTATATTTAAGAGATTATCTATACCAGTGACTTTCAAACTTACTTCTATCTCTGTGTGTGTGTGTGCGTACACACGTGCACGCACACGCACACATGTAGATCTTCCTCAACTTATGATGGGGTTATGTCATGATAAACACATCTTAAGATGAAATTAACATAAGTCAAAATGTATTTAATACACCTAACCTACCAAATACCATAGCTTAGCCCAGCTTGCCTTAAAACATGCTCAAAACACTTCCATTTAGCCTACAGTTGGACAAAATCATGTAATACAAAGACTGTTTTATAATAACGTGTTGAATAGCTCATGTAACTTATTGAATATTGTACTGAATGAAAGTGAAAATCAGAATGGCTGTGCGGGTGCAGAGTGGTTGTCAGTGTATGGGCTGTTCATCCTCTTGATCCCGTGGCTGACTGGGAGCTGTGCCTCATGCCCCGCCCAGCACCATGAGAGAGCATCGTACTGCGTACTGCTTAGCTGTGGAAAAGGTCAAAATTCAAAATTCAAAGTTCAGTTTCTCATGAATGTGTATCACTTTCGCACCATTGTAAAGTGGAAAAATCCTAAGTTTAACTATTGTAAGTAAGGGGCCGTCTATAATATGTATTTTATATGATGTAAATGTATGAGTTTCATACTAGAATCTAAGTCCCATCATGACAAGAACCTTCATCCGTTTTGTTCACCTGATTTTAGTGTCCATTAAGTAGACACTGAATATTTGTTGAATATAACTATTTCTTTTTCCACAAAATAACATGGATTCTTACTATGTGTAGAGTACTCTGTTCTCTATCCTGTTTTATTTCATGAGGAGATACTGATAGTGGTCTCTGAAAGATCACAAGCTGCAGGCTTGCACTTATGAGTCTGGGTTCTACAGCTGTGGGCCATGGACGCCCCAAGGGAAGAAATTTATAAATCTTCAGTAGAAGTGTAAGTCAATATCTTTTTATCTTTAGTGGCAAAAAACCAAACTCGTCTTTCGGTGTTTTCAAATTATGTTGGAGATAATGAATGGCCTAGCAAGACATTTTGGATCTGAATAAAAATACCAGGAAAGTCCCATATTGCTAAACTTTAGTTATTTTCTCAGTAAACCCATCAGCAGTCGGTACCACCTGTTTAAGAAGTTACCATAATTTTTCAGAGAGACAAACAACGGTGCTGATTGATACCATCTCCTTGTCTTGTCTCTTTCTTACTATCTCTCGAGGTGTGTCACAGAAATAATGTCTCTTGACAAGGGGAGAAGTGGAATAGCATTTTCAGCAAGAAAGTAACTAGTTATATGAGTTTTGATTCTAAAAAAAATTGGTTATCCTATGGCTTGGGCATATCTGACTTGTTCTTCCTTGGGATCCTAGCCCTTCTGCCTGGAGTATGCTTTCCCCAGATCTCCCCATGGCTTCTTATCATTCAGGTCTTACCTCCAGTGTAAGATGGAGATGCCTTTCCTAAGCACGTCCCCGAGGTAGCTCTTTCTCACCAGTACCAGTCCTTGATCAGTGTCTTCTCTGAACTTATGGTTCAGGCATTGTTTTTCTTACTCCCCCACTAGACTAGAAGCTTCATGAGGGCAGCTTCCCATTGCCTGAAATGTGGCTGGCATACAGCATGTGCTCAATAATATTTGGAATGAATTAATTTATGTGAGGTTTATGGCATATTGAGGTTTCTGATAATGTTCTGCAAGTCAGATTTGCTAAATAAGCAACCAATATTATCTTCTAAGCAGGTGGCCTCACATTTATAAGTGACTTCTCTTCTCAAAGACCACTTCTAGATCAGTTGTTAAGATTGAAGATGAATTTTCCCACAGAACTGCTGCTTTCAAGGTGGCTCTGTGAGCAACTGATACAGCCTTGTTACCCATAGTGGACAGAATTGTCACTGACAAGAGTCTTGAGCCCCAGGTCCCAACCTGAGTCCAAGTTGCTGAGTTGGGTTGTTTCTGAAGCAGCTCTGAGGCCTGAACCCCAGTTCCCACAGCACTTAATTTAATCAGGTTTTAAGACTCTGAGCTTTAGAAGGAATAAAGAGATAGAGAGAGAGAGGGGAACCAGGGGCTGGTTGGAGGTTTGGAGTCTAAATGGGGAGCAAGGGAGAGAATTGCCAGCATCAGAGGAGGAGCAAGCAGGGGCAGCCGTGCAGAGGTTCGGGCTGAGTCAGGATCCTGGTTGCCCCCCCTCCCCTGGCATTAGGGATGATAATGGGATAGGACACCAGAGGAGGGCCATGGCTACAATCTGGGCCTGCTGGCAGGAGAAGGCTGCAGGAGGGGTCAGGAGAGAGACGGCCCCACAATTATGAACAATTGTGTCTCAAGCATTTGCCAGGTATTTTGCATATGCTACTTCATTTAATTCTCAAGACAATGGTTTTAGATAGTTGTATTTTCATCCATTTTACCAGCAAGAAAGCTGGAGCTCAGGGAAGTTAACTAATATGCCCAAGATTGTCAGTAGCTGGACTTGAAACAAGGTCCCAGAGGACTGCAAAACCTGTTCTCTTAACTAATTCATTACTCACTCTCTTCTATTAAAGGAGTGGGGTGGATAGAATTAAAGGCAAAAGCAAATAACAGTATAACAAAGTTTCATTGATTTGGTAGCCAGTTAGATTTGTCCGATTCTTTCAATTTTATGATTGTTATCTCTTGATTGACTTTTCCCCCAGCTTTATTAAGGTATAATTGACAAATAAAAATTGTATATATTTAAGGTATACCACGTGATGATTTGATATATGTATACATGACTAAATGATTACCACACTCAAGGTGACTAATACATCCATCATCTCATCCATTACCACTTGTGTGTGTATGTGTGTGTTGAGAACACTGAAGATCTACTTTCTTTGGAAATTTCAAGTGTACAATACAGTATTATTAACTATAGTTACCATGCTGTACATTAGATCCCCAGAACTGTTTTGCCTTATAAAAGAAAGTTTTTACCCTTAGACCAACATCTCCCCAATTCCTCCACCCCGCAGTCCCCAGCAACCACCATAATACTCTCTGCTTCTGTGAGTTCTGCTTTTTTAGATTTCATATATAATTGAGATTGTCTTTCTGTGTCTGGCTTATTTTACTTAGATAATGTTCTCCAGGTACGTCTATGTAGCTGCAAATGGCAGGATTTCCTTCTTTTTATGGCTGAAAGATACTTCATTGTATAGATATGTATCTATTTCATATGTATATTTCATTAAATATGTATATATATATACACACACACACAAAACATTTTTGTGTCCATTCATCCATTGACAGACACTCAGGTTTGTCTGTATCTGGGCTATTGTGAATAAAGCTGCAGTGAACATTGAGGGTGCAGACATCTCTGAGATACTGATTTCTTTTTATTGGCAGTAAATATTCCGATATATATCTGCAACATAATTTGTTTAGATGTTTCTCTGTCGATGAGCATTTTACATTGTTTCTATTTTTGCAAGCACTAACAGTGCCACTATGAACATCCATGGACATTCCTTTATGTACAAGCATATTTTCATGGGAGAGATTTTTGACATGAAATTGCTGTGTTATGGTATTTTAGGTTTGTTAGAGACCTACAAACTGCCCTCAATGAAAGTCCATGATAATTTACAGAATGAGTAAACCTGGTTAGGAGGAGTCAGAGGAAAGTTTCTTGATGTGGTCCTTGAGGGATGAGTGGGATTTCCATAGGCAGAGTTGGGGAAAGGAAGGGCCAATAGAGGACCTGCAGGAGGAAAAGGAGCAGAGGCGTGAAGCCTGCAGCCCACTCTTACGAAGGTGAGCAGGACTGACTGGAGGATAAGGTGCAGGGATGGGGAAGGGGAGACAAGGCTGGAAAGCATGTTTAACTCATGAGTCTATTCTTCAGAATTCAAGGAGAACATTGGGGCTTTTTGTTGTAGTTTGGTGTCGTAATTAGGTCAAATCTGCCTCTATTCAGGAGACACAAAACTACCATGGGCATTAGTCACTTTTCTGCTGGCTGCAACCATCATATTGGTTTTGAAATGTTGCTCTTTTGTTCTATTTTTAATTTCTGTTAGCCATCCAAAACAAAAGTCCGGATTCTTTTTATTACCTAGGAAGAATAGGACCAATGTGCCCTTTTGTATCAGCAAAAGTTAAAACAACTTTACTTCCTTTGTTATTGTTGCATTACCACATTTCTAAAGAATATGGATTTCTCCTCTGGCTATTTATTTATCTATGGAGGCAAAGAGAATTTCTGAAACAATGACTTATTATTCTTCCTACAGTTAGGATTAAATGAGTGTATTTTTATATAATGGGGTGAACTGGATTGGAGCAAATCCCCTAGATGTTGAAATCACTTGCTTGTTCTTGTTGTAGGTCTTAGACAAGGGAGAAAAGGGGGTTTGTACATAGAGATTAGCATCCCAATATGCGAGTCCTTTGGCATTAGCTAAGCAAGAGACATACTGAGATCCTTCAGTGACGTCTCTGCTATACAGTGTTCCAGGCACCAATAGTCTTTCTCCAAACACTTCAAAAAATAAGACAGTCTGGGAACATAGTTCAAATCCAAATAGTTGAGATAATGTGGAGAAATCTTAAGGATAATTTCTCTTGGTTACATTTAACTGGATTTGTATTCTTTTGCCTGTGAGAACTTCTGATGTAAATAGGGGTGGGTGGGGTAGAGCTGGAAAATTATCACTGTAATAACCGTAAGAATTGAAGGGAAGGTAGGATTGGACTTTTTTTTGCTTAACTGAACATCCACATTCAGCATTATTACATTTCTGTTTAATGATATAGTTATTTATATAGCACAGCAATTCTCATATTAGATAGGAAGCTTCTCGTGTGAAGACAGTGGGTAGGATTCCATTTTGTGCCTCCCAAACAACCTGACACCGTGTCTTGCATATTGGAGAAACCCAATAAATATTTGCTGAATGGTTGACTGAATGATTAAGCCAACGATTGGAATCAAAGCTACATTGTTATCTGCATCTGTTCCATCAGGCCACGTGCTATGACATTCATTTCCTCTTTAGGGCAGTTTCCTTCCTGGGAAATGGACGAGTCTAAAAAGTGGCCCAGAGATAGGTACAGTGCTGGCAGAGACAGGCTTTTCTGTTCTGTTGTTGTGGCTGTTGTCATTAAGGCTGCACCTTAATGAGATGAATGCCAGGCTGTTTGCCTCTAATGTTTTGCAAAACAATGTACCTGATACTGCAGTTGCCATTTATGTAAATGTATTTATGCAAATTTAGAAAAGTATAACTTCATTAAATTAAATCTATTTTATCACAAATGATTGAGGTAATAAAGGGGCAAAGAAAGATAATGCTGAATTTTAATGGCTAAAACCTGTGAGTGAAGCATCATCTTGCCGCTGCTGTTGTAAGGACCAGTAACTGCAGCAGTCTAGACATGGGAACAGACGCAGAGTAGAGCGTTATTATATCAGACATTTGCCCTACTACGATACAGTCTAATTGCCCAGAAAATACATTTCTACATGAATTCTTCTTAATTTGATTTGAAATAGGCCAACTGTTGTGTTTTACAGAATTTTATCAAATGATAACATGGAGCATTAAATTTAAGAATAGTTTCTCTTCAATGCCAGTGCTTTTGAAAAAGCAAATGAAGTCCTCAAAGATGGAGATTATGTAAACTTTTCAAATAGGTAGGCTATTTGCTTGGCGATGCAATTAGAATTGTGGTCATCAGTCTCACCTGCCTGGTTTTCTAAGTGTGCAAAGTTACTACTTCAGGTAGTCACTCCTGGTCTTTCTGAGTATGTCATCTTTAAAAATAAAGAGAAAATCGCGTTCCCTTATTGAACATGAAGGTTCATTGAAAGCAAAGTTTGTTTTTTTAAAAAAATATAGTGCCTCTTTTTAGAATTACTACTTGTTCTCAAAGTGGTTGATAAAGTTAAATCCCTTCCCATTTCAATTCTAAAAGATTTTTTAAAACTTTCTGAGCATTCAATGTGAATGGTTTTTCTGAAGGAAATGTGACCCGTATAACCAGTTCTCTTTCTCTAATTTTTTCAGGTCCATTAGAAGTGAGTAATTCTGTGTGTCTGTAACTTTATGCCTGTATTTTTCAGAAATTCAATTCAATTTTTTCTTTCTGCTGGCAGTGAATTTTAAAAGTCTTAAACATGCCCAAACATCTCAGAGGATTTGAAGACAATTATAATAGTAACTAGTTTCTCCCCCTTCCCTAAAAAAAATAGAGCCCACTACTGAAATTATTTAAATGGACTGAGCCTTTTAATCGAGTAAACACATTTTAACTAGGTTTTTTTCCCAATCCTTCCATTCATGCCAACTATAGAAATTAGCCTTCACTCTTCCTTCCCTTACACATGGATACACACACTTGCATGGACACAAGAAAAATTTCTTTTCTCCTGTCAGCATTCCTCCTTAACAATGGTTAGATTAGTGGCATGAAGGCGGCCGCAGAGAAAGGACATTCAGGCCAGAAGGCTCCCCACAGGCACAGCTGGTAGGGGTTAATGGCGGCTGAACCTCCCAGCCAGGGCCTTTTCTCTATTGTGTGTTCAACTCCTGGGAAGGAGGGAGACTTGTGACAGCCACTGGGGTGCAGCGGATCAGAGGTATAGCAACTGGGTCACAGAAGCAGTGTTCAAGGGGAAGGAGAGTTTCGGGCTGCGGGAGAAATGAACTCTGAAATCCAAATGGCTTTCAGTGTGTCTCTCTGCACCCAACTGCTGCGGTAAAAATGCAAAGCGTTGTTTAGTAACCCGGCTGATAGCCTTTTAATTCAGATTGTAGCCTTACCGGAACAATTGGGCAGGGACGTTGAATTATTCATATTGGAAAGTGGTTGAAATTTGAGTCAAAACCATACAGGGATGGCTAATGTATGTTATTAAAGTTTGTGTGCTCCTGTCTGGGAGTTCTCTTTTCCTCAGGGCGCTCAGACACAATGGTCGGGGTAGAGGGAAAGCTGGGGGCCTCTTGATAAAGAGCAGGGTGAAATTTAAGGAGAGAGTGATTAATACGTGTGTGTTTCCAGATCAGGTAGGTGGGCTTCAGCGCGTACCATGGGGTGGGAGCGGCATGCAAGCAGGTCCAGGCTTCTCATTTATCTGTTGAATTAAGAACCAGGCAGAGCAATAACCACAGCAGCAACATGGGAATGACTCTAGACATCACGTCACTTTAAGAGACTTTTACACTTAACTCGATAAATGAGGCTTCGCTGGCCAAACGTGTCTTTTCCAGAGAGGTTAAATTGCTTAAAGAAAGAGAGCTTCACAACTTTGAGGGACACTTACCTGTGAGTGTCATAGAGGTGGGTTCTGTCACACAGCATGATCCTGTGGCTCAGGATCTGGCAGACTAAGGGTCTGCAATAAATACTTGTTGAATGAATGAGGACCCCACAACCACAGAAGTTGGCTCTGCTATTCACTTTTTGCATAAGAGGTCTACTTGTTTGCAAATCGGAATCAGGCCCAAGGAGGATGCTTTTTATATTGGTGAAGTGATTTTGTTTCTTTTCAAATGGCTGAACATCTCTACCAAAGGATGTTAAAACAGTTCACTTCCAAATTAATGTTGGTCTAATTTCTTTTCAATAAACCTGGCCTTAAGAGCTGTCTAATTGGGGACCTGGTTTTTGGCCACATCGAGGCACTGAATGCTAGAGGCACCCTTATTCTAATGCTTTTGGCTTGGTTTATCTAATTTGAAATTTTAATGCCACTTGATGAAAATTTGCCCTCTACTTGAATTTGTTTTGACTTATTGTGCACTGGGAAAAGGAAGCAGGGGGCTGGAGAACCGATTAGGGCCCTCAGATTTTACCTGCAGCATCAACATTTCAAACTTCCTCAAGTCACAGTCGTTTCTTGGGAGAAACAATACAGCCCAATGAGCTCATTCAAGTTGGTCTCTTTAGCTTGTGACAGGGGAGGAAAAGCAAGGGAGTCAAAGCCCTGGTGTTACAACACTTTGAGGCAAACTGAAGAGGTTCTGCTTTGCTGAACCTTGACATGTCTTCTTGGAAGGGCTTGGCATTCAGAGTTCACAAGCCTCCCAGGCATCCCTAATCCGAGCCAGCAGCACGAGCGACCACCTTATTACAAGCATCGTCATCAATGCCTGGAACCTGCTAGAGGATTTGTACTCTAGGGCAGTTGGAGTTCAATCGACAGTCTGGAGTAACACAGCTATATTTTTATATGCCAAAATGTGCGTCTGCAAGGAGACAAGATCACAGGTCAGTGCTATTTACAAAATTCATAGGTGTAAAACACCACGCATTATTTGCTTCACAAATATTCATTTTCTCCTTATCACTTCATTATAAGTGTTGAGGATTACCCTAACATGTGATCTTTTAAATATCTAGAAGTAACAAGATGGAAGCTTTTCTAATGTACAGAGTAAGTCAGCAAGAGACCAATAATGTATCCCTCAGCACATCCATGCATCACTAGAATGAGCTCCTCTCTTGAAAGCACTTCATTTTCTTTTTTCCATCTTTTTTTTTTAATTTGAGGATACAGGTTGTGGCAAACAAAAACAGTCAGAGGATGCTAAACTTCTATGACTGTCTAACCACCAAGGAATCGTAAGGGTTAAAGTCTATTCTCTTTCTCTAAAACTCTAAGCCCTTTGACCCCAAACTTAACTTTCTCTTGTGTGTGTGTGTGTGTGTGTGCGCGCGCGCGTGCGTGCGCGCGCGCACCTACCATCTGTCTGTCTGTCTGTATACTTACATTTCTTGTTAATTTGAAAGAGGGAAAACAAGTCACACCTGGACTGAGACTTTTCCCTCTTGCCAAGTTTCAACTCACATTACCTTTTTATGACTGTGTTGTTCTAAATCCCAGAAAATAAGGCTAGCATGACCTTGTATAAGAACTTGCAGGTGCTGGTGTAATAAGATACATTTGCATTCCCTGTTTTTTTGAATAAAAGAGAAGGTAAGGCTAGGGGAGTTTGTTGACCTTATTGCCCTGGTATATGTATTAAGCATACAAAGATACAAAGAAATATTAAATTAAGAACTCAGAAAGAATGGATTCAAATAACAGCCTCACACATTATGGAGGTTTTGCATTTAATCAGCTTCTGATCTCCCTGGGGTGAAGTGATTGATTCAAATAGTTTGTTGTCATATTTTTTTAAATGTGAGTAATTCCATTTTCAAAACCAAATTTAACGGAAGATGCTGTTGATACAATCATAGCACTGTTTTTAAACCACTCGCTCCAAGATTGTACGATGCAACTTCCCAGGACATGCTAGGGAAAGGGTTAAGCTTTCCTGACTTTCAGATACAATGAAATTATGACAGGAAGAAAATTGTGCCATTTTAGCATGAAAATGCTTGTACAAATACTGTCGTTCCTTCCTTCTTACTTTCTTTATAGTGCCTCAGCGATAGCTAAGATGACAGACATTTGACAGGTATCTGTAAGCATACGGCCCAGGCAGCTCATTAAAGTTTTTCTTTCTATGCATCAGCGTTCACAAAGGCAAAAACCCATTAGCATTGACTATTTTGCAGATTAGAAGAATTAAGGGCTTCAAACGTTGGCTTATACCAAGCAATGTCATTTGTGAAGTGATGTTTGCTTTATTATTTCCCTTTCTCTCCCTCTGAAACCAGACTGACATGACTTTAGCTCAACGTAGGGCGTAATGGGCAAACCAAAGACTGGCTCATCGATGAAAAGAAACACATTCCCTTTTAGACATGACTGGAATGGCAACGAGGGGAGACTTTACACGTACTATTTAGGCTCATTAGAGGACTGATTATGATAGTTCTCTGGTGTAATCTTTAATCGACTTTGACACTAGATTTGCCCCGTTACAAATCCTGTCATGCAAATTAAGTCATTTGTGTTGTTTGATATGGAAAGATCTGCTATGAAATGAAAGATTAGCTCGCAGATGAGGCACAAGAGACTGCTGCCCTCTTGCACTGTGCAACTGATTACAGGGATGAGAGCGTCCGTTTCTCTGCCGCTGTTAACATTCAGGAAAGGAGATTAAATTAACGTGGCTTTAGGTAGTCCTGCCTGAAGATATTCAAAATAGAGGTTCAAATGTGTTCATAGCCATTATTCTTGGGCTCTCCCTAACAGGTGCTCTGAAGGCAGTGCTGTAACGTCCAGTTATTTTAACCTGTCTTCCACAGGGTGGGTTGTACATGTGGACGCTCACGGATGGCATCCTGTTCTATACAGGTGGTTGGTGTTGACTGACTAATGGGCCGGCTTGATAAACCAGGTGGGAGCTCCAGTGGTTCCAGCAAACCATAATTTAATTTGGACCTTCTACTCCCATTCCCCCTTCTATTTTAAATGTTGGATGATCATGCTCTCAGGGTTTTGGTCTAATTGATTATAAAATGGAAAAGGTAGTGACTTGTAAGACTGAAGGAGAGTTTTCTCAAAAAGTTTCATGTGAAAAACTAAATCTTGTAAATAAAACCATTAATACGAATGCTATATGACGACTCAAGAAACTGAAATCTTTGTCATTTCTACAGTCTGGTTTAGCTTTGCTGGGTATGTCTGGCCTGAGAATACAAAGTAAATATTGTCAGGAGATGGAGAGGAGAAACTAGATAGAATTAAAACTGTTTATCCTACAAATACATCACAGAATATACCAGTTTGGGACTTTTTTCTTTTCAAAAATCTCTTCTGATTTATAATAAGAAGTTCACCTTATTCAGAACAAGTCAGACATGGCTGATAGACAAAGACATCTTCTTGGCAAGGAATGTTCTATGGTGAGTTGAAAGAAAGCATTGAGGATGGTTGACAGGAAGAAATTAATAAGCAGTGTAATCCCATGGGGAAAGATGCACGTCTTGATGCATGTAATGGTCACTTAGCATTACTGTACTCAACAACCAGGGGTGAAAGTTGAACTAATTCCTTTCTCCTATGATGCTTGCATCAGCCAAAACTGATCAAGAAACTTGTTCTTCCTGAGACTGCTTTGGGGGATTTAAAGAAGTGCCACTTTTCTGTTTATGCTGATAATTTGTTGATTGTCCTTTATGAAGTATTATTTTAGGTTAAACCAGATCTTCAGGGGTAAGGAAGTAGCTATGTACACGAAAAGTTTTTAAAAACTGCATTTTAAAACATTAGGCATATTTAGTATTGGTTTAAAATAATTTTTAACACTACATTTAAAATAAGAATTCAGTTATACACTTACTAGGCATAATTTTGCTTCATTGAATTTTTTTTTTAAATTGTGACACAATCAAGAGGCCCAAACCAAGTATAATCCAGTTTTCCTTGCCTTCAGTTATTTCTTATTTATTAATCTATGGCTTGCATTCTATTTCTTTTCCCAGATAGTCTGTAAATTAAAAAAAAAGTGACAAACTAGGATTATAGTTTGCTGTTATATGAAAGGTCAAATACAGTAGAGCAGTCAGCTGGCTGGAAAGCATGTAGGTGCTCTACATCTTAGGCACCGGATAAATATTCCATGTCATTCGGGGTCTGTCATAGAAGGACCTTTGACTGAATACTAGTGTAAACAGTCATTTAAAATCCCTTTTAAATGATCATAACACAGGTTAGAGTGGCCTCCAGCAGCTTCATCCGTGTATCTTCTTTTGGCACATTTTTAATAGGCCTGCTTTGTCTTCTAAGTGAGTCAAACACCTCTGTTTTGATTAATTCTGATCAAATTTGGAGATTTCATTTCCCTTGAAGCTGGGTTGAGAACTAGCCATTTAGATATCATTGAAAGGGATTTTAATGAATGAATAACCTGTAGGTTTTCCTTGGCAATCCCCGGGAGAAAATTAGTCTGTCATAGAATTTAACTAAAGATTTGAGAAAGTTTTCATTTTCTCATGCTTACCTCACCAAGGAACAGGAACCTGTCTGTGCACATAGATTTCATTCCCCTTGATATTCATGAAAGACCTAGGTGTATTTTAATCATGTGAATTTGTACAAAATCATAAAAGCATGGAGGAAGGGATCCTAAAAAATGGATACAGGAAGAAAAATGAAATATAAGTTTTGCATAATAAAAGAAGTTGAAAGGTCAGTAAATTAAGAATGGATTAAATACTGTTGCTTTTATTACTATTACACTGACATTTATGGGACTAAGGGTTCCTACAGTTTATGAACAGTGTTTCATTCATGAGATATGATCATTGCTATTAATGTGTACTTTTAATTTAACTTTGTAGCACAGTAAGCTAAACTGTTACTATTTCTCAGCCATTCTTTTGGCTTAGGAACCTAGATGAGGATACTGTATAGCGTGAAGCCACGCCCAGTGTCAAAGGGCACGCTGGTACTTTTAGACACTGGGTGGCCATTCTCCAGCTTAAGCCTACATTAAAATCACCTAGAGGGCTTGTTAAAACACAGATTGCTGGGCCTACATGCAAACTTACTCATTCAGTTGTGGGGAGTGAGATTTTGCACTTTGAACAAGCTGATGCTGATGATAACTTGTCCAGGGGCCCCACTTGGGAAACCTTCGAGATGGGATATGATAGAGATTTCTGAGGCTATGAGATTTTACTATGGGCAAATCTCTGAAGACAAGGGAGAGAAGGGAAATAAATTGCCAACCGACTTCTTTAAAGTTTTGTCTTTCCTTTCCCTTTATTTATTTAAATTTTTTAAGTAAAGGTAGATTTATTTAAAGAGACACACACTTCATAGAATGCAGCCTGTTTCAGAAGGCAAGAGAAAGGCCATGGAGTATGGGGATTAATGTAGGAAATATCCAACTTTAGTTCTCAGAATATATTTTTTAAATTTTTTAATCAAAATTCAGAATTTTTTTTCCTAGAAGAAGAATACAATATCTAGGACAGAATAAATCCTTAACAAATATTTTTAACTGTGTTTCATTCTTAGGCTAGCCCAAAGAAAATATTAAACAATAATGCTTTTGATATATAAGATTATGTGGTGCTGATGATTAAGAAAATTTTAATTTGAACAACTAATACAATCATTCTGTAGCAAAATAGATTTTGAGTTCTGATGGCAGAGGTCTCCACAGTGAAGTGAGTGAAGGGAATGGGTTTGTGGGTAGGAAGGAGTGGGTGTGGAGAAAAGCAGAAATTCTTTGATAGCAAAGATTTCAATTTCCAACTACAGTCCTTTCAGCAAGATTTAAAAAGCACTTATTATGTGTAGGTCCTGGGTTAGCAGCTGGAGGGATAGAGAGATGAGCTCTCTACCTTCAGGGGACCATGATCTTATTTGCTCTCTGTACCCACTGAGATTAAGGAAGAGCCAGCCCTGGGTGAGAATTGGAGCCACAGTGGTCCTAGGCTTGGTCTGCCACTTAGTACTTGGGAGATCTTGCATCAGTCACTAAACCCCTTTGAGATTTCTGTACTCCTCCAGAATGACTATTTATCACATCATTTTTTCCCATGCTTTTGACCATCTTGTGATATCATGATTTTACTTAATTTTCACAGGTACCCAGAAATATAGGCATTGTCCCCACTTCATAGCTGTAATCACTTTTCTGAAATGTTGATAATAAGGTCCGTCCTGTACTTTGCAGAAGACTACTGAGGGCCAAAGAGATGATTCATGGGTAAGGGCTTTGCAAAGTTTAAACTGCCCTGCAAATGTGAGCAGTCACTGTTCACTACACATTGACATGTGTTTGTAGGGTTTTTCTCTATTCCAGTTACCTTCAGATGTTCTAAATTAGAGAAAAAGAAAGAAAAATAAAAGCATTTCCCTCTGTGAGTCTTGAGTTCCAAGACCCCTACATCTCCTCTCTTGGTTACTGAATACAGATCCTTTTTGAATTGAGTTTCACATACAAAAAGACAGCCTGAACTCTCTGTTTATGCCTGAGTTGCTGGCTAACTTACAGTAGTGCCCTATTGGCATTTCAGAAGTGGACCTCCAGCCGTGTTGTATCTGCCATCTTGTCCCTGTCACTCCTAGCTTAAGCTTAAATTCCTCTTGGCTGTCATCCCTTTCCATGTCTTTACCTCTGACAAGACTGACATCCACATTAATGACCCTTTAAATGCCCACAATTCCCTGTTCCTTGATCCCCCAAATTTGATAATTACAGCCATTCACTACCTGCAATATACCTTTCGCCTTGCTGTTCTTCTAACCTGCTCCATGTCCAAAATTCAAAATTTCAAATCTTCAGATACTACTTTCCAAACTCTTATACTTCTAAACCTCTCACACTTACATCTTTACTCATTGCCTCCATTGTGACCTCCTCCCCTGCCCATATTACTCTCCCTGATTTTGTTTGTTGGATTGCTTATTTATCTGTACCTACAACGTGGTCGGCACTGTGCTAAGCACTAGGGGTAGAGGGACAAAACAGAGTCTTCCTTCAAGGTGCTCTTGACCTAGTGAAGAAGACAGTATAAGCCAACTAAACCAACAAGTATGAGATGAGGTGGGAAGGGCCATGGTGAAGGTATGTACTGGCTGTTGCAGAACTTAGATGAATGGACAGTTTCCTGGATGTGATGCTAGAGTCTTAAAAGACAAGGAGAATTGGCCATATGTGGATGCATAGAAAAGATGTAAGAGTAACAGAGCAGTGTAAGTGATGACATGGAGACCTAGGCAGGTTTGGAATGCTTGGGGAAACTTTAAGTAGTTAGATTCAGCCTCAACATAAAGTATAGGTGCCAGATGCCTGGAAAAAGACGGACTCTGGCCTGGGCAGGTAATCAAGAGTTGGATCATGGAGGTACTTGTGTGCTCTGTCAAGAAGACATATTATCTGATTTGTGTGGTCATATCATAGTTAGAAAAAACACTCTGGGATCAAGACTTGTGGCAGGGACATCACTTAGGTACCATTACATTCATCTAGTTAGGAGACGGTGAGGATCTAAACCAAGACAGAGATTGACTGGACTCCGGGTTTTGCTCCTCTCTCTTCCCCGACTGAACTGTATCATCAGTCCTGCTAATGCTTTTGGAGGGTTTTGACTCCCTGATCCAGCATTTCAAACCTCCAAAGAAAGATACTACAATGCCAAGAACAATGTGTAGAGGTACTCACCAAATAAATTATACAGAGTGATGATGAATAAATTATAAATAATAATATAGTATGATATATTACCAAAGAAGATTTATTTCTCAGCTACATAAAACTTTCTGGGACATGTTTGAGTATCTGGCCATTTTAGTAAAACTGGAATGTTACAGAAAATATATCCTACAAAAACTGAATCAGTGTATTTGAAAATTGACCATTTCCTACCCAAGTAATCTTAAAAGTCTTGGGAAAATGTAGCTCTAAGCCCCTTTGGAAACAAATATACAGATACATAGCTATAAAGGCAAAATACATATGTTTGGAAAATTAAAGTATTCTAGATCACTATAGGAGTGTAAGCAAAATACAGTGTCATGAATCAAACTTGCCCTGAACTCAATTTAATATGAAGTATAAAAGGGGAGAAATTGATATATGATTTTAATTTCATTTTAGTATAATTCTATACTATATAAGTATAGTGTAATGACAATGATGATAATTATGGTATGACAATAATTACTTGTTACAAAAAAATTAGGAAATCTAGCATAGAGACCTAGCATATGGGTCCTGGAACACAGCAATAAACATTTCTTATTGTATTGACAAAAGATGAGATTTGAAAGAATAAACTGTTAAGGTGATTTAGTCTACTTAGCATTCAATAAACTGCACATTAGCACACTTAGGCCTTAAAATATATTGATTTGAGGGAACATTTGGAAAAGATACATGCAATTTTAAAAGTTTCATTGAACTAAAATAACATAATTCAGTCAAAATTCAGTTTGATGAATAAAAACTATATAAATTAGTATATTATCCAAAGTTTAAAACACTGTAAAATTGACTAAATTCAATTCAATGAACAGCAGTAAGCATAAGTAAGTCACACGTACAATACTATCAGTTAGACATTGAATGGTTGTCATTACGTCCTGCATGTATGTTGAGTTCTCTAGTCACTGACGTATCATTCAATTCTAGTAACAGTCCTTTGAAGGGGAAACTAATACCCCTATTTTCAGACAAGAAAACTGAATCTTCAAGACTAGCCTCTAACCATGCAGCTAAGGTTGACATTTGAACTCCATATCTGCCTATTTCCAAGGCTTATGATCTTAACCACCATGCCCTCAAAGAGCACGAAGCAACCACCAAGAGTGAGAAATCGAGTGAGGCAGAGACCCTTTTATTTGTTCAGGGGAGTGTATATCATAAAGCATAATTGAATCATCTTTCATGAAGAAATGAGTGTGACCTAAAGAAAATCATGCACATAGTATGCCTCATTTGCTTCGCAAAATAAGCTTTCAGGGACAGTGAATGAAGATGAATCCTCATGGTAAAGAATTGTGCCTGGTAACAATTGCCAAATGCAACCTTTTATATAAACTGGAGTTTATACAAATGCAGGATATTAAGAGTCCATATTCCCCTGTTCTGTTACTCAGTACTTGCAGTTATAAATAGGTAATGTTAAAAGGTACATTTAGTGAAAAATGCAGGCTAGCATTCCAGTAGCTGCTCTACCTTTCAGGCAAATGCATTTTTCTAAAGGACATGCAGGTTTTTGAATTGGCCCCATCTTCTCATATTGGCACATTATTATATGTAGTTACTCTACGTTTATAAATCCAATTGCTTCTTACCCTTTCAGAATTTGCATCAAATCTGAATTCTGTTTCCTCTTCCAACCCTGAGACCCTGGCTCCCTCCACCAGGCAAGAGATGGAATGGGGAGAGGGAAGATATGCATCTTGCACCAAAGTTTCCTTCAAATATTCCCCATAAATCTACATATCCCCAGAGAGAATGCTTAAAAAGTGTATGGGAGGAGGAAAAAAAATGTGCGGTTCCACTCATAGCATCTTAAGAAGAGCATCCAGAGTTCTAAAATTATCAAAGGGCACCAACTTGTTTGGTTCCACAAATAAAATAACATGTAAGAAAGAATGAAGGACCAGAATTATGCCGCTTTCCAAAAAAAAATATGACTTGTCTTGAATTGTCACCTTTTTCCAGGGTACCCTGCCTGTGACTTGGTGATGACCTGTTGAGAAATACAGGTAGGAGGCTTTTCACATGGGGCGACTCTTTACTAATGAGAGCTGCTCTCTGCCTCCTTAGCGTCGCAAACCACGCTCCTTGTGGCTGCGGGTTCTGAGCATGACCTAACCCACAGGCCTGTACGTTGCATGTCTCCTGTTTCCCCTCCTCATTGGCAATCATTTAGAGCTTCCCCTGTAGGACTGGGCCAGAAGTTTCTCAGCTGGGGAAGACTGATTAATCCCTAGAGAGAAACTCCTAGATAATTTGGAAACCCCAGTCCTACAGGTACAGTGCTTTAATCTTTATTGCCGAGTCTCCAAGGAGACCATTGCTATTTGTGTCTCCATTTGGAGCTCAAGAAGTAATTCTTACCTGCTTTCAAAAGACTGGCAGTGTCATGACAGCTTCGAGAGGCTGTCGCTTCCACAATGAGAGCGTCTGTAAATCAATTATTAATGAAGCACTGCCATATTTTAAGTGACTCTGTTCTTTGCGGGAGTGTGTTTATATTTAATTATTGAAATGTGAACTGTGCAGTGGCATCATAGCACAAAAGTCAGCTATTATCCCCCCAAAATGGTTCAAAAATCAATCTTCATTCCAAAACCCATAATAAAAAAATAAAAAATAGCAATTTATTGAGAAAAAGTAAAGACATCCTGTGTCAGAAAAGCTATCATTAGTTGTACTAAAACTAATATGTACACATTTTTAAGGAGAGATGTGCGTAATTATGCAAAGAATTTTAAGTACTTAGTGAATGGAGGACCCACTGAACTGTCACTCTCATTGGTAGTCTGACACTTGCCCTGCTTCTGCCTGTCACACCAACCATGGAGGCAGCTGTTATTAGAGATGTGTATGAATAGTAATAAAAAAAAATCTACTCGGGTTACCATATTTCCATCCCATCTTGAGTGTGATCAGCTTGTGCTAACAAAGTTTTAACTTCTTCTAGCCTCAGAAATTTTGCCTGGAGAGCTGCTTCTGAAATTCTCTGATGATAGAGGGGCATTGGATAGAGAGTGGGAGAGTGGGGTGACAGGTGAACCTTTCCAGTTGACAGTTGTGGCCTCGATATTTCTATATAAAAGGCCTGTGGCTGCAATCTGAATGTAAGATGAGTGGAGAATGTGAAGTAGCATTCATGTAACATTTTACATAAAGGTGAAAAAGTATCAATTGTTTTTTATCAAAGAATGAATGGGCACAGATTAAATGTATGGGAAGGCTAAGCTCCCCCACCCCACTCCCTATGCTGTCGCTGGCTCCTCACACCTGGTTCCTATGTTTTGGGAGAATGTGGGGCCATTGAAGTCTTATAAGTGGTGTGTGATGTGATCAGATCTGTGTTTTAGAAAGATGCCTCTAAGACTAATCAGGTGGAGACATATTGCTGTTGTCCAAGAAAGAGGATAATGACCTGGACTCAGGAGGGCAAAGACTACAACCACCACCACAACTGTCATTTCCTATGAGAGGCTTTTCAAATGCCTCACTTTATTTACTCTTTAGAACAACACTGTGTGATAGTATAGTGATGTCCATTCTAAAGAGTCTTAGGGATGTGACGTTAGTTACACAAGTAACATAGCTAATAGGTGGTAGAGCTGCTTTAGTTTAAAGCCATGATGTTTCAACTGTTGAAAAGGCAGAGAGCACTAAAAAGGCAGTAAGCAATTGTTTGCACATGATGGTCAGGGCATCGAGGTTGACTCTGAGGCTTCCAGCTCAGTTTATTGGTGGATGATGATGCTCCTTAGAGACCAAAAAGAGAAGAAGAGGGACAGCGTATTTGGAAGAGAAGATCATGAGTTTGTTCAGGAAATAGTCATTTTTTAAGTCAATGCAGAGGGTGTGGAAGGAGGCTCACAGAGTGTCCTAACAGGAGAGTGGAAACACAGGTCTTGATATGAGGTTTAGGGACATCTGGAGGTTGCAGGTAAAGCGGCAGCCATGACAGTTAGTAAAACTGCCCATAGGTATTAGGGAGAATAAGAGGAGAGGGGAAGACTCTTGGGAAAATCTAGTTGTACATTAGAACCTATTGGGTGGATCATAAGAAGTATAGGTGCCCTAAATTATTCCCCAGATCAATTATATCTAATTTCTAAAGTGGGGCCCAGACAGAGGCAACCTGTAAAAGCTCTACGATGCCTCTAATGTCCCACATAGGCTGAAAGTGTGGTCTAAGCAGTGGGCAGGGTGAATGAAGGCAGAGTGATGTGAGGTTGGGGGGCCACCAGGAGAGAGTTACAGCTCATCACAAGCCAGGAGGGGTCTGGCAAAATGGAGTCCCCAAAAAGGCTGCTTTCAGCAACAGTTTTAATAGGATTATGATGGATGAAGACAACTGCCTGGAGAAATGACCAGAATGGAAGCAGAGAGTGTGACTTCTCTTTTCAAGGATTTAGATGGCAAACCAACATAGAGGTCAAGGAATGTTTGTGTGTGTTGGGGTGGGGTGGAAATGGCAGAGTGGCTGTGTCATTTTTATTGGCTGTGCAGAGCCATCCAATGGAGCTGAACAGACAAAGGAAGATATAAGATAGAAGAGACAATTGAGATCCTGGAGGAGGTGAATGTTTGGGGATTGAGTCAAAAACATAGGTTGGCCTTGAGAAGAAGGGGGCATATTTTTCTGTCGTTAAGATGAGAATAAGTAAGGATGGATGGAGGTGGAGGGGAAAATGGAGGGAAAATCAGTTTGGAGTTCACACCTGCCTGTCTTTATTTTCTTGAAATAGAAAGCTGTTGGTTCTCTCTTCCCTAAACAGCCACACCCAAAGATCTCTCAGCACAGTGGGCTGAGTCCTGGGGTGGAGATTTGGGCACCTGTAGCCTCATGATTGTGGTATGTGCAACTGAGGGCAAATTCCACAAGTCAAGTTTTAAAGAAATCAGGGACTTAAAGGCAAGAAGTCTAGATAGAAAGAGGAAACAGAGGTATAGCCCTTAAGCAGCTTGAGAAGCCAGGAGACCTGATTAAACAAGTGTTCAAAATGGACAGCAGGCAAAGGGCCCCAGGCTGGAGGGATGCAGGGTCAGGTGCCCACAGTAGCTGTTTGTGCCACTCCTGCACTGCTGGCATATTCTGCTGGTGCATCCTAACAGAGCATGGAGGCTGAGCAATTTCCTGAGAGTGACTGGAAGGGTGGCAGACTGTGGGCCTCAACTTCCATCCCCAGTCATCATCACAGCAACCCAGAGCTGGTTGCTTTCAGACGCACGTGGTTGGGTAGATAAATGCAACAATCCCTCCCTTCTTCCATTTTGCAATGTGACTGTCCCACTCCTCCCTTCAAGAGGTGGTGTTTTGCCTCCATCAGAAACGAACTTCTATAAAGTGAAAACTTTTATTTCCTATTTCATGCATCATCCATTAACATCTATGTACAAATTTATCTCCTATACAATAATTAAAATTAAGAATGTAATACTTCCTTTAAAAAGAGATACCTATTTGAGTTTCTACTTTTTTTACATTTTTTATTGAGTTATAGTCATTTTACAATGTTGTGTCACATTCCAGTGTACAGCACAATTTTTCAGTTATACATGAACATATATATATCCATTGTCACATTTTTTTTTGCTGTGAGCTACCATCAGATCTTGTATATATTTCCCTATGCTATACAGTATAATCTTGTTTATCTATTCTGCATATGCCTGTCAGTATCTACAAATTTTGAAATCCCAGTCTGTCCTTTCCCACCCCCCCCACCCCCTTGGCAACCACAAGTTTGTATTCTATGTCTGTGAGTCTGTTTCTGTTTTGTATTTATGTTCTTTTCTCTTTTTTTTTTTTCAGATTCCACATATAAGCGATTTCATATGGTATTTTTCTTTCTCTTTCTGGCTTACTTCACTTAGAATGACATTCTCCAGGAGTATCCATGTTGCTGCAAATGGCATTATGTTGTCGGTTTTTATGGCTGAGTAGTATTCCATTGTATAAATATACCACTTCTTCTTTATTCAGTCACCTGTTGATGGACATTTAGGCTGTTTCCATGTCTTGGCTATTGTAAATAGTGCTGCTATGAACATTGGAGTGCAGGTGTCATCCTGAAGTACGGTTCCTTCTGGATATATGCCCAGGAGTGGGATTCCTGGGTCATACGGTAAGTCTATTCCTAGTCTTTTGAGGAATCTCCATACTGTTTTCCACAGTGGCTACACCAAACTGCATTCCCACCAGCAGTGTAGGAGGGTTCCCCTTTCTCCACAGCCTCTCCAGCATTTGTCATTTGTGGACTTTTGAATGATGGCCATTCTGGCCAATGTGAGGTGATACCTCATTGTAGTTTTGATTTGCATTTCTCTGATAATTAGTGGTATTGAGCATTTTTTCATGTGCCTATTGATCATTTGTATGTCTTCCTTGGAGAATTGCTTGTTTAGGTCTTCTGCTCATTTTTGGATTGGGTTGTTTATTTTTTTCTTATTAAGTCATATGAGCTGCTTATATATTCTGGAGATTAAGCCTTTGTCGGTTTCATCGTTTGCAAAAATTTTTTCCCATTCTGTAGGTTGTCGTTTTGTTTTACTTATGGTTTCCTTTGCTGTGCAGAAGCTTGTAAGTTTCATTAGATCCCATTTGTTTATTCTTGCTTTTATTTCTATTGCTTGGGTAGACTGCCCTAGGAGAACATTTTTGAGATGTATGTCAGATTATGTTTTGCCTATATTTTCTTCTAGGAGGTTTATTGTATCTTGTCTTATGTTTAAATCTTTGATCCATTTTGAGTTTACTTTTGTGTATGGTGTAAGGGAGTGATTTTCTACTTTTAAATTAAAAGTTTTCCATCAACTCATGAGCAGAGTAGGATTTTAGAGAATTTTCTAAGTGTACTATAGATATTTTTATGTTGTTTATTATAATTAAATCTTAATTACCCATAAAATTTTTTGACATGTTTGTAAAATGATGCTCTTTTTCTCTTTTACTAAAGCCTTTTGATTTACAAAAGGCTCTGAAAAAAAAGCTACAGACTAGGGAAAATATTTGCAAGTTCATAACTGACAAAGACTCCTATCTAGAATATAAAAAGAGTTCTTAAAATTCAACAGTAAGCAAGTGAACAGTTCAATTAGAAAAGACATGAATGGAGATTTCACAAAAGAAGATATACTGGCTAATAAGCACATGCAAATACATTTTAAAACATTAGCTATTGGGAAAACACAAGTTAAGACCTGATGTGATATCACTGCAAATCTATTAAGACAGCTAAAATAAAAATCATGACGTTAACAAATGCTGGTGAGGTTGTGAAGAAACTCAAGCACTCATACTGCTGGTGGGAGTGTAAATAGCTACAGCCAATCTGGAAAACAATTTGGCAGGTTCTTAAAAATCTAAACACATGCTTCATCGTACAACCAAACAATCACACCCCTGGGCATTTATGCCAGAGAAATGTAAGCTTATGTCCACACAAACGTGTACATGAATGTTTGTAGCAGCTTTATTTATATTTGCCAAAATTGGAAATAAGCCAAATGTTCTTCAGTGGGTCAATGCCTAAATATTCTATGATACATCCTTATGATGGAATACTGCTCAGCAATAAAAGAAACTACTGATACATCAGACTACCTACATGGATCTCAAGGGAATTATACTGAGTGAATAAAACAATTTCTAAAGTATACTAATAATATTTTATTCCATCTATATAGCATTCTAAAAATGACAAAATTAAAGAATACAGAACAAGATTAGTGATTGTCAGAGGTTAAGAATGGGATGGGGGGAGCTTAGAGGGAAAGGTAAGAGAGTGTGACTGCAAAGGAGTAGCAACAATCTTTGTGATGATGGAAGAGTTTTCTATATATATACATATGTTGTGCTGGGGTTACACAAATCTACACATATGCTGAAATTGAATAGAATTGCACATACACATGCAAATGAATGCATCTAAAACTGATGAAAAATTGAATAAGATCTCTTGATCATACTGATGTTAATTTTCTGGTTTTGATATAGTGCCATAGTAATATAAGAAGCTGTATAAGATGTTACCTTGGAGGGAAACTGGCTGAAGGGTACACGGGACTTCTCTGCTATTTTTGCAACTTCCTATGAATCTATAATTATTTCAATATATAAAGTTAAAAATATTAAGACTGATAACTAATTACCCAGGACATATTTCACAGAACTAGAACAAGTCATAATAAAATTTATATGGAACCATCAAAGACCTAGAATTGCCAAAGCATTACTGAAGAGAAAGAAAGAGGCTGGAGGAATAACTCTCCCAGACTTCAGACAATACTATAGAGCTACAGTCATCAAGACAGCATGGTATTGGTACCAAAACAGACATATGACCAATGGAACAGAATAGAGAGCCCAGAAATGAACCCACAAACCTTTGGTCAACTCATCTTCGACAAAGGAGGCAAGAATACACAATGGAATAAAGACAGTCTCTTCAGCAAATGGTGTTGGGAAAACTGGACAGCAGCATGTAAAACAATGAAGCTAGAACACTCCCTTACACCATACACAAAAATCAACTCAAAATGGATCAAAGACTTAAACATAAGACAAGTTACAATAAACCTCCAAGAGGAAAACATAGGCAAAACATTATCTGACATACATTTCAAAAATTTTCTCCTAGTAGAAATAAAAGCAAGAATAAACAAATGGGACCTAATGAAACTTACAAGCTTCTGCACAGCAAAGGAAACCATAAGTAAAACAAGAAGATAACCTACAGAATGGGAGAAAATTTTTGCAAATGAAACCGACAAAGGCTTGATCTCCAGAATATGTAAGCAGCTCATATGACATAATAAGAAAAAAATAAACAACCCAATCCAAAAATGAGCAGAAGACCTAAACAAGCAATTCTCCAAGGAAGACATACAAATGATCAAAAGGCACATGAAAAAATGCTCAATATCACTAATTATCAGAGAAATGCAAATCAAAACTAAAATGAGGTATATCACCTCACACCAGTCAGAATGGCCATCATTCAAAAGTCCACAGATGACAAATGCTGGAGAGACTGTGGAGAAAGGGGAACCCTCCTACACTGCTGGTGGGAATGCAGTTTGGTGTAGCCACTGTGGAAAACAGTATGGAGATTCCTCAAAAGACTAGGAATAGACTTACCGTATGACCCAGGAATCCCACTCCTGGGCATATATCCAGAAGGAACCGTACTTCAGGATGACACCTGCACTCCAATGTTCATAGCAGCACTATTTACAATAGCCAAGACATGGAAACAGCCTAAATGTCCATCAACAGGTGACTGAATAAAGAAGAAGTGGTATATTTATACAATGGAATACTACTCAGCCATAAAAACTGACAACATAATGCCATTTGCAGCAACATGGATGCTCCTGGAGAATGTCATTCTAAGTGAAGTAAGCCAGAAAGAGAAAGAAAAATACCATATGAGATCGCTCATATGTGGAATCTAAACAAACAAAAACAAAAACAAACAAACAAACAAAAAGAAAGTATAAATACAGGACAGAAATAGACTCATAGACAGAGAATACAGACTTGTGGTTGCCAGGGGGGCAGAGGGTGGGAAGGGATAGACTGGGATTTCAAAATTGTAGAATAGATAAACAAGATTATACTGTATTGTACAGGGAAATATACACAAAATATTATGGTAGCTCACAGAGAAAAAAAATGTGACAATGAGTGTGTATATGTCCATGTATGACTGAAAAATTGTGATGAACACTGGAATTTGACACAACATTGAAAAATGATTATAAATCAACAAAAAATGTTTAAAAAAAATACCGATAACTTAGTAAATATGCTTTTCTTTGTCTTTGGGCCCTCTGGGAGAGATGAAGGTATGAGGAGGGTATAATGCTACAGGCAGTTTGCTTTTTCTTGTATGTCATTGCTTAAACTGTGTCATGAATTGTTCAGTTGACAGAGGGGCTAAAATCAAGTTCTCTTTGAAGACTATGTGATGGGAAGATTTTATTTTTCAACTGCTGTGTAACTTTAAACATTTTTAAAACAAGGTTGTCCACACAGTCTCTTTGTGGAAGTATTTATTTCAAGATAAAATGCTTTAAGGGGTGGTAGGTGTGTGGGTGTTTGTTGGAGCATCCTTTGTACTTCTCATTGTTAATGTTTCAAAACCCAACAGCCATTACAACTGAAATGCACTGGCCCAGAAGTTGAATTTCTAAACCTGAAGTTTCCAGAGTCAATCCTCAGAGATTCTAGTCTAAGGTCCTCTAAATCTAGAATTTAAAAAGTGTCCTGAGTGGATTCTGATAAACAGCCAAGTTTGGAAACTCCTGGAACAGAGGATGCCAAAGTCCTCCTAGCTATAAAAATGACAAGAAGTCCGAGAATCCATGTATGAGATTTGATTTTGACTTAGACGTATTTCCTCATAATGAAACTTGTGATTCTTTGGAGACAGAGTATGTGCATCCCATCTGGTCTTATTTTCTTTTCCTGGTCATGTGTGTGACTTAGCCATGACTTCTCACCTCATTTCCACCGAGGTGGAACTTCTTGGGAACAGATGCGCTATAATCCTTATCTGTCATTCTTTCCTTGCTTTCACTTCAGGGTATGGACTTCTGGGTGAGTCTTTGCAATCATTAAACACTTGCATTTTTATGACCTAATTTGTATCTTTCATCAGTAAGAGCATATTCTAATTCAAGAGTCTATACAAATTCTACAGGTTACTTTATCCAGCAGGTGATGGTTTGAATCTTTTGATTGGGTTATTGTAAATGACTCAAGTTGGAGCTGCCAGTTGTTTAATTTGGAACATGGTTGTTTGGATAATGACCTTGCAGGCAGTGGAAAGAGGCCATCACCTGAAATACCTGTTTTTGGAAGATGGGCAATGACCCGGGGGCTTGTCCTTAGCAATTGGAGAAGTCCATAGTGCTCACCTTTTGTATATCATCGCTTTCTTCCTTCCTCTTTCTGGAGAGTTCCCTTTTCCTTCTCCTCTTGCTTCTCAAGCCCAGTATTTATCCCATTTCAGCTTGCAACTGCCTGCCAAATAAATCTTATCAAGGCCTCAACCCAAGGTGATATCTGATAATGTTGAATGCATGATTCATCTAGAGGTATCTGCATTGGAAAGGGATGCTGCTGTAGCCTGCTACTGGGATGAAGGAGGGAGAGAGAATGTCTGTCTTCATTGCCCCTGCCTCCTTTCCCATTTTTGCTCTACTACTAGTATCTTAAAGTTCAGGGACGTTTTGAGAGACAGCAACCTCAAGGAAGTGACCTCTTTCATCCAAACATTTATCCTTTTGGTAAAAATTGAATCAATTTATAAAGGGATATTCTCTCATAAATGTTGAGAATAATTAAACCCACAGTATGGAACAAGGATTATATTCATTTTCTATACTGTTAGCAAAACTGCAATTTTATTCAGTAAGTTATCAGAGCTATTCAGTTGAATTCCTTATATCAGTGCTAAGAATTTGATAGAAACCCTTTAACAGTATTAGGGAGGGAACAGCCTTGTTTCTAGTTCAGTCCAGGATCTTCTTTTATCCCATTTTCTAAATTATGCTGACCTTCCATCCTTGTTCCTTCCATTCCCGTCCGTGCTGGATGTTATTTTCTGGTCTCTGAAGCCTTATCTTCAACCTTCAAAATAACTCACAACTATGTGCCACATATTTCGTGTGTAGGGTCTCAGTTAATCCTTAAACAACCCAAATGAGGTGGTTTTATACACTTAAACTTTTATACACATTTTATATATGCTGAGGTACAGACCATTTAAGTACTTTACTCAAAGTAACACAGTAAATGAGCTAGAATTTAACCCATTTCTGTGTCAAAATATTTAATACGTAAGTTGAACATTATAAAACTATCATTCAACCTAGGAGCTAAACACTAATGATCCTGTTGAGAGAGTCAGTGTTCTTTTTTTTTTTTTTTTAAAGATAAACGTATTTTTAATTGTTACTTTTGCTCCTGAGGGGATGGAAGTAGCTCAGCGGTAGACCGCATGCTTAGCATGCACAAGGTCCTGGGTTCAATCCCCAGTACCTCCATTAAAAAAAATAAAAAGATACTATTTTTGCTCCTTACAAAAGTAAGACATCTATCAACTTGGTAAATAAAGAGTCCGTGTCCTTATACCATTTCTCTAAGATGCCTCCTTCAGGAGCATATTCCATCTTCTCTTTACGAGAACTTTTTAGTCAGTTTCCAGAGTTCTGTTACACCCAATACGTGTATGAAATGCCCAGCACTATACAATTATGAGTTTGGGAGCAGCTTTTCTGGCAGCATTTGCTTAGGCTCACAGCCCCGCCTTTTTCTCTCCCTTGCTCTGAGTTTCTGGGTCTTTCCTGTCTAGCCTCCATTTTCTGACGCAGACGGCCAACTGGTGGGAAATGCAGCTTAATGACTAACGTCTGGAAATCAAGTCTCCATTGGGTGGAGCATGGATTCCACGATGCTGCTTTAGGATGCGAGGCACTGCTCCCTGACAGGCCAGTGTCACAGCCCTTCAGTGGCCACCTTGTCAACTGCTTTCACGTAGATGACACAGAATTTCCCTCTTAACACTCAATAACCTTGCATTCACGTTCCTCTGTGTTCTTGGAAATGTGCTTGTTTGGCTTGTTTGCTCTGCCCAGCCATCAGTGGTCCATAGACATTCCATGTTTTTACCTGATGTTCTTTCTTTATGCTGTTTCATCAGCTCTAAAAGTCAGGATTCAAGGCAGCAAGCTTGTTCAGTGATTAAACTCATTTTCTTCATTTGCTGTGGTGCCAGCTTTCTAGCTTCTTTGTAGAAACCAGCTCAGTCATGTGGCAGGTTCAGAGATTCCAGATGCAGATCATTTTCTCCACCATAAATTATCTCGGTCTTACTCAGAGTCTGAACTGTAAAGTTGGCAGAAAACAATTTTTTTTTGTAATGTGCCCTATTATTGTGGCCTGTAAAATGAAAGGATTAAAAAAAAAAAACCGAGAGATTTTTATTCTTCATATGCAGGCAGACAGTATAGCTTTCTTCATTAATTGAATATTTGCATAGAGCTAAAGAAATTTTTCTCTCAGTTTTTCTCTATATCAGTCTTCAGAGTACCAGGCCAGATTTCCAAAAAAGGACAATATATGGAACACTTTCATTTTTCAATTTTTCTAACTCCTTTTCTTCACGTTCAGGTACTAATTTTTCTAATTTTAACATCTAATTCTGTTTATAATGATTGAATTTTATATATTAAGAAAAAAGTGGCACTCCAAGTGTGTGTTTAAAGAAAATGGCTGATTCATAAATAGGATGATAATTTGATATTTATGGAGTGCCAGCTTTATCTATTTATGTGAGATTTCTGCAATTATCACTGAACGGTTCTTTGAAATTTTAGAAAATGGCAAAAAAATGGGGTTACTAAATTTCACAATTAAAATTCAAGAGTGGAAAAGTCATAATTTTGCATAAATGAGTGTTTAGCTACATGTTCCTCTGTATGGACAGAACCACTGGAATTATGAGACTTCACTTTCAAACTGAATATCTTGTTCAAATACCAAACTACCAAGCAATGAATATTTATGCTGTAGCCTCCTGCACACAGTAGGCACCCGATTATTTATTGAGTAAGTGAAATCAGGTGATCAGTTGAAAGATACTTAGGGAAACAGAGAGGCAGGATAAACATTAAGGAAGTGCTTTTACATTATTTATGTTGAAGAAAATATAAAATTATGTAGATAAGATAAAGTTAATACCTTCCCATTTGTTCTAGTTCCTATTGCTGAGTAATAAAACACCCTAAAACACAGTGGCTAAAAACAAAAACCATCATTTGCTTTGCTCACAAATCTACAGTTTGGGTAAGGACAGCTCTTATCTGTGGTTTAAAGTAGGTGTCTCTACTGGGAGCCGGAGGGTCTGCTTTTAAGAGGGCTCCCTCATGAGGCTGGCAAGTTTGTGCTGGCTACTGATGCCCATCGAGGGGGGTCTCACCCTGCAAACTTCCCAGTGGGCTACTTGGTCTTTCTCAACATACTAACTAGGTTTCAAGAGACACAGAGCAGAAGCTGTCAGTTTCTTAAAGCCCAAGCCTGGAAACTCGCAGTGTCTCTTCTCCCTTATCCTATTGGTTATAGAGTCACAGAGCCTGATTCCTGGTGCAGGGACTTAGATTCCAGCGCTAAAAGGAAAGAATGTTAAAGAATCTGCAGCCATGTTTGAAAACTGCCACACATGGCATGAAAATGAAGCCCAAGCCCCTTCCCTCAGCCTCAAGGCTTTTAGGGGTTGATAACCTTTCTCTGTAAAAGCCATACAGTAAATCTATCAGGCTTGATGGTGGGTGAGACAAGTCTCTATTGCACTACTCAACTCCGCTGTTGTGGTGAGAAAATAACCACAGGCAATATGCAAACAAGTGGATGTGTCTGTATTCCAGTCAGATTTTATTTACCAAAGCATGTGACGGGCGAGATGTAGCCCACCGGTCATTATTTGCTGACGCCTGCCGTACAGGACATGTACCTCTGACGTCTCCGTTCTCCCCACTCCCCCGCAACCACACAGCTTCCTCGTAGCCTCTCTAAGACAAAGTGCTTGTTTCCTCTGGGGGCCTGTGCGCACCTATTCCTGGTAGCATTTGCCTTGGTCTAAATGTTACTTCTTCAGGGAGTTCTTCCCTAATTATACCTTCTAGCTCTCCCCCTTGCTATTTATTCTCCCGGATAATTCTCTATTTCCTTAGTAGTGCCTTGCATCTTATTTTTGACATACGTATTCGTTTTCTTCAGTGTCCCACTAATATGTGAGTGTCTCCTGTGATCCAGGTGTGTTCTAGACACTGGTGCTAAACTAATAAGCATGGCTGACAGAGCTCCTGTCCACAAGGGACAAACATTCTCTATGGGGAAACCAACAGTAAACAAGGAGACAGATAAACAAGAAAATACCAGATCGTGTGGAGTACGATCCAGGAAATTATAAACAGGAAAGGCCTCGGTGAAGGGGCGACTTGAGATGAGCACTCAACTGTAAGGAGCCAGCCAGGCAAAGATCTGGAAGAAGAGGTTTTCGTGCAAGGAGAGAATTCCGTGGGGCGTATGGGGTAGGGGTGGGAAAGTGAAGCTGGGCTTGACCGTGACCGAGGAAGCAGAGAGAAGCAGGATGGGTGCAGCAAAGTAGGTGAGGGGAAGGGTACCAAGAAGGAAAGGCAGAAAGGCAGGGGCCGGCTGTTGCAGGGTCCCCAGGTGAAAATAAACAGTTCCAATTTTAATCCACATCTACATGCATTACACTTCAACCCGCATGTATGGCGTGTGTGTGTGCTACTGGGCCCAGGGCTGAGTCCTAAGATGTAGCAGCGAACGTCTTCTGTCCCCCATTAGACTTCATGCTTCACCAGGGCCAGGATTCTTTCTGTTTTGTCATCACATTGTTCCTAGGGCTTGGCACTTAAGAGGTGCTCAATAAAGAATTGTTGAATAAATAAAGGAATGAATGCATGAATAAGAATGTTTTCTGAAATTTTTTGGCATTGTAAACCTATCCTCAAGCTCAAAAATGTGGGAGCCTTGATGTAAATCTTCGTAAATTTGTTATCATTAAAATATCACTTCTTCTCAGAACTGAGATGGAAAAAAATGGTATGAAAGAAGCAATATATTTTTTTTTAAGAGCAAATAGTTATTCAAGTTGGACGAAGCACAGTAGGAAATTTTTCTGGGTCTTCAGAAGAGAGCCTTGGCTCTGAACAAGTCACACCCCCAATTTCTATGTATTTCTTGAATAGCATATTATTTTCCTGCTTTGAGCCATGGATACTGGGGAATAGGCAGCTGTAAGACGTTTTAGTGAATATAGTACACTGTCACTATAAAAGTGTTTGCTGTTATAAAACATAGTTTCTCACTTCATTTCACATAATCATAACCCATTAGGCATCTCTTTCTTTGACCTTCAATAAATATCTGAGGACGCAAAGAAAGCTACCCATGATATAATGGATTTCTCCACTTTCAGTTTGCTGGAGGAAAAAAAATACTTCGCTTTGATTCTTTGATTCTTATTTCCATTTTGTTCTTTCCCGTGTGGCTATCCTGTTCAAGTTCACACTGTTTTCATATTTATATCTTAACTCTATCAGGTTCAATGTAAATGGTTACACAAATGTAATATTTAACACATGATTTCTTAGCAACTGGCCAAACTCCCATCATTTCCTGAGACTTTTCCTTTTCTCTGTTCATGGCATAGGGAGATCATTTCACAAATATTTTCAACCCTCTTAAGAAAAAAAGCTAATTCACTCTCATCCTCAAACATAGCATCTTTTACTTGGATTGACTCCTTTTTCCTTTTTCTGCAAAAAAAAAAAAAAGAATAAGAAGAAGCAGTTTTGTCTTCTTCAATGTTGTGGTTTTTGTTAACATACTTCTTATAAGCTTAATCAATAGTTTTCAACCCTCAGGAGACATTTGACAATGGGTACAGACATTTTTGATTATTACAACCTAGGGGGATGGGGAGTAGGATACTGGCATCTAGTGGGTGGAGACCAGGGATGCTGCTAAACATCCTATTGTGCACAGAGCAGCCCCTCGCAAAAAAGTGTTATCTGGCCCCAAATGTCAACAGTGTGAAATTTGAGAAACCCTGTGCCATATTAAGATCTTGCCTCCATCTTTTGGAATAGGTGGATGCTTACCATCGTACATAATTTTTAGAATCACTTGGTAATTAAAATCAGTCTTTAGGTTTCACAATGATGAGCAAGTCAGTTCAGAGATCAGTTGGACTTGGCTCCCTCAACCTTCTACCATATGTGGAAGTTGGGTGTCTGTCCTCGAACTTATAAGAAGAAGCCTAGAGACTAGGGCTCTTTGTGCTTAATACCCTGTGCCACCAGTGGTGGATCACAGTAAGGTGACTGAGCCTCTCACCACTTGCTCCAGTAGACAATTAATTATGTGAAAGGTCTCTGCATAAACTCAAAATTTCAGCTGTCTCCCAGAGCACATTGTCTGTGTTCAGGAAACATCTCTTCTGATTCAAGCCACCAGAAACTGATTATGCTTAATCCACATATGCTCTGCAGAGCAAGCCTTCCCAGGCAGATGAAAGCCATGAAATTTCATAGGTACTGGAAAGTGCTAAAAATTTGGATGGCAAATGCACCAATACTGCCATCAATATCCTCAGGCTTAGAGCTGCTATTAACATCAGGTGTACATACTATGACTTTATTTTCTAAACTGCATAGATAGTGGTTAAATGTATGGATTTATTATCACATTTGGCATATTTTATTTATAGCATAAGAAAGGTGAAACATTCTGCAGCATTGCATGTTAAGATTAGGATTTATTGTCCAGGAATCCTTGAACAATTTTATCAAAAGCCCATTTCTAGATAGTGTTTTTCTGCAATAAATCATACAACAAGAATCTATCAGTGGACACCAGGAAGAGATAAATGAGTGTAGAGGAAAGAGGGTCATCACAGATTTTTTTTTCTGTATCATGACCTGTCATTGGCAGAAATCCATTTATTATGGTTCACAGATGATTTTTTTACCTACTTGCTGTGTTTTCTGTTCTGGGTGTTACCTAAGATAAAATGAAAACCTGGCAAAACACAAGCTATCAAAATCCATGAAGACAGACATAACTTAAAGATAGTGAGACACAAAGAGTATGGATCTTTTTCTCCTCCCATGTAACTGCAACTTTTGGGGGAAATATCTTTTTAAAATGTAAATATTTTAATTTTTAAAGTACTTGCTCTACTCAGGTAGTACAGTTAATGAAAAATCAATTTCCATGGCAGACTAGAATTTTCCTCCAGAATGTTTTTTGAGTAGAAAAACAGCAAAAGGGATCTCTAATATTTGTTGAGTAGTTTTCAGGCATCCCCGAGTGAGTTTTGTGTCTTTTTTTTTTTTTTAAAAATACGCTATCTTATTGACTTTGTCATCAGGACTCTGTAATTTGGAACAAGATGAGTTACATGGAGAAATACATGCTAAATGTCAGGCTAAATATGAGAATAATCTGTGAGGTTGTTACCACAACTACAATTGAGTTTACATTTGATTGCAAGAATTCAATAAAATACAGTATTTCAGGTTTCTTTTAAAAAATATATTTATTTTTGTACTGCCTTTTCCTCTCAAGTTGTCTAGGCTAAGGAAAAAAGGTGCAAAATATGTTTCCAGCTTCTTACAATGAAACACTAGGACGTATACATTGAATGAATGCTATATTTCCACAAGAATACTGAAAACATGTTCGTTTTGTTTTGGAAGGGAGCCTGGGGGCTCCCATCTCTACGTGCTCTGGAATGGAGGTCCATCAACTTGAGATAGTGCTACATGACACCATAGAGTTGCTGAAGAGTTACTCTCTCCCAACATCCCTCCACAGTCCTAAATAGTCCGCGAATAGACACTAGCTTTAAACTCAATATTGATGAGCAATGGAGAAAATATAGGTAGACAGTGGCTTTCCCAGTGTGTAAACCAGCCAAGGTCCTTCTATTAAGAAATCTAGAGCAATCAAGGTTCCCATCTCACTTGCTCCTTCCTGGGCAGGTGAGGACAAGCCCTCCATCTGGGGGGCATGTAAACCTTCACACCAACCCTAAGCTCTCAGACAGGAGCCAACAGCAGCATGGAGGTGACTGCTTCCTTCCTCTGCGTTCTCAAATACAGTCTGCCTCTCTGAGATACTTAGTGGGAGAAATCGGATAGAATTTTTTAGTCACAGGTATAGTACCAGGGACTAGATACTTGCCTAAGGTGCAAAACTTAAGGGCAGTGAGGGTGCCCAATAACTCAGTCATCAAAAGAATATTTTAATGACACTTTGAAGTATTAAAATTATTGCTATCTATAATGAGGAAAATACCAGTATTTTAAATACAGATAAGATCAGTGTTACTGATTTTCATTTCGCTCTGATGTGGCTCAGCGGGGCCTTGCACAATATCCACTGAAGTGAGTGGAAGGGAAAGTTAAAGAAAGCCAGCTGTCATTTTTGTAACTGCAGTGGTTCTGCTTTGACAAGCTGGACATCTTCTGGAAGCAGGAATTTATCACCTGTTAATGCTCTAATGGTTGTGCATGGAAGCAGCACAAAGAAGCTTACTTGAGAGCCCTGTCTGTGAGCTCAGGTGCTAGTCCTGGTTGGCCACTCGCTATCTGTGCAACCTTGGGCAAGTCACTTGACTTTTCCTGTGGTCACTTCCTTATCCATAAAAGAATGTTAGAGAAAATAAAGATTTTGCAGTATTTCTGCAACCTACCATATCAATGAAAGATATCTATTTTAAAATAGATGACTGGGTCATCGAGTTAAATTTATTTCAGGTTAATCCGAATTATTATTTTGTGTATTCTCCAAATAAAAGCATTCCATTAGATCAGCTTTTAAATCTTCTAATCTGGGTACCAGAGAGGCCCAGAAATCAACTCCAAGGACTGGCAGTAAATTCTGTTCCACTCCTGCCAAGATTATATCTGTTTTGAGGAGCTGTAAAAGACTTCTGACTTTATTGATTCTTTACCTTTAATAAACATTGTGCTTGTTTGGTCTTAAAATATGGTGTGGTATTAGATGACTCATTCTTTTCTAGGTTAATAGCCCCTTCCTGGGGGGGATCTAGGTAGAACCAAAACTGGAGAAAGTGATCAGAGACCCCAGTCATTGCTAGTCAGTTTTGGAGGGAAGTGCATGAAAAAGACAACTCATGTAGACAGCAATTTTATGTCACATAATTGTCTCAGACTTCTCTAATTGGCCATGTTAATCACATTTTACCCTGGTAATAGTAACTTAAAATTCTATTTAAATCCCTTGCCCAATAATGATCCCATCCTTTCCTTCAGCATGCTGTGGTACTTCACTTATAGAATTTTGGGCAGTCGTTTTTCTTTAAATGTTAACCAGTATTTTGAAAGAAGGAGTATGCCCAGTTTTTTGGCATCAGTGGGTTTTTTTTTCTGAAAAGAGTACATTATTATGAATGATAAACAATAGAAAGCAGGAATATTTCATTCTTTTTTGAGGTTACAGTGAACTAAGAAACCTTGAAATATTGTACCAAATAATTATACTTAAGGCATCTGTTGTGCTAACATCATAGAAGAAAGTCTAATTGTGTGGATGTGTGTTTGCTTGTGTGTGAAAGGGGGAGGGAGAGAGGCCACATGTGGGTGTGTGAAGATCTGTACTTACTTTTCCCTTCTTCTCTAGCAACCCCAGAACTGCATCCGTTGCTGTGCTTTCGTTATGACCCCTGGTCCCCATCCACTTTCCTATAAGCCATATCCTCAGCACAAGTGTATCTGAAGCCTTTACATGCTCAGTATGAAAACTGAGTTAATAATCTACAGAGCTGATAATCCATGTGATGTTTGATTATAGGGCCAATGGGGAGAATTAAAATAGTTTACTGTTTAAAATAACTTAGTTCAGTTATTATAAAGACAGTGACTCATAGAAACAGAGAAGACTGACTGGACTCAACCCATTGCAGGATGTAAATTAAAGGTTGTCTTTAGCTATTTTAACTTAGTCCAGACATTTTACACAATTATTGTCTCAACAGGGTGGAAGAATAAAAGCTTACTTCCTTTGTTACATATGTTTTTCTTACACAGGGAGTTGGAAGGGAAGAGAGAGAGAAATGTATTTCACTGTATCAGTTTGGAGAATTAACCTGAAAGGGATATAAGTTACATGATTGCTTAAAGTATCTCCCATGTGAATTTATCCAGATATCTCAAGTTGGCAATAAAACATTATGAATCTAGAGGCGAAAAAAGTTTCCTTTGTTATCAAAGAAATGAAGTTGTATCTTGGGAAGTGAGAATAACAAAAGGAATGTTCTTTGAAAATGACGATTTGATCATTCCAATCTATAAACTGTTTCTAAGAGAAACAAAATTACAAGCCAAAGAGATGTGGGCACATCTTACTACATTTTCAGCTTACTTGGCTGCCTTCTTGGGCTGATGTTTAAAGGATTAGAATGAAGCTTACCTTCTGTGTGTTTTTGAAACTTCCCACTGATCAGCCTCCGAGAAAAATACCCTGGTATATCATGTTTCTAACACTTAAAGATCTAATTGGGATATTGTTCTGTACATGCTGTTACACACTGTAGTGACAAGAAGAGTCCTTGCCCACATTGGCTGGGAGCCAATACATACCTTCCCCGAACAAAGTGCAGGATAATTAAAGTGCAACTACCAGGAGCGCCGCAGATTGTGCACAGAAATAGCCATCAGTGAAGTGTTGGAGAGCATGCTTTGTGGGAACATTGGGAGCTCACTGCTACAATCACCTTCCTTTTCTTTTCAAATACAATTCATCAGAGATATTTTCTCCCCACATCCCCCTTTATTGACTATTTTGTGAGAAGTTCTAAATTCAAAAAAAAAAAAATTAAACTAATGTTCCCCCCTTCCTCATCTCTGCAAAGTTCCCTGAAGAACACTGTTAGGACATCAAATATATATTATTTCATGCAATTTAAGAGAACTGAGACATTTTAGAAGCTTCATTTCAATTACAAATGGAAAACTAAGAACTAAATCAAATGCAGGGGGTATTTTTACATCAGTCACAATCCCTATTCAAACAGCATCTTTAAATGTGCACAGGCCTTTCACGCAGAGCCACTCAAATGCCCTTGCATAGCAGGTTCTGCAAGGAAATCAGGAAGGTGTTGGGATTGTATAAGACTGCAACATGACCCCGGGTAAGCTCAGTTACCTTTCTAGCATAACAATTTAAAAAATAGTTTTTCCATTCACTTTTTTTTTAAAGCCACAATTTTGTGCAAATCATCAAGCATTGGGAACCTCTGAGTAGCTGGTTCCTACAGTGAAACCTAAAGGATTTACACTGGAACTTCCCAACACAACTAAAGGGAACAATGCATATAAATCCCTTTCGCAGTGATGCGGAAATGGGATCCTTAGAAAGCTCCTTCCCTATTCAATGAAACCTGCCAATTTTTTACTCTTAAAATATGATTCTGTCTACAGGGCAACTTCAGAATGGTTTCTCCACATTTCTTTAGATCATGTGTAAATCAAATGCTGTTCAGCAGATACCACAAATAAATCATCCATACTTTATTCCTTCTCTTTTTATAGAATGCATTTGCAAGATCAGTTTCTGATTCTGCAGCACTCCCTTGACCAGGTTAAACTCTAGCTGGCTGGCTTTTTTTATTTTGGTTTGCCTTTCCCTGAGTGACCCCCAGGAAACACAGTGATAGTCTAAGTTCAGTACACAATCGTCTGGCAAGGTCAGATGGAGAGTTATAACAGACAGGCATCTATTTATTTATACATGTGGCCGTGCTATATTGAGTTAGCCTCAACACATTCAAGTTTTTAAATCATGTAAGTTGCTTTCAAATCAACTTCCGCAAGACAGCTGAAGGATTCGTGTCAATAGATACTCTAATTTTTTTTTAATTAAATCTCTTTATGGGGTCACTTAATGACTGTGAGGATGCTTGATGCAGCCCCCAGGTGGAAGACTGTCTGCAAAGCATAAAGAATGAGCTGCTCTCCTTCTGCCACAGCCTCTGCTGATTTACAACCACTTTGTGTTTGATGCTGGACAGGATAATTTCATCAGTCTCCAACCCTTGTGATCACGTCCCAAAATGACTCGTCAGGTGAAGCCCCAGCGGAAGATTGCTTGTCACCTGTAGGAAGTAGCTGTCTGCTCTGAGTCCTCTCTCCTCATAAATGTAATCATCTGTTAGTTATTCATTGAGCTATACTTCATGGGCTCGATGGAGTGGCGAGGGCAAGGGACCAACTCCTCGCCGGGGAAATGCTTAGAAACAACGCTAGTGCCCATTGTGTTTTTTTTCCTTCTCTCTCTCATCTGTTTCTAATATGGGGAGGAGAAGTGTCCATCTGGGTTCATTTTTGAGGGTTACAAAGGAAAATATCCATTTAAGTACATTCAGGAATATTTTCTTCATTTTTAAAAAGGGGAGGAAGTGGACTTGGAAATGGTAATTTGCCAAATGTCAGTTTGTCAGATTTGCCTGATTTTCAATTCTTTGGTCCTAACCAATTAGCAGTGTTCACAAAAAATCAGTGTTTAAATAAGGTGACACAATTGCCTCTCTTACACTTTTAACCCTAATCCATAATGAAATAATTTATATATTTAGGCATCGTGTTTAATTAAATCCAATTCCTAATTAGCCACTTCATTCATTCATTGATTGACCCAGCACCTATTAAGATCCATGCCAGGCACTGGGGATATGATGGGAAACAAAGTAAATACAGTCCTTGCTCTTATGGGGCTCACCTGAAGTGCAGGTTAGACTATAAATTACCCCAGGGACTGTATGTTTACTGCCTCTCAGGGCCACAGAGGAAGGGGCAGGGGCAGTGAGCATGCTGAGTTGGAGTGACTGGAGAAAGCCTGCAGAGGACAGGCCACTTGAGCTGGGCTGTAGATGGTATCTGCATCCCCATGTGGCACAGGGCTTCCTGGGACCAGCAGGCACCAGAGGCATTCACAGCACAACCCAATTTGTCCGAAATCAGTGCATGATTTCTCTACTGTGTCTTGGGAAATTGGGACAGAAAGGCTTCTGAGATCTATGCAGTGGGGTTGCCTTGGCATCTCAGGGAGAGAGAGGAGCAGAGCCTGGGATGGACAGGGCATTCAGAAGTGTGCTTGGCACTCCTGCTTACAGTTTGCTCTGGATCAGTCTCTTTATCCTGCACTGAATGGTGGGTGGGACACAGGTACAGGAGGCAGAGGCCAGGCATGAAGTTAGAATTCTTGGTGGGTTTGAAACAAGATCTCAAACATTCTGGGTCTAGGCAAACTCCCAGGAGCAGGTCTGAAATGCATTCAAAATGTACAAGGAATCTTATTGGTTGTCATGGTGAGTCCTAGATCATGGCCTGGGAAAGGCGGAGCCTGTGGTTGGAAAGTTTAAACATGGAAACTTCCAGAGCCCTTATTTCTTCCTGTTCTTAAAATGAACCTTGACAATGCACGTAGGTTGATCCTTCTCCCTTATAGACCAGAATATCGTTTCTATTAATAATTGATTCCTGGTGCACAAATTTGCTTTCCAGATCAACAAATACATCTTTGTCAGGGTCTACTTTCTGTCCTTGGTCCTGCAGTCTCCTTGGTATTTTGCTCAAACTGTTACACACAAAAAAGTGAAAAGCTCTTCCTCATAAGGGAGGCATTCTGGTGTTCTCTGGAGGGAAGGAAGACCTTTTTTTCTTATAAATAATATAACTACATCAGTAAAAACACCTAGTACCTTTATTGTGTACTAAAGGCATGATGTTATAAAGGTCTCAAGAGTCACTGGAGACATGGCATGGGATTACCTCTGGATGCTGCTGGGTGTGGAAGTTACTAGAACTTTTATCCCATATGGACTCAAATATGCCCCTGTGTGACTTGGTGTTGTTCACTTTGTAGTATGAGAACATAGAGTAAATTACTTTCAATTATTTCTGAGGCATTGAAATTGGTACTTCTGTCACCAAAGACAGCAATGAAAAGGAGGAACATGGCACAGGGGTAAATAATTCATTAGAAAATGCCAAATGAATTCACTTTTATTTAAAAGATAAAAGTGTTCCCAAGCTGAGAGGTGTCATAGTCAGCTAAGAGAAAAATTTTTATGATCAAATTAAAACACACAACGCTGGAAAGAATGTATATTATAGTTGTGGTGATGAGTGACTTCCAACCATAATGTTCCTAGTAGGCACCAGAGTAGCAAGGATTTCCTTTGAAGAAGGTTGTATCTCCTTAACAAAACTGTATCAAATGAAGACAGACAGAACGGGAAAACGTCTGTGGCAACGAAGCAGCATTTTGTGGCATCGCTGCCACTGGCCGTAAGCACAGGTGAAGTAGACTACTGTAGTCAGGGATCTTGATGGCTTGGGTACAAGCCAGATCACGTACTCTGGATTTGCCTTCCAGTTTTGAGACAGGTAATCTACCTGTTTCAGAGCACATGACTGCTCTCAAGCATGGCAAGTGTCCCAGCCTTCCCTGGAGGAAGATGAGTTGGTCCACCAGGGAATTGTCTTGTAGAAAATAAGTCTGATTGCTGCTGGTAACTTAGGTATGGAGCTCTTCAAGACAGAGGGAAGACAGTCTTAGCAAATTAAAACAAATGTCAAGAGTTCATGGGAAATCACATGTTTAAAATAAACCATGATCCTTTTCTAAACAATTATAATGTAAATGCAGAGAAGCAAGTAATTTGGACACCCCCCTCCCCCGCCTCCTCTACAAAAGGAAATGTAGAGTCTTTTTTACTCTTCAACAAAGCTCCATTGTTTTCTTAGGGTTTTGCTTTATGGGGTTTAAATTAAAGGGAAGCTACTCTATGGCAAAGCAAATCTTTGTTTTAAAACATTTAAGTAGCACCTATATTGGTGAACTCCCTTGAGGGATAGTGCTTGTTCTGAGATGTTTTTTTTTTCCTTTCTCTCTTTGACTTGGAAATATTTCAGATCCTTATCATGAAAAAGCAACTATAAGGAGTAAACTGTCATAATAGTGTATGACTTTACATAAAGAAACTCTCAAAAGTCTTAGTGAAATCCTCTCAGACATCCAATGTATACGATGAATTAACTTCTCCTTTAAGCACCCAGAACTTACTAGATGTGTACCAATCTTGGGGCAAGAAAGAAAATGATCAGTCATATTCTCTTGCAGCATCTGGTAAGGAGCAAATTTATCCCCAAATCTTCAAGGTCTTGTTGTCCGAGTTATTCTTTTGACTCTGGGATAGAGAAACTTTAAGTAAAAAGTTGACTTTCTTGGTAGAGATTGTAACCTGGTACTTTCAAAGTTATTTCACTAAGTTTACTGCATAATTATAATTGAATAAAATGTAGGGTTCACTTTTTTTTAACACATTATTACAAATTCTTTCACTTTAAAAGTTGTTATTTAAAAACGAAAAAGTAGCTTTTCAGCAAAAACTAAGTTGGAAAGCGTTATAACATATAGAACAGATATATGACTTTTTGGTTTAGTGTATTATAGGAAAGACAAATGAGACTTTTAATCATTTAAGAAATACTTCTGAGTATCTCTATTTCCATTTTCATGGAACTTCATGAGGACATTAATATTAATATCAAGGTGGCTCTGAGCCACTGTTCAGTAATGTATGGTCTGTTTATCTTTTTCCTTTTTGGTTTTTTATTTTGTAATGAAAGTGTATTAAATGCAAAAAAAACCACTTCCTTAATCAATTTTTTAGATGTTTAAAAACATGAGGTCATTAGAATTAGTTTATCCAAAATTGTACATACTTTTTAGAGTAATATCTAGTCCAAGTGAGAGTGATAAGAACTAAGATCTTGTAAGCATAAGCTGTAGGAACATAGAGCAAAGATTCAAGAAAAGCCTTATTAAAGAAATGAAGATTAAACTAAGATTCAGATGACTGGGGGTTAGCCAAGAAAACTGGGCGACAAAATGTTCCAGGCAAAGGGAATAGTGTGTGCCGGAGCACAGAAATGAGATTTAGCAGTTCATTAGGAGATTTGAAGCTACAGAGTGCTTGGGGGATGGCAAAGAAAAGACTGGAGGGATAAATGGTTTAGAATGTGGACTTTATCACAAGGATAACCACTAAAGGGTTTTAAGCATGGGATTTGCAAGATCCGATTTGCATTTATTAAGATCAATTTCATAGCGGCTCAGGGGATGAACTGTTGTGGGACATTTGGATAACCAGGTAGGGGGAAATGCAAGATATTTTATTTAAAGAATAGATTAATGTGAAAAAAATTATGAAAACTTGGACAGGGTTCAGATCCTCCCTGGCCATACATATTATACCCAGGAGTCATGTGATATCTATCAGGAGAGAAAGTATTGAAAGGTTTAAAACCTAGAGAAACATGATGGTTGTGTTATTGTGTTGGTGAGACCATTATGGCAGTGACAGAAATGTTCGCCAATTATTTATTGCAACTAAGAAGCCACCCCATAGTTAGTTGTTTAAAGTTACTGTTAACTTTATATGCTCGCAATCTGTTGATCAAAATTTGAGTAGGTTTCAGTTGAGAGAGTCTATTCTTTTATGTGGCATCAACTGGGGTCACTTGGTAATATTCAGTTGGTGACAAGTCTGGTCAGGAGGGCCCAAAAAGGCTTCACTCACATGCTTGGTATCTTGGTCAGGCCACTCTCTCTTTCTCCTTACAGTTTCAGGATCTCTTCACATGGTCTCACCATTTGGGTGTTCAGACTTCTCATATAATGACTCAGGGCTCAAATAGCAAGTGTACGCCTTTCTTTTTGACCATTTCAATTCCAGCTGATATATTCCTTTAAAAGCTTTGTGGAATTTCTGTACATCAAGTTATATTACACTTCACAAAGCCCATCAAGACAGGTCCTTCTCAACCTTGGGCTCCATGAGAAAATCCTAAAGATGCCACCAAAAAAACAAAACAAAACAAAACAAAACTGTTAGAACTAATAAACAAACTCAGTTAAGTTGCAGAATACAAAATTAACATACAAAAATCAATTGCATTTCTAAACACTAACAACAAAGTGACAGAAAAATAAAGAGAACTGTTCCATTTACAATAGCATTAAGAACAATAAAATACCTAGGAATAAGTTTAACCAAGGAAGTGAAAGAGCTGTACACTGAAAACTATAAAACACTAATGGAAAAACTGAAGAAGGCATGAATAAATGGAAAGATATCCATGTTCATGAATCAGAAAAATTAATAGTGTTAAAATGTCTATACTGCCCAAAGCCATCTATAGATTCAGTGCAATCCCTATCAAATTATCAGTGGCATTTTTCACAGAAACAGAAAAAAGTCCTAAAATTCATAAGGAACCACAAAAGACCTCCAATAGCCAAACCAATCTTGAGAAAGAATACAGCTTAAGGCATCACATGTCTTGATTTCAACATATATCCCAAATCTATAGTAATCAAAACAGTATGATATTGGCATAAAAATAGATACATAGACAATGGAAGAAAATTCAGAGCCCAAATTTAAGCCCTTGCATATATGGTCAATTAATATTTGACAAAGGAGCCAAGAATAGTCAATTAGGAAATGATAATGTCCTCAATGAATGATGTTGGGAAAACAGGATAATGTCATGCAGAAGAATGAAATTGGACCCCTGTCTTGAATGCCACTAAAAACTGAAAGGGATTAAAGATTTAAAAATAAGACCTGAAACTATGAAACTCCTAGAAGAAAACATAGGGTAAATGCTTCTTGATATTTGCAACACTTTTTGGATATGACACCAAAAGCACAAGCGATAAAGCAAAAATAAACAAGTGGGACAGCATCAAACTAAAAAGCTCCTGCATAGCAAAGGAAACCATCAACAAAATGAAAAGGCAGTCTACAGAATGGGAGAAAAAGTTTTCAACCTATCTATCTGATATGAGGTTAATATCCAAAATATATAAGAAACATATACAACTGAACAGAAAACAAAAAGCCCATTAAAAAATGGTTAGAGGCCTTGAATAGACATTTTTCCAAAGAGGACATACAGAGGGAAAACACGTACATGAAAAGATGAACATCCAATCATCAGGGAAATGCAAATCAAAACCACAATCAGATATCAACTCACACATGTTAGAATGGCTATTATCAAAAAGACAGGCATTAACAAGTGTTGGTGAGAATGTAGAGAAAAAGAGAACCCTTGTGCGTTATTGGTTCAAATGTAAATTCTCACAGCCACTATGGAAAACAGTATGGAGCTTCCTCAAAAAATTCAAACTAGAACAATTACATGATCCAGGAATACCACTTCTGGATATATATCCACAGGAAATAAACTCAAGATCTTGAAGACATCTGCATCCCATGTTCATCGCAGCCCTATTCATAATAGTCAAGGTATGGAAACAACCTAAATATCCATCTACAGATGATGTGAAATATATACATAATATACATATACTATATATGTCTATAATGTAATCATCATTATTATTCAGCCATGAGAAAGAAGGAAATCCTGCCATTTTCAACAACATGAAAGGACCTTAAGGCATCATGCTAAGTAAAATGTCAAATAAAGAAGATACTCCATGATTCACTTGTATATGGAATCTTAAAAAACAGAACTCACAGAATTGGAGAGTAGACTGGTGGTTGCCAGGGACTGGGGAATGGAGGATATATGAGTCAAAGTGTGCAGACTTTCAGTTTTACAATGAATGTGTTCTGGTGACCTAACGTGCAGCATGGTGAGTATAGTCAACAGTACTGTGTTATATGCTTGAAAGTTCCGAAGAGGATAGATTCTAAATATTCTCACCACAAAAAAGAAACAGTAAGTTTGTGAGATAACAGAGGTGTTAACTAACCTTTCTATGGTAATTGTTTTCAAGATGTAAGTCTTACCAAATCAACCTGCTGTACACCTTAGTCACACAATGTTGTATGTCAATGATATGTCAATTATATCTCAATAAAGCTGAAAAACATAAATAAAAATAAAAACGCCAGCCTTGTAATGATAAAAAAAAAAAGACAGGAAATTCAGGAAATTTTAATCTGGAAAAAATTTTTTTTTTTAAAAACTGAACACAACAAAAAATAAACCAGTACAAGGAAATCAACCTGCCATTTCAGAAGCAGTGCATTAATGGACATTCCAGGGTCAGAACAGACAGGCTATTGGCCTCTAAGGTGTGATTACTATTCTGACTGCACCTGCGAAAAATGGCTTTCCACCTGAAATTCCTTTTCCTTTGCCTTGGTTGTTGTAGGTACAATATATGTTCAGTGCGTCTATCATTTAAACATGCACCCTTGGATCTTATTATCCCCTATTTTCCCACTTGTTATGATTATTTTATATATTTAGTCTTATTCTGTTGTGCAGATTCCTACATGTCACCTCACATCCTTGTAGAAATGAGTGAGCATATAAGTAAATAAACCCATAAACTAGAAATAATTTCAGACATATAACTATTGTGATGTTTAGAAACACAAGATGTTAAGACAGAGAATTGTTATTCTTGTTTATTTTCTTTCTTTTAAAATCACTGTGATTAAAAATAATCATCTAAAAATCAAAATATGGAGCATGGCCCTGTTAGTGTTACCATAGAAAATGTACCAGGCTTTTAGTTGATAAGCATGCGCTGTACCAATCCAGTTTAGTCTAAGATGAGTTGGAATTTGATTCTCAACTTTAGGTAGTGGCCAGAGGGGAAATGTGTCCAAAAACAAAGGGAAGAGGGGGAAAAATCATGCTATTGACTTCTTAAACTGGCTTCAAAGGAAGAGTGGTGAAGTGCTAGTCACCGGGAAAGGGGGGTCTTAAAACCTGGATTCCAACCCTGTCTCTGCCATCAGGTGGCTGTGTGCCTCGTTAGCACATCACGCAGCCCCAGCACCGGTTCCTCTCCTTTCCATAGTCCACGCTCCACAGGTGAAGGCTGGTTTCCATGCCCTCCTCAAGCTCTCTTTACCTCCAGCATCTCCTTCATTTACAATGTGGATAACGATCTCTTTGTGTGACTTCTCCCTCCAAGTCAACTCCGCGTGAGTGTGCGGGTTTTCCACTCGGCTCTGTATGTGTAGTAGCTGACACATGTTGGTGCTTAATAAAAACTGGTGGTATCAATGTATGAGTGAAATCACTAGTCCCTTTATCTTTCTTGGCCTTGATTTCACTTAAAAATAAAGGAAATAACCCAGCAGATCCCAAATTTCCTTCTTTGATGCTTGCACACAAAGCACCTAAAGACCTTTTTAGATTATGAAACAGTCAGTCCTTAAAACATTTTCTCAAAGTTAGAAACCACGTGATTTATCGGTCTCCATTTTGAGTGTTGAGACGTCTAACAGGCAATAAAGTAACTTTAATCTGAAAGTGAGCACCTGGGGAAGGAAAGAACAATGGACCCAGCCCTTTATCCTCGCAGGGCAGAGCAACACTTCCTGTATGTCCTTGTGTTTAATTACTCCCTTGGGAAAATATGCATAACAGAAAATAGCATTTGGAAAGGAAAATGCAACAGGGTGGAGAAGAAAGGATCAGAAGCCACTGGAAAGAAGAGCGGCTATAAGGCAGGTCCAAGAGAAGAGAATGGTGGTCAAGGACATGGCTCTGAAAATGCAGAGACTGTAAGAGGCACTTGAACTACACTTTTACTCAGAGAGTCAATCCAGAAAATGTCTGAAGCTTCTTGCCTTTTTGTCACTAATACTTTATCGGAGCTGCTTCAAAATGAGAGTTTTAACAGAAGCACTTTAAAAACAATTGAGACAAAAATGTAATAATTGCACACTCAGGCTTGTAATTTCAGAAATTCATGATGTTAAGGGCTCCAAACATGCCACTTTAAATTCGGATTCCTTTTCACTCTTCATGAAAGACTAATCTAGTCAGATTGGAGCTGATCGCTATTTTTGAGTCATACCAGTAAATGGTTGGAGTCCATTGTCAGGGTGGGAAAACTGTATTTTTTCCATAATTCAAAAATAGTTGAAAGAATGAAGCTCAACTATTTTGAAATAATGAATTTTTTTTTAGATAGTGGATAAGTTCAGTCCAATCTTAGGAAATTCCAGCCCCAAAGGCTTTTTTTTTTTTTAAGAAAATAGAAAGGAATCAATGAGCAAAAATAGTGTGTTAGAGCAAAACCTATCGTTTCTAGCTGTTATCTGTCACATTTTCTAAGGGAATATAGAATACAATTTGAAAGGGTATCTCTGTCGACAAAAGTCAAGAAAAAAATGTACTCTCATGAGTCAAAAGGAGTCACCAGTGAATTGTGCTGTGTTTAATTGTTCAGAGTACATGCAAAGTGGATGAGGAACGGGGTGGCAGTGGGGGGGGCATATTCCTCCGAAGGTCCTGAGGACAGTTTTTTCCCTGTATTTTACAAGTGTTTTACACCATCCTAAAGCATAGTGTGTGCAGGCTCTTACCTTGTCTCTCTTTGAGAAAAAGAAGGGAAAGGGATTACAAAAAAAAAAAAAAAAGTCGTTTGGATGGTAAATAGAAGAGGCACTTGCGCAGCCCTGGCCTCCTGTCATTGTCTCCATTGTGAGCGGTGTCAGAGCCATCACATTAGGTTGCCACCACAGGGTGCATGCAAATGGGAGAGCGCCAGGCAGGCAGCGCTGAGCAGCCACCACCTGCACATTTCAGATTGTTGGCAGGTACATTGCAGTGGACTAAAACAGAATAATTACTGGAGATAGAGTTGGCAAGTATAGTGTACGGGAGAGGCGTTCAATTGCACACAAGTACGATAGGTGAACTATAAAAAAAAAAATAGTGGGGAAGGAGGGGTGGAAATTCCCCATTAAACACCAGACAGCTGGCAGTGCTGCTCTTCCATTTTGTTTCCTATGAAATAAGAAAGGCTGACCTGTGAAGTCAGATGCTAGCAGATTTTGGACCATTGATTTAAGCTGGGGACATAAAGAATAAAATCAGGGTCTTGAGAGGGCCTCCCTGAACACCAAACGGAATAAGCCCTCGAGGACTAGGGGTGTGCAGGGCACCGTGTGATAACCACACAGAGCGTGAGGTCATTGCTTTGTGAGCATTGGGACGCCTGTTTTATCTCAAGTACATGCAGCACTTATAGGTCAGTCACTGTTCTAAGCATTTTATATTTATTAACTCATTTCATTCTCAGAGCGAACTTATCATTGCTTTTTTATCATTGCCATTATACCCGTAGAGGAGGAAATTGAGTCATGGAAAATTAAACGACTTGCCCAAGACTGACTAGCTGTCCAATGGCAGGGTGGAGGCTCCGGCTTCCGCCGCCTAGCTCGCAGGTCCACCCACTAAACCGTCACACTGAGCTATCTCCCAGTGAGAATGTTACACGGGATGTTGTCAGAGATCTACAGAGACAACAACAAAATGATTAATTTATGCACGTTATCTAAACTATTCACAGTGAACAGCATTATCTTCCCCAATGTGTAGGAATCTGCATAAAAGTTATTTTTTCTTTGTAAATCTCTGACACCACCCTGTTTATCAGTTTCACCAATGAAATGCCTAAAACATATTGTGATGCCTCCTTTAAAAACCTGAAAACGTGTACATATGTATGTTATACTCTTTCTCCAAATTGCAGTGTGTTGGGCTGGGAGGATCTGCCTCAAGGCCATACCTCATCCGTTTGGCCACTCATGGGACAACTGGCATCTCCCTAATTTCTTCTTATCTTTTGAGCCACTCCTCCTAACAGTAGAACTTTAATGTTTCCCATCCAGAATCCATCCTCCTCTGTCTTCCTAAAACTCCTCATTTTCTCACACAGTTGCCCCCAGTTAGTACATCGCTTTCCCCTGGCCATCATTATTAATCCAGAAATAGGAATGTGACTTAAGTCACCCTAAGTAAGATAAAGGAAAGACATTATATTCCATGGTTCTTCCCCGTTTCTCCCTCTCTCTTTCTCTCTTTCAATTTTGTTTCCTCTGCCCCCTCTCTTTCTCTTTCTGTATCTCTTGAGGCCAAGGACCTATCCAGTCCCAGTTGCCCTGGCAGCCATCTTGCATTGTCTACAAGATAAATCAGCTGAGTACAAAGCCTGAGAACTACAAACCAGAGAAACAAGAAGAACTAGGTCCTTGGTGGCAGCATTGCATAGCTGATTGTAATGTGCCTGGAACTTACTCTACCTTTGAATTTCCTGTCTTGTGAGACAAACTTCCATAGTGTTTTCCTGTAACTTGCATCCAAAAAGCATCCTAGCTAATGCAAGCCCTACGACCTGCACTTCTAAGTCAAACATTTCTCTGCAAGCTCCATTCAGGCCCTTAGGCAGTTTCAACATTGATCGCCAAATACTTCTGCGTCTAGATTTTTAGCTCTGAGCCCTTTAAATCTAGAAGCCTCTTAAAGACTTTAGTCTTTTTTTTTTTTAATATATATGTTTTACTGAAGTATAGTCAGTTTACAATGTTGTGTCAATTTCTGGTGTATAGCATAATGCTTCAGTCATATATGAACATACATATGTTTGTTATCATATTCTTTTTCACCATAAGTTACTACAAGATATTGAATATAGTTCCCTGTGCTATACAGTGTAAACTTGTTGTTTATCTATTTTATATATAGTAGTTAGTATCTGCAAATCTGGAACTCCCAATTTATCCTTTCCCACTTCCTTTCCCCCCGGTAACCATAACTTTGTTTTCTATGTCTGAGTTTGTTTCTGTTTTGTAAATAAGTTCGTTTGTCTTTTTTTTTTTTTTTTTAGATTCTGCATATAAGTAGTATCATGTGGTATTTTTCTTTCTCTTTCTGGCTTACATCACTTAGAATGACATTTTCCAGGTCCATCCATGTTGCTGCAAATGGCATTATTTTATTATTATTTATGCCTGAGTAGTATTCTGTTACAGAAATATACCACAACTTCTTTATCCAATCATCTATTGATGGACATTTAGGTTGTTTCCATGTCTTGTCTATTGTAAATAGTGCTGCTGTGAACATTGGGGTACATGCATCTTTTTGAATTAAGGTTCCCTCTGGATATATGCCCAGGAATGGAATTGCTGGATCATATGGTAAATTGATTTTTAGTCTTTTGAGGAATCTCCATACTGTTTTCCATAGCAGCTGCACCAATTTACATTCCCACTAACAGTGTAGAAAGGTTCTCTTTTCTCCACAGCCTCTCCAGCATTTATTGTTTGTGGACTTTTGAATGATGGCCATTCTGACTGGTGTGGGGTGATATCTCATTGTAGTTTTGATTTGCATCTCTCTGATAATTAGCAATATTGATCATTTTTTCATGTGCCTATTGGCCATCTGTATGTCTTCATTGGAGAATTGCCTGTTTAGGTCTTTGGCCATTTTTGGATTCAGTTGTTTGTTTTTTCTTATTAAGTTGAATGAGCTGTTTATATATTCTGGAAATTAAGCCCTTGTCAGTCTCATCTTTTGCAAATATTTTCTCCCATTCCGTCGGTGTCATTTTGTTTTGCTTATGGTTTCCTTTGCTATGCAAAATCTTAATGAATTTAATTAGGTCCCACTTATTTATTTTTGCTTTTATTTCTATTGCCTGAGTAACTCTGACACTCTCTGTAGATACTCTGACAATAGCAATATCATAGAAACAAGTGGGCAGGGGGTTCACAGGGCAGGGATCAAACTGGTAGCAGAAATTTGTTAGAGAAAAAGTCAGCAACTTTCTACTGGAGGTGTTATTTTTTTCCCCTAGAGCATTGGTGTGGTAGAAAAAAACAAGGCAAGTATTTTCAGTAAGAACACTAAAATCAAACATTGACTCCACCATTCATTAGCTGTGTGACTTCAAGCAAATTACTTAGCCTCACAAAACCTCCATTTTTCACCTGCAAAAATAGGAGTAATAATCCTATTATCTCTAATCTTATAAGAATTACAGGTAATAGAGAGAGCCAAAACATGTGCTCAGTCCAAAAATGGTAACCGTTATTATGATTGTGGCTCCACATCACTGTTGTTTAATTCTCCATGGATTCAGCAAATAGTTCTTGAGCATCTGTTACATTGCTGGTTATGGTCATAGGCACCAGAGCTTGAGAACACTTTTATGGTACATCAATATCTCTCATCAGGAAACTATTCATGTATATGTTGCAGACAAGTGTGTACATACGTCCATTCTCAAAATCTTTCTTTCAAGGCTAGTACTCCTCCTCTTCCAGCCTTGTTATTACTTACTCAAATGTAGTGTATCTCTAAAAGGTACAGAAACTGGGACTTCCTTTTAGAAAAATCACATTATTCTTTCCCTCCAGTCCAAATTTGATGGTCTAATTTTTTACGGAAAAGATAGTCTGAAGTTTAAAGTGAGTATCAAGAGCTCCATGTGGGAAGAATGAGGAAAATTCTACTCCCTTCTCCCTTGTAAAACTATGAGTTGAGATGATGATCTTATATTGAAGTTAAGTCTTACCTCAAGTGTGAGGAGCCAGTTTCCCTGCCTGCCATGCCTGCCAAAAGAAGCCACATACTCTTCCTTTCAGGATGTTTCTGTCTCTGGACACTTCTCAGCATTCCTAGACAGCTAATGTAAGGAAGTTGGTGCATTCCTGTACATGTGGTGGGACCAGAAATGATCATCAAAGGGAAGAACAACGTCAGAGGCAAGCGTTCACAGGCATGGGTTAGTGGTTCCTGCCCGCATGGAGATGCATCCTTCAACTTTACAGCAAAGGGCGTGGTTGATGGAGGGAAGAGTGGTTTATCTTAGCTTGAGCTGGAGCTTTAAAAGGGGAGCAGTACCTCCCGAGGCCATTTTGTTGGTGGGAGCAATAATCGTTAAAGACGTTTCCCAAGGGAAACCAGAATCTCTGAGTTTCAGGCGCATAGAGTTTATTTGCCCCTCCATACTTGTCCATTATTTTCCCTTCCGTTGCCAAGCCTGGAATTCTTAGTGTTACTTTGGTAAGGGACTCTGCACGTCCCGTGTACACTTAACCCATATGGATGACCTCATGGAATTTGTCTCATTTCTGTCCAACAGGAAAACTCTCCTTTGGAGACTGATGGAAATCAGTATCCTCAGGAAAAATGATAACATAAAGAGCTATCAGCAAATAATATGTAAAACTTGCCAGTGCCTGCTCTATGAGTTAAATAACTGACCAAGTACATCCAAACCAGTTACCAAGCATTGCAAAAAAGTCCCCTTTGACTTTCTGAGGAAAGTTACTCTTACTCTTCTCCCTGACCAAACACTCTTTTAGTCTTTTCTTGACAATAAATCAACTGGTTCCTTTAAAAAATTATCAAGGTAAAATAAATTTTTAAAACACAAATTCAACAAAGCTCTTATTTTCCTATCTAGAAAAATCATGGAGCTTTTTAATCATGGAGATTAAAAAGGAGTGTAATTTATGGTCCCTGATTCCATTAGCAGGAAGGCATAAGCCAGACTAAGAAAGTTAACTAGCACTGTCAGCACGTGATGAGGCCAGGAGGATGGCTTTTTACATGACTGTGGCGGAATGCATGTGCTGAGACTTCTGCTGGCTGGAGTGGTCAAGGAGGGAGTTGTGAAAAGACCTTGAATAAGGGGTAGGTATCAAGAATGACAAATGAGAGGGAGGGCATTTCTAGGCAGGAAAGCAGAGTGTCAAAGAAGGCTCCATGGTGAATTCCCAGCGTGACTGGGCCACGGATGGGCTGAACCGGTGTGCTGGTGCCAGTTAGTTGAGCTTTGAGTGTGAAATTCAGGTATTATAAGTTGTGTCTTACAAGCACTGGGGAGACACAACACCTCACAGGTGAATATTATGAAGAATGTGGAATTTTATGACTATAAATCTGGCAGGTATGGGAGGGAGGGATTAGAAGGCAGAAGACAGGAAGTGATTGCAGAGGCCATTGGGACCTAAATCAGAACGGCAGTGGTGGGGAGAGCTCGAAGGGAGGTAGCAAGATGCTAACAATCATGTATTTTCCCTGTGGAGACTCATTGAAGGTCTCATATTTCTTCACTACATCTCATAGGAAAAAATTACAATATTGTTTTCGGCAAGTTCAAGATGCAGAACAGGTGAAGGTTCTGATTTTTCCAACCCTTTTGAAATCTAACAGTAAAAGCTCATGAGTTACATGTTCAGTAAAAACCAGCATCCGTTTCTGTCATTGCACGTACTGTGGATAAGTAAAATGTGCATCCTGGGTATGATTTGTGTATGAGTATATCAATAATAATGTATAAAGAAAACACATCTAAAATTTAATCAGGATCTCTGATTATAAACTGTATGACTCAGTAAGATAACATACTTGGAGTAGAATTTTCCACATCACAAATCTCAGCACTACAGATATCAGCCTTTAAGTTAAATTTTCGTCATCAAATCAGGACATAAAATGTCACAGCCTAATTTGCTCCTTCTGACTGAGAGAGTATCTAAAGAGAGAGAGGATTTCCCACCTCCCACACTTGCTTCTCCCTTCACACATGCCTTGATTGTGGCAAAAGCCGTACTGTGAGCTCCATGGCAGCTGAACAAGACTTTCGTAATCTTCTACCTGTTCTCACAGGTGTAAATAGAATGAGGGGAAAGGCATTTTAAAAGACGACATTACCAAGTGCCAACTCATCCAAACCATTTGCTCCATGCCCTGCTCTCTGCCCTGCGTGGGATCACAAAACCCAAAGAAATGTGGGAAGAATCATCAAGCTTCACAGATGAGAACAGAGAATAAGGAGGGTCTGTTCTTCCTTCCCTCCTCACACCCCTCAGCATCACCCTCCAAGGGATGAGCTTCCTCCATCTGTAGGGCAAACCTTAAAGAAAATCTTTTTACCTAAGTTCCCATGTTTGACTCTTAGAGCGAAAAAAAATAGAGTTAGGGAAATTATTAAACTGATAACTTCTTTAAGGGATATATCATGTTCTATTTGTTTATTTTTAATATTTTTCTAATTGTTTTTGTTTGTTTGGGGGTGTAATTAGGTTTGTTTGTTTGTTTGTTTGTTTAATGGAGGTACTGGGGATTGAACCCAGGACCTCGTGCATGCTAGGCACACACCCTACCACTGAGCTTACCTTCTCACCATCCGTTTATTTTTTTAAAAAAAGTTTTTTTTTATTGAAGTATAGTTGGTTTACAATGTTCAGACATATTCTATTCATTTAAAAATTATTTTTCTTTGCTCTGTCCCCACAATGCCTACCACAGACCTTGGCAAATGGCAGATACTGAATTAATATTTTTGACTTGAGTTTTTGAATCATACCTTCTTAAAGATATAAATGGGAAACATATACACCAGGAGGATTAATCAGGAGTCAAGCTAGTTTTAACAAATTATGCCTTTTAGCTTTCAGTTTTAGTAAATATCCCCTGTAAGAGTCTGTGGGAAGAAAGGCCTAGGCCCTGTGTTTTAGACAGTGGCTGATGCTGTTACAGCCTTACAGCCGTTACAACAGGGATTTGTGAACCTGACAAAATGCAACAGAGGGTGAGTCCTTTGTTGATGGCCCTCAGATGGTTAATTTTGTTTGCTAATGGCAGATACTGAAGCTACAGAAAAGCTACTCTTGCTGTTCAAAGAGGCTTTTTACTGTTTAATTTGACATGGAGAGTTCCGTGGTCTATGACACATGCAGACCAGCAGTTATCTCTCCTCATCAACTTCTTTGGTTGGTTTCAACCCGCCTTGGCTGAAAGCTCCTCTACTGCAGGTACTTTCTCTAGCTCTAGCTGACATGTGTGGGTCAGTGACAAGATTCCTGATAAAGCGAAACAGAGAATGAGGAAACGGCCCTTAAACGATCAGCTGGTCTTTGACTTCCTTAGGTTCGGTTGCTGCCTGACAGCCTTATTAAAGAAGAGAGTCGCACAAAGAGGACTTGGGGTTTGTCTCCCAGGTCCTGGTCAAATGAGAATTGCAGACTTTTCCAGCTGGAAGGCATTTTAAAGGTTATCTCATCCAGCTTTGCTCTTTTAATGTAAGGGGAATGATGCTCAGAGGATTAAATGACTCACCCAAGGTCATGCAGTTCATGTTAGAATCAGGATTAGAATTCGTGCCTTTTCAGGGCTCTTACCTTGCTGACATTCTTGCTAATTGATGTTAAGGAAATCAAGAGGAAAAAAACCCCAGAGATACCCTAATTTTTTTATGGATTTTTTTTCCCAAGAATACCATTCTAGGTGGGGGATTGTTAAGAGGTTGTGAGGTTTCCTTAGTTAGACCACGACTTTAAATGGGTGGGGTCCTGGAAGGAACACTGGCTGTGAATTTGGGCTTGGGCTTGAGGTCAGTACATAACCGCCACTGTGTTTACTGAGTGCCTATTTTATGCTAGGTATTGTGCATGTAGTAGTATTTTTTATCTTCACAGTGAATTTGGAAGGAGGTATTATTAGCACTATTTTGTAGGTAGAAAAACTGAGGCTCAGGGAGGCTAAAGATCTTTCCCAGTGTCATGCAGGTATTCAACTCTGATCAAGTCCCAAATCCCCATTCTTCCCCCATACCACATTGTACTTTGAATTTTCTTCAAGCAAGTTCCTTAATGTCTCAGAATCAGTTTCCACAACTATCAAATGGGTAAATTAATAGTCTTCCTACTACTGATGTAGGGTGAGATGAGAAATTATGTGTCTTGAATACCTGGCTTTGCACTTGACACAGAAGACACTCAACAAAAGTCACTTCCATTCCACACCAATACTCCTCTCCCCTCTGCATTTTTCACTAAGATTTACATCCTGAACTATATTGACTCATGTTAAAAAGAGAAAATAGAAACATTTCCAAGGTGTCAGACAAGGTCAGAAGTGGATTAAATATTCTGGATGATAATCCCAAACTGCCAAGTTAACCTAATGGTAAAATTGAAATTGCAGAGAATTGGGCTCTAAGCCTATTTGCTGTGAGTGAAATAATTGAATCAGCCACAGTCAGAGAAAGCACTGACTTGAATTCAGCATCCTACATTTAAAATGCAGATAGTGTTTCCAGAAAAATGTGTTCAACACTCAGGTAAAATGTTAGACAGTGGATTTTTTCAATGTCCCATTTATTGATCCTACCTTGTATGTCATATACAAATTGAAAAGATGCAGGCATATTCATTTAATCATTCCAAGGAGGCATCAGAAATTATTTGACCACTTCCTAAAGCAATGTGCATTCTTCTGTACTACACTTCTGAAATTAGAGTCTAAGTTTAAAGGTGATTCAGTTTATAAAAATTCAGTTTGCATGCAATGCTTCAGAGATACATCCATTATATTTAGCCAGGAACACTTTTTTATAGTTCATAGCAATCAAAGAGGTTTATATTAAGAAGATAACAATGAAATGAAAATTCAAATAAAAAGAATATCATGCTTGATTCAGCCCCATGAAGAGGAGCGGAGGACAGATAAGAAAAATCACAGTGGTGTAAAACAAGATCAGTAAGTTTTTAGAATTAGCAATTGACCTCAGGAAAAAAATCATTGCACAAACTCCTAAATGAAAAGGTGTGTGTTTATGGCTGAAATCTGAGCAGAATGCTTCATTTAAACATTCCATTACCCAAGACAGGAGAGAAAGATGACTACCAAGCAAAAAGTGCTCTTGTCTAGAAAAGTATACATTGCAAGGGGATAGGGTCTGCTCATTTATCATTTATTACTGTTTATATTACATAGCACAGTATGTTTCTGCCCTTAAAGAGTACGCAGTAATTATTGAATGAGTGAAAATAAGGAATAAGGTCTAATCTGTGGTAGAAGAAACGTTTCCCAGAGGGCTACTGAATGAAGATTTGATCCAAAATATGCATGGAGCAAGGTTAAGAATTCCGGAGGCTGCTGGCATAAGTTAGTGTCATTGTGCTGGTTTCTCTGTGAGTAAAACAAGGTGGAGAAATCTGCCTAAAGACATTGCATGCTACAACATGGCCCACCTAAGGCCTGGCATCCTTTTCCATTCTATTCCAGAGTCTGCCTAGCATTCTCCCCTGTGGCAGGAGACTACATTATAGCTACATTTCCCATAAAATATTCCCAGACCCTGTCTCTAAGTTACCAACCATGGTATGAATCTTGGACAAGTCACCTGACTCATCAATAGAAATAGAAGGGGCTCTGGAAAACTAAGTGATGTCCCAATTTTTGCTTGAACAGTGATTTTCTGACTTAGAGCACTTTCAAAACCTTCTACTGAATTAATCAGCATCCATTCTCTAATTGAAAATACGTTTTTCTTATTAGAGGGCAATAATTGGATGAGTAACTTCTATACCACAGGATTTGTCTTTACAAAAGTCCTCTCTGTTCAGTGAGCTGTAGTTGAGGGTGGTCAAGCTACCCCGCCTCAGAAGCACATGGATGCTGTTGGGAATCAGTGTGGTCTTCACAGGGTTCTGGATGAGATGATGATGGGAAATCTGAGAACTCCTCCTTCTTTGCATGTCCCCACTCCCTCTCTTTCATGGTGCAGGTCATTCCCATTTCTACTATGCAGGAGTTTTTTCCATTTTGGAGGCACTTAGAGTGACATCTCTGTGGTGCTGCCATCTTTCCTGACCTGACAGCAGAATTCTGATCCCACCCCAAACCTGCTTCCATGGAGTGCTGGATGAAATCCCTCTAGTGGCAGCTGGCTCCCAGTCCGTACTGGACATCAGCGAGCTGGTGGACCTTTCCTTTCTACCCACACTCCACCTAACACTTATAGAGAGGAGCAGCTGCAGACCAGAGCAGAGAAGACTAACATAAATCAGCTTCCTTTGGAGGGTTCTCTGGGCCTGATCATAAGGATGAGGAAGTTATAAGTTATAAAGAGAATAAAGAGAATAATCTGTTGCATCAGAGGAAGTAATTTATCAAAAACCATCTGGTGGCACAAATGACTAAGTTATTTACTTGCATTTGAGCTCCAAAGTGGTCCAGGGCTTTGCAATCACTCTTTGGTTAATCCTTATCAAAATTGTTAAAAGAGAGGGAGGATGGGTTGGGTGTTGGGGCGGGAGGAAGGGTGAGATCAAGATTTCTTTCTAGAAGCCACAGAAGCATTTAGTTTTATGTCTCAATAATTCAGAAGTGTTAGTCTTGTCTCCCCAGATAAAATACAAGCTTTCTGAAGGAAGGAACCACACCCTGGATGTGGCAGGCAGAATTCTAAGATGGTTGGTAATTTCTGACCCCGGTGTCCTGCCAGTGTAATCCTAATGCCCTGCCCTTGAGTGTGGATGGGACCTGTGACTTGCTTCCACCCAATATGGCAAAGGTGTTGGGATGGAGGAGGGAGAGCCTCCTGGTCTTCAACAAGCAAATAGCCATGTGTGAACTGCCTGTGGAGGGGCCGTTGGCAGGGAACTGCAGCTGCCTTTAGTTGTTGAGAGGGGCTCCCAGCTGACAGATCACACAACACAAACATAGGGACCTCAGCCTTACAATCACAACAAGATGAATTCTGCCAACCACTGGAGGGATCTTGGAAACTCATCTTTCCCTGGTCAAACCTCCAGATGAGAACATAGCTCAGCCATTACCTTGACTGCAGCCTTGTGAGACCCTGAGCAGAGAACCCAATTAACTTGTGCCTGGACTCCTGACTCACAGAGACGGCGCTGATAAATGTGTGTTGTGTTAAGGCGTGAACTTGTGGTAATTCGTTACGCACTAATAGAAAACTAATACACTGCACATGCCCTACCCCGCCTCCTCTAGTCTCTCCCAGGCTGCTGAGTACATCGTAGGTGCTCAATAATTAAACATGTGTTGATTGAGCTGTCAGTCATCTTGAAATCTTGTCCTGCATTGCATTTGGAGCCTTTGAGATTTCACTAATTTCCTCTCTTTCTCAATATATATATATATATATATATATAGTAGGGGGCAAGTCATATCTTGTTTTATCCATAGAGGGGAGAAAAAGTTACCAAGAAATAAAATACTCTTCAACAATATTTACTGCTCCAGAAATAAACATTGAGAGATCTATTGAAATGCACGTGTGATGAGACAGCCTGGCTACCAGTGTTTTGGCGTGGAGGGAAGTGTAGGTGTATTCTGGTCATGTTGTATGGTGATCTGGTTAGTTTTTGTCACACCAAAGAATGGACTGGGGTAAAGAGAGTTACTTTTTCCAACCACCACCACGCATCCAGGATTTGGAGTCCTGCTGGGGCTGTCCAGATGGGTTAAAGTCCGTAAGGATTGAGCTGGATCTCAGGGAACTGACCAAGATCACTTGTGCTGGGAGTTCAATGTACCTGGATGTCCCAGGGCCACTGAGATGCAGGGCCAGCTACATAATGTGTGGGAAATGAAACTGCCAGTCCCATGTTTAAAAAGTAGGAAAAACATACTTGTGCATAAAGATGCCAACATACAACTTTTTCTGTCCTTCCACAATCTCTTTCTAGACCTGTTGTGTAACTTTTATTTGCTATTCGATGGTTTGCTCCCTCTGGTGGGAGGATACTCCTGGGAGTGTGCAGGCTGCAAAATGCCGGACCCTCGCCGGGACTTGGTGCCACACGTGCACATGGCACCTTCCTGCTGCCGGGTCGCCCTCCCACCAGCAGCCAGACTCACAGGCCTGCTGGGTCAGAGATGGGAAATCCAATCTCACTTCCAAAGGGCCTGCCGCTCCAACCCATGGTGAATGGCCGTGCCCCAGAGGATGCAACCCAGGCCAGGATGGGCTCTGTACCCAGACGGGGTATGGGGGAGAGGCTCAGCAGATCAAGCTCCTGCCAAATGCACAAGGTGCTGCCAGCTCCAGCCAGGGCTGCCACCACTGAGCCCACATGGAGGCTCCATGGGGCACACACAGTCTGGCTCAGACCCTCCCTACACCCACGCCCAGGTCCCTACTGCGGGTGAAGGACAGTAGAAGTTGCTGGGAGCTGTGAAGGCAGAGGCTGGGGAAGCCCTGGGCACTCGGGAGTGAAGGCGTGGGTGTCTGATGGCCCGCTCCAGAGGGATGGGTGGTGGCAAGAAATGGGACTGCATGAGTCAAGGCTCCAGCTCCCCAGCACGTGCGCCATTGTCCTAGCAGCCTTCACTGGCAAAACATGACATTAAACGTAAAAAGAATTCTACGACAACGACAGCAAAGCATTAAATCTCAAGTATAGGACTTTTCTAAGCTCAGGGCCCTGTGTGACTGGTCACAGACCCATGAAGCCTCCTGACTGGGCGCAAAGCAGGGCGATGCGGGGGGAAGTTATCCACACTGATTCCGCTCCTCTGTACGGACCCTCACGTCCCTTCTCAGCACTCCCTCCATCTCATGAGTTTTTATATGCTCCTGGGGGTAGGCATCAAGCTAGGGGAGAGGCCTCCTCCAACCCACACTTTGAGTCTTCTTTTTGGGGCATCAGATGCCTTTTATTTACTTTAAGGTTGTAGGACCCCCACCCCTGAGGAAATCGATTCTTCATAGTCCAGCTAAAATGGAAGAAATCCCCAGGGGAAAAGGAAATACTTTTAATGAAAGCATCAATTGCTTAATCTATCAAAATTATTTTTTCTGCCCGCAGGATTCCCAATAATTTACTGTGAAAATCCATGTGTGTGTATGTGTGTGTGTATATATGTATGCGTGGCATGCTTGTGCATGTATGTATGCAGATGAGAAGCTTTTCCAAGCAGATGGAAGAATGTATGATACTAACTACTATATATAAAATAGATAAACAACCAGTTTCTACTGTATAGCACAGGGAACTATGTTCAGTATCTTGTAGTAACCTATAATGAAAAAGAATATGAAAAGGATATATGTATGTGTATGTATGATTAAAATACTGTACTGTGCACCAGAAATTGACACAACATTGTAAATTGACTATACTTCAATTTAAAAAAAAGGAAAAAAAGCGAAGAATGCATGATAAACACATGTATTTAAATACAGACTTTGATCACACGGGGTATCCTTTATTGCTAGTTGGTACTCTTGGAGAATCCTTGAGTGACTTTGCTGAGCCACAGTCAGCTCTCTCTAATTGGCCATAATAGTGTATTTCTTAAACAAACACCTAACTTGCACAGAACTGAACCCTGGGTCTCTACCTACTACTTCACTTTAAGTAAAAAGGTTTGATGCATAATGCATCAACATGATTTGATTTTTTAAGGCCATTAGGGAAGACAGTCCACAGAGAAATCCTGTTAATATTTCTGCTATTAAGATATCTGCTTCCTATATTTAGAATACTCAGAAAGAATGGAATCCAAATATTTAAATGCCTCACCAAAAAATATCTGACAACGGGCAAATGTCTTAAAAGCCTGGAAAGTCTGGCGCTGGATAATCAGAATCAGCTAACAGAATTCATTTTTATTAAAGCATTTTAAATGATCAAGTCACTGATGCGTTTTAACACTATAATGGCATAATACCCTTGCCTCAAATCTTCACAGAGACAAAATGATCACAGATTAGGCAAGTTCAACTGCACACGATGTTTTCATAAGCACAGGAATATTACTCCATAAGAAATACTACTGGTATGAATGATGAGATTTTGAGAAAGTACCATTTTGGTATAAAATGATCTAGTTGCCTGTGGTTATAAATTACTTCAGGCCCAGTTCTCTCTCCCCTCTTCCCCTACAGGCTCCCTTTCTGCCTGATGACAAAGGGAGTTCTGAGCATGGAAGAAATGAACCAAGTGATGAGGTGAACGAGAATCTGACCCTATGTAGTTTTTTCTCCATCCTCCCCCCTCCGCATTTTGTTATGTGTAATAACTGGAAGTGTGGCAGGAAGTAATCCACGGAGAGAGCACAGACACTTGAAGCAAAGAGACAACATGTGTGGCCAGGAAGTAATCTTAACTTTCAGCTTTCATTCCAGCCCTAACCCTCACCCTCTAAGGATGAAAAAAGAGGTGAGGAGCCTCGGTTTGCCCTCTCCAGGAGAACTGAGTTGCCTGAGGGCCCGACGTGTGGCCTTGAGGATATGGGATGCTGGGGCAACGTCATCATTATTTTCCAGAAGAAGCATCTGACGCCTGTGCCCCTTTGGAAGGCTGTATAATACAGCGATCTCATGTGAAATTGGGTAGAAGAGACGCATTTGCATGGGAAATGCCAGCACAACTGTCTAGGGGCCACTGTTCTGTCAGCCCCTTGTTGTAAATGCAGAATATCATCAGGAGGTTGCAGGAACCTTTTTAGGCTGTGGAGGACTGACTCAACACAGTCACATGGAAAGGCGGGATGGCAGAGGTTGAGAGTATAGGTTCTGAAATACGACATGCCATGGATTCAAATCCTGCCTCCAGCTCGGACAAGTTGTGAGGTACTGAGCGAGTCACTGAGCCCCTCTAAGATCCGTTTACTCATCTGTAAAATGAGGCTGCTGAGAATACCTGTTTCATGGAGTGTTGTAAGGTTTGAAGTAGTTCACATGAAGACCCCACTTGGTGCCTGGCACATGGTAAGGACTCGATTCAAGGCAGCTCAGTATCATGATCACAGATGATTTTTTAAATAATTAATGATATGTTGTCCACGTATTTTTCTTCGAATACCCATTGACCCAGTGGGACAGGGTCCTGGTCCTTTTCAGTGCTTTGTCAATTGTCCATTATATCTCTGGTGATTTATGAACAATAAAACCGATGTAAATGTGTGTGTAATCACCTCCAGCCAAGAGGACATCTTCAAGTTTTCATAGCATCAGAGTCATCACAAAGGAACTGGAGTCTTGATGTTACCTACATGCTGCCTCGCTGCTCCTTCCAGCTGTCGTCTGGGCTCTTCTAATTTTTTCTCTTTCATTTTTCCCACATTATTCCACCTCTAGGATCAAGACTCAACAGCTGGAGTTACCATAGGACCTGATTGATGGCTGCAGGACCCAGATGGCAGAAGCCCGAAAATGTTTCTGGCAAATACCTCTACAAGCTGGAGAGTGTGTGTGCGTATGTGTGTGTGTGTGTGTGCATGTGTGTGTGTGTGTGTGTACCCTTCCCTTTTATTGGCACTTGAGCTAAATGCCCAGCAGCCGCTTCTTGGCTGGGTTCCATTCAAACTACAGTTGGCGCCTGTGAAAATGGCTTTGGCTCCAGTATCTTATGTGAGACTGTCTATCATGAAGAATTTTCCCACTGCTGATGATTTCTATTTTTATGAATACTTGAAAAATACATGCCTCACATAAGAGTTCTGACCTCCTTTTATCTTTCCAGTGAAAATTCTTTCATAAAGAAGTGTCATATCTTTTATACAATTATGCTTTGTGAGGGGCTATTTATAGCACTGAAAATTAGGGAATGTAGTACTCCTTCTGACTTTCAGAAAAATTGTTAAGCATCAAATTGCATGTCAAGGGGAAAATGATCTCGTGAAAAAATTAACAGGTCTCACTGTTTTCCACTGCCCCCTCAAAGCCCCCACGCTCAAATACATAGAGGACGAGTAGTCATTACCCTCCCATAAAATCAAACTAGCATCAAAAATAAAACCATGCCTTATCTCCTTTGATGCAAGAGGTATGCTGCTGACAGGGGGACATTTTAAATCCATTGGAAGAACCAGAGAATTGGCTTTCCAAATGGAAGCCCGTGGTAAACACTTTCTGGAAGATATGACTATGGAGTGACTATCCAGAACCTGATACACATGGTTTATTAATTGGGATTCCCTCATACTGCCTTTCCTTAAAGCTGGAGTCACCTCTAAAAAGGCTAGATATGTTCTATGACTTCAAAGTCTCTCAGTTTATCTGTGAGCATTCTTTCTAGACATTTTCTCCCTCCTAGCTGTCATTTGTGTGATTTTCAGAAACAGTCGAATTTTCATCTTACCTGGAAATCGAAAATGTACTAAACCAAAGTGAGAACTAACGTCTCTCTCCGGGGCCATCCATTTAAATATCCAAAGAGTTCTCCACACTGTACCGAACGTATCGGAGAGGAAAGGCAGGCTCCAGCGGTGGGAATTATCCACCGTAAGGAAGAATTTTCTGTTAAAAATGTAGCTAAGGCCATGAGTAAATTTTGCAGACTTGCCCGTGTTTCTCGAGTGCTGGGAAAACAAAAGATATTGAGACTTTCTCTCATGTGAATTTTAAGAAGTTTTGTGCAAGAAGTAAAAATCTCTCCTGGAGACCTGAAAGGTCCCGTATTCATGGAAGGCTAAAGTCAGGGGCTGGGGTGATTCATTCTGTGGAAAGGGCACCTGTGAAATTTTTGGCACTAATCCTACAATCTGGACGCTGAATCTCTCTGATGAATCCTGATTCAAATATGTGTATGCTTACGGCGGCTTTGTTTGTAATCTCCAAGAACTGCAAACAACCAAAATGTCCTTCAGTCCGTGGTTCAGCCATACAGCAGAATAATACTCATCAACAGAAGAGAATGAGGTATTGATACACACCACAATGTGGATGAATCTCAAATGCATTATGCCAAGTCCAAAGGCTATGTACTGTGTGATTCCATTTATATGGCATTCTGGAAAAAGCAAAACTTCAGGGGCAGGAAACAGATGAGTGGTTGTCAGAGGTTGGGGGTGAGGGAAGGGACTGACTACAAAGGGGCTTGGGAGAACTTTTTGGAGGTGATGGAACTGTTCTGTATCTTGCTTGTAGTGGCAGTGACATAGTTGTATGCGTTTGTCAAATCTTGCAAAACTGTACAGTAAAAAAGTGAATTTTACTACACGTGAATTATACCTTAGTAGAAATTATTAACAACTTACTCCATTAAAAAAATGAAATGATAAATAAGCTAATTATAAGCTTGATAGTTAATATTTATAAGGAGGCTTTAGAGATATTTTCAATGTATTAAAAAGGGAGAAAATGGAGTACTTAAAATAAATCCAGATTCAGGCTCTTAGTACCTGCCTGTCTTTCTCGCAGAGTTTCTCTCTCTTATCTCAGCAGTGGTAATGACTCTCAGCCTGCCACGTACGCTGAGAATTTAACCAAGACTTTCCTGTGTTCTGAGTAGTCACAGGTACAGAGTTCTCATTAGCCCAAGAATATCTCGGCACAGTCCCAAAGACCAAAGAAAGGGCTGCTGGTATGACCACGATTCCCTGTCTAAGGCTGACTATGCCTGGGTGTCTTTTGGGGAGGGGTGAGAGAGAGAGAGAGACACTGAATCTGATCATTTAGGTTTGGGAACCACTAATTGTAATCAGTTCATTAATACTTTTCCAAAGTTATGGGAGGGCCAGGGATATGCACAAAAACTTCCTTTTTCTGGGTGAGGTCAGGTTCAAATAAACCAGAAGGGAAATCTTGAATAGGAAAGGAAAAGGAAAAATGACATACAGCCTTGAGAACGTGTGGAAAGTAGAAGTGTCATCCACTCATTGTCAGGCCATGGTGGGATGTAGGGATATGTATTTTTGCACGTGTATGATGTGTGTGTGTGTGTGAATAGTCAAGCCATCTCTTGATATTTGAGCACCACCCCCTTAAGCCATTACCCTGCCTGTTAACACAAACTGTCCACAGCCCTATCTTAATGTGAGGGCCTAAAACAAATTTCCTAAGTCCTCTAAGTGTTTCAGGTACCACATTTCTCTCTGAAGGGACACGTGATCATGTCCCTGTCATGGAGTAAATAAGTTACTCTCATCCGGCTTGGTACTTGGCATCCTTCTGCCAAGTGCACATACATTCAAGTGAGAGAGGTCACAGGGCCCAGATGATTAGTTAAGTTCCTGCAAATTGATTTAATCAGAACTTCTCCATCTCTAATATAACTCAGCTTCAGAAATCGAATTGGCAATGGTCACTGGGATTTCCCGTTCAAGTAATGTCTTTCGAACATCCCTAGCTATTCAGGCCCCAACTTTTTGTAAACCTCCCAAGTCAATACCGTGAAAACAAGAATACGTAGTCTTCTGATGAAATTGAACGTGCTTTGACGAGTACATGGGAAGAATTTGTAATTAGCTCAGTAACTGGGGGGCATGCCTGTAAAGTGGACACCGCTAAAGTGATTTTTAATGTACTTGAAAAACAGTTTGCCTTTCCTCTATAGTAGGCTGAACAGTTTTCTCTTCAGTCCTGTTGACACTGTTAATTTACTTTGCCATCTCCCTCCCCGTCCCCGCTTTTTTCCAATCACTACTGCAAACAGAGGCGAGGAGAGCCAGGCTTGGAGAGCTCTTGTGGAGAGAGCTCCAGCTCAAGCAAAAAAGCAAGGCCAATCAGCCTGAAATCTGAATTTTTCAGACACATAATAGACCCTTGGCTTATCAAAACCTCTTATCTGATTGGGAAAAAAATCAAAGATAAACTTCAAGGCTCATGGAATTAAAAGACAAATGAGATGTCATAATTATCAAAGTGGCTAATTTAGAAAATTAAGCTGTTCACATAGGTGACATAATTGCTTGTCACAATCACTCTTTTTCTCATTAGCTTCTTCTGTTCTGCACCTACAGGCAGCAGAGCAGTCTCTGGCCTTGCTCGACAGTCTGGGTCTTCTTTTGTGGTCGAACGTCTCATTGTTTCTCTCATCTCCTCTAAGTAATGCAGGTTTATTCGAAGAACAGTTCTAGAAATACCAATCTTTCACAATTTGGTATTTGGTCATATTTTAAATCTGTTTGTGACTAAACATTTTTTTGGAAATAATTAGTTAATTATCAAGAAAGAATTTAGAGACTATATTAATAGTCTGTGGAAATCATTAAGGTTTTTGATATATGTAGTAATATTTAAAAAAAAAACCCTCAGATGTTAGATGGAATTTGTCTGTCATTGTCTTCCCAAATTCTGAATAGAAGGAGAAGAAATATATATTTAAGTTACCAGTTTGTTTTAGTTGCCTAATATTTTATTATTTGATTGTATAGATCCAGCCTAATGCAAATAAGTTCCCTTTAAGAGTGTTGTTTGTAAGACTGACAGAAATACTGTTTATGTGTCAGCAAGTTCACAAATTATTAAGAATAATGTCTAAGAAAGGGAATGAGTCTTGCTTGCTATGTGCTTCAGAAGCATGGCATTGTAAATGGGCAAAATTAAACATTTTGGATTAAAATCAGGAGAATAGAGAGGAAGAGGGTAGAATGCATGCTTAGTATGCACAAGGTCTTGGGTTCAATCCCTGGTACCTCTGCTAAAAATAATAAATAAATAAACCTAATCCCCCCGAATAAATAAATAAATAAATAAATAAATAAATAAATAAATAAATACATAGATAGCTAGATAGGTAAAAATAAATATTAAAAAATAAAACAAAATCAGGAGTATGAGATTGACTCAGATCCTACTCCTGTCTGGTATAGTTGTAGAACACGGCTGGCAGGAGTTATTGATGTTATTCATTTGAAAAGATAATCTATCCTGAATGTATACAAGGAAGCTGTCATCTGTATGTTTCTGGAATATTCATGTAACTATTGTGTTTTGATTTCACTAACAATGAATCAGTGAGGTCACTGTGTTACAAGAGCTATTACAGTTATACACTAAAAGACAGAAGTTCTGAAAGAAAAAGAAAAATCCAGTCAAATCCTTAAAAATATGAGGTTTCTTAACTTTGCCTTTACTCATAACTGAACCTGAAGTGGTAGTACATACTCAGAAGACCTATAGGCATAGAATTTTATAGGGAATTTATTCTCCAAAGAAACAGACACAAGTCCAATTATGTTGTTATGTTTATTCCCTTGACACTCAAGGTATAATTGTTGGCAAGAGGATGCACTAGATACCCCATCCAGACAAGGCTTAAGACTAAGACAGGAAAGAAACAGAGGATGAATGAGTCTAATCTTTCTTTGTCCACCATACCCTTCACACTCCAGTAATACAGCAGAGCCCTGGGACTGAGTTTGTTACGGATTTTTGAATAAGAAAATGTGCTAGTTTGTGGCAGAGCAGACACTGGGGTAGAATTCACTTACTCACGTACAGGAAAAGAGATAAAGACCGAGAGATGGCCTTGTGTGGGGTAAAATGGTAGAGAACGGCTGCAAGGCAGAACAGTAATTGGCCAAATCCTGGAAATGTCTCAACAGAGAGCTGAAGCTGAGGGAACACCTGCCATTTATAGAGAACAACTCTTGGCTCTTGTCAGCAACTTAACCATTCACTTGACTCATTGTTTGGACTTTCCACGGAATTTGAGTGCAAAGGTTTTCAAATTGTGCTTTGTGATGTCCTAGGCATTTTGAGTTGGGGAGGCCAAAGAGACAAAACTCTAGTTCTTCCATCTCCTCCTGCTTCAACCAGCATAACCATGATTTCATCTGTGTTATACAGTGGGCTTCCATTTAAGGTTGCATTTGAAGATAGATTTCATGGCTAAAAATATATGGAAGACTGCTGGTCCAGTCTTGAAGATAGTATAATAATGATATTGCATAAGAAGTAATACATCATCTATGTTTCCACCCAGTGGAGAAATCTGTTCTCACCTCTGGAAGTTACTCTTCCTAACATTCATTCTACAAATATTTGTTGAGTTCTCCACTGCTTATCACTCTCCCCTCAGGTCAGCCTGAGGTCACCCAGAACATCATCTGAAAACTTGAGTTGCTCATTTCAGCTACTGTTGCAGTTAGACTGCTTTTCCAGTCTCCCAACCAGAAACCATTACTTGTAGCTTTTGACCTTTTCTGGGATGCCTTGCTAGGGAGCTTTGGCCTCATTTGTGATGAATTCAAATTTTATCCTAACAGAAATGCAGACAACCAGAGCGAGTCTGTCTTCTAATGACAATTTCAAGTGGCAGCAGCCAATAAAGGAATTCGGAGCTATCTCAATATTTTAATGTTTACAAGATGCATCATGACTCTTGTACCTGATACTAGTGAGATGAGGAAATATGTGCTGATTCCATGATCATTTGTACATTGGTAAACAATTTTCTCAAGTTACACACATAATAAGTGACAAAAGAGACCTAAACATGTCTGTCTGAACTGAAAGTCTATCCAGCACACTAGTGACACACCAAGCATTGAGTCTAGGAACGGGAGGACTTATTTTAGTAATACACTTATGTTGTATTTTATGGAAAGTATCTGTCCATGACAGATTGGAAAACAAAAGCCAAGAAAATCACTTAAAAATCACATCATTTAAGAGGCATGGCACTGCACCAAACTGTTCCTATATTTTAGCTTTCCAAATAAAATGGATGCAGGACAGGAAAGGAGTGGCACCACTGTCAGCCCGCACCTTCTAATCTTCTGATCTAAGGGTGACATGAATTCTCAATGGCTTGGCTCAGTTTCGCTATTGAATCATTTTGTACCAAAGCGTAAGAACTTTCCCACAGCCCTCTCCCCACTGGAGGGCTGATAGGCGCAGTGATTCAGTCCTTGTCTCTGAGCTCTGAGCTCTTCTTCCAGCCTAATCAACTTTATCTGAGAGCGGGCTTAATTAGTTTCCTTCCAGAATGGGTTGAATTAAAGAGAGGCTTTCTAATGGCCTGTTCAGGGGCACCCCCTGAAGAGAGATCAAATTTATTTATGATGCCCTTTGGCTAGGTGTTTGATTTCCTGGACAAAACATCACTTTAGTCTTTAAAGGTTTGTTTTTAGGTGTTCTATGGCTGGCCTGAAGCCACGTTCTCTTAAATGGTGATCAAAGGCACAGACAATACAAGTCAGTCAATACAAAGTGTGTCCTATTTAAACATATTGCTTGGAACTTCCTTTTTAGTTTTTAAAGGGCCACGTATTAGAGACAGTTACAAAAAAATTCTACTGTACCAATAATTATGTGCATTTTAATTTCTCTTATTTCTCTCTTGAGACTTAGAAAGAACTGCCCTGACCCAAATTTATTTGCTTACTTACTTAAAGAACAAAATCACTGGGAGTTTAAGTAGTGTATATGGTAAGATACATTGTTACAATAGAAATAAAGTTACATCATAATTATATCCATAAGTTAGAAACCGTAATTCCTCCAGCTTTTGTTTCTCAAAGGTGGTCATGTTAAAGACAAGTTTCTTAGCAACCAAAAATGTCCCCCTGTTTACTGCAAAACTCCTATCTTTAGGAGAAAACTGTTAAATCATCTCTTGGGTCTCCTTTTAAGGGAATCCCACTGTACAGATTCAAAGGATCACAAGTCATTGTTTTTAGAGCTGTGCTGCTAAAATGCATTTAGTTGTTATCCAAAGTCAGACTGTTATGACCAGATATAAACTTACCTTTTTAAAAGGATCAATTACTCCTGCAAATTAAATCTACCCTACGTAGCATTTTCCTGGCTATTGCCTGTTCTTGGTGTACATTTAGTCCTGCCAAGGCATCTGCCCCTATGTTATTTTCAAAATAGAGTAGTCAAGATCCCAGCAGAAACCATCTCTTCATCTCTGTATTGAAAACACTGGTCTTTTGCCAACAATGAATATACAGAGTTGCTTGTGATCTCATTTCAATGTAATGATCACTGGATCTTCTTTATCAGAAACTCTTCAAAGAATCAGAAGTGTCTGTCAAATTCTTATAAGCAAAATTGCACATCTATAGATTCAAGGTGCCCAAGTATAGGTTACTGATTCTCCAATGGTTTATTTAATAGATCCATTTTTGAAATACTTTTTTTATTAATTAAAGGAAACATTCCTCAAGTACAAATGAAACAAGATTAGAAAGATGAAGAATTCACTCAAACAAAATCTTTAGCAGTCATGTGACAATCTAGTTAAAATTTCCTTTCAAACTGAGATTATACTTAATGAATCTATGTAGAAATAATATCTTGGTCCAAAGCAATTTCTTTTGTGAAGTGGAAGCTTAAGAATGCATTACCTAGAAGGGAGTGGGTATAGTTCAGTGGTAGAGCATGTGCTTAGCATGTACAAGGTCCTGGGTTCAATCCCCAATACCTCCAATTAAAAAGAAAAAACTTTTAAAAAAAATCCATTACCTGGAAATATCTAAGCTAGGGAAACTTACTTGTTATTTGTTTCTGGGATGGAACTGATGTTGGTGGAAAAAAACTCTAGCAAACTCCACAAACTGTGACCAGGTTTTTGACTGAACTCGCTCGGAGTCCTCATAGATAGAGAAGTCTTTAATTCTGGACTGGATTAGTTAAGTAAATGCATATCAACAGAGCAGTTGACTCAGTTCACATATGTGTAGTCATATCTACCTCGTACCTCCTGTCAGCCTTCTTCTTGCTCTTCTCCCCAGAAACCAAAATGGACTGTGGCCAAAATCTCTAGTCTCTTTTGCAAAGTTACTTGTCGGAATTCTATTCTCTAATTGTGTCATAGGGATAAATGACAATAATAAGTTATGATGATAACTCCTCTTGAAGTATGAGAGCTATGGTGGGTTCTCAGACTTAATAAGTAAAGTTCCAAGTTCTGTTGTACGAGACTGCTCTGTTACCTCTCGTTGACCCTGTGGTTGTGGGCTTTCTGCTGTTGTCGTCTTTCTACTTGTACTTCTGTCTCCCCCTGTGCCTTTGCTCCCTTTAATACCTTGCACTCTGTACAGAAAGGCAAGCACTATTCTTTGCCTTTTCTTAACCTCTTGTCCCCTCCTCATGGACTCATCTCTTGAACCCATTGCTAGCTAACCACTGGGCTATGGTAAGTTGAGCTACTTACTCATTGCCCCAAATATTAATTCATTTCTCGAGGTCACTGCTTTTCTCTAGAGCCCTCTGATGCCCCAAGGTTAGGTTTCACACTTGTGAGCACTGTGGTCGGCAGCGTAACAGTCCCCTCCGCTATGCCACCCAGAGCCTCCAGAAGGAACCCAGTCCTGTGGATGTTTAATTTTAGCGTGATGAGACCAGTGCCGCATTCCTAACATACAGAGATGGATGACAGTAACTTTGTGTTGCTTTAAGCCCCCAAGTTTGTGATGACGTGCCCTGGCAGTGACAGACCATGGGTACAAGTCCTTAAGGCTCTCCACCTGGCAGCGGTGTGCTGTCGGGGGCTCACTGTTCCTCCTCGGCTGTGGCTCTGCTGACGTCTGTGGCTTCTTCAGCCCAGGGGACCTCTCAACCCATGGGGACGTTTTGCTAGATTTACTGTTTACCTTGGTATTTGGGGATCAGGTAGGGGAAGAAAATGCTTCCCAGCGAGATCACTGAATAAACAGACTCCTTTCTCTATTTTCTCCCATTAAAAAGTCGCCCCGTCTGTCCTTAAGTGGCAATGAACAAATGCTCGTGATTCGTAAACACTGCAGGACATATTTAAATTGAAGTCGGCCTGGCAGGAAATGGTGTCAGAACTTTTCGGTCTTTCACTTCCTTCTCACTGCCTTCTGTGTGTGTGGTATAAACCAAATGGTTTGTTGAAAATATTAAAACAGCCAGTGTCTACATTAGTGTTGTTCAAAATGGAATTTAAAGAATTCACTATCTGGCCCAAAAAAGTATTAAGCACAAACTATGTCCTGAAAAGATAAGAACATGTTCACTTGTTCTTATCCTTATTAATTTTCTGATTTATGAGAGGACTACAAAGTCTGTAATATTTATTATTATAATCACATATGGAGGTGGAGATATACGTTGCTTAACTATTTAGCAAGTAGTTATTAAGCACTAACTACAAGTGTGGGGATACAAAGGTATACAAGATGATCCCTGCCACTCACTCACAAGGCTTTGAATGCAGGTTTCCTTTCCTGAAACCTTTTATCCAGCCAAAGTTCTTAAATTTTTTCTCAGCACAGTTTGATGCTGGCTATGGGACCCTTCTCAGAATGTTTTAAAATCATAAGTCAAATACATCAGACTACAAAGGAAATCAATATTAAAATACATAATTGCAATACAGAAGATACATGCCTCTTCACTAACATTTTTTAACAAGGGCTAAGGATATTTCGATCAATGACATCACAGGTACTGCAAATACCCCTTTGATTTGTTGCCTATGCTTATCATGGAAGAAAAGGCTAAATTTCCGTACAAGGAAGGTAAAGATGTAACTCTTTTTCCACCCATATTTAAGGACCCCAATTTTAGTTATGTATCCCTGATCTAAGTTAATGCCAAAGTACAGCTTCAAAGGAAGTGACTCTTAAAATGGGTAGAGGGTGGGAAGGGATAGACTGGGATTTCAAAATTGTAGAATAGATAAACAAGATTACACTGTATAGCACAGGGAAATATACACAAAATGTTATGATAAATCACAGAGAAAAAAATGTGACAATGAGTGTGTATATGTCCATGAATGACTGAAAAATTGTGCTGAACACTGGAATTTGACACAACATTGTAAAATGATTATAAATCAATAAAAAATGTTAAAAAAATGTTAATCCTGTATCAGGATACACTTGCTTATGGTTTTTCTAATTATTCATTTTAATTTTGATGGGCCACCTCAAGTACACCATGTTCTTCTCTGAGAGGGAAAAAAAAGGAATCTTTAGAGGAAAGAAATCATCTCAGTGAAAAGAACAATCTGCTCTTGTCTGTTTGTTTGTTTATTTATTTATTTGCTTATCTCCTACCTTGTCCTCAGAAGGATTTAAGATGGCTTGTTCCTGTCTAAATTCCTAGAACTTGGTTAATTAAATCTTCTGAAAAATGTAAATTGAAATGCAGTAACATTATTTGACAAATGGGACAAAATTATTATCATCTTTTGAGTAATTATGTGATTGGGAATGTCTACATCATATTTATCTAATCTGCAATTAAATCACTTATATATGCAATTAAATCATTTATATCTGCAATACATAAATTCACATCATCAATAACAGGCAATGTGGCCAATGGCCAAGTTCGTTGCAAGAACAAAATAGCCTGTGTCAGGAGGATGGGTCACCAATGATGTTCTAATTGAAATGCTGACAAATTAAACAAGGGCATAACTCATTTCTTTCAGCTGGCAAGTGACACGAAGATTGCCACACTGAACCAGCACTGTTTTGTTTACTCTTTTCTACATATTCTGTAACACACACTTACCTTGCAGCAACATCACTGTTAATCACTGAAGTAATGGCTTTCTAGATAGTTTCTAATGTCTGTTGGGGCAAGTGTCTACTTTATTGTGCAAACCTCAATTAGCATCACTACTGTAAATTCCCGCCTGCAATTGCATACCAATTCGAAAAACTTCAGTAAGTACCTAACATGTGCAGAGTACTTTGCAGAGGCGTGTGTGGCAGTAAGACTATTTGTCTACAAACTACATGGTCTACAAGACAAGTCTCTTTCTTTTTATTATCTAAATAAATTTAAATCTGACTCTGAACTCCCTCCCTAAAAACAGCAGCATTAGGGCCCCATCTCCATCTCTCTTTCGGTCATACAAAAGTCCTGAAGGCTTACATGGTGAGCAGAGCATCAGGAACCTCTTGACCATTGAGCCACCACTGGTATCAGAACCAATGCTATCCTTGAATTCTGGTAGCTCTCTGTTGTCACACATTCATTTCCTTGAGAACTTACAGCCTCCCAGGGTTCTGACACCAAGTGATGCGGGAGCTGATCTCTTCTCCCCTTCTGCCTCTTTCTTCTTGCCCTTCAAGACATGTAGTATCATCATTGTTGAGTTCAGGCCTGGACAGAAGAACAGAGGTGCTGTTGACTCCAAGTAGCTTTAGTTTTCTCCACCCATGACAATAACCTCTCCCCCCAAATTGGTCCCTTCCCCACCCTCCAGAAAAGGAAATGTAAACCCTGCTTGAAAGGGGAAGAAGGTGAAAAACAGAGTCAGAACGAACACAAATCTCAAAAAATCAGTCTGTCCTCCTAGAAGATGTGACTTCAACCCTTAAGGAGCTTGTAAACTAGGCTTTTAAATCCAGACATCTGAAGTCTGGTGAACATGAAAAAAAAAATCAAAAGAAGGTTTCATATACCAATAAGTTGCATTAATATATTTCTTTCCATTTGGAGTCTGGTGCTTAGTAAACTCTCAATTAAATTCATAGGTATCTAATAAATGTTCTTTGGGGCTAATAATGAAGCTAATAAATTAAAAATCTATAGAACTATAATTTTATCACTATTATTAATAATATACAACATTTAAACCTGTGTAAATTAGAATGCTTAGATAAGTTTTGTATACCAACCTGCATTTTAAAATAATTATTTTCCACTCTTTAGTTAGGGATGTGTAACAAATGTCACTATATTATAATACCATCAAAAGCAAAGACACTTCATGTTTCAGTCTATACAACCTTCCTAAGGATAAACATGTAATTTCCAGTGACTTTCCTGAATTGACGAGAGGTTGTGAATCCTGATTATTCACTTGCAGAGGAAACCAGGTTGCAATAATATTTACAAAGTGCTTCCTCTGAGTTAATGACTGCACTAAGTGACTTAACCCAATGATTTTATTTCAGCCTTTCCAAAATTCCCACTTTTCAGATGTAGAAACTGAGGGTGAGAGAGGCTGGACAGCTTGCCCAGCACCGGTGGTGAACGAGGTTGCAGAGTATTGTCATGGAAGGGCTTGGTGAGGCAGTGGTGCTGGGGTGTTGGGGATCAGTGGGAGCCAGGGCTTTAGGGCTGCATCTGCTGGCAAGCATTCTGTTTGGATTGAAGCGCAGAGGCTTATTTAGAGTGACAGCGGCCGATGGGGTTTGTAGGGCTAGAGCCGCCAACCCTGCTCAAGGCATCTGTTGGAACCATCATGATCCACAGTCAGAATTTAAGTCCCAGAGAGTCTGATTCTGGAACCCCTGCATTTGAGCACTGAGCTATGCTGCGAGTCCTGGCTCCAGTCCCTCTTTTCACAGCCTCAGCTCCATACCACAGGGCATCAAGCCCCTCCATCATTCCCGGCAATATATTGGGCTAGGGATGCAGAAATGGAGAAGCTGGCCTCTGAGATCGACCTATGGTGAGGCCCTCTGGAAAATCCAAACTCCCTGAATGGTGTTCCACTAAGTCTCACCTTATCCTGAATTCGGGGTCATGTTGAAATGTATTATAACATAAGCCATTTAAAATGGAGTATTTTTTCCTTCTCAAGACAGCCTTGTTTCTGGAGCCAGATTGCCTAGGTTCAAATTCTAGCTTATGACTGATTAGTTATATGACTGTAGGCAATGCAGTCAGCTTCCTGGTGCCTCCATCTCTTCATTTGTATACCAGGCGCCACAGTACTCCCTACCCTATAGGGATTTACACAGATTGATTAATTATATTTTATATATCTGAGATATATATGCACTTAATATATAGCTATAGATACTTAATATATTTGATAAAACTGGTAACTTAGGTTAACCTAAGACAGGTGGTTTTAGAGTCCAGCGGAAAAATACGTATCTCAGTGTCTTGATTATTTACCAGTCAGTGCACTGTGAACATACAGCATTTTGGGACCTTGTGCCCACCTTAATGTAGCAGCAACAAGAAGCTTTTCACACAAGACCTGCTTTTATTGCTTTGAATAATCATAGTTCAGCATTCTTAGCAGTTATGTGAACAATCAAATAAACCTAGGTGACTTGGACAGTTACATATCTAAATTCATTTTTACGAGTAGAAAACGACATTCTCCTCGCTGACACATGTTGGAAATAGTGACAGAAACTTAGGAAGCCACCGAAGCCAAACCACAGACCAGAGGAGGATCTCTTCTGGGGAAAAAAAAAATGCCTCTTCGCTTTCTGCAAGTCTGACCAGCGTGAACAGCAACTTGCCTTGCCAGCGGTCACTGCAAACCAAAAGTGAAACAGGAACTGGACCTAAGGCAATGCAACATTGCGAAGTCCATTCATTCATGTATTCATTCTATGCTCAGTGCCTACAGCTAATATCCTCAGCCATCTTTGGGTTTTGTTCAACATCCTAAATTTGGTTTTGAAGGGCAAATCAAATTTTCTAACTATCCCTCTAACTATAGAACAAAATCATTTTGTACTTACTCTGGACCTTAAAAACAAACAACTTTATCTTTACTTTTAGTTAGTATTTGTAGTTATTGGCTCTTAGCCACAATTAATAGCTGGGTATAGAAAATGTGATCAGTAAAGTTTTGACTTTGTATCAGAAAAGCTTCGTCAGAACCTCTCCTGTCCCTCTGGGACAGACAGCTTTCACATGTCTGCAGATTGTTCTAGCTGCCGGTGATTTTTCTTTCAAAGGGCTTGTGTAGATTTTTCAAAGCATTATATTTGGGCAGTGGCGCCCACAACGCAGCACATATGACTTAAACGCTCTTTGGGGAATCCTCTGCGCTTCTTACCAATGAAGCTATAAATCACGTTCCAATTATGGAACGAGGGCCTCTACTGACCTTTGAATAGATGTCTCTAACAAGTGAGCTAGTTTGGCTAAATCCTAATTTAGATTTGTCAAAAGTCATTTTTCTTTGGGTTTCTCAATACTTTATGTAATTTCCCTTGACTCATCATGGGGCACTTATGCCTTAGAAAGGACAACCTCATGGAATTATTTTCCTCTTTCGAGGTTGTAAGGAAAAGTTAACTTCCCAAGTTAAAAAGAAGTGGTGCAGGCAGGAAAGAAGGAAGGTGCTTTTTCAGAGTACAATTAGGAAGCCATGCAGAGGCCAGCAGGCGGAGAAGCATCAGGCAGACAAGCAGGTGGCCCCGTCAGCGGGAAGCCGTGCGGCTTGCCATGCTAATTGATGGGAACCACACCTGTTGCTTTCATAGTTTTAGAAACAGTTGATTTTAAAGATGTGGGAATCTGCATTCATAGTAGGATAAGTCACTGAGAAACATGGAGCTGAAACTTTGGTCAATTGATAATCACAGTTTGCTGACTTCTGGGACTCGGTCTCTCAAGAGCCACAGGCATGTTAAAGGCACAGACTTGAAGACACAGGTACTCTGTTGTTCATAAAGGGAAGACTTAACCTACTATTTTCAAAGAAGGGTGTCCAAGGGCAGGGTAATGAGAGGTTCTTATCGAAAATCAAAAGTTAGCTATACAGCCAGTAACTTACATATTCCTTGAAGCAAAAGATAAATCTTTTCTAAAGCCTAGCCTAAGACTTAGCCCACAGTAAGTATTCAGTGCATTTCTGTTGAACAATACAGTTTGTTTTTCAACTTGGCCTCCTTTTAGTGGACTAATAAAACCCCGAGGGGAAAATTACCATAAAAGAATTGCCTGTGACTCAGTGGAGGTGTCCCTGTCAGGCACTGATTGCCTGGAATGGTTTCAATCAGGCTCATTAGGATATAACAGCATCGGAAACATTCCAGTTAAGGAGTATTAACACCCCAGGCACGTGAACTGATAATGTCTAGCAGGACGTGGGGCTGGGGAAAGGGTTTATGGAACTGTCAGTCAATCAGAGTCAGACTTCACCTGCCGTTCAACTTTAGGCAAGAGTTCTGTGACAGGTGGGCCATGGCTACCAGACTCGGAAGGGTAGACAAGCAAAAGGAGAAAGAGCACACTTGGCTTCTAGCCAGACTTCGGTCCTCCATATCCTTTTCACAGCCCCGTTCTGGAACAGTCACTTTGTTCATTTTGCTTTTGAAAATTCCTTTCCTGTTCTGCCCTTCCATCTCTGACTTTCCTTTCCCAGTCTGTCTCTGCCATTCTGTTCTTATAAGTGGCTACAGTTGCCGTCTAAGTGACTGAAAATACTTCTGAGTCTTCTCTTCCAAAATAAAAATAACAAGCTGACTGTGATACTTAAGTTGAGACTAAAGCAGCAGAGGTCTCACTTTAAATTTTTCTTTTTTCTTTATTTTTCTTTCTTTCTTCTCTAGTCACTGAACAAGCAGATTTTCCTGTGTTGGGTTTGGGATGGTGAGAGGAGGTAGGAGCCATGTTATGTACAAACAGATATGTGGGAATATTTGACTAGTAAATTCAGTGGATGGACCATGACATATACCCACAATCGTGACCAGCAGTCATCCTTTTAAGACTCTATGTGGGATAACAGTGTTAGGCTTAATTCAGAAGAGCCTTTACTCTTTAGAATTAAAAAAAATCAGAACAGAGGAACTAAAAAAGACAGGCAAAAGGGTGAAAATAAGAATACAAACATAAAGAGAAAGCAAGATGCTCAGAATTACAGGTCTGTTAAGCTGATAGAAGGTCCGCAGATCGCCTAGGGTTGAGTCTCTTTGTTGCAGAGTGACTGTTGAGCAAACACAGAGAGCTGACTTGTCCCAGGTCACCCTGTGTGGTGACCTGTATAGGCTGATAGCTGAGCCCAGGGCTTCCTAGACTAATGGGTGCTGGAAGGAGGAGCCATGAGTACAGTACTTGGATAGGAAACAGTCTGTTACATGGTAGACATTATTGAGGTAGGATTTTAAATCTGGGAAAATTCCACTTTTTGGAATAACTTCTTATCCTCCAGCTTGTTTAAAATGTGAGTCCTTCTCTGACTGTTTGGTGTTGACTCTAGTGCACCTAACAATGGCCTATTTTACACAAGTGATCATAGAGATTAGAGGTTTGTCTGCTTGGCCTTTGTCATAGCCTGGTAGCACATCCCCCCCATGCAAAGCCAGGCTACAGACCTCATCTTTTGACAACAAAGGCACCCAGTGAGGAAGCTAGAATGGGTCTGGTTACAGCTATGTGGGAACATTTTGGTTGATGTTTTTACTTTCAAGCATTTCTATTGATGAGTTACAAAAAGATATTAATCTCTCCTGAGCACACAAGACACAATGCCCAGCTCCACTTTACAAATCATTTTACCATTAGCCTGAGCAGCTCTAATACATCAACAACCAGGGAAAGTGCATTTGCTTTATTTTAAGGTAGAATATTTATTTTGGGTAATGGATTATTAAATAGATATGTATCATTTATCTCTGCAAGTCGTTTTATTGAGGATGATTTATAGCACATCAACAGCCATTGCAAATGCATTTGCTCTCTTTTAAGGGCCGCTCATTTTATTATGAATGGCTTACTGAGCAGAGAGAAGCCAATTGCCGAGAACCTGCTTTCTCGAGGCTGTGATGTTTTACAAGGGTTACCTTGTAAATATTTTGTAAATCATTTATAAATCTTTTTTTGGCAAAGTATCCTGAAGCCCAATTAATATTCCATTCCCCAGGGTCATTTGGAGAAAGAGGAGCCCTCTAAAAGGGAGTTTGAAATCTGGCATCCTTTACCTAAAATGGGAGCCGTGCACTCCGACAGCTATATCAGGGAGATTTTGATTCCTCATCTGAAATGCCAGTATAAATTAGACAGCTTATTTATTAGAATTTGTTTGACATTAGGGAAGCTTCATGGCCGAGAATGGGATGAAAAGAACACCTCTAGTCTCTAACTTTTCTGTTTGTGCTGCTCGAAGAAGTCGTATTGTTTGCCACTCAAGCACAAGATGGTCCATTGTGTATGAAAATTACAGAAATGGGTGTGAAACACAATCTTGATGATACTTACCTGGCCTGGTTAAAAAAGAAAAAAGGAAAAACTTGACTATCACGTGTACCTTTAGTATCTTAAGGTATATCTAGACGACAAATACAGACACTTGGCTACTACAGTATAATACTGTCAGATTTTTAATTTCAGAAAGGGTAAACACTGCCAAGTTTTGAAGGTCTGCGTCAAGGATACTGACATAATTTTCAAAGTCACGGTTATACCACAGCACCTCCCCTCTACATAAAACCCGGGGGGTTGACACCAGCATGTCTCTCCCTAATCTATCCCGTGCATAACAATGTGGCCACAGAGCCCTCCCGAATATTTGCAACTGCAGGAGCTGAAGTGAGTTTTGCAAATGAGATGGGGGTGATGTATTTTATTGCTGATACTGTTTCACCTGTATTTAGTCCCACTGACATGGCAAACCCACGGCCAATTGTCCTTATTATAGCCCCTGTGGATTTCTCCCCAGCGCACTAGCACGGGGGGAAGACGTGAGCATGGAGCGTACTTAACTGCCAAGCTGAATGGCTCTGTAATGTAGCTTCAGTGTGGCATAAATTAAGCTGTCATTTTTTTGGCAGCAAGTGCAGAGAGGCGATTTTCCTGTACTGTAACATTTGAAACAACAATTTTCTGGCTCCAGTACTGACTGACAGTTCCGTGTGATACATTCTCAACGTGTGTGCTTCAGGGCTGCAGCTGGAAACTGCCTTCCAGGCAAGGTATTGTCTCTATTAGCAAATCCTGGCTGCTGTTGCCCTTACTGTAGACGTTTCCTGACTCCCTCTGCTGCCACTCAGTCCAAGGAGGCTGCCACCGGGCCAGCAGAAATGGCCCTGGAGATCTAGCAGCCCGAGCAAGGGTCTTAAGCATGATTCTTGTATGCAAAGCGGTCTTTGATCGTGAAAATCAGATTGTGTACTCCAGTGTGCTGGCTCTAACTGTGCAAAGCCTTTTATGAAGAGGGAGGTTTCCCCAAGCTGGGCTGAGGTTTTGTGGGCAGGAAGACTATTGGATGCTTTAAGGACCTTTCAGGTGTGGAGTGGGAGTGCAACTACCTTTCCGTTTCCCAGGCTGCAGGTTAGCTATGGTGCAAAAGCAGAATGTTGATAAAGGTAATGAGAGGTGTTGGCAGGAGGGTCTCTGGAGGGACCACAGCAAACTGCTCTTTCTTTAAATATCCTCCACCCCACCTCACCCCCCCACCCCCCACCCCCACCCAAGATAACTGTAAAGCAATATGGGCACCACTACTTGCCAACTCTCTTGAATACACATAAAGGGCAAAAAAGGTTACCTTGAAAGCAGTCAAAATAAAACTGTAATCACATCAGTCAGGATGCAGCAGGGAGAAATAAGTTATGTTAACCCTGAACTTGCATGCGGAGTTGCTGCTTGTGTTCTAGAAGGAGGAAGTTCTCCCCCAGATCAGAGCAAAGGCTTTCAGCAGCTCAGCTAGGCAAGGCTGCACCTAACTTACCCCCAGAGTGGGTCTTGATCACATTTAGAGCTCTTCAAGGAGGAATCCATGACTTCCCTGAGGTTGCATAGTGAAGCTGTTTATCAAATAACTTGTTCATAGTCCAGTAGGTTCTTTCTTATATAGAATGTAAGTCTTTATATGTTAGTTTCCCTTATTCTGTTCGGTGCTGTCATTGGAGAAAATAGGAAACATGTCCTAAGAATTCATTATAAAATATCATTCAGAGTCTGCCTGCTCTCAGGTTCAAATATATAGCTTGTGAATGACTCATTTATTTGTCCAAACAGCAAACACACAATATTTGCTATGGGTTAGTACTGTCCTGGGGACACAAAGAAAAACTGCAGATTAAAATTCAAGCCCTCCATCTATGGTCAAAGGTGTACCTCCTCTCCCACCATTTCCCACCACCATCCAGGCTCATGTCCATGACCTTGGCCATACCTACCTTCTCACTAGCTAGAGCGGCCACATTTCCTCTTACTTTCATGTCGTGGCTAAAGTGGCTTTATTTGTGGGAAATGACCACCTACCCTATTCTCTTCCTGATTAACTCCCAACTCAGACAAGAAACCTTCCCTGACCAAATCCCTCAACCTAGTCAGGGTTAGACATCTCTCTTCTCATTGTTTGAGCATCTTGTGTATATATCTCTTTCAAATTTTAATTGTCTTTTATCTGCCTATTTCTAAAGCCATACTTAAGATCTTTTATGCTGGGGACTGTACTTTACTCTATAACCCTGCCCCAATACCTGCTACATATTAGACATTTAAATATTTCAGTAAATGAATATCTACACTTATGGTTATTGTTTTCAAGATGCATCCACAAATCATAAATTCCCAATGACAGAAAAAAATTCTCTGATAATGGCTCATTTTTCCTTGGGGAGAAAAAAAATACTATCCAAGTAATTCGTACTGTATTTCTTTCATGGTATTCTAACAAAATCGTGTCGTATTCCTACACTGCTAACCTATGCGCAGCCCCTGGTCAACGAGCTTCTGAAGACCTTCCTGCTGGGCAGAATATTCTACCAGTCTCTAGAGCTTATTTCTGTAATTTACTGAGCGTTGATCATCCATACTGAATGTTCATTCTGCTTATCCTAAGCCATATTCTGAGCTTGTCAAAACCATTTTAAATCCTCAGCCCAGAGCTGAAGATGCTGTGTTTTCTCTACCCATGCTAGGATAAGGCAAGGATAATATATGTGAAAAAAAGAAGATCCAAAATCAGAATAGGTAAAATACTCCTCAAGTTCTGAAGTCAGCTGGCAGTGGGGAGAGAACAGAGGCCTGGGTTCTGGCCTTGGATTCAGCATTTACTAGCTGTGCCTTTGAGTAAGTCACGTAACCATTTCATACTCACCCTACATCCATATTTTTGTGCCATTATCAGTGCTGTGCTGATGCATGTCAAAAAGAATCTGAAAGTTAGGAAGGATTAAGTGAGTATTTTTGTTACTCTTGAGTCTTCAACAGCCATACGGATGTGCAACCAATGGAAAAACAGTCTCTGCTAATTCTCCACCTGTTTCTCTATATTCTCCTCCTCATGATCATCTTCATAAAATTGATTAATTACATACCTACTCTGTGAAAATGACTAAACCAAGCTCTGTAGTCACCTATTAGTCAACAAACAATGAGAAAAACTTCCCATTATATCTTGCTTTAAAATCTTATAAAATACTCACATAAGAAAAGATAAATTGAAAACAGGAGTCTGTGTGATAAGTGCCAAGTGAGCATTCCCCAAAATATCTGTTCTCAGAGGTGCTGAGGACAGCTTCAGGCCATATTATTTGAACCCAGACTTTGAAATTTTGACTGAATTCTGGTCAGTGGAGAGGAGGAAAAAGGATGTTTCCATAGGGGAGGTGACGGCATGTGCAAAAGTTCAGAGGTAGAATGTGTACACCCGTGTCCACAGTGGCATTATCCATGCTGCCAAAATTTAGAAGCAACCCAGGTGTCTGCTGACAGATGAATGGGTAAACAACATGTGGCATGTACATCCATTCAGTATCATTCAGCCCTAAACAGGAAGGAAATACTGACACATGCTACAATACGAATGAATCTTGAAGACATTATGCTAAATGAGATGAGCCAGTCACAAAGGTTACTAATACTGTATAACTTTAACTCCACTTCTGTGAAGTCTTAGAGTAGTCAGATTCATAGAGACAGAAAGTAGAATGGTGGTGGCCAGGAGCTGGGGGAGGAGGGAAAGGGGAGTTACTGTTTAATTGTGGATAGAGTTTCAGTTTTGCTAGATGAAAAGAGTTCTGGAAATGGGTGGTGGTGATGATTGCACAACAGTGTGCATGTACTTAATGCCACTGAACCATACGCTTATAGATGGTTAAGATGTTAAATTTTATGTAATGTGTATGTCACCATATCTTTGAAAGTTCACAGTTAGAAAGGTGTAATTTAGAAAAAAAATGAATAATTGATGGATTTGGCTGAGGTAGGAGTTTATATAATAGATTAGTTGAAGGCAAACCTAGAAAGAAAGGTTCAGACTGGATCACAGGAAGTCTTCAGTGAACACTGAGGACCTGATGATGAAGAATCACTGAAGGCTTTTGAGCAGGAGAAGCATGCTCTCGGAATGGTGCTTCTGGAAGCTTGGACTGGAAGGGTATGCAGGGTAACCTGAGAAGCCTGAAGGTGAAGGCAGGAGCCTGATTGACTATGTGTCATTAGTTGAGGATTGAGGTTAGAACTGGAAGAAGGGTGGTGGAAGACGGCATAAAAAGGATGGGCGGGTACAGGGGACCTGGCTGAGAGCTGAGAACACCTGGTGATTGACTGCTTGGGGATAAGGAATGGGAGTAAAGGGGCACTGGAGGTTGTTCAAAGTTTGTGTTTGAGAGACTTGAAAATGAACAGTATTAATCCAAAATGGAAATATTAACAACTTGTTTGTTAGAGGAGATGGTGAATTTTGTTCCAGATGTTGAATTTGAAAAGATGTTCACCATCTTTATTATTTAAAGGAAAACACACATCAGGAAATTGTTGCTCAGCAAAAGATGAGGCCTTGAGATAGATAGTCAAGAGTCATCTCCTAAGAATTAGAAAATAGTCTATAAATAAAAGAGGAGAGGAGAGAGAACACATTTGTTGAAGTTCCCCACTAGGCCAGGCACCCTGTGAGCAACTTCCTAGACCACAGCCCAACTCTATGCATTGGCTCGTAATATCCTCATTTACACAGGCAGAAGCTGAGACATAGAAAGGTCAACAAGCTTGCCCAGCTTCACAGGCAAATAATATGTGGCCAAAGAGTACGCACACGGTGGCCTGACCCCAGGGCCCAGGCTCTCCCTGCACTGTTCCAGGCCACCTGTCCTGGAAGACGTGAATCCTAGTTCTGGCTCTGCGGTAGTTGCTGCATGACTTTCAGGAAATATCTTCTCTGAGATTCAGTTTATTTACTTGTAAATACACTTAGACTATAACAGTTTATGAATCGTATTTCACCTACTTTTATGATTATGTTATTGGAAAGCTTTGGAAAGTATTTTCAGGGTTAAGAGAAACTTTCCAAATGGGGTTAGAAACCTGGATTCTAGCTCTGTTTTTGTAAGTTGCTGTGTGCATTGGTCAAGAACTTTACCCCTCCTGGGTTTTTTATTCCTCTGGCTGAAAGATTCCCAATGTCTTAATATGAAAGTTGTACCCCTGCTCTGAAGATTTGGTTTACCATCTGAGTGGATTAAAAAATAATTACTTTGTTTTTCTTAAAAATCAAAATCATAGCCCCACTAACCTGCACACCTGACAATCACACAAGCTAATACAGATTGAGGACTTGCGCTGGGCCAGGGAACTCTGTAAGCCCATTACGTGTATTAACTCATTTAATTTTCCCACAATCCTGCCAGGTAGGTTTTATTATCAGTCTCTGTTTACAGGTGATGGGGCAGAGGCAGGGAGGAGTTCTGAAACTTACTTGAGGGCATAGAGTTAAAAGGCAGCAAAGATGCACAGTCTGAGGCCAGAATCTCCGTGCGTTATCAACCAGATACAAAGTCATTCAGCATCATTTACTTGCTATCTTGTTCTGAATGAACAAAATACCCAAATACTCAACATTACTTCAGATTTTTGAAACCAACTTGACTTACTTCCATTTTTACCTTCAAAATCCTTAAAGAACCATGAATTCTACATTGAGAGTTCTCTAAAACCTTGCTCCTCAAAGTGTGTTCTACAGACCAGCAGCATCTGCATCCCCTGGGAGAGTGTTACAGTTGCAGGAGCTCAGGCCCCACCCTAGACCTACTGGATCAGGATCTGCACGTTAACCAGGTTCCCTGTGATTCATGTGCACACTGAAGTCTGAGAGGCGTGCATCCAAGTGCTCTCTAACCCCTTGCAGCTCTGGTGTTCCAGGATTCAACTTCCTCTCCTGCTCCCTCAGCGCACTGACCTGTCCAGCAGTTTTCGAGGCAGGGTTCGTCTGGGATTGCTTACTTACCACCCAATATCTTGTGCTCTCTCATAAGTCATTTCCATTAAAAAAAATATGACTTCTACTGATTTTGTGCAGCCCACCAGTTCTGAACTGGACTAAATGTCATCTCTTTTCACCCATAACAGGACACTCAGGTCTCTAATGTCAGAAGGCTTTCCCATTTCTTGAGGTCCGGACAGGCATGTGTGGAGATGGCTTCTGTATCACTTACCTTCAGATATTTTGACACTTTCTCATACCTTTATTGCCTACTAACAGAGTTACTGCAAATTCCCTCCCAACTGGGCTTCTACAAACTTCTATCAGCAGGTTTGACTGTATTCAAATGGCTACTGCCAGACAGCATCACCTGCTCAAATGCTCCCTCAAATTGGTCTCTTCAAAAGGTATTAGCTTTCATTTCAGACAAATGGAGGATACAGTTAAGAGGTGAGAGGTCTCTGAGAGGTGATGTCTTCATGCTTTTCTGTTGGAAGGTAAGGCCCCCTATCATGGAGCTGTGTGTCAGGACCAGCCTAGAGTGGAATCTCTGAGGCATTCTCCCTTCCCACTTGCTTTTAAAGCGAATTCAAAAGGTGTGGCCATTTGGTGACTGCTCGTGTTACTCACATGTTTCCGGGCTGTATTAGGTTGTTTTATGAACTGGCTCAGTGCATTTATTATATCCACATTCAGTAGCGTCATTATAATTAAGTGCCTGTCACGATTTCCATTACACACTGCTGTTTTAAGGGCCTGAAAACATAGCCATAAAGTTTACTTTTGACTGAGATTTGGCATGCCTAACTCCAGTGCCTAATCACACTTTTCATTCAAAGCATAAAGTTCTCTTCTGCTGCCCAAATACTAGTTTACTCATAATACTTTTATGTTCAGAAGAACAAAGATGCAACTTCTCCACCTCAGAATGGGTATCGATTGTTTTTTAAATTAAATATATTGATACAATAAACCAGACCAAAAGTATATTATAGAGTGTAAGAAATTTCATGACATGATTGATTTATAAACCTGATGCTATATTTTCCAGAATTAGCAATGATGATTACATTAAATGCAACACATTATGCGCTCATGTAATTGTATGTAAATAACCTAAGGAATTATATACCATAACACATTGGAGGCAGTTATGTCCAGTGACCTAAAATACGCATGGCTTTTCCTCAGTTTTGCTTGGGTGGGGAGGGGCAGAGCAAGAGAGTACACATGAACATGCCACTTTTGTAGCTGAATTTGCAGGTGGGTAAATGTATCATTACACAGCCTGAATGTGAAGAACTTTAGCCACCAAGATCCCCATTTAGAACGAGAACTATTCCTCAGGATAAAATGCTGCGGCAGATTAACTAATAGCCTCCCAATGATGCCCATGTCCTAATCCCAGAACCTGTGAGCATGTTACCTTAATAAAAGGGACTTTGAGGATGAGACTGAGTTAAGGGTCTTGAGATGCAGAGACTATCCTGGATTATCTGATGGACCCAATGGGACCAACAAAGGCCCAGACAAGGGACAAGAGCAAGGCAGGAAGGTGGGAGTCAGGTAAGGAGGTGAGACTGAAGCAGATATACAAGTGATGTGAGGTCAGGAGCTGAGGAATGTGGACAGCAACTAGAAGCTGGAAAAGTCATGCAAGCGGATTCTCCCTTAGAGCCTCCAGAAGGAAGGCTGCCCTGCTGACCCCTTGATCTTAAGGCTTCTGACCTACGGATCTATAAGAGAAAACATCTGTGTTGCTCTACACCCCTAATTCTGTGGTGATTTGTTACAGCAGCAATAAGAAACTGATACAAATACTTCAGGAAGTTAAAAATGCAGGGAAGCAGAGCCCAGATCGAGTCCATTGTTTTTAAACTTTTAAGAGCTATTAGTGTCTTCAGAAACATAAAAGGAAATGCTTTGGGAAAGCTATTAAAATTTTTTGAACTCTTCTTCTTTCTTAGTGATAACTTGCAGATGTTCTGTTATCATTAATAATCTAACCTAATTGCTGGTTCAGGGTACCGCAGTTCTATTAAATAAGGGGGATCTTCCTCCCAAAGAATGGAAGTTGGTTTGTGCATTGTGTTGTGCACACAATGGGCTGTTGAAGTTGACTTATTGCTCAGAGCAGAATCCTTTATTGGTTGGGAGGCTATTTGAAGCACTTTTAAAAGTAATCAGTAGGAAGGTCTGGGCTTTACACTCACGTGAAACTATGGTATTTAGCTCTCATCCACCTTTTAAGTAAGCTGCTTCTTCAACGCATGTATGGCTGAGCGTGGTTTATTCAACTCTACCTTCCTAGCAGGTGCATCTTAGACCTAGAAATCCAATCCCTTTAACTCTCTCCTCTAGCCAAAAGAAAATTGCCAGTCCTTTATTCACCTGTGTGAGAGAAAGAGTGACAGGATTGGATACACCAGCTTGGATGACAGACAGAACACTGATGCACAGGCTGTCCCGGGTGTGAGATCTCGTGCCTTCACTTCTGCCACTGAAAAACATTAAAAGATAATGGACTAGGTGTTCAGCTACATAGACGACCAGATTATAAAATCCATGTGTCTGCAAACTACCCTAACTTATCTTAGGGCCTCACAACTGCTTTCCTAACTTTGCATACTGCACTGGCCATAAGTTCAAATAGGGAGCAGTGAGTTATATCCCTATACAGCCTGAACCATTGTGCCCTAGCTGCCCAAGGAAGGTATTCATGCCAGCACTGATGCTCCCTGGAAGGGTGTCAGAGCCTTTGAAGGGCTGGGACCATCATCCTGCACGTCCATCCCTGAAGCCTGCATCCTGAACCACACATGGTGACAGAGATTCAGAAAACAGAATATGTGCAGGTAAACAAATGACCATGTAAGATTTCCTCCCCCTCTTCAAAAAACCCCCCAAAACCAAAACCTCCAAAACCGATAAACACAACACATTCAAAAAGGAGTTCTGCCACTTTCACGGCTTTATTGTGTGTTTTTAAATTCTATAAGTGACCAAATGGGACTCAACAACTCTTTCAAACCATAATGGGGCCATTAGATTGTTTTTACCTGGCTTTGTGCTAAACGGATCCCTAGGTAGCTGACAAAGAGCTGAAAATTGACCTGAAAGCATATGGGGGCCTGTATTTTAAAACTCTTGGCACCATTTGCACATCATGTACCAGCTCTTATCCCATTTGGCCTTGTAATAGGGTTATTTATGCATGTGTCTAATCGCTACTCCTGGACCGGACGCTTCTAGGATCTGGGTACGACTAGGTACCTAGTCACTGCACATTTATTGGACGAGAGAGAGAAGGGGAAAGGAGGAGGGAGAGAAGTAGGCTAGCCCCTTCCATTTGCTTCATATATTTCCACAGTAGACACCAGATAAAACAGGAAATGCACTTGAGCTTTGGCTGCAGGCAGCACTCCCGGCTCTTCCTGTTTCTGGTTAGGAGGAGGGTGGCACCAAGAGTGCCAGATGAGGCTATGGGAGGAGAAGAAGCCTGGACAGGGCTGAGTTTGTGGTTTCACTAGTCATCCTGACTAATGTGTCAGATGGGGCTCCACTCCCCATGGGTGCAGGAGCATCTCTCCATGGAGATTTGCCCCCATGGTTGAAGCCAGAAGAGACCACAAGGCCAGTTTGCCTGCTTCTTTTCTGCCATTGTCCCCTGCACAGCTTCAACTATGAGTACTTGTTATTTAATTGTAATTTACCTGACAGCCCAAATTTCAAGCGTGTTGTCTCCCACCAGGTAATTGCAGGACTTCTGCCCCTTGTCTTTTACGGGACTGTCCTTACTAAAGAATCTCTGTGCTGTCTTGCATGTGCAGGTAGATCAGACTGAGCCAAGGTTCCCCTCCTCGGGAATTTGATCCCCTCAGACCAGAGCACTTCCCTCGGGCTGCCTCTGCCTTCCACTCTTCCATGGTCACAGTTTCACGCCCTGAGGTTGTCAATGTCCTGGGCAAAGTTTCTGCTGATTCCAGGGAGTTCTGTCATGTCCCTGGGAACCTGAGGCTGGCAGCTGTTTTTGCCAAGGCAGAGGATCAGAGTTTGAAGTCTGGCAAGAGGTGCTAGCTGATTCCATAGCCCTTATCTCTAGTTATGTGTTCTTCATCTGTCAGTGGACTTCCTGGCTGGGTCTCTGGATTCCACATAGCCAGAGGTGATGGCCCCTGCCCTTGTTTAGAGTACCCCTCCCCCTAGTCTTTTATTGCAGAACGCAGAGTATTGATGCAAAATTCGGTACACATTTCATTTGAGGTGATAAGTTATGGTGGTTGCCTGGCAAAGGTGTAGCTGGTCCCAAGATCTTCTCTCCTCCTTTTGTTTGATGGCCAACCTGGGTTTTTCAGATTCTCCTCTGGGAATTTTCTTCCAGATTTATATGGGCCACTGGGAGGGAGAAGTTATCATTTGTATCCTTCGCCCCTCCCGGAAAGCACTGAAGCTAATTCTTGGCAGTGCTATGTCCACCAGGAACCTACTGTCTTGGACACAACAAAAGCAAAATGGCAGCAGGCCTGTTTCACTGAGTCTCAGCATTTTGCCTTTTGGGGCTGGGAGGGGCTTCCTCTAATCACATGGCCTCTCACTGCACTGGACCATGCTCTGAGGGATGGAGTGGCTGGCTGCGCTAAGCACCAAAGGACTGGCAGGAACTTTTGAGTCTCTTTCAGAAGGCTTGTAGTTCTCTCTTAAGCCACTGACAGTGGCCTTCCATTTTTCTAGGAAACTGGAAGCCTGCCCCAAAGCAGGGCACTGAGGATCGCAGTGGGACTTATTCAAGGCTGGCAGCATCTGCACTACATCTTGTGGCTGTTCTGAACGAGGTTTCTGACCACCATCCCTGGGGAGACTTGGCTTCCTGCTTGCTTCTAGGTGTTAAGACAACACCTGCAAGGCCAGCCATACTTCTGAACACCTGACTAACCTGTCCTTTCTCCCACTTGGGACACCTGCACAGGCATCAGGCTCTCCTACCGCCTTCTCCTTGCCCCTTGTGAGACCGGCCAGGCTGCCCCTCAGTGTGCCCTGGGCTAGCCAGTGTTCCCAGTGCTTTCCTCTTCCTCAGTTTACTGAGCAGTCTTCCTCCCTGTCTCACCCTGCAAGAGGGGACGCTCAGGGTCGGGGACACACCCAAGCTTTGGGTAGGGGTGCTGGCATTACAGACAAGGATTTAGCCATCCCTGCCACAGCCACTTCAGCTTTCTCCAGGAAAAATTCACTCTTGGAAATTCTCTACCCAACAGGGAGGAATGAAGGATCACTTTCTAGAGACCCGTCTTCTTTCCTTGTATCCTCCTAGGGACAGAAGGAAAATCAACCTCCTCAGCAAGCTCTGGAAGACTACACATATTTCCTTCTCCCCTGAACACGCCAAAGAGCACTTTCTATGCCTGAGGAGGAGTTTTAACAAGCAAATCAATTAGCTCTAATCTCTGGAGCAGTGGTTAATCCCTGGTGCAGAACTACGTGACCCAGGAGTCAAATAACCTCAGAGAAATCCCACAACACGTGGCTCAAACAACCCTGGACCTCCCAGTGGCTGCTCCCAGTGTAGTCTCGTTGTGGCTTAATCACAGATTTCGCTATATCTTTAGCCCTCCTCTAGGTTACTTTAAAACTTTGACCCATCCCACCCTCTGAGTTTTCTCCTCCTACCCGCAAGCTTCTCTGGACATTCCAGAGAGAATTTCGCATTTATGACCCCACTGCCATCCTCATCACCACCCTTCCCTCCTGGATTTTTCTGAGTCATTCCCACTGGAGCCACAGCTTGGCCAGGGAAGGGCCATAGCTCACTACGGCTGCTACCACTGCTCTCAGAAACTCACCCAGGATACCCCTCTGCTTCATGAATTCAAGACAGTGCACTGCCGCCATGGCTACTGTGTTATTACTTCAACACCACGTGTAGAAGGCTGGAGACAGTGGCACTCAGAGTGGGGACTCTGTTCCCCTTTGTGTGTTACACTCTGCTCTGTGGGGCCCACAGTGCGGAGGCTCAGTACCCTGAAATGTTATGAAGTGTGAGTAGGCTTCTTCCTATTTACCTGTAATCTGCAATCGTAATAACTCCAGAGTAATAATAATAATACTCACCGACACATATTGAGAGCTTATTGCTCACTGTTCTAAGTACTTTACGTGCATTTACTCATTTCATTTTCACACAGACTCTGCAAGGTAGCTTCTGTTCCTACCACCCCCACGTTACAGGTGAGAAAACTGAGGCACAAACCAGTGAAGAATAGCTGTAGTCAGCAAGGAGGAAAGCTCAGCTGGGAACATGGCTGTAGAATATGCATCTTTAATGGCCATGCAGTTCTGCCCCACACATGCACGTGCCTGCTGGTCAGAGCAGAGAACGTTTCAGTGAAAACTATTTTTGTGCTCCCTTCCAGATATGTTCTCCTTTGAGGGATTCAAAGGGAGTTTGGGTCCCAGTCATCATGCCTGCCCCCCTTTTCCCTTGGCTTCTTTCTTTTTCTAAATTGAAGTATAGTTGGTTTACAATGCTGTGTTAATTTCTGGTATATAGCATAATGATTTTATATATATATATATATAGTATATATATTCCTTTTCATATTCTTTTCATTATAGCCCATTACAAGTTATTGAATATAGTTCCCTGTGCAATAAAGTAGGATCTTGTTGTTTTCTGTTTTATACATAGTAGTTAGTATCTGCAAATTCCAAGCTCCCAATTTATCCCTTCCTGCCCCCCACCCTTTTCCCACCTGGTAACCACAAGTTTGTTTTCTGTGTCTGTGAGTCTGTTTCTGTTTTGTAAATAAGTTCATTTGTGTCAGTATTTTAGATTCCACGTGCAAGTATTATCATATTGGTATTTTTCTTTCTCCTTCTGACTTACTTCACTTAGTATGACAATCTCCAGGTCCATCCATGTTGCTACAAATGGCATTATTTTATCCTTTTTTATGGCTGAGTAGTACTCCATTGTGTATATATGTCACAACTTCTTTATCCAGACATCTGTTGATGGACGTTTACATTGCTTCCATGTCTTGACTATTATAAATAGTGCTGCTATGAACACTGGGGTGCATGTATCTTTTCAAATTAGATTTCCCTCTGGATATAAGCCCAGGAGTGAGATTGCTTCCCTTAGCTTCTTTCTGAAGTGACTCAGAGTCCTCCTTTGCACTTTGACTCCTATATTTCCTCCCCACCCTCCACCCTACTCTAGGTACTAAGACATGCTGTATTCTGGAACTCAAAGATAGACATGGCCTGAGGACTTTTCAGAGAAGCCTCTTGTTCTCTTGGTAAATTTGCAGATGCATGTAGGTGGGGGAGGATGTTTGCCTCCCCAGCGAGATGTACCTGAATCTCTACCCCAGCCAACTAGGACCTCCTACATAAAAATATGGATTATTTCATTAGTATTCCCCAAAAGCAGGCTGCAAATCTTTAAGGTCAAATTTCTGATAAAGCTTCATTGGAGTGATTATTTTTCTTCTTCTGTAAGCAGGTTTTATTGTGGAAGGAATGTAAAGAAATTAAGAGAGATCCAGAACATTTAAGAAAAGTTGGCCAAAGCAACCCATATTTCCCACTTTCACACTATGCTCATCAAACATGATGAAAAGATCAAGTGACTATAAAGGACTTGGCATCTCCATGGTCCAGTGCAGCTGGCTGCACAGAACTCGTCTAAAAATGAAATGACTCTTCTATTGTTTGCTTGTTACTCACTTCAGATAGAGAATACAAGAGCGAATGACCTTCTTCTTGGCTCGTAAGTGATTTCGCTTTCGTGCAGCCTCTCTGTGTAGCCTCTTCCTGCCTCTGCAACCATCCCCATTGCTGTCTCCATTTGCTTTTTCCCTTATACTGTTTTGCATTCAAGCACATTAAATGCAACCCATGTTATATAAGCCATTATTTATTCTCACATCGAAACACTGTAGGTCACCCACCACATACTAAAGAGAGAAAACCCATCAACAAATAGGCCCTGTCCATTCAGCTTAATTGACATTTCCATTGTCTTTAACTAGGGGCTCTGCATAACAGCCTACACCAGGAAGGATGTGGCAAGAACACCCATTGGCTGCCGCCTGGCTCTGCTTCTATAATTGAGCACCATTTGACCAATGGTGAGGGGCTTTCTGGGCGTGTTTCCCGCCTTTGTCAATGTTAATGCAATGCCAAGTGATAAAGATGCCCTTTGGCATTCAACGCTCTTAGCCTTTAATAATAAACACTTTCTGCCTCTCAAATTGCTGCTATACATGAACAGGTTTTAGTCAACCCTGAAGTGAATATGTACCTTCTCATTACAGGGCAGCGGTGGTGAGAAAGCAATTCACTAAGCCATAGGGTTGGCAATCACCCATATTTTCTGCTATGAGTAAATAACTTCAATTGATTTAATCATAAAAGAATAACAGGAAAACTACATTGATTTCCAAATCCCTAATGTGAACATCAGACTCTATTGACCAGGCTTCGTGCAAGGAGGTTGTAGCCATTTGTATGAACTCAAGAAACATCAATACTTGATCATTACTCCAACAAAAAAAAAATGACAATTTGGGCCTATTTCAAAATGGATTGAAGTAATATTATGCAGGGTGATTGGGCAATCTAGGGTGATACAAGTGATAATATGCTGCAGTGCTCATTAGGTTAAAAAGAACAAAATCCATAAATTCTGGTGAACAGTTCTCCTGTTAATTGTAATAGGTCATTCACCTTCTATAGTAACAGTAATAACACACTAGACCTCTGTTTCTATTAAAGTAACCAAATGGGGTTGTCGAAAATTCATTTGTTGCTCACGTAAATTTAGCAGCTCAGAGGAGCAGTGCATGTAGAAAATCTCTTTACAAATGGAGAAAAATAGTGTTTGGTTCCCTGATACTGGCTGATTATTTGGGATTTAGGAGCAAAGTGTAAAACCTTTAAGAGGAACATTTATATATTAAAATGTGCAAAAAGAAATGTGTGTTCTTTATCTTAATGCAAGGGAAAGAATGTTGGACTGAATTGTTCAGTGGGTGAACAAGTTCTTATAACTACTAATAAGAGACTGGGACAGGGGGCATAAACCAGGACTATCCCAGGCAAAGTAGGACCCGGGATCACTGAGGAGTGAGGGAGGCTGACTATAAACTCTGCCACTAAATTGCTCTGAAACTCCAAGCAAGACGCCTTCTAGTTTGGGGTCTCTTCTTTACCTGCAAAATGAGATCATCTGTAATCTTGAAGTCTTTTCCAAACTATAGAAATCAGACTCTGAACCAAACGAATGGAGAGAGATGTTAATGTCATCATTCTCTTACTCATTATGTATCACTGGGAATGCTTCTTAACTATTGATTATCTCAGTACAAATTGTTTCTCCTTTACTAAGCGTTACGGAGGCAAACAATGATTATTTTAATGAAAGTTCTTGTCTACTGCAGAAAGTATAACGGGGGGGTGGAGGTGGGGAGGCCCTCTCCCATTCAAAAGACCCAAAGCCCTTAATAATGTTTATATGTGCAAAATTTGGGGGAGCACAAAACTCAGCACTTACCACTTGGTGAGCATCTTAAGGGACCCTGTGGTTATCAGTCGACTGGTTTTGCACTTTGTGGGCACCCAACACAAACCAGGTCTCCTGGGACATGGAATTCGTATAAGAAAAGATATCTGCCCTCAAGAAGCATATGTCATTATTAGGGAAATAAAATTAACACACAAAATAATTAACACACTGAATCATACATGAGAGTAGAGAATTGACCCAAAAATTTAGTTTGAACATATGTTGTAGAATTTAGAAAAGGCTAAAATCAATGAGAATTGGATTATTCAGCAAAGTAATGGTAGCAGAAAGGAAACCTTATGATTTTCTGTGTTTTGTTTCTCTGAGCATGTGAAGCTTATAACGTAGTATGAAAGACAATTTTAGGCACGCACAGACACTAAGCATTAAGAAACATTGAGTCATTTTATGAAAAAGTTATTCTCCTTTTGATTCCTTTACTTATCCTCCAAGACTTTATCATCTCTCTAGCACTTGTTAATTTTCCTTTGTAGAGAAAGAGAAAACAGACCTCTGGAACAGAAACTTTGGATGGCAAAATTATCCACCTATGAGTTAATATTGTTGTGTCTCTATTGTTATTAATTTTAAGGTTATCTTCTAACTCTAATTCCATTAAGTGATAATGGTTTTCTTTTCACAACTGTGATATAACATCTATAACACACACACACGCACACACACATATTTAAGAGCAGAACAGTTAACAGTGTATGAAACAGGAAGCAATTATAAGCAGCATCCAGATGTGACCCTGAAGGCGGTATGTGAATGGCAGTTTGGAGAACACTGTTGAAGTAGGAAAAGCACAAGCCCTCAAGGTGAAAGCCTGGCTTTAAATCCTCCTTCTGTGTTTTTCAATGGGGACCTTGAGTGACTGCATACTCTTGCTGAACCTCAGTTTCCTCGTCTGTAAAGTGAGGGTTGGATGAGATGAACTCCAAGGTCTTCAGCTCACACTTCTGTGATTAAAGGGCTATTGAAGGCTTCTGAGCAGACAGTGACAAAATGAAGGAGGCATTTAAAGAAGATTAGTCTGGCAGGGGCATGAAGGTGAGTTTGGAGAGGAGAGAGCTTGGGGTCAGGGAGGCCAGATAGGTAGCTCTTCTGTAATCCAGGAATGAGCTGATAAGGGCCATGGCTAGAATGAAGGTAGCGAGAGTGCGAGAGACAAAGAGACATAAAGAAAGACATTTCAAAGAAAGATTTAACAGAATTTGAAAACTAGTAAATAGGATCATACCAGTGACTTAGGGATTCTGAACCTGGTGAAGTAAAAAAGGAAACCTTTTGATAAACTACATATGTTGGAGAGAAAAGGTTGTTTAGTTCTGAAAATCTTGAGTTGGAACTGATTGCAAGATACTGATATTGAAATGATCTTGGGACACATGAAAATACAGGACTGCACTTAGGTAAAAGAATGATGAAGAACTGCAGATTTAGGCATCTTCTGCTTTGAAATGATGAATAAATAAGTTGCTAGACAGAATGCAAAACAAGAATAGCAAGAAAACCCCAAATTGAATTTTGGAGTACGATGCCTATTGTTAAGGGGGCAGGAGAAGCAGGAAAGACCAAGAAAAGGAATAAATATAGAATACTTAGAGTGGGAGAAAAACCAGAATAAACTGGGGTTCTGCAAGCCAAAAGAGGAGCCAGTTTTCAAAAAAAGAGTGGGATTGAATGCAGAAAATCATGAAGGAGGAGCTCTGAGGCAAAGACAAAGGCTTGGCTGACGTCATTAGTGCCCTTTGCATGGAAAGCATCAGGGTGGTAGCCGCTGATTAAGATTAAGAAGAGATTAAGATTAGGACCCAGCTGGAAGGGAAGAGTAAATGTAAAAATATGGAAGTCTGGCAGGAAGTGGAAAGAGAAAAATAAAATACTGGCAAGAGAAAAGCTGCAGATTCAAAGAAGGTTGATTTTATATATATAGGCTGTACTGTTGATAACGGGGATCAAAAGCTCTTGGAAAAGTTTTTGCTGTATAACACAGGGAACTATGTTCAATATCTTGTAATAAAGTTTAATGGAAAAAATATGAAAACGAATATATGTATGTATATGCGTGACTGGGACATTGTGCTGTACACCAGAAATAGACACATTGTAAGTGACTGTACTTCAATTAAAAAAAAAAACTCTTGGAAAGAGAAAGATGGAAGATTCTGGAAAATGAAAGGAGAGAAGTTGTGGACCTCACATTGTGAGGTCTAAATTATGAACATAATTAATTTCAGAGAAAGAGACCTCATGTCTATGTCCTCTCCCCTGGCACATCTCCATCAGATTCAGGTACAAAAGACAAAAAAAATTAGTCAGTGTTTTCTGGGGTAAATTTTATTGTAGATTCATTCATCTAGGCACTTCCAATACCACCGTGCACTTTTCCTGTTTCAAGTGTGGGTCATACTGGCTTCCTTCTTTTGGTGACTTAAATGTGAACTCTGGATGCTCATATCAGTAAACCATGAATTCTCTTAACACTCAGTATTTTACGAACTGGCTTCTAGTTCACAACTTTAAATATATGAGGATTTTGCTATCTCAACCCAGAGAAAAAGTCCCTTTGCCCCAAGGGACAGGAGTTCCCCTGCTTGAGACTTTGCCCTCCTGTTGGGGACCTGAGATCCAAAATTGCCTTTCATCTCCCACCTATAACCCATCAAAACCCTGTTATATCAATGGTCATTCATCTCCCCAAAAGAACATAGAGGTGTTATCTAACTAAAAAATGAGTCACAAGATGGGAGTGCTTTTGAGAAGGATTTGCACCTTATAAGAGAACACTTTTAGGTGGACCCACCCAAATCCACTTTTAAGCATTCTGAGGGAGTAAAATAAACTGGTCTGCACAGCTTACCAGGAGGTAGTTGGGGAAGTCTGGGATCCTCCTCTAAATTCCGTGGGAGTCTAGTATTCCTAAGGAACAGGGCTGGCTCCACCTTGTTTATTCATTCTTTGATTTATTCAGAAAATGTTTGATCAGCTTATACAATGTGCTAAGCACAGCGTGGCACGTAGGGGTAATGGGCAAACAGGGCAGGCAGGGATCTTGTCCTCAGTGTCGTCAGCCTGTTAAAGAAGGCAGACATGTAATTAGGCTATTATATTACACTACCTCAGAGTTCCAGCACTGAGTCTCTCCAGCGGCACTGTAGACCAGTGTCCTGCCCTTTCTAGTCCCCCTTCTTCCTTTCCCCCGCCCTGTAGGTCCTCCCTCGCTCCCCGCCCCACATCTCCCAGTTCTTAACTCTGTCAGGTAACAGAGTCTCCCTGACCCCATGGCTGAGGTCTCTGAGCAGTCTGGTTCCCACCGTTGGTGGATTTAGCAGCTGGGCACCATCAGTCCACTCCTAGCTCCAACTGGCTTTGGCTTCCTCACCTGTAGACTCTTACTCATGCTGCTCCTCCCTCTGGGAATGGCATTTGTTTGTTCTTTGCCATAGCCCTGATGCAGTTTTGTTTTTCTGGTTAGTTAGTTAGTTCCATGTCTACATCTGTTTTCGACCTGCAAGGTCAGGAGTCATGCCTTTTTAATCTGTGTATCCCCCCTGGTGTGTTTGTGGTTTTGGTGCTCAATGAATGTTGATTTAAATGTGTTAAGAGCCATCCCTTCAGGCTTGGTTTATAGAACTCCTGTCTATGTTTGAGGACCCAGTTAAATGCTGCCTGTCCGGCAGCCTTCTCTGATTGCTTCAGCCTCAGAGGTTGATCTCTTCTTGCTCAGAAGATCTGTAGCCTTGGATTTCAACTACTCGTACTCCAGACTCACGCAGGGCTTTGGACTGTAGCCTTGTGTAGATGTGCCTCACCTCTACTAGACTGTAGTTTTTTGGAGGGCAGAAGAAATTTCTTCTGAATCTTCCCACCCTACACATGATTTTGTTCCTTTTTTTTTTTTTAACTTTTTTTTGGGGTGGTGGTGGTGGTAGAAATTAGATTTATTTACTTAATGGAGGTACTGGGGATTGAACTCCAGACCTCATGTATACTAGGCATGCACTCTACCACTGAGCTCTACCCTCCCCCCTCCCACCCTACACATGATATTGCCCACAGTTGGATTTCCATAAGTATGTACTGAATCTGTGTGCTCAAATAAAGGAATGAACTGAATAAATGAAGAGATTAGGTCTCGGTATCATAACTGATTCCACCCAACTGCTCCCTTCATTTATGCTTAGATTTCAGCGTTTGATATATGTTTAACATCGGCATTTTTCTGTCTCACAGATGCCTATTAAAAATAATGATAGTCATTAATTTACTTTTCCAAGTAACTAAGAATCACGAATCCTCATTGAAGAAAATCTTTATGATAAAAGGTGGAGAAAGTTCATGGTGATGTCCAGATAATTATATATTCTCTAAAACATTGGCGCTTCAAGGGTGAGGAGGTTGTTAGGACTCTTCCTTTATCAAGTTTGAAATGGTAGCTGTCTTCCTTTTTTTCCTGGTGTCTTCTTGAATGGTTTTCTTTCTTTTCTTACTTCTTGTTGTTACTACTGCTGTTACTGCATCCAGCAGCCTTCTCCTTCCCTCCTGTCAGTTCAGCTAACCAAATCAATGATTATTTATTGAGCATCTATTTTGTGGCTTTGAATCTGCTCTAAGCTTGAAAAGCTGACATCCCAGCTGGTGAGAGTAGTTTTTAAAACAAGAGACACTACCATGGGATAAAGAATCATTTATTAGTAAAACAACCACACTTTAGTGTGTGGATTTTGCAAACTCTCTTTTGGATTCAGAGCGAACAAGTAGACGTCTCTCTCTCCACTGTGCTCCAGAACAGATAGTTGAATAACAGAGCAGGAGATGAGCTTGGTACAACTGGTCTTACCGCCTCAAGAAGGGAATTGATGGCCAGAGCGAGAAAAGGGTTTGCTCCATTCTGCAGCGAAATCAAATTGCAATTCAGCATCCTGACTTCTTCCCTTTTGATTTTGCCATTAAAGCATGTTGTCTTCTCGTAATAATTCACTAGTGATGTCACTAAAATAATAGAGGAAAGCAAGGTAAAAAAACCCCATAAAACCATACTTTGCAAGGACTAATGATGCAATATTGCCAAGAAGTTGTCTGTTTTCATTCTTCTGTGGCAAAGGAAGAAAAGGAGTGACCAGTTACATAACCTTTCTCATGAAAATTTTCATACAGAAAATGTACAGAATAGGCAATGTAGTACCTCCAATAGTGATGGATTAGAGATTTATCTAAAATATAACAATAGCTCACATGTCAATGTTTAAGGCAATAAACAACTACATCATTAATTTCTACCTCAGAATTATGACTGATTCCACTTTCTCTCTCTGAAAGCCCATAGACTCTTAACAATTGAAAAGGAAAATAACGTGCCATTGATTTGAGCAGCCTATTCGATTATAGGAATAATGATCTGTGGGATTTTTAATTACCTAAACTCCAGTAAGAGTCCTTGAGAGCATCTCAAAAAAAAAAAAAAAAGAAAAGAAAAAAAAGAAAAGGAAAAGAACATGACCCAATACATTACAGGTGCCTGAGAAAATGGGATGTAGTGTGGGGAAATTTAGGTTTTATAGCAAAGAGGCTATCATAGATGCTAAGAATTGAATCCCATATGCCTCAGAGAAGGCTGGACAGAGAAACTTTCAAAGAAGGCAGATGAACACTTCTTAGAGGAATTTTTATGCATGAGTAAATAGTCTTCAGCCATCTTCGTGGTTACGATTTTATTATCTACGCATGCCCCAGGCAGGTTGCAAATCATAAACCCACACTCCGCGTGACACCAGTGACAGGCACATGCATGGCTGCCTTTTCACCTTGTATCCATTTGTGTGTTAAAGAGCTGATATGATGGGCTCTTTTTTCCTCACACCTATAAGCCAAAGTCATTGTCCTGTCAAGTGTATAATGATTTTGGTATTTTTGGAGAGCTGGCCACAGGACTTTTCCACTGCATGATGGAGCAGCAGACCTAGCCATAATCAGAGTGAACATGCAGGGGAGGGGAGAGAGCAAGGAAGCTGGGCTGAGAAGGGCAAAGAGAAAAAGAGGAATTTCTGTTTGGAATACTGGACCTGCACTGTGCTCAGTAAAAACTACTGAGGCTTTCCTAAGTGAGCTCTGTGATTTGTCTGCGAAACGCTTTCAGTGCCCCAAGGCTCATCAAAATGGCAAATAATTTTAAATGGGCCTCTTGCCCCCTCAAATTTCTGAGAGCTGAGCCCTGCAGGAAACTGATATGACGTTCACCTACCTTCAAACTCCACTTGCAGCGTTTTCCTAAACCCACTTTTGTATGGTTTCTAATCCATCGGGTGTTGATGTTAATCTGATATTTCTGAACTGCTTAATGGTGTTTGTTGATGAAAGGTGCCGTGGAAAAGCGGACTGATGGATTGGCTGTGGATTTGACAGGAATTCAAGTTTTGAAAAACAAACCTACTTATCTGAAAGTGCCAAATAACCATCGTATGTTTCCCGAAAATAAGAGCGATATATAAAGAATCTTATAAGACGGTGACACTAATTTCCATGTTTGCTGCACCATTTTAGCACTCCCATAAACCTGTAGCAGCTTTCACAGAAATATGGCTGGATGAGGCATATTTTATTCCACAGCATGCAAGGCTAATGAATAGAAGCTTTAACACATTCTTAAACAGCCCCTGCCTTCAAACTTAGGGAAGAATTTTTAACGGACATACAGTTCACACTCTACCTTTACTACCTGGGGGAGATAACCTAGTATTTGGTCATGATTTACAGGATCAGAACAAGTCATGGACAAAGTACAATTCTTAGAAGTTTTCTGCCCAAATTATAGCCCAACCATTGGATTTTAAAAAGAGTGGGTCAGATGAGCATAACTCCATATTTTACCACATGTGATAATTTTACCAAAGCAGCTCTTTGTTTTCCCCACAGTGAACTTCCAAATGGTGGTCCCCATTCTGACCGAGCATTTGGTAAAGCTGTCCTAGGATTCCTCCGTGAGGACCACATTATAGCTGAGACTTTGAAGTTCTTATTTTTCTCAGAAATGAAGCTAGTGGATTGGGCCCAAAGATGTCCTATACTAAGATGAATTCTATGTAAGCAAGGCTGAAGTATATATGTTAACATATATTCAGGACAACATATTTTAGCCTACTCAGTTTTTTCAATTAGCTCTTTTTAACATGAAAGCAATACATCACCTACAAAAAAGCAGAACATACAAACAACCAAAAGGAAGAAATGTAAACATAGTCACCTTTAAGCTTTGGTATCTATCCTTTGAGATTTATACTTATGTATAAAAATCAACTATATATAATTATATTTAATATATATTTGAATATAATGAAATATGCTTGAACTTATTTTAAAATATTTTAAAATAGTGGTTTTAGTTGCATAACAATATGAATGTACTTAATGCCACTGAACTGTACACTTAACAATGGTTAAAGTGATTAATTTTATGTTTATTTTACCACAATAAAAAAATACATATTTTTAATATACAATGAGATTTTGAAGATTGTGTTAGTTTGTTACTTATTTTCTACCCTAATGCATTACAACTCTCTCTCCCTGTTAAGAAATACAATTTAGGAGTGTCATCATTAATATCTATACTATAGAATATTCCACTTTGTGGATATGTACTTTAGATTATTTAAATCAGTGATTCTCCCTCTGCGCATTATAATCACTCAGAAAGCTTATGAGAAAACAGATGACCAAGCTTTACTTTTTGAGATTCTGACTCATTCAGTCTGAAGAGGGACTTGGGTATCCGTAGTGTTTTAAAGTTTCCCAGGTCATTCTAATACTTAACAGCGATGACAAACACTGATTCAAATGATCTCTTTTCTTGGATAGTTAAGTCATTTCCTGTTTTTTTTTTTTCAAAATAATTATACGTAACTCCTAAAAGATTAAGTTTGAAAGGATTTTATAATGCACACTCATAATTATGTATCTAATTGCTGAGTATCATGGCCATATGTTGTATCATCCCAACCAGGATGTCTGAGAGTGAATGGGGTACTGTTATTCATTATACCAGGATAACAGGTATGTAAGCCAGGCCTGTTTGGCATGTTGGGTCATATATCGTTGTACTATTCAAAACATACACAAACTTTTAAGACATTTGGTAGTTATTACCTAAATACCATCCCCAAATATCACATTAATTACATCAAGAGTTTTTGAAAGAACTTGTTTTCCTGAAACCCACAAAAACATTAAAAAGTACTCATCCATTTAAACAAACATTTATTGAACAACTGCTGTGTGCCAGCTTGTGCTAGACACGGCGGATAGCTGTTAGGGGCAAGCAGCATGGTCTCTATTTCATAACTGTGTCAGGAACAATGGATATTCCACAAATGCATGAGGCTGCAAATGCTATCATTCAATTTAATCTTCACAGACATGTTAGTCAGAAAGGTATCTTGTTTTAATGTGAATATATTTGCTGTAGTGAAATCAAGCATATTGTTTATGACTATTTGTATTTCTTCCTTTGTAAATTGTCCAGTAACATCTTTGCCCATTTTGCTATCATGCTTTTCCAGTTTATTGTTTGATGTTGAAATTTGTTTATGGCGGGTTTTGATAGAAGATTAAAATTTTGTGTAGTCACACCTGTCCATCTTTTCTTTAATAATTTCTGACTTTGGTACCATAATTTATCTTTAACTAGTAATTAATGCATCTGGTGTAGAATGAGGTAAGGATCTTGTGTTAATGATTCTGGGTAATTAAACAATTACCCAATAACATTTATTAAAAACTTATTTACCTCCTAAAAGGAAAGGAGAGAGGGGCAAAAAGGGGCAGGGGACTAAAAGGTACAAACTACTATGTATAAAATGAGCTACAAGCATACATTGTACAGCACAAGGAATATAACTGATATTTTATAATAACTATCAGTGGGGTATAACCTTTAAAAATTGTGAATCACTATATTGCACACCTATAACATGTAATATTGAACATCAACTATACTGCAATTAAAAAATTACTTCCCTCACTAATTTGAAATGCTGTGTTTAGCACACAGTAAGATTCCATACATATGCAGATCTATTCCAGGGATGTCTATTATATTCCTTTGTTCTATCTGTTAATTCTTATTATCTCACCAATTTAATTATTTGCCATTGGACTATGTTTTAGTACTTGTGCAAGTACTCTTGCCATATTGTTCCTTTAAAATATTTTATTGGTTACTCTTGCCTGTTCAATTTTTCTAGGTAAGTTTTAGAAGATCCCTCTGCAAAGCCATTGATTTGATAGAGGACCAACAATTTTACAAGATTGGTGTCTATCCAGGAACTTGGTATGTCGCTCCACTCACTCAAATATTCTTGTATATCCTATAGTTTTCTGATTTTTTTTTCAAGGTTTTTAAAAACACAGATCTTGCATATTTCTCGTTGGATATAGTTCTAAGTGTTTCTTTGTTTGCTTTGCTGCATCTGTGTGTATGTGCGTGCATGTGCAAAAGGGATTTTTTTAGCCCATTTATGTTCTCTAAATGGTTATTTCATCCTATTGACTTTCCCAGCCCTATCTAATAGCATACTACCACATTACATCAGATAGCAACATATACCTGACAACTTGCAAAAACATATCCCTCTAATCTGAGTTACTTTCCCTGTTTTCATTAAACATATTACATAGCAATGACTGGCTTACTCCAGCCTGTGATGATTTGCACTTTGATTCACCAGATGTCATTAAGACTCTTCAAGGGCTGCACGCTGAGCTAGGTGTGGGATGTGACAGTAACAAGGGGGCAAGAGTTATGAACAAGAACACATGGAGAATCTAACTTTCTGGGGTCCGGGCCAGGCAAGGCTCCCCTAAGAAAAATTATGTTTGGGCTGAAGCTTGGAAGGTGCTCAGGATTTAACTAGACAAAGAAGCACAGGAAGAACATTGGATTACAAGGAACATCACGGACGGGCCAGTACACAGCGTGGGCAGGAGGGCCCTGAGTGAGGCTTATGTTAGGCAGGGCCGATGCTGCAGGGCGTTTCATCACAGTGAGGCTTCTGTATTTTGTCTTAGGAGCAGTGGAAAGCAATGAAGACCTTAAACAGGGAAGTGACTTAAACATGTCTGCATTTGAAAAAGATAACCAGATGCGATGTGGAGATGAGATTCAAGGAAGGCAAGTGAGTTTTCAGGGAAAATCACAAGCAGGGTTTTAGATATAATATATTAATAATTAATATTTCAGGTTATTCTACCTGAAAAAACCAGGTCTACCAGAAGGATGACATCATTAGACCAAGGAGGTGACTGCAGGTGGAAAGAAAGTGATGGATTAAGGAGGAATATGAAAGACAACAATAGGATTTGGACATTGATTTGATGTGCAGTCAGGGACGACCTCTGGGGTTCTAGGCTTGAGCCATGTGTTTCAGAGGTGCCATCTATGAGCCAGAAACACAAGAGGGCAGATTTGGGGGATGAGGGGAGATTCTGAGTTCACAATTTGGAGATTTAGAGGTTGAAGTGCTTGTGAAACATCTAAGTCAATACATCAAGTGGATTGTTGATATATGGGATGGAACTCATGAGAGAAGTTTAAGCAGAGAATATAAATTTAGAAACTGCCAACACATAGATGGTGGTTGAAACTAAACAAGTGAATAAAATTGCCACAAAGTAAGTGAAGATAAGCATTAAAAGGACTAGATCCTAAGGAATTTCAGTATGTGACCGTCAGGCTCAAGTTAGGTTAAAAGGGGGAGAAAGGGACCTAGGATGATTCAAAATTTAATGGTATTTGAGAACATAAATGGGAAAGGAGACAAAGGCTTTTAGAATTTAATTTGGTGATCTTTACACACTGTTAAAATCTTGAGCATTTTATTACATTTCTAATGTATTCTATGAAAAGAGCAATTACCTTGCAATTTCTCATCACACTGCTTTAATTCCCCTTGGTGGAACACAATTTGCCAGCGCAAATTGGCAATAGACTTTCTTGGTATATCAGATGTCTAAGCTCCACTCTGAGGCTGAGTTAACTGCTCAGAGTTTCTGGAACCATGTAAGGACCCTTCTTCATTGGAAACTGCCCTCCACCTGTCAGAATCCTCTTCTCTGATAGGAGAGTGGGGATAGATGTACATTGTGCCAGGCAAAATATAGGAACATGCCTGTATCAGCCACTTGGAGCCAGGCAGGCTCTTCATTTTAAGTCAACAAGGCACATCACTGAAGTTCAGCGATTAATGCCATTACCTAAGGATTCTTGTTCAGGACAATTTGCTAGAAAGATGCAAAATGATGCTGCTTTGGGGTAGTATGCAAAAGCACTAGTGGGAAGTGGATGGTGTGAAAGTCAAACTAGTTGTACAAGATGAATAGCACCTGAGATATGGCCTGCACATAGCTTTCCTGTGTTGCGGGCCTCCTTACGACAGATAACACACAGGCAGGCAAGGAGAGCTGGTGAATACCGCAGCAGCTCTGAACATCCACTGTGGTGGTGGCAGTTCCCTGGGTTCATCTGATCATTCATTTACTCCACAAATGACTGAGTGGCTACAGCGTCCAGGTAAGGTTCTGGGCAGGAGAGCGCAGCAGCAGGGAACCGGGGCTTATACTCCAGTGGTAGGGAGGTAAGAGACAAGAAGCAAAGAACACGTTAGGTAAGAGGAAAATACAATCAAGTGATGGAATTGTGAATGACTCAGGGATACGTCTGTTTCAATTAGACAAGCATCACAAACATACAATTTATTTATGTGATCAAGTAAATTGGTAAAAACATTTACCAAAAGAAGATGGCATCTTAGTGGCATAGTCCCATCACAGAGTGTATCTTAGTCTGTTTGGGCTGCTATAATGATAGTACCACTGACTAGGTGGCTTATAAACAACAGGAATTTATTTCTCACAGTTGTGGAGGCTGGAAGTCTGAGATCAGGTTGCCAGCATGCTCGGGGGAGAGCCCTCTTCCTGGGTCATAGATGGCCATCTTCTTTCTGCGTCCTCACATGGCAGAAGGGGCAAGGGAGCTCTCTGGGGTCTCCTTTATAAGGGCGCTAATTCCATTCATGAGAATTCCACCCTCATGACCTAATCACCCCGAAGGCCTCACCTCTAGATATCATCACACTGAGGAGGTTAGGATTTCAACACATGCATTTGGGGCAGGAGGCTGAGGGGACACAGCATATAGTCTATAGCAGAGTATGTCTGAGTTCCAGCCTGTCCACTTGCTAGACATATGATCTTGCACAAATTGTTTCAAATCTTTGAGCTTATCAAGCTGTTCAGTCCTCTGAGCTCTAGCTGCTTCCTGAGGAAGGTAGAGCTAGAGCACCTGCAGTAATGACCAGGTCCCATCAAGAGCCTGGCACAGTCTACTGGACTCCCTCCCTCCCTCTCCTTCCGCACGTGGAAGGCTTAGCTTATCCTGACAGTCTGGGTTTAGAACTAGCTGATGCTGTGCCTATGACCACTCTCCCCCAGTACACTTTCATAATTTCTAAAATCATAATCCCAGACACATGACAGCATCTTTCAGTGGGAAAAAAAAATCATAGCATTGTAGATACTTTTTGTAATATGAGGGGGAAGAAAGTTCAGCTTCAGTAAAAGGCTGATGGCAGAGTCTCCTGTATGACAAAATCACAGTTGGCTCCAACTCTTACGTAGAGGTCATCAAACACCATACCCTCATTAGACTAGATCCTTTTCATTGCATTTCTGGTGTTGGTAATGGTTGTTCTCAGCATTTCATGTACTCCTGTTCAAGCCACCACTATTTATTAGTTAAGATGTAGATTCAGTTTACTATATCCAAGATTCAGAATGCAGAGACCCCCCAGAAACAATAGAGAAGTCGATTTCTCCCTTATGAAACTATCTCAGAATTAGGATTCCAGGACTGGGACAGTAGTTCCACAGTTTCAGAGGTAGGCATCCTCCATATTCTCTGTCTATATTCTTGGATTACTGGCCCCACCTGCACAGCACAGGGATAACTTGTCACCATCATGTGGGCATTCTAGTTAGTGGGAAAGGGACAAAGGAAAGAGTTGGCACATTCCTTCCCTCTACAGACAACCTGGAGATTACATACATCACTTCCCCAATATTCCATCAGCCAGAACTTAGTCACAAGATCATAATAACCTGCGATTGCTATTTCAGCACATCAGAGAAGAGAAGAAAGAATACGGGGACCACTCAGTCTTAGCCATAGCTTATGAGAGCGCAGCCCATTTAGGGGTATAATCTATGCCCTGTGGACATGCCAAGGTGAGACTGTAAAGTCAGACAAGTACATTTTAAAGAAATACAGTTGATTATTTTTAACATTCAAATCTATTTACTTTTAAACTAGTTACTGTTGGAAGTATTTACTCTTTGAAAATTATTGTTCCAAGTATTCTTGTCACTGCCTTTTAGAAACAGTTCCTATACTACATAAGAATATCTATCTGACTTATTGTTTTATAGTTACAGCTCAGTTTTTCTCCAAAAACAATGCCCCTCAACAAAGTGATAACACTTTTTTTATTCACCAGACTTAGTTTCAAATTAGTTTTCATTATTTTCTAAAGTCAAAGTCATTTTCAAAATATAGATAAGCCACCATTGAGGAGTTTCTCAAAATATGTTAGCTAGCTCTAAAAGCAATTCCCAAAACATTCAAAGAAAAGACATTTTGTGTGACTCAAAAAGCTCTAGCATACTTGCTCAGACAATGAATGACTTTCATGTTATGGTCATACTTCATACAGTTTTTAGGATAGTGTTACCTGGCCATTCGTGAGAATAGGTATGCTGAACTTGACCTCACCTACAACAGGCAATGACTGCCGTATACCACCCAGGGCTCATTCATGTGACTTCCTCCAAGACACCCTATAACCTACCGAGATACGTTTTTCCAAACAGTTTGAACTCTTTTGTGTCTTTGAATCTTGGACTGTTCACAATCACTCCTCTATGAACTTGTCACCAACTCCCCCATAAGAGCCAGTTAGTCTTCCCTCTGGGCTCCTGTCACATTCTATGTACAGCAAACTTTTAGTGCTCAGTATACAATAATAAGTATAAAATAATAATAATTATTCATTTACCCATAATCCTTACATTGTGCACATGTGTGTGTGTGCGTGTGCATGTGTGTGTTTGTGTGTGCGCGCTTCTAGGGAGGGGCTTCTTGGGCCTCATTCTGACTGCCTTGTTCATCCTTGCATGCCCCCTAGTGCTTTCTGCATTGTGGCACTCAGCAACATTGGAAGAACTTACTGAATGGCAGACAAATATAATCTAATCTGTAGAAGAGAACTTGCTTTGTATCTCTGGGCCTCAGCTTCTCATCTTATTTATAGTTCCTCTATAAAACCTGGGGACTTGCTTCAGTGTTCTCTAAAATCTTATACTAGACAATGCTGGGCCAAGACTGAGATTTCACTGAAGGAGGGTCTGGCAAATTCTAGATACAAAGTCTGCTCTAAGAGGGTGGAGGAAATGCTGTGACTTTCAAAGACACACCTTTGTTAGGAGCCCACTTTTTGTACAGAATGGACTACATCTGTCCCACTTTGTAAATGCTGTCCCTGCACACAGGCACTTCCGTTTCATCAGTGAGGAGTAAGGTAAAGAAAAGAAAGGTTTCCTCTTACTCAGGCTGGAAGCACAGTGAGGAAAGGATTACCCCTTTCCCAAGAAACCGTAAATTATTGATGGCAGTGCCTAGTAAGATTATTGAGAATTAGGTATCACTGCAATGTCCTTGAAACTGTTAAGCAAAAGTAGAAATAACAAAAAGAAAAGCTTTACTTCTAAATTGTTAGTTTACAGTCTAATTGGATAACAGAAATATTATCACAAAAAATGTAAAATAAGAAAATAAAGAAAAGCTATCACCAAATAACATCATTTGGTGCAACTTTTAAATTTCCTCAACGTACCATTTCACACAAGGAATGTCCTGGGATACTTTTGTGGTAAGAAGATTATTTATGTATTCAAGTTGGAGAAGTTTAAAAAAAAATCCTACCTGATACATTTCTAGAAAAAACCAAGACTAACTGAACAAGGGATTGCCAATTACCAAAATAATTTTTTTCCATAGAAAAAAGTGCTTTAAAATAACCCAGCAACTTCCTTTGACAGCTACTACCCATCCCTAGACTGTGCTGGTTACCAAAGTTTTCTCAGTGGAAAAACTGTTCCATCATATAGGAACCATTTCTTTATCACTGTCTTTTCGCCTGGAGAGGAAGAATGTGGACTAGGCAAGTAGCAGGGAGGAAAGGCAACCTCGGAGGAAGCAAAAGGAGAAATAGTGGAACGACCTTTATTTATTTGCCATTTCTCTTTAGCTGTCAGTGAGTATCAATGAAGTGTTACTGCCTTCAAGCAGCAGCCCCGATTTGAAATCCCCCTGCCTGAACCCTGCTTCTTTTGAGCTGAGAACAAGGACTTCATTTGTTGTTTACTCAGTGGAGAATCTCCCCCACTCCACATCACCTTCTCACATTGTTAAAAGAAAAAGAAAAAGAAAAAAAAAAAAGCGCTCCGCAAGGAACTCCAAGGTTTTACCTGTCTTTAATGTATGCAGCATTTTCCAATTGTGCCGTCCCGGCAGGCGTGAGCGCGCTTTCGCGGAGCCTCGGTGCTATTTTACCTGCTCCAGTCTGTCAAAAACCCCATTTGTATGCGCCCGGCTAATGTGCTAGAAATAAAAGCCCCAACCTGTCAAGTAAACTCTGCACCTGTAGAAGCAGTTAAATGGTTCCATCTGCTATTATCCCGGGAGATCAAAGGCCATCCCCCGGGAGGGGTGGCCGAGGACCAAAGCAAAGGATGGAACTCCTGGTCTCAGAGTTGAAAAAGAAGAGGACGACGACGAAGAGGAGAGCGGAGAAGGGGATAAAAACCCGAGGAGAAAAGGATCCCTGAGGCTCCGGCCCTGGGCCGGGCTACCTGCAGGAGCTTTTGTCTGACCCTGGCGCGCCAGGAGAACATTCTTTGACATTAAGAACGGCAGGGGAAGACATTCATTCACTCCCCTTTTTTTTTGGTGACGTAGCTGGGGCATTCATGTGTTTTTAGCCTTGAATAATTTTTGTCTCTAAGCTCCAAACAAGTTTTATCCTGTCCACAGGTCAGTTTTGTTACAGAGGCCAATTAGCAGTGCTACCTTCGCCTGCGGCAAAAAGCCAAGTAATGGCGGGGCAAGCCCTCCGGAGAGGTGATGAATAACTCCGGAGAGCTGTAATTTGAAAGGGGGGCCTTTGAAGCATTTACCTTACATGGGACGCTATTGTCACTGCAGGGTGTTTGATCTTAAAATAATTTACTTAATGATCTCACCATGGGAGCAATTGGCAGAGCAAGATTAGGCTGTAAGGCCTAATGGACATGGGAAAAGTTAAAATTGCTCGGAGAAAGGTATGTACAGCTCTGAGATCTGTCCGGGTTGTGTGTTCATTACTTGGGGGCTGGGGTTGTGGGGGGGCAGGGGTTGACCGCGATCAGCTTTGCATAGCTCATCAGAGAAAATCGTCAGATGCCGGCCTCTCCTGGGAGGTGCGCTGAGCAGTTTTTCTCTTGCCTGCGTTTCACCGTTCCTGGGAATTAATGATCAGATTTTATTTTTACAGTCAATGATTGTTTTTTTCACTTTTTCTTTTTTTGCAAGTGTGGAGCCCCTGTATTAGGAAGGCACACAGGCAGAAGGTGGCTTCCCCAGTGCAGGCTTCTGAGCTGGAATCAGAGGTAGATGTAAATGTGGAAGTTTGTCCTTTCAGTTGGCAAACAGGACATTGTTATGTTCAATTATCTGACATTGTTATCTTAGGCCCAAATATGGCTTTGTCCTCTAGAAAGGACAAAAATTTAATGTAAGCCCCAATTTGACATATTTACAAGTGTTTACTTGTGTTTTCTTACATACACATCAATTAATATGGCAATTGGAAGAAGTATCTCGGTGTTGGGTTCTACCTCTTTTACGTCAAGAGAGAGCACTTTGGGTTCAAATGTCTTCATAATTTTGCTCTTTCAAGAGTTCAAAATTTGCTTGCTGCCAAGCTCCTTGTAAAAAAGCATCTTATTTTTCCCAATTATGGAATTGGAATAGACACATTGCTATTGCTGTTTATGTATTTGATGCTAACCCTAAGAAAGTGTGATGCAGTAGAATATGAATAATGAGCAAATGAACTGATTTCCTCTCTAAAGCAGACCTAAGTGATGTCATAGCAGCCTGTCCATGCAACCCAAAATCTTGATATGCATTCTTCCTTCAGGAAGCAAAACCCAGGGAATGCGTCTATTTAGGTTGCGCATGAGGTTTGACTTCAGTGTTATTTGTGTAAAATAGAAAAGCTCCACTTTGAGCTCAAAGTGGGTGAGTCTGGTTCCCCAAGATCCACAACTTTTGCCTGTCTGGTAGGACAGTGCAATGAAATATTTTTAGTTCGTGCAAACCAAGTAATTATGAGTATGAGTACCAGCGTTATGCCAGCAAATGCTGGCTTGCATGTGCCTATCGGGGGCAGCACACATGTGCCCCACAAGTCTGAAGCTTTTCTGAAATTTAGATTTGGAGTCCATTTCTGGTGACTCTATTGAGATATGCCTGAGAATCTCCACCTACCAAAATAGAGTAGACTCCTTTTGAACTTGGCTTTTTATTGCTTACCTGTACTTGGCAATGAGCAAGTTATTAATTTGTTTCAATAATTTCTTCTCTGATGCATGGAAATAACTATCCAAGGCTAAACTAAAGATTATCTCTGCCTTGTTCATACATTCTGCTTGTTAAATGACTTGATAAGTGAGCGTGAAGCTCATGCTTCGTGGAGTGCAAATAATGGCAAGCAGATAAAGATGTGCATCTATTTGTCTTAACCATTTTCAGTTAGCTAAAAGAATACTAGGCCCACATGGGTAATATAGGGATTTAAGAGACAGAATGTATGTGAAACATGTAGGACTGGTGCAGAAAATAGAAGATGCTCAACAAGTTCTTTCCCACCCTGTGCCCTGGAAGCAACTTTGAATCCCTCTAGTCAGAGTTGAGTTTGGGTCACCTCCTCCTCCCTGAGTAGCACTTCCCCTCATTTTCCACTCGGGATCCAGTAGGGTGTTACAAGTGAAGCTGGTTTCCAGGCGTAAGTCTGAATGCTGAGATTGTTTATAAACATCTGACCATTCTGGGAGAAATCAGATTAGTCACCTCCAGGTCATCTCAAAGCTGGGAGTACTAACCAAGGGCTCTCAGCTTCCTGAATGCTGGGTGGTCGGTGAGATTTTCTCTCCTTCATCTTTCCTTTTTTTCTCTTTCCATTTTTCCTAATGCTATCTTAATTTTTTTTCAATGTCAGTGTAATTCCAGTTGTGTTTGTTGTTGTAAGTGGTGAATGTAACTTAGAAACCAGGAAAAGCATCATGTTATCCTCACCAAGAGACAAACTAACACCGATTAGAACAAAATAAGAAAAGATAACTAGGGAAGAGAGGAAGTTACGAGTGTTTTAACATGAAAGTGGCCATTTGAGTAACAGCATGAATTACACCTCCATCAGGCCCCTCTTGGTCTCTCTGCTGCTTTTCCCTTTCTTCCATGTTCAGCTCTCCCTTCCTTGCTGATGTCTCTCCCAATCTCCCTTTACCTGTGTGTCTCTCCATTTCTCTCTCTCCTCTTCCCTTCCTTCCTACCTGTAATATTTCTGTAATACCTCCCTCCCTTCTCCTCTCCCCCCTTCTGAGTGGGAGCCTCCATCTCAGTCTCTGTCTCTTCCTCTGTGCATGTTTCTCCATGTCTGTTGGTTCTCTCTCTCTCTCTGAAAACCTAGGATGTAAATTAAAAGGTTAGAGATGAGTATATGAATATTAGGGATTTTTGCTTGATCATCACCTGTAATGACTTGCTCTTCCAGGGAAAAGCTGTAAATTCACAAGCTTGCTCTCTGACCCCTCCAATCCACCAGGGACCCGGATGCCAAGAAGCACTTGACCTTCACAGACAGCAGACGTTCAGCCATCCCCTGAGCCCGCACAGCAAGCAGGCAGCTGCTAGTTCCAGCATTCATGCTATGGGGTGAGTCGGAAGAGAGGAGTGAAAAAGAACAAGGTCAAGGTCAAGTCACTCACCCACCTGTTCCCGCCCAGCTTCCCTCCCACCTTGCACTGATTACTGTCCTGTGTGTCAGAGGTACTCCCACTGGCCTAGAACCATCATCTCATCCAGAAGACACATAAATTCCACCCAGGTAGTTCTAAAATCACCCAGCTGATCATTCAATTTATATACAGTATCAAGTGTTCATTTCACAGCTGCTATTTCAGTCCCACAGACCTACAGGTCCTTGACATGTGCTCTGCCAGGGCCCTCCAGTGATGTCAAAGTAACTTTTTAGCACTCACAGAAAAAGCAATTGAAGTACATTTCTCGCAGATTACCAGGCCCCATCAGACATGAAGATGCTGTAAAGCAGGCATCGGACAATTTTCCAACGTCCATCACTATCAGTGGAAAGAGCCTGCCGTGGCAACTGGGGATCAGACTTAGTCCGGTTGCTCAGTGCACTCTGACATTGCGTTAGGCTCCCTGAGAGCCCACTGATGCTGGTATGATGCCAGATCGGGGTATCTGGCTGTATCTCCATAAGACTTTAATTTTTCCTATTTCTCATCTGTGGGCAATACCTTATCTCCATAAGACTTTAATTTTTCCTATTTCTCATCTGTGGGCAATACCTGTATTGGCCCATGCCAGAAGTATCTTTCCCTTATTCTAAGACGAGTGGCAGGAGATATGAACCGGGGAAAATGAGACAGTGGTGCTTCTCAGGGCTCTGCTTTACGATGCCCTGTCTGAGCTGTGCCTGTTGCTTATTCCCCATCCCACACTGGGTATTCCCATAGTTCTTTGTTTCCCCATCCCCCACCCTCTGTTCACTGCTTCATCACTCCTAATTAATTTCTCCCACTGCTCCATCTGAATCAAATTCATGTGAAGTGAGTTTTTGTTTGGGAACTTGGAAGACGCACACTCCAGCCAGTGACCCAAGTTCAATTTTAAGACAGTAAGTACAATATTGTTAAAGTACAATGACCAATATTTTCAGAAGTTTCTTCCCCCAAAAGGAAGAGATGTTTCTGGGGTAGCCATTTTGCCTAGAAGCCCAGGACAAGGGTATTCATGGGTCCACATATTCAAATTTGGAGAATTTGACCACAGATATTTTTAATTGAAGTATAGTTGATTTACAGTTTTTCAGGTGTACAGCAAAGTGATTGTTACACATATATAATTATATATCTATTCTTTCACATATTCTTTTCCATTATAAGTTATTAAAAGATACTGAATATAGTTCCCAGTAGATCCCTGTTGATTTATTTTATATATAGTAATGTGTATCTGTTAATCCCAAATTCCTAATTTATCCTTTCCCCTCTTCCCCCTTTGATAACCATAAGTTTGTTTTCTATGTCTATGGGTCTGTTTCTGGCTTGTAAATAAGTTCATTTGTATCATATTTTAGATTCTATAAAAAAAGTGATATCATATTGTATTTTTCTTTCTCCTTCTGGCTTACTTCACTTAATGTGATAATCTCCAGATCCATCCATGTTGCTGCAAATGGCATTATTTCATTCTTTTTATGGCTGAATAATATTCCACTACATCACATCTTCTTTATCCAATCATCTGTTGATGGTTATTTAAGCTGCTTCCCATGTCTTGGCTGTTGTACATAGTGCTGCTGTGAACATTGGGATACATGTATCTTTTTGAATTAGAGTTTTCATCTTTTCTGGATATATGCCCAGGAGTGGAATTGTTGTGATCAGATTTGAAGGGATAAAAGTAAGATTTGTTATGATGTGGGGTGTGTGTGTGTGTGTGTGTGTTTTAAATGTTAGAAATTAAAAGCCCCAGTTCCTAAAGATCACTGAAAATGTGGTTTCTTTGCAAAATTTTTTTCTTAAGCAAAATGACTGCCAAGGAGAACTTCAGAATTTCCAAATTCTGAAGTTTCTACCCTGACAGTCACAATCCCTCTGAATAGTCTTAAATCTTTCCTGCAGCTGTCATTTCTCTCCCACTTCCCAAGGACAAATATTAGTAGCAACTTAGAGTTAAAATGGAAAAACAAAAACCCAAAAAACTCTTCTTTGTCTCTAGTAGATGTTTTTTGGTAGATGTTTTTCTAGCATGTAATGTGGCGAGTGGACTACACACAATACTTTCAGAAAAGCATATACCAATGTGACCCCTGCTGTTCACATAGTTTCTGGTAAGTCCAGTTTGGAAGACATAGGATAAAAAGAATTCATATATGGTTGCCCTCAGAGCATCAGATATGCTGACTCCCAGGAACTTGGTGGACAGCCAAGGAAACTGAAGCCTGGGAGCACAGAGTAGAAGATCTGGGATTTGAAAGCCTGTTCCTCTTCATGGACACTTGGTGGCTGTAAGGCTTCCAGCAGCCCCAGTATGAAATGTTCTTAGTGGTGGTGATGCTAACGCCTGGAGGATGCTCTAGTGCCCTCCCTTGAGCACCTGCCTCTCTCACCACCCAAACTCTCATTCTCCCAGCTTGGCATCTATAGCCTCTGTTGCTGATGGCTCTCAGCTGACTCCCTGTCTAATCATTTTTGTCTTTGGCTTAAGAGAAAGACCTCTGTCAAGATGAGGCCCCCGTCCCTTTGGGCAACCTGCAGGGAAAGTCTGGTTGATCCCAGGAGTATAAAACTGGAATACACTTTAGTTGGAGGTGGCTCTCTTTGTAACCACAAAGGGTGTGGTTCTGTTTCCTTCTCTCCTCTTCCTTCAGGGAAGGCAGAGGGGTGAGGGAGGGGAATGACATGGAAGGAGAAGAGCCAAGTTTAAATGAGGTGACTTCCAAGCATCAGAAGGGGAGGGGTTAGGACTGCCAGTGCCCTAAAGGACAAGGGATTAGGACTAGGATTAAACTCATCACCATCACACCAGCCTTGCCCTCCCCAGATACATGTTCCCTCCCCCTTCCCTTCCAGGCCCCAGGCCTCCATGTGGGACAACTGAAGGGCCCTCTCTGTGCTGGAACTCAGGTGGGGCGGACCGAGGCCTCTCACAGCTGTGTGACAGTTCAACTCCTCCCTCTGTGCAGTCCTGTTTTCTTCACATCCCCAAAAGTATTGGTCCTGAGAGACAGCAATAAACTTCCTGCTTGCAAACTTCCATCATTTGTTTCCCAGAACCTGACCTCAGACACTTATATTCATAAAATATGTCATCATTTTCCCAACACTGCTGCCTGGTGTCACTACAGCAGTTCACAACAAACTGAGGCTCAAAAAAGTGAAGTGACTCTCTCAAGGTCACATGTCAGGGAAGTGCCGGACCCCAGACAGAATCTGAATTCTCAGCTTCTTGTCCAGTGCTCTTCGGAGTGTGTGAGCGTCATACGGGTGTTCATATATAAGCATCCCTAAAAATGCTTCTCCTGAGACTGTGTCTCTTTATTGTTTCACCTCCTACCATCCATCTCTCTTTCCTTAGCTGTTTATCTTTTCCCTTTTCCAGACTTGCCTTTTCTGGTCCCCCCAGCTCCCTTCTGGGATGCTTTCTTTACGGTGGCAGTGAAGGAAGGAGCAGGGAGTACATGGGCTCCCTGGGGTAGTAATACTTGGGCACTTGAGACTTCCTTGCCCCAAAGGAAGTGATGACAGGGGGATGTACCTGATGCTCTGGCGATGCACTGCTGACCCTTGGTTCTAGACATCTAATGTTTTACACACCTGGATTTAAAGTAGAATTTCATCAGAGCCGATATTCCAATCTTCCTGTTTGCAGAGGGCAGGAATTCCCAAGCTAATATCCCTATAAACACAGGGGCAATTGGGACACCCAATAATTCCATGCAACTGTTAGAATGCTCTTGGGTCTGTTCACCAAGCTTGCAATACCCACTAGCATCCCTGGCAGGAGGAGAAGATGTTCTTTACACTCCTCCATGAATAGCCCCTGGGGATCTATTCATTGCCTTGATTTTCCGGAGCTTCCAAGGCTTGAGGGGATTTCCACATCACCTTGCAAATCCTCTCAGACTGATTGGCAAGCACAACTCCTACCAATTAGCTTCTTTGCCTAGCCTCAGGACAGGTGTTTGGGAAACCGAAGGTTCATAGGTACTGTGTTTTGTTTAACTTTGATCCTTTTTCTTTTTTCTGCTTTTTTTTTTTTTTTGACAATATTTTGGAACACAGGGTTAAGTCTGTTTCAGACCCGTCTGTCTCCTTATGATTTCAACCAACATACTACCTCCTGTACAAGGTGTGTCTTCAGAAAGCTGGAAAAGTGTGGAAAGAGCAGAGGAACTGTGTCGGTGGCCACACGGCCCCTTCCTGTTCATCGTCTTCATCACTAAGACCCACCCACTAAGGCACTCATGCTGGTCCTTTGTCTCCTCCTGGGCCACGAGGTAGTATTACGAACTTGGAAGAACCCTACTCTGAACAGGTGTACAATGTTCGTGTGTGTGATATTTTATCAGATCTCATGTATTCTTTTTTTTGTTTTCTTTTTTGTTCTAATCTTTTAAAATTGAAATATAGTTGATTAACAGTGTTGTCTTAATTTCTGGTGTACAGCACAGTGATTCAGTTATACATGTATATACATTCTTTTTCAGTATAGGTTATTACAAAATCTCACGTATTCTAATTGTGACTCTAAATGACCTTTTTTAAAAAGAAAAAACCTCAGATTTCTCATCTGTTTTATGAATTTGTTGTTTATGGAGAGGGGTAGCCCCAAACTCCGTAGATCATAGAATTTGTTTCAGATGTGTCTTTTCTGTGTCATACCAACCCTCAGGAATCCAGGTATGTTCCTCTCAAACCATCTCTCATCCTGAAAGGTAGAGGTTAAGTTTCCTGGTTTCAGATCTCCCCTCTGTCACTGCCCTGCGTGACCTTGGGCAAGTTACTTAACCTCTCTGCTCCTCAGTTTCCTCAGCTGCAAAATAGAGGTTCTAATGGTAGGGTTGTTGTCAAGATGAAGCAAATCTGTTTATTTCAAAGTCCATGCAACACAGCTTGGCACAGAAAACATACTTACATGTTACGTTATTTTCATATTATTGTCATGTCTTTCCCCATCAGCTATAGCTGGAGATTTTAAAACAACTGTCCTTTGTGTTGCCTGATGACATTTGTAGCAGAGAAAGAAAAGATCTCTCTTTTCCTTTAAAACATTTAACCATCATTCATACATTTCACAGGCAAATCTCTATGTACATTAAGGAAGGAAATCAGAAGGTAAGAGCCCACTGTTTTTAAACTTGGGATGAGGTATTTTTAAACAGTTTCAATTTACTTAAGACTTTTAAGACAGCTAATATTAGTCAGAACTGAATGCCTGAGAATGAGGTTAGTGTTCTGCATAAACCCTGCTTTTAAAAAGCTCACACGAAGGGTCAAAGACCAGGAAATGCTCTCACGATAATTCTCATTTTCAGCTGAATCAGACATGGCAACAAGACTGCAGGCTTGAATCACATTATGTTCCAGGAACCTTTAACTTTGCATCATAATGACCTGCGGCCTAACAGCAGCAAATTGTGAGCGGTTTCAAAAGGATAAACTCTAATTTATATTAAACTAGTATTATAACGTAAGCAGCTCGTTTTGAAAGCAAACCGAGAAACCTCATCATTCATGTGATGGCTCCTAAATGCATCCTTTACATTTTACCTGTAAAATGCTCTGTGTTTGCTGACAGGTTAAATGTATAGTATACACAGAGAGCCAACATTTCTCTTTGTAACACCGCAGCAATCTTACTAGTTTTAGCAGCATTCTTATTATTTTAAGCTGTCTCCATTGTCTTCTAAACACCATAATTAGAAGCTTGAAAAGCTTACAGCAACCAAACCCAATAAGGTCTCATTATGAACAAAATATTCTACTGCGGCTCAACAAGTGACCTTGTGTAGATGAACATGATGAGGCCTTCAGCCTTTATGGCTTCAGGTATGTATAAAGTTTTCCTTTCCAGTATAATTTAGCAACTCTATTCAAATTTAGTTTCTTGGCCATAATTATTTTCTTACTGGTCTCTTTGTTTCATTTGTGCATAGAAAAGAAAATCTGTCTGCTGGAATGGGTTCAGAGTAGCTCTGAGTAGTGGAATGGTGTTTTATAAATGAGTTGAACGAGAGAGTCGGTGAGCAGAAAGCTGAAATAATTAAACTGTGTGACTCAGGAAAGTAGTGAGGGGGGTCATTTTAAGGCCCAAGAAAATATTTTCCCCACCAGATCAGTGACTTTTTAATTTGATGCTTAGCATTGTCTCCCATTTGATTCAAGTCTTCTTGAACTGTGTCCAAAAGGGAACTCCTGTGGGAGATATAATAAATGAAACATGACTAGTCATTTACATGTGAGTATAAATGAGTATGTAATTTTTTTTTTTCTTTCATAAAGAGAAAGAGAAAGCAGAGGGTTTTAGATATCTAATGGAGGGTTAAAAGAGAAAATTCAAAGAAAAACTAAGTTAGGAAGATTAGAAAAAAGTCTCCTCTATTTTCCTGCTTCACCTGGGATTGTTGCTAATTTGAATCCCTTGCTTCAGTACATTGCCATGTCTTTTTGTGTTGCCTCTAAGCTTGGAAATATTAGGTGGAGGAGAAATGAAATATGTTCTGGTATCCTGCACCTCTTTCAAGGAACACTTTCCCATAGCCAGGGAGACACAGAAACTGCTTATTATGAAATAGTCTCATTTAAACCAAACATGTGAAATGTGAAAATAAATCTTGGATTTTTTCCCTTTATTTTATATGCTTGCTGGTGAAACACTGAACTGTGAAAGATGGGCATCATGATTGCTTTTAATAAATCCACTTATCTATCATATGTTTTTAAGATTTCCTGACTGCTAATTATCAAGCTGGTATTCCTCTTATTTCTCTAAACTTTAGAACACAATGAAGCGTATCAATCAGCATAAACCTCTGGGAAGCTGCTTATCTCTGAAATCCTATCTCAAATGTTGACTGATGCTGGGTCTCCCAAGCCAGGGTAGCCCCAGTTGGCAACATCCCTTTTCCTCTCCTCACTTTTAGACTGAGTATAGATTCGGATTTTCTTTCCCCTTTTCTCTTCTCTTCCCTGCCACCTCTTCCCCAGAAAACACACACACACACACACACCCCAGGTAGGAGGCTAAGCCTGCTTATGAAACCCGGAGTTGATACTCATCCAATCAAGGAGAAAGTGACTTCTAAAGCATTCTTCTCCCTAAGGCAATAGGATTCAGAATTCAGTCTGAGAAGTGTCCACATGTCAGGATCATATCAGGGAGGTAGAGGAATGACCCACTGACTTTAAAACCTCTGAGGATATTGCCAGGAATTACAACAGTTGTCCCAAGTGCCTTGTAAGCTGTTTAAAACAGAGACCCACTGCCCTGAGGATCTGATTCTTTACAGAAAGGAGCACTTACACCAAAATAATGTGATTAATCTGACATTCTCCCAAAAGATAGATACATTATCACTCACGTTCCTGACTCTGGCACAGAGAGAAGGTGGACAGAAGGGGAGATTTTACTTCCATTGTACCTTTTCTTCCACACCCACTTTGACTGCTCACACTTTCTGAGGACAGATGTCAACATATGTGCTCTGGGGATCCAGCAAGCCCACCTGACCCACGGGCACCGCCCTCCGCTGGCACCTTGTGACGGCAGAGGGGGCCTGCACCTTCCTGCATTTCTACCCTGCTGGGCTCAGCTTAGGACTTTAGGGTTCCCTGCAACAGTTCCCAGCATAAGAAGTTCTACCCGATTAAAAACAAAAAGGCAAGGGGAGGGTAAATCTCAGTGGTAGAGCACGTGTTCAGCATGAACAAGGTCCTGGGTTCAATCCCCAGTACCTCCATTAAAAAAAATTAAAAAAAAATCAGAACTGCTATACCCTACTAGCTTTATTTTAAAAAATGAAAAGTAAATATCTGCTAAATTCAAAAATTTTCCTTTTTATCTGTTTTTGTCCATATATTAATCCCATCCTCATGCCTGTTTCAGATGATCCTTTAGCTCCTTAGCAGCAAAGGCTGAGTTGACAAAGACCTTTTTTTTTTTTAATCTGCCCCTAACTGGATATAGCCTGTAATCTGAAGATCTAGGACTGAAATTTAATTAGTGAACGAGCAGAAAGTGAAACAGAGAAGATTCCTTCTTTTTGGCAATAACTTAAAAATCCAGCCAAATCCTTAGAACACAGCTCTTGGAGACCTCAGAATCACTCCAGTGTGTGATGCTGGAGTTAATTTGCCTTGTTTGGCAGGAGGACTATGTCTTCAAAGGACTATGTCTTGTCTTTTCTAGAGAGAAGAGTTAGGAGGGAGAAATTTTAAAAGAACAATTAAAATTCAATTCTATGAAGGAATTTCAAGGTGCAGTGAAATATGGATGACAATAAACTGACAATTAATGGTTCCCAAATGTTCCACTAGTAAGTCCTCTGGATCACTTTTTTGGAAATAACTTTTGTGTTTAAAAAAAATCCAACCTTTCAGCATCCTATATGAGGTCCTTAGAATTTGGGCACAGAATACCTTTTCAGTCTCATAGCTCACCAATCCCACACCTGCACTATCCAGCCCTACTTAATGGCTGCATTCCCAGAACATGCTGTGTTCTCTGATGCCTCCTCATCTTTGCACCTGCTGATTTTCCCTGTGGAAAACTTTTCCTCTCTGCCCTCCTGCCCACAACCATTCCTCTTTCCCATGTTTTGAATGAATGAATGAATGATCCAATGAGGGACAGCAAAGAGCTGTGCCAAGGAAGATTAGTCCCAGCCAGGAAGCACGACTGCATACATAATAGATTTTCCTGGAAATAAATTGCCTAAAAATAAACACTGGTAAGACTTACCTGTGAAAAAAAAATGTATCCTAGATCTCCCTCATCACGGTTGTACTAAACGGTACAGAAAAATGAGAACAGAGCAGGAGCCAGAGACACCTGCTCGGGCTATAAGAACAAAAACGTCCTCCCAAACTTTTGTACAACTTTTGCACTGTGAAAGAAATGGGATGTTGGTCAGTGAACCTGGATAAAAGGCCCTTATTTCCATTCACAGTCACATGAAACAACAGGCAATTACAATAACTAGAGGTTTGTATAGATTTTAAAATACCTTTTCAAATGATTGGACATAGACTGGTCCCCTCCTCTCCTTCCTCCTAAGGCTTGGAGCCTCTTGTAAGCCAAGAGATCTTTCCAATTTTCTTCCAGTCCTGACCTCATGTGAATTTGAAATCTGCTCTAATTCAAAGGCTCCCAACTGCATTTTGAAGATTTGACTATGGGGTGCAGCTGCCAAAGCCACCTCTGTCTCCAGGTGTTGCTATTTTGAGAAGAAGGTAGCGGTGAGAGGTGCTGGGCTCCTGTTGCCTCCCCTCCACTGAGGCTACTCCTACCCAGGTTACTAGCCAAACCCAGGGGCCTATTCTAAGTTCTCATATTACTTAATGCATCAGTAGCTTTTCACAGATGAACACTCCCTCCCTCTTGAAACCCTTTCTTAATGAGAAAGGAGAAACAACAAGAGAGCTCGTTGTTAAGCACTTCCTAGCCCACCATTTTTCCTGGCCTCTCCCACTGAACTCTAGATTTGTGTGTCCAGCTGCCTACTGGAAATTTCTTTTTGGAGATCAAACATGTCCCAACCTGAATTCCTCTCTCCCAACCCTGTCATTCTCCCCCTGTCTTCCCTTAGCAAGTAGCAAGACCATCTTTCTAGCTGCTCAGGTCCAACCTATATGAGTCATCTTTGACTCCTCTCTTTCTATCATACCATGTATTCAATCCTTATTCAATCCTTTTGGTTTTATCTTCAAAATATATCCAGGATACTCAAAATACTTACTCAGGTGACTTCCATTGGAGGCATGGATTAGATACCAGACGGAGGAAAAGACGAGTTGTGTTTCCTGGTAGATCTCACTCATCTGGTCAGGAGTGCTTGCTGCCCTTCTCCCCTGCTGAGCCCCTCTCCTGGTTGACCAAGCACTCATTAAACACGAGTATTCTCTACTTCACTTTAGAGCACACTCCATTCACATGGCCTCTTCTGTGCTTGTTTCAAAAAGAAACCAACAGCCTGGACAATGTTTATCAGTATCTCTCCCTCCCACATAGTTTCAACAATGTGAAAGGTATGTATGAATTCTGTATTTTTACCTATGTTCTAGTTCATGCAACACAAGGCAACAAGTCAAAAGTGGACTTCCCATGGAGCTAAGGAACTTTTAAGATTCAGGGTCAACTTGCCTGGGCTGCTAAGAGTGCTGGGAATGGCAGGGCATCCTAGCATGTTCTCGGTAGGGAGGAAAAGCCAGGTTGCCACTTCAAAAGCAAGTCAAAAGCACCACTTATTGAAATTTAATTTACTGATTATATAATCTGTAAAAAGAAGGTTGCCACATGTTCTATCTAAACATAATTGAAATATTTAGGAGAGCTTTTTTAAAAGGCACTCAAGCCATATTCTTGATTTCTGATCAAATGAGTTTAGTCTTGCTTTTATTTGGCCCTTCCAAAGAGTTTATACCAATTGTCACATGTCCTACATGTGTACCTGGAACTTTGGCAAGTCCCCATCAAAGTAAACTCAAAGCAACAATAAGGCAATGATTATCCCAGAATATATTAATGGCATAAAATGGAATTTCAGAAACATCAACAATTAACATCTGCTCAACATTATCTTCTAAATGACCACATTTTTCCCTCTGACACTAACATTCTGGAAGATTGTTGCCTCCATCCACCCAGAAAAGGACAGAGCAGGGTCCTTCAAACTGAGAATACGAGAAAACCACACTAATAGCCTAAAAGAATGATGTCCAAAACCTTTTTTAAGTTTTCTAATTTTTCCAATTCTAATTGACTAGTCTTTGAATGGTTGAAGTGCAGATGGGTCATCTCCCTTCAATGTCACCCACTATCCTGTTAACATCCAACAACAAAACAGATGGCTAAAGAATGGGGTAGGGGGTGAAGGGCAGATGGGGAGGGAGGGAATGCCTGCTGGAAATAACACAATTCTTGGTTTAGCAAGTTGTGGGTGCAGAGCACACATAGGAATTATACTTTTGGAAAGACCATAAGATTGGATTACATCTTTCAGATAGTTGTTCAAATAAATGGACTAGCACAGAGGAGAAGCCTCTATTGACTTTCTGTTTACCCAGAATGGGAAGAAACGTACAAAACAAGCTTTTCTTTAATGACAATGCCAATCTTCTAAAAGCAGCATAGACTTGCTCCAAAACAGGACTCAGAGGTTGATAATCATCTTTCAGCTTAGGTTATTGCATGCAATTTTTCACATTCACCCAGCTTTCTTCATAGAGCTCTTAGTAATGTAACTCTCTTAACAATGAAAGCTTTTATAGAGCCCATTACATTACCACTCCCGTTTTTTTTTTTGTTGTTGTTGTTTTTCTTTTTCTTCTTCATCTTCTTTTTATTAGCTCCTTGGAATATTTATAGCTGCCTTTGTTCTCACTGCAAACTTATACATCTGGCCATTTGTGGCCATTTTTGTTGTTTTGCTTGTCGTGATTGGGTATGAAATGGCGAAGTGTGTGTGTCTGTTTGGGTGACTTCTTTTTTGCATGTGTGGATCTATCATCTTGTTACTGCAACTGCTCATTGTTTAGCTGGGGAGTGTTCACTCCTGGACTCTTTCCACCGTGAGCTTCATAACATAAAACTTTATGTGCTGCTGGGCTCCTTCTTCCTGACAAACAGGTTTTCTGGTGGAGGGAGTCTTAACTGAGATTGGGTGCTGGGAACAAAAGCTTGACTCCCTAAACACTGAATGAGCAGATTAGATTCCCTGGTTGAGAATTTCTCAGGAACTAACTTACAAAAGCAGAGCGAGTGCAGTCTGACCTGGCTCAAGAAGGAACAAGGGAGCTTGTTCTCCATCTCAGCCTCCTGGATGCAGGTACAGCCTGCATGAGAAGACAGCCATCTTTACTGCTATTTCAAAGGGCTGCATTTAGGCATTACAACGTTGGCACCAAAGTCTCCCAACTCATACTGAACAATTTGGCTTTGCCATCATCATTTCTCCTGCTATTAAGTTCATACTCTTCTCCAAAAGATGAGAAAGTGGTCAAGATGGTTGACTCTAGAGCCATGGTGTCAGCCAACTTATGCAACTCATTGAGCCTCAGTTTCTGTATCTGCAAAATGGAAATAATAACAGTATTTACATTACAGGGTGGTGGTAAGGATTGAAATAATACAAGTAAAGTGCTTAAAACCATACCTGGCCCATAGCAAGCTCTTAAAACACTGGATCTTACTAGCCCTCTAATTAGAATGTAAGCTCCATGAAGGTAAATGTGGTCTGTGTTTTCATTGCTGTATGTCTAGTACCTAAAACTTAGTAGGTGCCAATAAATACTTGCTAGGAGAATCCTTACTAGGTAAACCTAAGAACTTGTTCCCATAAAGGAATCAGGGAAAGGAGTTTCCTGAATATCAATTATAAGGAAGCCAAGGGCCTCTATGGACCTGGTTCCTGAAAGTGCCCATCCAAGGAGGATTTAGTTGGAAGGAGTCTGGAGGTGTTTCATCTCCCAATACTGCTTCTAGGTTGGTAACTCTCAGACCCAGCCAGAGAACAACACAGGTGATTCCCAAATTTGCAAACATACACGCCTCTTTTCTGCCTCCCTCCTTGCAGAAGAACAGGAAAATGAGCTCCTCTCCCCTCCCCAGCATATCTCCTACTAGATAAATTCTCATCACCCACAGGGGTCGTTTCTCATGACTCCTTTCTGCTGTGAGGCTCACTTTGAAGGCTATTGGCATGGGAGGCTGTAAAAGGTTATGATTCCTTTGTTCCCCATGCACTGTAGCCAATGTGAACATAAAGCTCTTTATTGCCATGACAATTGGGTATCACAGATCTCTTGGCTCTGAGCACTGGAGTTTGCAAAGGTATTTTTAGACCATTTGGTTCTTTGGTGTATAAATGTAGCAGTATGTTAACGTGGGACTCTTTTTTTTATTGAAGTATAGTTGCTTTACAATGTAATGTTAGTTTTAGGTGTACAGCAAAGTGATTCCATTATACATAAACATATATATATGTATTCTTTTTCAGGTTCTTCTCCATTGTAGGTTATTACAAGATATTTAATATAGTTAAAATGGGACTGATTCCAAATCAGTTCTGAGGCCCTGAGAGCACAAAGTAATAGGTGGCAGGTGTGTATGTGTAATTTTACAAATCTCCAGCTTCATTTCCCTGTGGACCCATGCTCACCTTCATGGTTCCCTTAGATAGCTAGATGAGTTAAAGACAAACTCAATCCTTTGCATCCTTCCATGCAGACAGTCTGCAGTTGGGACCCAAGAAGGACCCAAAAGTGGCTGTGCTGATGATGGAGTGGCCTAAGGTCCTTCAGTGTTGCCTCAGCCCCCCTCAGGGCTTGCTCTGTTACCTGATTCTTTCAGGAACTCCCTGGGGTGTATGCTGAGTTGTCAGATGCAGTGGGTTGGTTGTGCTCAGCGTCATGGAACAGGGTAATCCCCACCCAGAAGGATGTAAGCATTATTGCAGAGAACAAGAATGCGCTGGAATATTAAGCACTGCCTGGTAGCCCCGGCAAATGAGGAAAGTCATGGACTGCTTCAGCCCAGCTCAGGGCATATACAGGAAAGAGCTTCTTGCTCCTGCAGGAGCTGCAAAGGAAGCCGTTGGGTTATTCAGGTGTATTCCTGGTGCTCAGTGGGTATGGCAGGCTTTTCTAGCACAGAGAAGACACTGGTGACCTCTGGTTCATTCTGTCCTCACCTTCTTAGTGAGTGGGCTCTCTGGTAGCAATTATGAAACATTTGTGCTGCTGGGCTGCAATTTAGCCTGGGAAAGATTGAAAAAAAAATACAGGTTCCTTGTCCTCATGTGATATATAGTGGAGAATGGATTTTTGAAAACTTAAGGACATTCTCTAAACAATACAGAGGCACGTGTTTTAAAAGGAAGAGACAGAGATATTGGAGGTGAGGTCTTCTTTGGGACAGGAAACTTAAAACACAAAGAGATTGGGATTGGGCGAAATGTAGAGGATGGCAGGTCAGAAGATCTTGGCTGGAGCCACCAAGAACACTGTCATGAAAACATGGACAAGATGGAGTTTGCCCAAGTGCCATCAGGGGAATCCTCACTGGAACAGACCCATCCCTTGAAAGGTCAGTCAAGTGATCTGGCCCACTGTACATTTGTTACAGCTGTACGACAGGCCCCCACTTAGGCCTTTATCTATGACAGGAGCTGGAGCAGTAAAGATTTGAAAATACAACTTACATACATCTCTCTTCTGTTATAAAATAAGGCCAGGCCTCCTGCCAAACGTGGGGGTGGTCTCTTTCTACGTCAGCTAACACTCACTACACTGAATTAGCTCAGTTTTAGCTGAGTCAATGAAGGAAGTTTAATAAAAACTTTGGTGAAGTATTGAAATGTAAATTCCAAATATTGTGATATCTATAATTATAGAATAATCTAGTGCAGAAAAACCAGGATTAGTGCTGGATGCCAAGCATCTAGATTTATCTTCCTAAAATCATGGGAAAAGTTGAATTTTGAGTCACTGTAAACTGATTAAAATAACCATGCTGTGTCTAACATCACACACACACACATGAAATAACGGTTTTCTCTAATCCTGTGAAGATATAGCCTTGGTTGTTCTGATTTCTGGCAACAGCTATTTGGTGACCAAAGACTTTGACCTTGAGAATCTAGAGCAGTGATTCTCAACCAAGGGACAGTTTTGACCACCAGGGGACATTTGGCAATGTCTAGAGATAGTTCTGATGGTCACAAATTGAGGGGGTTGGGGAGAGGAGGGGGAAAGGATCTGCTACTGGCAACAAGTGGGTAGAGATCAGGGGTACCGTTAAACATCCTATAATGTACAAAACAACCCCCCCACCAAAGAATTATCTGGTCCAGAATGCTTTTAGTGCCAAGGGTAAGAAACCTTGGGATAGAGTATTAAAAGTGAGCCCAGTCTATTGTTATAAATATATTAATGAGGTGAGTTATTGCAAGGAAAATTTCTCAAACAGGTTATCTTTTGGAAAATGCTTATATTATAGCAGCTTTGGCATATCAAATTTTTAATTAAAGTAAAATAATTTTAATTAATGATAGTTTCTAAGGAAATGTTTGAAAGACTTCTTGAAAACGTAGTGATATCCCTAATTTAATATGAAGAATAACACAGTAAAGTAGTTTTTCCAAGAACAACTCACCAGCCCATAGGATACTCGAGGCAAAGTACAGACCAGGTGTATGGAGCTCTGTTTGCTCTCCTGTGGACAACACATCATGTGACCTCTCATTACATCACCTACAATTATCCGACTCTGAACCATTCTTATTACAGTTTATTGAAAGTTGCTCAAGAGGCATGGCATGTATGACAAGCACCCCACATATATGGGGACAGATTTCAGAGGAACGAAATGCATTCTAACAATTCTCTCTTATCAAACTATATCCCATCTATGCAAAGGCCAGCTTTCCATTCTTTCTGGCAGGTTTTGTTTTGTTTTCGTTTCTGTTTTTTGCCATGTGTCTTAGTCTATTCAGGCTGCTATACTAAGGACCTCAGACTGGGTGGCTTACAAACAACAGAAATTTATTTCTCACAATTCTGGAGTCTGGAAGTCTGAAATCAGGGTGCCCAAGTGTTTGGGTGAGGATCCTCTTCCATGTCTCAGACTTCTCACTGTGTCCTCACATGGCAGAGGGACTAGGGAGCTCTGTGGGTTTTTGATAAGAACACTAATCCCATTCGTTAGGGCTTCGCTCTCATGACCTAAGCATCTGCCAAAGGCCCCACCTCCAAGACCCTCACACTGGGCATAAGGATTTCAACATACGAATTTTGGGGGGACATAGACCATAGTACCATGATTACATCAAATAATGCCCCAACTTCTCTCAACGTATCTGCCTTTCTCCTCATTGCTAACATAAATGATCAGTAGTGTTATATTATATAAATCTTCTTTACCATTAGTCTTTTAAAATGAAGTGTATTATTTGTTCAGAAAATTATATCATGTTTGTATTGAATTAATTTGTTCTCACTAGGTTGCAGTTTTAGGAGGAGGCACCCAATAAAAATAATTCTTGGGAGACAAAACATATCAACATAGAGGCAATATTTGTATCATGGGCTTCTATAATATGGAAAATTAAATATCACCGTCCAGGCTAATGACTTACTGCCCTAGAGAAACACCAAGGTTGGTTAGGCAGGTCTTGAGATACGCATATCAGACCCTTTTCCCTGACAGAATTGTATTCTTCCCTCATTTCACTTAAGAAATATTTTCTGAATGCTTTCCACTTGCAAATATTGTACTGGACACTATAAGGGATGTAGTTCCTATAATTTGTTGGAAAAGTTTTACTTGTGACACTTAAATTGCAATTTATAATTGTGATTGTGTCCATAAATGGATAAATCATAATTGAGTTTCATTCTTTCATCCATTACACATATATGGGAAATATCTCTAGGTACTAGAAATTATGCTACATGCTAAGCACACCAAGACTTTTTATTAAAGTAAATAATCCTTCTTTAAGTAGGATGGCCATAAAAACTTACCCCTGTTGGATAAGAAACAGCTGTTACAGAAAACGTGGGCTGCCATTCGGCATCCCTTTTAACCTCTTTCTGCTGAGCCTTCTACTACGAGCAGCTGGGAACTAAGGGCCTTGTTTCCCAGAATCCCTTGCAGCGGGAGTTCTGAACGCCAATCAGATGCTCTCACGCGAGACTTGGACGGCAGACGGAAAGCGGAAGCCATCTTCCCGCTGTTTCTCCAGTTTTCTGCTGGCAAGTGGCATACTGGAGATGTTGGTTTTCCTGTAGCAGTTTCTCAGTGACCAGCCACTAGCATCATGGGACCTAAGAGGCAGATGTGGTCGAGGTGGCAACAGCTTCCTGAGTCTGAGAGAAAAGTTACAGGCGACAAATCCAGCGGATTCTCCACCTTCCTGATGGTAGCGGAGTAGGCAGCTTCCATTATGGGCCGGTTTTGGAGGTGCGAGTCTGGGAGCCGTTCCCAAAGGACCAGTCGGGAGCCCGCGTCGCCAGCCTTTCCAGCAATTTTGTAAGTAATGAACTCTCTGTATCTATTCTTTGAATAGCCAGCTTTTGCTCCCTATTACAAAACACGAACTTTAAAAGGAAGCCATAGGAAAGAGCATTGTAAATATGCCGTGTTGGAGGCCGTGAGGAGAGCAGCTGGGCTCACGCTTCGGGCGCTTGTGGGATCCGAGTCCCGTGAGGAAGGTTAAAGTCCGCTTTGCCGGACTGAGTAGTTTCCCTCATTCTTCAGACATTGGAGGGGACTGCAGTTTGTGTGCTGAGGAATGACGTGGTGGTGAGGTCTTAGGAAACAGAGACTACTTTGTTCGTCTTTGTATCCTTGGTGTTTAACAGGGTGCTTGATGAATATTAGCCCTTAATAAGGATTAGATGCTAAATTATGAGAATCATGCTTTAGGAGGATTTATTGGGTTTTGGTGGCAGGCTAAGAAGGAGAGAGAGGAGGCAGAGAGGCATTAGTATTATCTAGGCAGGAAGTGAGTCTGGAGAAGTAAAGGATTTGAAGCAGAACTCAACAGGCATTAAGGGACTGTATCAGGGTTCAGTGAGAGAAGCAGAACCAATAGGAGATATGTATTTAATATTAGGAGATTTACTGCAAAGAATTGACTTGTGCAATTGTGGGGGTCAGCTAGGCAAGTCTGAAATTCACCGAGCAGGTAGTCAGGCTGGAACCCTTGGTCACAGGCTGACACACTGTCCACTGGCGGAATTTCTTCTTCAGAGACGCCTCAGCCCCACTTTTAACGCATTTCAGCTGATTGAATCAGTCCGCCCAGATTTTCTAGGATCTTCTCCCTTAAAGTCAACTAAGGACTTTAGTCATATCTACAAAATACCTGCAAAGCAATGCCTAGATCAGTGCTGGATTGAGTAACTGGAAGCTGTAGTCTAGCCACGTTGACACATCAAAAAGACTGTCACAACTGAAAGGTGACCAACTGAAAAGAGGAAGTAATAGAAAAGAGTTAGTGAGGAGTCAGGTGTAGCATATCCATCCACTCCATTTGATGCTTCAGCACGCATATTTGCAATTTTTAAAGCTCACTCAGGTAGCAGCCTGTTAAACTCCATGAGATTAGTAGTGGTGGTTTACAGCCGAGTTTACTAATAAGCAGAACTCCCTTACAATTAAGGTAACTCTCTATTATCCAAACAGAGACAATATTGAAAAAAGGGGGTTCTGTTAATAATTATGTCAGGACCTGGGGGTTCATTCCCCACTATTTCCTCTAAAAATAAATAAATAAACCTAATTATCTCCCCTCGCCAAAAAAAAATTAAATACAAAATAAAAATAATAATAGTGATGATGATGATGATGTCAGGACCACTAGCAAAAACCAGGCTAGTCCCAGGCAAAACAGAACACATGGTCCCCTCTCTCAGCCTGAGATGCTTTGGGTCCTCGTTTGAACTCACCTCTCCAGGCTTCTTCAGTATATGGATAAAAAGTGTACCTCCTGCCCACTTTTAATGTTACAATGGGAAAAAAATGCCATTAAACACAGAACTTTGTTAAGTGTATTAAAATTTACATGGAGCAATTTTATTAATACTGCAAGATGATTTTTAAAACGCAGGATTTTTTTTCCTTGACGGAACTACTTTATAAGTGAAAGGATTATCTTAATAAACATTAATGGATAAAAATTATGAACAAGTCATGGCCCCTCGTTTCATCCATGCCAAACGATAAAGTGATGTTACAGAAGAAGCCCTAGGATATGACAATTAGGAGTTTGACTTTGGAGTAAGACTGCTTTTTTTTTTTTTTTAATTGAGGTACAGTCAGTTTACAATGTTGTCAGTTTCTGGTGTACAACCCAATTCTTCAGTCATACATGAATGTACATATATTCATTTTCATATTCTTTTTCACTGTAAGCTACAAGATATTGAATATATTTCCTTGTGCTATACAGTATAAGCTTGTTCATCTATTTTATATATACCAGTCAGTATCTGCAAATCTCGAACTCCCAGTTTATCCCTTCCTACCCCCTCCCCGGCAACCACAAGTCTGTATTCTATGTCTATGAGTCTGTTTCTGTTTTGTGTGTAAGTTCATTTGCCTCTTTTTTTTTTTTTTAAGATTCCACATATGAGCAATCTCATATGGTATTTTTCTTTCTCTTTCTGGCTTTCTTCACATAGAATGACATTCTCCAGGGCCATCCATGTTGGGAGTAAGACTGCTTTTGATTCACATCCTAATGCTTTTGTTTATGTGAATTTGAACAAGTTGCTTATTCTCTCTCAGACTCAGTTTCCCTACCTGCGAGATGAGGATAAAAATGAAGCCCGTATAATGGGAGCATCTGAGGATTAAGTAAAACAATACATGTTAAAAATGCTTGGCATAGTTCTTGGAACATATTAATTTTCCATAATCATGAGTTATTATTGTTAATATAACTATGCAGTATTTGAACCAAAATATCAAGTAAGATTTTTTTTCAGGCAACACAATAAAATGTTACCCATATATTTACTTTGAGGACTATTACTGTTTGGTGGGGCTTTATTTTTGTTTAACAGCATGCCCATTCCAATTACATTATCCTGTTGGCAACTCCATCCTGTATCTGGAAATATCCTATATGACAAACCTCTCCTGGAGAAACATTAAGCATCACCCATGTCTTCAAAACCTTTTTCATAAGCATGGCTCTTACCCATGAAGTGTAATTATTGAACACAGCTCTGTTTTTGAGATTTCTGCCAAGAGACAAACTAGCAAAGGCAGAGGACTAGTCAACCTTACTAGAAATGATGGGGAACAAAAGAGCTTTCCCACTATGCTTTGTAGTTTATGAGACTCTCTCCAGATAATTCATTAGCTCTAAAGTGACATGAAAATCAATTAATTTTAATGGTGGATAACAGATTATGGTATTTAATAGTTCATCTAATTTCATGAGGCAAAGTGAATTAGACAATGCAGTGTAAATCTAGTAAGAGTTGTGAGAGCTCATTTGACTGTCAAATGCGAAAATGAATGCAAGTATCAGGAATTAGATAAAAAGAACTAAAGTATTCTGTACAAACTACATAGAGTTTATGTACAGATTTAAGTTAGACACCTTAAGGAACATAAAACATTATTCCCCTTCCAGCTTGCTCTTAAAACCTATTCATTAAGCACTTACTATCTAAACTGTGGTGTCTTTTAAAGAAAATAGCACAGAAAAATACACATATCCCTCATCCTTTTTTTTGTTTCTAAATATAAGTAGAATAACGTAGAAATGTTGATGTTCAAAAGTTCTTCATGAGGGGTTGTTTATGAATAATTGAAATAATGGCGTTCTAAGCTCTCAAGTTCCATTCCTCTGTGTGGTATTAAAAATAGCCTATTTTCCCTCCAAAAAAAATGTTTTTATCATTCTTAAACAAGCACATTTTAACTCAGAAGCACAGCCACTTCTTCATAAGATTTAGCACAGTTGAGACTTTGGGTGAATAACTCCCTCCCTCCCCCCAAAGAACTCAATTTACAGCCCAGTTTCCATTCCTCAATAGAACAGAGTGTACAAAGGCATCTTCTGTAGAAAGTTTCTTTTTAAAATGATGTTAAATTGTTTCTTTGAAATGGTTGCAGCTTTACAGTAAAGGAATCATGAGGTCACAGTTGCCTGGTTTCTATTGATTCCCCTAGTTAATAAAGAGTTAAACAGCGAAGTGTGGTCTTTTATTTTTATTATTATTAGTTTTTTTAAAAAGAGACATTTTGAAGGTGCCGGAGAGGGAAGGCCTGGTCCTAAGTGGTCATGTGGCCACCGCCATTCATCTTGGTAGTGACTATCTGTCAAAAGTGGCAAGAGTCCCTGTTAACAGCCCTGACCTGAGCCGTAATGAAGGGAGAGTGCACGGCAAAGTGTCCATTATCAGCAGGTCGGGAGCAGTAAATTGGAGCAGTTTGCTTCAATCTTGCTGCAAGTTGAAATGTAAGATAGGTGGGGATCAGCAAGAGGCAATTTTATCCTATGATCATTTTTGTCAGATCGCATCAGAGTGGCAACTTAGTTCGATGCATGATTTCAATTAACCAACTCTGGCCGTAATGCTTCTACTGCCGGGAGCTCTTTTCTGAGCCTGGGTTCTTCATTATTTCTTCTTTCAACCCACCTGAGTACCCACAGGTGCGAGAGCTGTGATGTTAGGGAAAGGAAGTGACATGTGTACATGACACCCGCTGCCCTAAACCTCTCTTATAGACAGCAAGCATCACAGTGTCCTGGGTGGCTCTAAATGGTACCTTGCTCATCCACAAATTGCCTGGCTCATAAATCTATTTTTAATGACCTTCAACTTTGGATTTTAAATATGTTGAGCTTGCATATTGTTTACTGTTTGACAAAAGAATTAGCCTTTCGTGTGACAGTTTTAGGGAAGGTCAGGTCACAAAATTCTGTACTTGGGCTAAGTCACATGAAGCTGATCACAAGCACACAAAAAAAGTGAGCATGAAGCCGAAGACAAGCTTTATTAGCTCTTAGATCCCTGAGAAATACTTACTAGATGGCCTAAGTGGATGCTGGCTTCAGTGATTCCACAAAACATATGCATATGGACATACGCAAAGCCATCTCTGCTTCTAAGGAACCTATTATTTTAGGAGAAGAAATAGACATACACAAACAGCTATAAAAGTAGGGAGTGTCACCAGGGGCAAACAATATCCTATAGAAATTTAGAGAAAGATCACTTTTGAATGGAGAAATAAGGGCAAACACGAAAGAGATAAACCTTTAAGCTGGGTCTTGGTAGATGGGAAGATATTTCCAGGTGCAATTGGAGAGTGGCTGTATTTACTTTTTTTTATAGTGGCCTAACCAATTACCATACACTTAGCTGCTTACAACATTACCAGTTTATTACCTCCCAGTTTCTATGGGCCAGGACCTGGGTTAGCTGGGTCTTTTGCTCAGAATCTCATCAGGCTGAAATCAAGATGTTAGCCAGGGATGCAGTTTCATCTGAAGCTTGGATCCTTCAGCTAAGCTCAGGCAGGTTGTTGGCAGAATTCAGTTACTTGCAGTTGGAGGACTTACTCCTCACTCTTCTACTGGCTGCCAACTGGGGGTCATTCTCAGCTCCTAGAGGCCCCTCGCCATTCCCTGCTGTGTGCTTCCCTCCACAACGTGTGTTTGCTCTTCAAGACCAGCAGGACTGATCTTTCTTGAGAAGAACCCAGTCACTCTTAAATGCTTATCTGATTAGGTCAGGCCCACCCAGATGATCACCCTTTTGATTAACTTAGAGTAAACTAACAAGTAACCTAACCACAGGATTGACATCTCATCATCTTCACAGGTTCGGTGAGGTGGGGGGGATTATACAAGGTATGCATACCTGGACGTGAGAACATGGGGACCATCTGACATTGCACTGTAAAAGGACAGTTTTTGAGATAAAGGAGAAAGGGGAGGCGGGCAGGAAAACACTAGAGATGTTGATGAACCAGTGATGTGTCAGAGTTTTCTCAACCAAAGGAAAAAAAGCAGAGGTGGTTGGGGAATGTTTGCCTAGAAAGGGATTTTAGATTAAGTCTATGAAGTGTCTTTAATTTCAGAATGCAAACTCACCAAAGGTTTTTAAACGGTGATGTAATTACCATCATGATTTTTAGGACAATGATTCTTGTGTGAAGGATGGACTGAGAGAGAAGGGATTGTTTTGTCTGTCTCTCTACACAAGGATGGACTCTCTGAGGACAGCGTCTTGTTGCTGTTGTAGCCCCAGGTGGAACTTAGTAGGCACCCATCCCACATTTGTCAAATGAATGAATGAGTGTGAGTAGAACAGACAGGGTACAATTGCCATAGTCTAGGTGAGCAATATTCAAGGAAGAATTAGGGAGGCAGCAATGCAAAGGGGAAAGAGGAGATGAATTAGAAAGATATTGCAGAACTATAAGCACAGGGCTTTATAAAAAGATGTGGAATAGGAAGAAAAAAGATATCAAGAGTGATGTCAAGATTCATGATGTGGTTCCCGGGAAACTAGAAAATAATGAAAAAGAATAATTATGCCTATGCCAAGACAATCGCCAATTGTATGTCTAAATTTTTCACTTTTGAGGCAGATTTTTGGTGTTGTGTGGATGGACTCAAATCGTATTCACTAATGGTATTTATTTTCCCACTGGCCTGTAGTTATTTTATTTTCCAGTTTTATCGAGATATATTTGATACATAGTACCATATAAGTTTAAGGTGTACACCATAATGATTTGACTTATGTGTATTGTGAAATGGTTACCATAATTAGTTGGCATCCATCGTCTCATATAGATACAAAGAAGTGTTTTTTCCTTGTGATAAAGACTCAGGATTTACTCTCTTAGCAACTTTCAAATATACCACATAGCTGTGTTAACTATAGTCATCATGTTGTACATTACATCCCTAGTACTTACAACTGGAAGTTTGTATCTTTGAACAACCTTTATCCAATTCCTCCATCCCACACCTCTCCCCCCACCTCTGGTAACCACAAATCTGATCTCTTTTCCTATGACTTTGGCTTTGTTTGGTTTTTTAGATTCCACACACAAGTGAGATTATACAGTACTTTGTCTTTCTCTCTGAATTATTTTATTTAGCATAATACCCTCATAGTCCATCCCTGTTGTTGAAAGTAGCTCAATTTCCTTCTTTTTATGGCTGAATTAATATTTCATTACATATATAGCATATCTTCTTTATCTGTACATCCATCAGTGGACACTTAGGTTTATTTCCATGTCTTAGCTATTGTAAATGCTGCAGTGAGCGTATGAGTGCGAATATCTCTTTGAACTATTTTCGTTTCCTTAGGATATATTCCCAGAAGTGGAATTGGTAGATCATAGGGTAGTTCTATTTTTAATTTTTTGATTAATCACCATACTGTTTTCAGTTGTGGCTGCACCAGTTCACAATCCTCCTTCTGAGCACCCTTTTCTCAGTATCCTCACCAGCATTTGTTTTCTCTTGTTTTTTTCATGATAGTCATTCTTTTGGGGGGGGGTGGTAATTAGGTTTTTATTTATTTATTTATTTAGTGGAGGTACTGGGGATTGAACCCAGGACCTCATGCATGCGAGGCATCTACTCTACCACTGAGCTATACCCTCTCCCCTTGATGATAGTCATTCTAACAGGTGTGAGATGATATCTCATTGTGGCTTCAATTTGTATTTCCCTAATGATTAGTAATGTTGACCATCTTTTCGTGTACCTGTTGGCTTTTTATTTATCTTCTTTGGAAAAATGTCTATTTGGGTCTGTTGCCATTTTTTAAATCGACTACTTGTTTTTTTGCTGTAGACTTTTATGAGTACTTTATATATTTTGGATATTAGTCCCCTATCAGATATGTAGTTTGCAGATACTTTTTTCCTATTCTTCAGTTTGTCTTTTCATTTTCTTGAGCATTGCTTTTCCTTTGCAGAAGCTCTTTAGTTTGATGTAGTCCCACCTGTTTATTTTTGCTTTTGTTGCTTGTGCTTTAGGTGTCATATTCAAAAATCATTGCCAGGAAGCTTTTTCTGTTTTCTTCAAGGTGTTTTATGGTTTCCAGTCTTATATTAAGTCTTTAATCCATTTTGAGTCAATTTTTGTGAGTGATGTAGGTAGAATAGAGGTCTAGTTTTACTCTTTCCCATGGGAATATCCAATTTCCAAGTATCATTTATTGAAGAGACTTCTCCATTAAGCATTCTTGGCATCTCTGTCAAACATTTTAAGCCTTTGGTTTAAAAATATATATATATAGTGTGTGCACAGATATAGATAGATAAATGTTGCTCATCAGTAGCTTATATATATTTAAAATTTATATATATAAATTGGAAAAATTTATAAATGACAACAAAGATTATTCAGAAACACAAAATAAGTAGCTCTCATCAGAAGATTAAAGTGATTGAGCCTTTTAGTCATAAAAGCATAGAGTAGAAAGTACTTTAAGTGTTGTTTCACTCGACCTTTTAAAGAGTGAGGACTCTCCCAACCCCCTTCATGCATGATCATTCTATCTTTGGACAATTCCAGATGCCAAGGATCTACTAGATTTTTAGACAGCCCATTTAAGTTTTAGATAGCTTTAATTGTTAGTAAATATTTTACCGTATATCGAAATATGCCTTCTCATGACTTATCTCCGCTGCTCACAGCCTGGTCTTTGGAGCAACACCCAAAAGATCTAATATTCCTCCACATGACAGCACGTCAGACCAAGGCAAGTCCCATTTCTTGTGAGAAATACATCCCTGAGGACCTTGTATATTCAAAACATATGAAAACTGAGACTGATTCTCAGAATGTTATCCTTGTTTACTGGCTAAAGTGGTGCTTCTATGTGGCAGTAAGAAAAGTACAACTCACTAGCCCTCTTGCTTTGAACTTACGTAATTCTTTATTAATTTTTACTTGCAGAGAGTTGCCTTTGGAGAATAAGGAGAGCTCTTTCAAACTCACTTAAAAAGGGAAAGAACTGTAATTGAAGAAAACTGTCGCATCTCCAAGGCTTCTCTTCCCAAACCCTCTCAGCATATGGGAACAGTTAGCGATATCATATTAGTCTACTAAAAGAGTCCATGACACCTTCACCTCTAGAGGTCTATAAGAAAAGGCAAATTAACTTTCTTCAGGGATTCAAAGATTTATATAGCCAGAGACTAAGAAGTAGACCAGATGACCCACTGAAAATTCATTTCTGATAGCATTCTGACTTTTGCTCTTCAAACCCACGTTTCTTAAATGTAGCACTGTGACAACACTTAACTATTTCTGATGGTAGCTATAAGACATACCTAAAAATACATAAATTTTAAATACAGATCAGCAAGTATGAGTACCATTGATTTTTCAATATATTTATGTGTCTACATAATATATAATGTCAGATATCCTAAAGCCATTTATTTGCTTTGTTTAAGCCTTCAACTTTGCATGAAGGCCAACCACTACCTCTGTTTGAAGATATAATTTTTATCTACATATTGTTATATATCACCATAGAATTCATGGATATTTTTGTGTATTTTATGTAACATTCTAATTTTTTCTTAATATGTGGGGGTTGTGGACAGATGGACACACCAGTAGAAAAGTGAACAAGGGACAGACATAAAGAAGTTACAAGAGAACTACAAGAGATTAATAACAAAGTTATGTTACATCTTGTTAATGATCAAATCAGTGAAAATTAAAATAGCAATAATCTATTTTTCACATAACAAATGGAAACTAACACATTTTTGCATCTTGATGTGAAAGTGTGGAAGTATAAATTTATAAATTTCTCTGTATTTGCTTATCTTTTGACTCAGCAATAACCATTTTAGGAATTTATCTTGGGAAAGGAAAGCTGTATCCAAAAGTATAGCTACGAGAATATTCTTAGAAGGGCTGTATATTATTGCACAAGGTTGAATAAACCTTAAATTCCAACAATAGTGAAATGGTTTAAATAAATGTGATATAACTAAGTATATTATACTCAGTAGTCAATTAAAATAATGTTGTGGAAGCATATATATTATTTATACAGTTAAATACTGTAAGTCAGGTAAAGCAAATGAGATCCACATACATTAACACAGATCAAAAATGTGATTAACAAGAAAAGCAAGATGTTTAGAAAGATACATACATCTAAAATCAATTATGTACATTTAAAAAATATATTCACAAACCAACATTGTATATTGTTGTGGACCTATATATATATAAAGAATAAAAACGTGGGTGGAAAAATCTACACTTCAGAGAAGTAGGAAGGTAAAAAAGATCAGGGAAAGTTAAACGAGTACCTTCAACCATATCTGTAATGTTTCATTCTTTTTTTAAAAAATCAATCTGAAGCAAATATAACAAAATATCAACAATCGTTAAGCCTGGGTGTTGTGTGCTTTTCTACTGACTATATTATTCCATGTTTAAACGTATTTGAACTATTTTATAATAAAAGTTATAACAATGAAAAAATGGATTTTATTAATGTGGAAAAAATATTTCAAATATATTAGGTATCCATTCAACAAGCAAATTGTAAAACATTTGCAACATATGATGCCATTTAAAAATTTTTGATATTTGCATTTGCACATAACTAAAGCTTATAACCACAGTTCTCAGTGTTATAGTTAACCATAGTTACTGATAAATAGTTGAGAGATCACTTTATCTTTTAATCTGTATTTTCATGTCTTTATACAATGAACATGTGATAGAAGTAAGTTATTTTTATTTCAGCATTAATTTTCATTTTATATCTGTAGTAATGATTATTGGTTTTTAACCCAAACAGAAATTTACATTCCAGGCATCTGTTAGAAACTTTCAGAAATCTCCCACCCTATCCTTAAAAGAATTACAGAATGAATGAGCCTCTGTCAAAGAGGAAATTTTGTGTCTGTGAACTTCCTGTTGCTTGGTGACATTTACATATGCCACTCTCACTTTCAGTGTTCATTTCTTAGCCTAGATTTTGCAGTATAAAATTAGAGTTTAAATATTCTAATCTCAGATACCTTGCTGAGTTGTTCTCAGAATTTTCCACATTAATGGACAAAACTGTATGAAAAGTTGACTTGGTAGAACTAGGAAGAAACTTCTTTGTAAAAGCAGTTTGGTGACTTGGGAAGGGCTGAAAAAAGATCTGAGTTAGCTGGTAAGTCATTGGCAAGTGAAGAAGTAAAGGCTCTGTGTAGAAAACGCCGAGAGGGGAAGAAAAATACAAGATGAGACCTGGGGAGAGCTTCGGAGTCCAGGTGGGTTTTCATAATTTGGCTGAGACGAGAACAGTTTTGAGTGCTGATGGGAAGAATCCTTTAGTAAATGAAAGATGGTAGACGCAGTGTTGGGAAGAGAGGTCATAAGACTATGAGTATAACCAGTAATTGTTGGAAGATGGAGGAAGAAGGTTGCAAACAGAGGTGGGTTTTACATGGTGATGAAAAGGTGAAGATATTCCCTGGTGACTTCTGGTTTTGGAAAAAGAAATGTAACTCCGCAAGTCTTTTATATTAACGAAATTCACAGGCTGAAGTCATGCCCCCGTCAACATGCGCGCGCACACACACAACACACTCAACATAGTAAAGTTCATAGAAAAAGAAGATAAGAGGGTGCTGGCTTCCATAGCACATATACCAAGAAACTGTGAACTCTGATATCTGTGCTAAGGAATAGTTCCTCTTAATAAATAAACAATTAGCAAATACGGTGGAAACTAAAAATTCTAAAAATCAATAACAAAGATAAAGGAATAATGACTAGTTTTATTTCATGAAGAAACAAAATAACAACAATAGGAATGACTGTGTCTGAACCAGGACTGAATTCCTTTCCTAAAAGTCTATGCTGAAGATTCAATTAAAATGAAGTTTTTGCCTCAGACTAGTTGCAAGCAAGGCTTTAAAAAGTCAGCCAAAGGAATCAGGTTGGTTATTTAGTTCCTGTCCTGAGATAGACCTAGAAGAGGTTGAGCTATATTGCTCATGTGGAAAGTAAAGCTTTAACTTCTGTTTCCTTTGCATTCTTTGAAACAATGTATAAACCAGAACTGGCTGAATTAAACAGGTGATGCACAGCACTGAATACAGTGATTAATGGTACCTACACAGTAATTTATGGGAAAATGCTATTGAGCTTAGATATTATCATGACCATTTTTACTGCACACTATACTTCAATACATGTGTAAGATACCACCTTTTAAAAAAACAAATTTACATTATCTATTTTTTACATTATCAACCTTAGTAGGCAGACTCTTTTGACTGTTCCTGATGAGAGACATTACAAATCATCTCAGTTGTACATATCTGATGATATTTTTTATAATACCATAATGTTTTACAATATTGTGGTGGGAAAGGGATTTAAAGTGTTTAAAATAAATTCAGATACTCTTTATATAGACTCTTTGGTTTGCCCAGTTCAAAATTCAAAGACTGGTATCTGTGTGTGTATGCATTTGGAATGAAAAAAAAATTTCCCAGTGAAAGCACAGAATTAAAAAAAACTGATAATAGTTTATGCACTGCTGCCTGTTTCTATACTGATTTTTAAAAAACCCTTACTAGTTTTTTATATTTGCTTTATGCCCTTTAAAGGATTCAGATTCATAATATACAAAGAAGTTTATGTGATATATAGAGCAGAGCCATAAACCATATTTTATGCATAACAGTGATTAAATGCACGGTTGATATATTTCACTAAGATGGAAACCATGTCGAAAGGCTTACATTTTGATAACTTTCCTTTTGGGGGGCATTCCTAAATTATTTAAGTTGAAGAATCAAATGACTTGTTTGTGAATTTACATGCTCTTTTTAATCATCTTTAGGTAATGCTGATATGGCAAAGACGCTAAATTACAGGCAGCAGTGGGAATCGGCTGTGTAAAAGGCACAGAATCGTTTTGTATATGAGTCCATGAGGAATAGTCTGTTCAAGGAGTGGAGACATAAGAAAATTACCTAACTCATGAACCACACATTAAGAGCGTAGTCAGCTGTTGTAAATGCGTATCCAACAACAAACCATTATGTATCTTTGGTTTAATTACATATGCTTATTATACACCTGTACTGGGGAGGAGAGTCTGCTGTTTGCATTACTTGTGGTTTTCTCTATCAAAACAGCATTAGCATTACGAAGCTTATCAGGGTTATGTGTGATTTCTCTGACTAGAGTGTGTAAGTCCCTTTATTTTGTGCACAGCCCGAACAAGGGTAGGGAAACAAATTAGGAAATACTTTCATCATGTTAGTAAGAACTTCTAAATTTAGAAATGGGAAGAATTTACAGACATGGACAAATATCAGCAAAATTACTGCACTTTTGTAAATCGACTTGACATTTAGGAAGAGAGTAAAAATTTAGATAAATTCAGCATTTAATTTTTTCTCTAGAGTTCCATCTTATAGGGTATTATGATGATGATGGTGTTATTTACAGAGTACTTAAGAAGAGGGGAAATGTTAAACTACCAAAGAATTTATGATTTACAGTTTTTACAACTCATAGTAAGTAAACAATCTAGGCAAAATTGTCCTCTATGTTTAAGAGCATCAACTAACTAAATGGAAGTATTAAAACATTTATTAGGTAGAAAGTACATTTTAAAAGTAAAAAACATGTATTGAAAACAATCTCAAAAGTGTCTCTAAAGAGAATTTAATGGAGCAATTCACTTATATATACATCAAAACTTGTTATTTTTACAAATCAGATTCCCCTAAGGTTTTGATAAACACTTGTCTTAAAAGCATATGAGTCACTAACTCATCCTTTAACTTTACCACTGTCTATACTTAAATTACTCTCCCATGTCTTCCCTTTACTCCTGTCCTTGGTTCCAAAGGGGAAAAGGGAGGTTACACTAAGGAAGATAACATGTGTCCTCATGAACATAATCCTATTATCATAATGAAAATAATACCATTTCAGAGGAGTAAACAACAAATGGTGCCCAATGCCCAGAGAAAATTAAAATTCTATTTGGAATTACCACAAGGTCTTGTACCAGTCCCAAAGTTGAAGTTTGACAGTTTCTCAGGAAGACAAATGCTTAGGAAAATAAGGAGTTTGAATCCATGAAAAATGTAATTATAATAGCAAAAAGAGAAGGACTAAATAATATTATTGATTTATAGTAGACACAAGAAAGGAGCAGATGGTAGTTTGGAAAAAATATATAATCATTTTAGTAGGTACCTCTTAATATGAAACGTGAATTGTATTTCTTACAACACCAAAAATCTACAAATCTCTAGAAATACAAGCAAATTTCTAGAAATATAAGTAACTCTCTAGTTATTTTTATCTTAGAATAAAGCTTAGGGTCAAATTTAAGAATAGGCAAAAGTTTTCTAGCTCTTGATAATGTCATATATTAAAGGTTCTATGACCCCTTCATTTACAAAAATCAGAGACACTAAAATAAATGTGATCACTTTTTATATTACACTCTAAGTTCCTAAACTAATTTTGCCTCATTAATATTTAGAGATTATTTTTCAGCCCATTTTATTTAAAAATACTTCTTTTTGTCCAGCGGTTGCCACAACATTTTCTCAAGAATTGCCTTTAGGAAGAAACTATCTGAGGTGACTAGAACAATGAAGTAATTTTTTAGAATTTAGATTATCTCTACAGTGTGTGTTACATATTTTTGCAACTCAGCAAATTATTTCATTTCTCTCTCCCTAGTATGGAAATTTAATCTAGGTATTTATTTCATTTTCGGTAACCTATTTGAAGAAAGACTAACTACCCTTCAGTATACAGTATTACATTATGCATTCAAAACTGATACTATAAATTATGCAATCTAACAAAAAATTATTAATGGTTTATGTGTCGGGGTGGTGGGGGTTGGGCAACCATGAAACCTCAGTTGCCAGCAATGGAAGTAATTTTCTCTGTTGCCCATCAGGGAAAGGAAAGGAACCCAGAGTGTCTGTATTTAAACAGGTCCATTGTATGCAGGTCCATCTTTCACAGGTCGCTATTTGTAAAGACAAATAACAGTAAGGCCCTAAAGCAAACTTCAAGTCTAAACTGTAAACCACCTTTAAATAGCAGTAAACAGATTTTAAAGCTACAGCTCGGTACTTCAATACTTTTCTATTGAGGTCCATTTTAATAGGCAATTCTTAACCACAGAATAAGGAGAGAATTGTTATTTTAACTGTATTTTATTGATGACAGAATTTGCCAGCTATTCAGCTATTCTTCTCTGCAGTTGTAGCGCTCCCCTCAATGGAGTATTTTATCATGATTAAAATCACTGAATGTAGATTCTAAAGCCTTTTCAGCTGTTTTCGTATCACCTGAATTAGAGAAGAGATTCTGTAAAACCTGGAGTGAACCCTTCTGAAATTCGAGCTGTGTTGCAGGAAATGGATGCTTCCACTAGACCAAGGAATAGAAAAAGGGAGAACCCAGGTGGGGATCATTCAGAGGCATCCCAGGAAGTCCCAGAGGAGAGTGCGAACCATGCAACCATGTTGGGCTGTACATCTATCCATATATTTGTGTGATTTCCTCCACCCCTCCAATAGCAGCACTTTTCAATTCTAAGTTCAAAGAGCTGGTTAGGTTTTCACAGAAATGGTAACAGCAGACAGAATAAAGTCTGCTGCAATGGGCATGAGGTCTAGGCTGGATAGAAGGGAGGAGGGTTGTGATCACAGGATGGAGGCTGGAAAAGCAAAGCCATGAAGGAGATGGGCTGAGAGCACATGGGTCCTCCCTCCCCTTATGTCCCACCCCTCATAATGACAGTTATTATAATACACCATTTCATGTCAAACAGAGTAATCAGTCTTGGGGTAAATGTGGTACAATTTTCAGAACTCTGCTTTTTAAAGCAAGTGTTTAATTTCTAAAAACATTTTATATAAAAGTAAAGGAAAAATTAATCATGGGAAATTCAGTATGGGTTAAGGTAAATCCTGATGTAATTTATTATAATTTCTTAATATAATTTCTTGTATTTGTGCCCTCAGAGCTTCCAGAAAAACCAATTCTCTTAACACCTTGATTTTGGACTTCTAGTCTCCTAAACTGTAAAAGAATGATTTTTTTTAAAGCTGCCCAGCTTATGATAATATGTTACAGCAGGCCTAGGAAATATATACATGCAGTATATATAAATCTGTAAAATAACCACACTTCAGATTGTTTTCTGGCATAAGCCAAGAACCAAGTGACCATGAGCTAAGACCTCCCATGCCTCCAGAAATACAGCTGGAAAACCCCTACGTGGATATCTGGAGAATTCTTTTTGATTATCAGATGTCTAACGCCATTGACTTACCTTTTCTCGTAATATACTTTTATCCTCATCATTGTCTAAAATTACTCATAGCTTGAAAGGAAATAATTATGTTGAAAATTGGGAGCCAGAATTGTTTGTGGTGGAATTTGGGGTTTCATAGGAAAACACCCATCTTGAGATGGAGGCTGTGACTTTTTCATTTCCATTTCCTTCCAGATTAATTTGATTTTTGTTTTTCTATTAAAAATGAACATGCTGGCGGGGGTGGGGTAAAGCTTAGTGGTAGAGTGCCTGTTTAGCATGCTCAAGGTCCTGAGTTCAATCCCTTATAATTAATTAATTAACCTCCCTCCTCCAAAAAAATAAAATAACTGTTTTAAAAAAAGAACATGTTACTCATTCAATAATATGGACATATTAGAGATTTTCAAGTTGTGCACATGTGCACACTCAGAAAAAATATATATATTTGGCCGTATATATACCAAAATAATAATAGAATTGGGAGTTTTCCATTTTTTTCTTTTTGGTTGTAGAAATTTCCTGCTTTTTCTGCAGTGAGTATGAATCACTTGTATAATTTAAAAAAGAAAGAAATTAATAGGGAATTTGCCTAGTGTGTGGCATGAAACCTGCATTTTCCTAGGTCAGATGTTTCTTTGACCTTGTTTTTGTGCCAGGAGAAATAAGGTAATGAACCTCCAGTCTCCTTGCCTTGGAATTGTTTTTCCTTTAGACACACACACACACACACACACACACACACACAAATCCAGCTGATAGAGGAGTGTTAGCTTTTTCAGCAATGAGATGTAAAGGAGACATAAATCATCGATGTATCTGACACTTAACCAATTTAGATTCCTTTCACACAACTTTCAATTTCAAGTGTGTCTTTTGATTCTCCATTTAGAGAAAAGAACCCTGTTTGCTGATCAAAGAATGTCTAACTAAGGCCTCCCTATCTGCACGGCTCCTTGAAGCCTATTCAGTCACAACAGAGTAAGATGTAGCTTGCAGCATATACCCCAAGGAACCATGTATGACAGTCATGGGACTAACCCTCTTTTCAGCACTCAGCACTACATGGAGTCCTGAGCATTATAAAACATGAGAATATCTTGACTATTTTACAGCACTACCAGTTTTTTTTTAAACCAGTGGTATTTCTAGGCTTCCCATTAGTCTAAGAGCAAACAATATCATTAAAATGGCCTACAAGGCCCCATGAGATCCAGACCTACCTCACCAACCACCTTTCCCTCACATTTCCTTACTCTCTACAACTCAGGCCTCCTTTCAGTCCCTCTGATGTGCCCTGATTCTTTTTGCTGTGAGGCATTTGCAAATACTTTTCCCTCTGACTGGAATTCTCTTCCTTCCCACCTCTTCCCCTGAATCATCCAGTTCATCCTTCAGGTGTCATCTGGATCTTTGTTTCTTTCAAGGAACCTTTCTTTACCCTCTAGACCATGTCCACCACCCCACCTTTTACTCTCACAACACAGTACTCCTTTCCTTCCCAGCACTAAGATGGAATTTTATATTTAATAGTATGGTTATTTTATTAATGCCTATTCAATCTTCTAGAAAGTTCTGTGAGCATAGAGATGAAGCTGTTTTCTTGTTTTGTTTTGCCTTTTCTCATCACAGCATTTGGACAGTGCCTGGCACATAGGCTCTAAATAAATATTTATTGAATAAATATATGGATAAACAAGTTGGAAATACAAACTTTAAAAATTCTCTGAAGCTCTCAGTTCTTGAGAACCTTCCCTTCTATGTCCAGGAGACAGGAAACTGTGCATTCACCTAGACAGGATGGAAGAACTCTGAAAACAGTGGAGTTCAGTGGCCATCCACAAACCAATGCTTAGACATGGTGAGTGTTTTCCTTCTTTTTGAGGTATGCTACTAGCTGTCCTCTTTCATGTATCCAGTTCCCACTGTGACATTTCTACCATTTCTTCTTTATAAGTGCGTAAGTTCTTACATTTGTATTATTCAACAGAGTTACAATTGGGTTATAGTCATAATAGAAGGTGGGTCCCTCACCTGTAGGTTATACACATTTTTTACCTGCCAGCTCTTCTCTGATATCCTGACCAAGCCTCCCAAGATGGTTCCTTTCCAGACTCACTTAGCATGCAGGATTTCTAGATTGTGTGAGCCCTGACAGTCAGCAAAAATTTGTTTCAAGTTTTTATTGCTTTCCAAGAAGACATATGAGGCCAAGAAATGGAGACCAGGTCAGGTGTTTCACACTCTCTTCTTTCGTTACTAGTTGCAAAGCCAAGTGTTCCCTCCTGTCCTCTGCTTGAAAGTGGGAATTTTCAGCCATCTGAACAGTCATGGGCATCAAAGTTCATGTAGGGCATTTGACTATGTTGCTGAGTCCCAAAGGATTTTGCTCAGGATCTACAGCCAAGCTCCTGCTGTCACCACTGGATAATCATTACAAAGAAGGGGAAATTTTTCTCACCTCTCTTTGTCCAACTCAAGGCAGGAATAAAGACCATGATGACAGCCAAATACAATGTTTCCTTGCCTCACTTGGGACTTAGACAAGGATCTGCTTATTCTTTTATAGAAATACAAAAAGCAAAATGTGTGTTTTCAAGAAGAAGAGGGATTTTTTTTACCAGGGCCTTTAATAGTGTTAAACATTCTCTCTTCTTGCAAACTGGCAAATTATTTTACAGAAGAGGCCTTGGGACACCCCGCTTGAAATATTTTCTGTCTGTTTATTGTATACGCTTCTTCTGAGAAGGAAAAATCATGTGGTAGTGTTGGCATCTCAGGTCACATGTGGGATGTTTCTCCAAAGATTTCCCATAAAATAGACCCACTAAATTTACTTTCAGCCGCATTGTTCCTTTACAATCTTGTGCTCATTTTAATTGCACCCGCTCACTCATTCGTTATAGTCTCATTCCCTGAAGGTCACTCACTGCTACCACCCTCTGAAGCTGGCACTGTACAAAACAGCAGAGAGGAAGACATCTGTCTGCACTGTCCCTTCCCCAGCTGATTTAATTCTTCCCTACCAAACTTGTGATTTCACAGAAAATGACTTTAGTATGTGGGTTTTGTGGTGGCATTTTAGGCATCGAGTGGTGGTGTATGGGCTGCCAGGGACGAGAGCCCTTTATCACACCTGTGCAATGCTCCATCAAGGCAGTTCCTGACCTTGCTTACCAATAATGCTTAGCCCCTTGACACACGTCTTCCTGGTGTCAGGCTTGATGAGAAAATTGTTAAAAATGGAGAATCTGCCATATAGGTTTTGGAAATGAATTGAGAAGCCCTTAAATCACTGGTCTTCCAACATCTAAGGCTTTTCTCCTCTCCCTATTTGAAAGGGACACTCTGTTTGGAAGTCTGATCAGGTTACAATCTGCAAAATCACAGCTCTGGAGAGAGCTCCCCACTCGATATGCATCCAAAGAGACATGAGTATATTATTCCTTCTAAAGTCAGCTGCAATTGCTTACTAAATTGACTCCACATCTTCCTATCTCAGACAGTGACAGAGGAATAGCAAGTTTTTTTTTTTTTAACTAAAATGCTCATTTTTAGCCAACCACTTCTTTGAAGATTTCTCTTATCTTTGATGCAGAGGACATGATCTTTACTTTACAGAAGATGGCAGGACACCAGCAAATCAATGTTCACATCCAGGGGTTGCTGTCAGGGCCTCAAACGCTTCCTCATCTAGCAGCTATATCCTTTTGCCAGCAATGTCATGTAGAATTGAGGACAAAATTTATTGTAAGGGGACTAATGTCAAAAGGAGATTTTGCCATGTGTGCTCACAAATATTTGGAGGGTCAGGTGTATGCACACACATACCTGTTATCACCCCTTGATGCTCTCTGCTAATAATGGCCAAGGAAATCATGATAACTGATATCTCACATTAGATAAAAATGTATTTCAAGAGAAATGTATTTCATCAGCTTATACCAATTCCCTACTAAGCGTTCTACACTGAGCCAGATGACAGGTTTCTCTTCATTTGTTCACTCTATTAATCTTCATGAGGAGCCTACCATCTTCCCACTCTGCTCTCTTTTCCTCTAGTAGAATTTTCCTGCACTGGGTAATGTTGAGAGTTATGCAATTGCAATGATGAATGAATAGAAAATTAAAGGAAAAGCAAGGTAGGGAAAATGTGAAATTCAGGTCATCAGACCCTTAATCAAGTTGGTTTTACTTGGTTCACATATTAAGCACGTCTTCAGGAAGTGCCACATTCCCAAGGACTGCTTTTGTCTCATCTCAAAATGGTGGTTATCATTTATTAAATATTTGTGATGTGACAGGCACTGTGCTCAGAGCATAGTTCAGTTAGTCCTCGTGCCAGACATCTGAGGTATCGCTGTTATTACTCCCTTTTACAGCTGCAAACACTGAGGTTCAGAGAGGCTCATACCTCATCCAAGGTCAGTTAATACTAGATGATGGGTGGGTGTGGGATATGAACTGTGTGGTCCAGAGCCTGTGCACTTAAGTAGTACTTCTCCACACCATTTAATTTTAGCTTTGAAATTCCAAACTATTTTTTAGGTTTTAATAACTTATCATGAAGAGGTAACAACTGATGATATAAGACATGTATATAGAGGACTCTCTTAAGACCACTGAATTTTCTCTATAATTTTATATAGGCAAAATATGATGCTCTGAAATGTGAACTTTTGTTCTCACCTCTTATATGAACTCCCTTTTACCTGTGGAATCACAAAATGGGACCTGTAGAGCTCAGTGTCCCCTCCCAAGCAGCCAAGATCTAATCATCCCGCAAATATTCTGTAAATTGTCTTTAGAGGTGAATGTTGCCTAGGAGTTGAAGTAGCACATTTTAAAATCACAGCTCCTAAATGGTACTGAGTTTTTACTAGAATACAGTTTGACCATCCCTGTGCCCCCAAATTTATTCTGAAGTCTACGAATGCCTGATATTATCCCCTTGTAAGATCAGGGACATCAAAGAAAGAATCACTCACTTAGCTGATTTTGCTACCACATGGTCCATTAAATTCCTCTGACACTTGTTGAACTTACCAACCCAGGGTGAGAGAAAATAGCTGTTCTGGATAATATTTGTTTGATCAGGCTGGGAACAAATGAATCACTCAGTCAAGCCTGCATGTTTAAGGGGACAGCTCTATTGACTGACAGCAGGTTTGCCATGTGAGCCTGCATCTGTAAGTGGAGCTGACTCACAAAATGACTATTGATCATGTAGATGATAAGTTTTACCTAGTTGCAGCCTGGAAAAACAATGAATAAAAATTATCTGCTCATAAGTTATCCCCAAGCAGGGTAAAGACTGGAAACCGAATGTTTGGAGGCCTATGTTAGGACACCCCTTCATTTTCACATATTGTCACTTTTATTTTCACATATTTTGACAGATTCTGCTTTGTGGGAAGCATTTTCACCTATTCAACTACAGATGTAAAGAAGGGAGCTCAGAACCCCCTTTAGAAAGTTAGATTGAGAGTATTTCATCAAAGCCCATCTTGCATCGCCCAGGCCTTATTTTATCTGAACCCCCTTCTTAGTTAAAATTCTGCTCTTTGAACCCATCTCCAGGTTGAAACCTTCTTGGCAAAATAATATAAGCCACCCTCTGCAACTAGATGGACCCTTCAAACCTTCCCAAGGTAAGAAAATGTTATTTTTCCTTTTTATGTGTTGTGGCTCACTGGATAGGATTTGTCATCTTGTCATGTTAACAGAAATGCTGTTCATCGTGTTGAAATCCACCCTTAAGCAGTAGCATCTCTAGATGTGGGAGCAGTCTTCAAGCTGTAGTCCTCATCAGCCCCTCCAAACACTGCAGGCTTATGTATTCCCAGCCAGAAGGACACTCCTTAAACTACACCATTTCATTCTGATTTGTCACGAGGGTCAGGTCAACACTAGAACAGTCTTTCTTTTGGAGAGGCAAAGAGATAATGGGCGTGCATTTGGCTGTCTTTGACCATATTTTGCACTGAGATTTTAAAAGGCAGGAAAAATTTGCTGAGTATTATATTCTTTAACACACACACACACACACCATTCTGGTGAGGGAAACAGTTTTTTTGTTTATTGTGAGGACATCTGTAGTGGAATCATTATGGTAATGTATAATCAAGGATTTCTTGAAGGTGCAAACTGAGAGCCCTGTGGAGGGAAATAGCTTAGGCTCCCCTTTTGGGAAAACCACCCTCTGCTGTTAGCTCTACAGAAACTGAGGGAAGCTGCCAGTAGTGGGGACTTGTACTCACTCCACCCAGCCTAACCCCACCGCCACTGCCCTTGGGCTGCATAGTGTCCTTTAAGATTTCTTTTTACCTTCAAGTCATGCAATGAAACTCATTTTATCCTTTCTCCACTGTTATCTTTTTTTTTTTTTTTTTTTGGTCTGGGGTGGGAAAACACACAGCATGAGTTTCCCACTGACCTCTTATAAGCAGGATTATCCTGGCCTCAAATCTCCAGGAGAGAGTTCTGCCTACTGAAATAGACATCTCCAGGCAGTTTTGAAAAAAAAACTCTTTCACAAATGATCTTGGAATCTTTCTGGAGAAAATGTACCCAAGATCACAAAACCAGAAATGTATAAATATTTATTAAGGTTATTAATGATCCAACTTCTCGATTTTTGCAATATTTCTGATTTTTAATTTATTGTCAGTTCAGAACCCCTATCCCAAAGAGACTCCTAAGTTAAAAGGGAAAAAAGCCCTCAAAAGCCCTTCAGAGATTTAGGAGAGGCCATTTCAGCTGTTGTTTAGTATGATTTGGAAAGAATCTCCTATTATAGACAAGAAATAAGAATTTTTAAATATACGAAGGATATGATCTCTTTCATTGTCATGATCAAAGTGTATTTATAAGGAACACCTGACTCAATTTATTTAAAGCCAAAAAATTATTTTTATAATACTCTCCCAAGTTTTAATTTGTTTATAAATATATTTAATATATTTTAATATATTAATTTTATTTAATATATTTAATATGATATATTTAATAATTAGCTTATTGAATTGCTACGTGTTTACTTAGGCAACAATATTTTACAGAACACACCAGAAAGTAGCATTGTTCAGAGCAATGCTTTCTGAATACTTTGTTGAGTTGGTATTATGGAGGCAGTTGACTATCTGAGTGATACTGCCTTAAAGATTTCCATGCCAAAATTGTTGCAGCCAAAGTCTAGAAGTAGAACTTTGAGGCTTTAGTACCCATTTGTCTGTGAAGGTCTGTAAATTGTTTTCTAAGAAGGAGCTTCTTTTTGCTCATTAGTAATACCTTGACTTCTACTAATCCTCGGCATGAAAATAGAACAGTTTTATGTGCTTTTTTTTCAGTCATGTGTATTTTGCTATACTCCAGTACTTTCATAAGGGGGTATCAACCCTACTTTTGGTTTGACACTTTATTATAAAGGTGAAGTTCTAAATTGAACCAAAAACAGAAAACGGTCACACTTCAGATAATTGCCAAAGAGAATAATTTCAAAATCAAGCTGCCCAAAACGCAGCAAAACTTTAGCTGAGGGAAGCAAAGTCTATGTAGGGTCACTCAAAGAATATGAATGAAATTCATATACACCTGGACATGCTCTAAATATCTTCATACTTGAATTGCATTTGCGGTAAAGTCATTAGCCCATGTCATTAACCATATGACACTGGTCATGTATCTCTTTTCCAAGTATTATTAAGGACATTGATCATTATGATGCAGAGAATCCCATGTATGCAGGATAATTTCTTCTTCATCTTAGCACCTGGAAAAATTTGCTTCTCCTAACAAATATTCATTGTTATTATGGACTTGTCTTATGGATACTGTGGCTAGTGTATTGCCATTTGTCACTTACAAGCATGGTCCAAATAGCTGTCTGCTAATAACAAACAGCATATACCTTCAAACATCAGGACTAGTGAAGTTTCTTTGAATTGTCCTTGTCAGATGCACACTGTACAGTGGTAGCCAATTCCACGCAAGCAGTATGTGGAAATAGTTTTCTTTTTAAAAGTTCCAGTTAATCAGCGAAACAACCTAATTATTACCATAGTCTCAATGTATTATGCTGGTTGTCCCCTCCTAGCCCAAAGTATATAGTTAGCATCTAAAGTATAGTTTCCATTTCTGATGTAAATAGATTTCAGAAGGGATCAGTGTATGGTTCTTGCTGCATTTTTCTTATAGTCCATCCTTCCTCACACATTTGGTTTGCTGGAAATCTCCTATATGGATCCTACTTCTTATACTTTTCTCCCGCCTGCCTTTTTCCACATGTTCCAGAAACACAGCTGCTTGAAGCTGTCCACCTCCACCCTTCACCTTGATATTTCTCACCTTTTTAGGGTTGCATTCTTCCCCTGCAGTTTTGCTCTGTTTTCCCCTTACACACACACACACACACACACACACACACACACACACACACACACACACACACACACACACAAACCTGGCTAACTTCCACATTTCATTGGAATTCCCTTCAACTGTCACTTCCTCCTGATAATCTTCCTTGATCCTCCCCGCTTCACCTCCTCTAGACTCAAAAACCCATGCATATTTTAAGCCAAATTAGATGACTTTCCTCAGGGCTCCTACGAGTTTTTCTCTTGCATTACTTTTCTTACATGATATTACATTAATCTCCTTCTTTGTTCATTTTCCTCCAACCTCCCTCTTCCTAACCTATAAGTTCTTGAAGGACAAAAACTATATGTGCTTTACTTTTGGGTCTCCCAGCACCTAACATTGAGACCAACAGGTTGTAACTGAACAAATAGGGAAAATGAATGAGTGAGTGAGTGGGTAAGTAGCATGAAGCCCATGATATCAGTCTATGCAGATAATGGTGCAGAAAATGACATGGTCTTTTCCTTTAGTACATTAATAACTCACTTGTCAGTTGTTTGGTGGAGTATGGATCCTTTACATTTTTATTGTTCTCTCACCGATAGCTACATAAAAAATGCTTGGCCATGGTTGTAGAATTTGTATCTATTACTATGACACTTCTGTCTTATTTCAGAATCTACTTTGTTAAGTCCAAAATGAGTTAGTTTCAATACACCATTTCCAGCTGAACATTGTTCTAATAACAAAGTTCATCAGACAGAGACATCCTACAAAGGCACAAAGAGTTAAATGTGTAATTTTCTTAATAAGACTGAGAAGGCAGTGCATCAATTTTTCTAACTATGGCATGCTCTGTGACACCATGTAATTTTTGGGGTATCTATACTTTGCTTGGAAAAGAAAAAACAATACCTAGTTTATTTTTAAGACTATTTTTGCTGCCAAGAAAAAAAAATCATTTACTCTGTCACGATTATGGCAATAAATCTTACAGTAAAGACATTTAATGATGGCTACAAAGCTTCCTTTATTTTACTTTACAGAGACAGGTTTTAAACTTAACTAACTTGGCATGTCAGGAAAAGCAAAGAATGGATGTGTTTTAGTTTTACAAATGCTTGTTTGAGAAATATGTTGTTAAAAAGAAATACTTTTCTGGCCCTAAGTTTGCATGACCTAGGATAAGACTTCTGCTTTCTGTATATAAGTTTAACTACATTCAAAAGTAAAAGATGTAGACTTATAGTTCTTGGGATACTGAACTCTTTGAAATAAGTTGAATTAACTCAGTTGTTTCAGACTTATTTATTATCTTGAGATTCCATGGGCTTTTACATTTTAAAATTCATTTTCAATAGGAATTAGATGCTTAGAGTGTAAAATTCAAAAGGTGCCAAAGAGAATGTGAAATTCTCCTCCCACCCTGGGTTCCCTGCTGCCTTTCCTAATCCATCCACTTATACCAACACCTTCAATATCATTTCAGAGGTGTTATATGCAAAGCAAATATAAACATGCAGTTTTCTTACTTAACATGCCTTTGAGATCATTCCATATCAATACATATTGCATTTGTTTTAATAGCTCCATGTTATTCCATCAGATGGGTATAACATAATTTATAATCAGTTGCATATTGATAAACAGATGTTATTAGAAATGACATCTCAGTGATTATCATTAGAACATGTATCTTTCCACAGATGAGAAATTTTGTATGTAGCTTAAAGTCATAGAAGAAGAATTCCTAGGTCAAAGGTTATGGGTGCTTTTATCTTAATAAATATTGCAAACCATTTTCCATAGATGGTACACCAATTTATACTTCCACCAATGTAAGTGTGCCTGAACTTTCATATTCTCACCACAGAGTGTTTTACCAAAATTCATCTGTGCCAAACATAAAGGTTAAAAAATGTTCCCAGGTATTAAAAAATATGAGAGAACTTTTATTTTTTCAAGATACTTGTTTGAAAAACTTTTTTCATGTGGAAATTTTCTTATTTAGAACATTTGAGCCAAAGTTGTTGACTGAGATCATTTGAAATGGTTTAATACTCATCAAAAAAAGAATTTTCAGATTTTATTTGTGGTGAATTCACACATGAGGTATCTGAAGTATAAACCAAAAAAGAGGAAAGAGGCATTTGATGTCTTTTTCCCACTTCCTTTTTTCCCAGTCAAATCCTCACTATGCTGGCTTGTCTTTAGTCATTGCTTTCCTACTTTTTCCCCAGTTAATAGACAATTTAGTTGAAGTTTTATTTTTTCCTAAGTGTGTTTATTCAAAGTATAGTGAGTGGATAAAACCAAATGTCTTGGGAATTTAAGGGCAAATTCAACTAATAAGATAGGACATTTATGCTTTTCTTTACCAGTTTACAAGATCTATGCTCACTTTCTTTTAGAGTTGAATTTTTATTCATGTCCTTCTCTGCTTCCTTAGGAAGGAAAGGAACCTATTCCCTGAGTCTGCAGAACTGACTTAAATGCTCTTTTCTGAAGCAGAGCACAAATGAATGTAATCTTTTATTATATGCTAGTCAGTGTCATTATGCTTAAGTACAACTTAGCACAGATGCAGTGTTTTTTTTTAAAGACACACGCAAACACACATGTGCAGTGGTTTCTATTGGATGAATATGGCAAGTGGTTCATTTTTTTCACAACTGTAAAGAAGGTAGCAAGTAAAATGCAAATACCCATTTCATCTTCTTAAGTGAAAAGAGAGAGTAAAATTAAGTACAAGCTAAAGTTTCATGGATTTTTGTACTTTACCATGTATCTATATTTGAGAAACATTTTGGAAACTATTTATATTTGGCTATTCCAAAAATTAAAATAGAAAATTGAGCACAGTGGGAGATCCAGTTGAGATAGTGTTACAGATTGACACTTAAATACTATAGTTGGCCGTAAGAGGCTCTAAATTAACGTTTACACTAAAACCAATGCAAGAAAATTAATTAAAGAAGTAAAAAGAGCCCATAAAAATTTCATAGGTTTTTAGCATAAGTATCCCTTGTTTTAAGTATGCTCAGTAGCAAAAATCTTTAATAAAATTGACAAGTCAATTCATTACATATAGCCTAAAGCATCAGTTGCAAGTGTGGTATTTTTGTTTTACTTTTTGTTAAAAATAATGTGTCCTAGGTGGTATTCTGATGAAGTACACTATTAGAGTTACTTCTATTTGATATATATATGTTCTGTATAGAAGAAAAAGAGGTAAGGACTTTGGGGGGAACTGTTAGGCCAGAGGCGAGAACAAAAGGAAGATTACAGTTACAGAGCAAATAAAACTTACAATACAGATAGAGCAGGAAAATGTAATACAAAACCTGCCAAAGCACTAACCAAAAATGTGTTGGCAAGATTTCTGGAAGGAGAGTGGTGATGCAAGAGAAATTTGAGGAAACTAAATTGCCAAGAAAGAAAAAGAGCCAAGGGCCGTGTTGATAGTGTGTGTTGGAATGTCAGGACCCATAAATTGAGAGTGTTCCAAGAACATTTTTTAAATAATGCCTACAGCTCATCAAGGAAAGCTTATAGTTTGAATCTGTTTTTAGCTGGGCAATGACCTCTCAGTTCTAAAGCAGTGGTTCTTAAAGTGTGGTCCCATACCAGGGTCACAGGCATCACATTAGGGAAGTTGTTAAAAATGCAGCACTGTGGGTTGAGGCCCAGAAATCTGCATTTATAGGATTCTGATGAAGGCTCAAGTCTGGACCCTACTGTTCTACAGATTGAAGCCATCATCTCAGAGGTTCAGAAGAATCATAATGCCTCTTAGTTTCCCATAAATTCTATCTGCATGATCTGGTGGCATAAGGTTGTCTTTAGCAGAGTAATAGTATCCGTTCTGTGGCATAATCTTTAAAATCACAATTCATTAAAATCATAAATTAGTTTTGGTTTCTCACTGTCCTAGAAATCTGTTCTTTTTTTTTTCTCCACTGATTGTTGTAATAGAAGAGAAAAGGCTTCTGCTATTTGAAAGGGATATTAACCATGTCTGTTTTCTTTTAATTATACCAGTGTGAGACAAACCCCATAATGAACCCAAATTCCATGTGGAAATCTTGGACGATAGGTGTTTTGTAGATAGCAAAGCATTTTGGAGGTACTTTGCTTGTGTGCTGTAGAGACCACCCTGATTTTTCTATTGTTAATTCATGTAATTATTACAATAATAGTTAATATTTATTGAGCATTTACAGAAGCTAAGCATTGTGTTGAGAAAAAAATATTTAACCCATAGATCTATGAGATAGGTGCTATTATAATTCTTATTTTATAAATGATGAAACTATAACTAAAAGAGTTTAAGTAACTTAGCTGAGATCATCTAGTTAATAAATATGTGAAAGAGAAGACCTAGCTAGGTCTGATACCAGATCTTGTGTGATTAAATCCCTACAGTCTCTGCCTCCCTGTACCTTTTACCTGGACTGAGACAGTCCCCCAGATCTTTCTTCTGTTTTCGATAGCTTCCACCACCCATTATGTTCCAGAGTTTTGTTCATAACCAATATCCACAAAGAATAACCTTTTCTTCCCATCTATTCCTCTTCTTATACAGAAAAAAGGTATGGAGGGCATATAGTTTTAAGGGTTTTATTGCCCTCACAATGAGAAAACGAGACATCTGAAACTAGCAAAAGTGGGAAAAGTAGCATCCTTTTTAAAAAATATATTCCTATATTTAATAAATCTATTTAATACTATATTTAATAATTACTATATTTAATTTTAAAGTACACATTTTAAAAATATATTGCTAAGGTCTTTAAAGTATGCTTTATCAGCTCTGAATTCCTTAGTATATTGCAAGAAAAGTCTAAGGGAGTTTCTCTGGACTTGGTATATTTTGAGAGAAGGTGGGGTGGGGCAACAGGACCAGAGAAATAATCAGCCATCATAATAATGTGGGTTGTTCCCATCCTTCCTCACCAACCCTTTCTTTAACATCACCACCAGTGCTTTCCTTCCTCTCAAACCCCTCATCCAGTTGAATCCCAATTCCTATCAATTGCGTCTTGTATATAGCCCTGTATTTGGTGACTTCTTCCTGTCTTGAGTATTACCTGATGAAGTTTTGGAATTATATTCTGAAGGCTATAGAAATATACAGAAAGCATTTAAGGCAAGCAAGTGGTATAATCAGATTGGAACTTTTTTCATTCTTTTTTTTAATTGAAGTATAGTCAGCTTACAATATTCTGTCAATTTCTGGTGTACAGCATAATGTTTCAGTCATACATATACACACATGTATTTGTTTTCATATTTTTTTTCATTATAGGTTACTACAAGATATTGAGTATTGAGTATAGTTCCCTGGGCTATAAAGTAGAAACTTGTTTTTTATTTATTTTATATATAGTAGTTCCCAGTTTATCCCTTTCCACCTCATTTCCCCCCTGGTAACCAGAAAGAGAAAGAAAAATACCATATGATATCACTTATGTATGGAATCTAAAAAAAAAGACACAAATGAACTTACGAAATAGAAACAGACTCAACAGACATAGAGATCTGAATTTTAAAGCCATCATTCAGCAGATACACAGAGGATAGATTCACAGGGAGACCAGAGGCAAGGAGATTAATGAGGTGGGCATGAATTTCATCAAAAGCATAAGAGCACTGAATGCGGTGCCAGGCATATGATGAAAGTTTACAAATTGGTTTGTGTTCTTGTTCCTTTCAAATTACAAATTCATTAACATTCATGCTGTAAATACTTCCTGAGCACCTACCATGTGAGAGACACGATACCAGGCTTTGGCAATACAACAGTAAAGAAAACAGAACACAAAAATACCTTTTGATAGCTGAATGCTCTGAGAGACTATATTACAAAAGGAATGAAAAAAAAGAGTATTTGAGTGTTGGTCACTGATTTAGGGATGAAGACATAGCACCAAGAGAGTAGAAGTAATGAAGACAAACTTCCCCTATCTTGTAGTCTTAACAAGGTCTTCCCACAAATAGAAGGGAAATCACTGGTCATTTGTTGCCATTAAATAGAGACATGTATTCAAATTTTTAGCATACTGTTATCCAGCATAGAGTAAGCTTAAGAATGAATAGAATATAGGTCAGCAAAAGTTGAATTTGAAAAAAGGAAGAGTAAAAGACTCTTCTCTCTGAAGAAAAATAGGTAGAAGCCTAGGTGAGAGGCTTGTCATCCATGAAGGTCATGAGAACATGATGCTTGGGCATGGATAGGTATCCAATGGGGAATCCAAGGATTATGTGGATGAAGAATTGTGGAAAAAACAACCATGGCTAGGGTGTTGTGAGCAGAGCACTGGGCTTGGAAGCAGTGAACCTAACTTTGATGCCCTGCTTTGTCCTGCACAAGTTGTGTAATTTTGACTACACAAGGCAACCCTTCTAAGTCTGCCTTCTCATCTTTTAAATGGATACAATAACACTTATCCTGATTACACTACAAAATAATGTGAAAAGTCAAGATTAGAGTGAGATGCTAATAAAATGCTCTATTTTATTGGTTTTATCTTTATCCCGTTCTGTAAAGTAAGCCATGTCAAACGTTTTTAAGGGGTTATAGATGTACGAATAGAGAGATACACAATATATATAAAAGAAATTATTTGTATTATCTACTACCATGTGCATGCCTAAAAATAGGGACCATGTCTTAATCAGTCTTGTATCCCAAGAATCTGGCACATAGTTTACTAAATGTGGGGTGGATAAATGAATGAAAGCACCATAAAAATGAAATGTTACTATTTTTCCCAAAGCTGATTGGAGAAGGTGTCAGTGGCCTTCTGTATCTTTCTAGGGATGGAAAGATGGAGTCTTTCCATTCCAATTTGTGTGACCTATTTTACAGTAGTTCAAAACTGGTGAGGACTATACCTGAATCTTCATTAACATATTGCCTAGTTGCTTGCTACTCAAAATGTCCTTCTAGAACAGTACTCTTCTGCAAGTTCTTTGTTACTGATCTGCGACTGTAGATATAAGGCTAGAAATTGAGAGTTAGCATTAAGAAATTTTTACAGCAACTTGACAGTGTAATTTTATATCTGCTGAGTCTTTTAAAGAGTTGACTTGTATTTTTTGTCTTTTAAATTTATTTTTCTATTGATTCATTCTATTTTATGTTACAAAAGAATTGGTATATGGCAGAATGGTATCGAGGGAGAATAGTCCTTCGCTACAGCTAGCCTGAGAAGCCAATTGCCTGATTTATTACTGTAGTGCTGTATCATTAATCTCTCCTTTCAAAAATTATCTGTGGTAATAAATGAGACATCACATCCATAGATACACTTGAGAGTTTTTGTGATCTCTGTAAAGTCAACTTGGTTTAAGAGTTAATAAGCAGATCCTGGTTTGGGTAACTACCATAGTGCTTAGTCCAGAGGGACTTGGGAGTTGGTGTGTCTTGGTATCACCAAGAAGGTACCAAAGAACCAGTATTTTACCCCAGTTCTTCTATCTGCTAATGGCATGGCCCAGGGGAAAGAACTCTTTGAGACTATTTTCCTACTAGGAAAATGGGCATGATTATTTCTGTATTAGAGGATTTTGAAGCATGAATGGTTCCACAGAGGTTGCTTAGTGCAGGATCTGGGGCACAGCAGAAACTCATATTTGGTGTTATGATAGTTGTTTTGGCAGATCCTCTAGGGAAGGGGGTAGGCTAGTGAGCTCTGATGGCTGAAAACAGCACAGATCCTGGTGGACAGCAGACAATTTAGGCTCAGGTGGTTCTGACTGTGGCTGCTAGTGTAGATCAGAGCTTCCTATCTTTAAGCCCCCTCACCTAGGAATCTTATAAAAGTGTAGTATTTAGTAGCTCTGGGGCCCAAGAGTCCACATTTCTAAACAGCTCCCGGTGAGGTGGATTCTGTTAGTCCACAGACAATATGTAGGGTAGCAGGGCCCAAGACTAAGCTTCCAACTTGAGCAGGTAAAATCCGTGGGGGCCACACTGGAGCACAGATTGCTGGGTCCTGTCCCCAGAACTTTGGATCTAGTAGGTCGAGGTGTGGCCCGAAAATGTGCGTCTCTAACTAGTAACATCAGCACTAGGTGATGCTGTAGCCCATGGCTGGGAACCCTACTTTGAGAACCGTTGCTCTAGACGGTGAGGCAGAAATCTCAGCCTTTTCATTGACCTCAAATGACCTGACTTGCCTTAGTTTCCTCATTTATAAAATGAGGATAAACTGAACGGTTTTTCAGTATCTTTCTAGTTCTAAAATCTGTCCATTCCTACTGGCAGTTGTCTCAAAATAAATGTGCATTGGTATTTGTGAACTCCATGTAAGTACATGTTTTACCAATAGTGTCTCCTTCATTCAAAAATGACCAACAGTGGACACAGGTGTCCCTAGGAAAGAACATCTGTCAGCAACCTTTTTTGCCCTCCTCTGATGTGGTAAGGCTGGTTTAGGACTGGTTTTTTAAAAAATTAAAATTAAAATTAAAAAATAGAACCATTGTTTTCAGAGCCTAGAAGTCTTGACCCTTCACCGTGCCATTCTCAAGAGCAGCCCAACAAAGAGCTCTTCTTTCTTGACTTAGAATATTCCAGACTGATCTTAATATTATCATTAAGTGACCAGAAACTATCCTGAGCTCTTGCTGTGGATCATTGCATTTAGCTATCACAGTTGCTGTCAGAAATAGTTGCTAATTTCATTTTTCTAATTAGAAGACTAAGGCTTAGAGATTTAAAGTTACCCGGATTTACCCAGTGGTAGTGATGGAGCTGAAATGAATTCCCAGCCTGAGAGGTGGCAGAGACCACAATCTTAACCACTGAGCTATAAGGATGTAAAACAGAGAACAGGGAAAAAAAAAAAGCAGCAGCAGACAGTAGGGTGTTTGATCTTTTTGGGGTTGCTTATCCTGTCTTACCAAACTTCTCAATTCCTAACAATGAAGAATAGGGACAGAGTCAAAAATTACATTGAGTTTGAAAGATCCCATACACAAAAGTACAAATCTGTGATTTCAAGAACATTCTACAGTCATCTCTGGTGACAGAAGTCAGAAGACTGGTTAGCTTTGGGGGAGAAGAGGGGAGTATGGAAAGTAGGAAATTTTCTAGGGTAATGAAAGTATCTGGGTAGTGGTCACAAGGGGAAAAAATATATATGTGAAGATTCATTGCACTCTACATGTAGGATTTGTGCATTTTACTGCATGTTAATTCTACCTCAGTATAAAAGGTACAGAGGTACAAAATGCACATCCATACACATATACATATGCCTATATTTTCTAATTTATAGTCAGCTATATGTTACCGATTTCCTCACTTAGTTTCTATAGTTCAGTCAGAATGACCACTCCCTTTCACAGATATATGAAGCAAGGTAGAGAAATCAACAGCGCATGAAGTACTCTTCATAACTTTCTATTAATTATAGAGACAATGTGAGCTTTTATGCTGTTGGCTAGACACATTTGTAAAAAGGCAAAATTAGGTATAAAATGTATACCCCCAAGCTGTAAATTATACCCTTTGCACCAGCATGTGATATTATGTAGTGAATTCAGGATGATTCTAAAGGGAGGGTTGTTTTCAGTGAAGTGCTTTATTTGCTAATATTCAGTTCACCTGTACTTTTCTGATCTTGGCCCGTGATACCATGTCCCCTTATTTCTTTGTAAGATAATGGAAGATAATTCCCTGGGAATCCCATTTACTATGTCCATCCAATCGTAAGGTCGCTTAATTTAGTGTCCTTATTAAGTACCACTCTAAAGTTTAATAATTTTTCTGGCACTAGCACTCTCCCACTTCTCCCCCAATGTATTTTGTGTAATTTATTCTTGTTACAACTCATCCACCTTCATCTGCCCATAAACTTCAGTCATGATATTTCATGATATTGCCAGCACCATATAATTTACAAACGGCCTCGCATACCTAAAGGTCGGTTTAGAAAGAAAGAATCAATTGTTGCCGAGAAAGCTCAGTGAAACAAGTGGAATCGGAAAGTTTCATTAGTGAGAGCTCAAAGCAAGAGATTTTATAGTGGTAGTTTCTTATTCGTAGACAAGGAGCAGACACTTGCAGGGGGGAAATAAAGCAGGCAGCTATTTTGCGTTCCTAATTAAATTGTTTGCCACCAGCAGCAAAATCACCACTTTTAAGCAGGCAATATCAAGGTAACTGGCATTGACATCCTGAAAATATTTCTGTGCAAAGATTAGTAAGAACTGTTCTCAGAGAAAGGTCTACAAACCTAAACAAACAAAAAATAAATGCATACCTTTGAAGTACTTTTGTGTACGAGACGTCTGCCTCGAATGTTGAAATGAACAGAAGCCTAGAATTCACAGGAGGCAACATTTTTAACCTGTCCCATTGTATCCAGGTGTCAGGGAGATTCTGAATAGTGGGTAATTCTCCAAGCTGCAAAACGGGAATCCGCTTTTCTCTGCACGCCTTGATGTACAGTTCCTATTAAGTGTAACAGGAGTACAAACCATAAGAGAAAAAACCAGATCTGTCTACTATGTTATTGGGAAGTGAATTTTCTATTCTCACTGCATGGGGTTTCATTGAAAATAGCTGCATTATCTCTAAATGTACTGGAAAAATAGGTATCTTCATTAACTACAAATTCCTTTTCATTTTCTGTTTTGAAATAGTACAGTACTAGTGTTATTTTAAAATATTTTTAAAAGTATAATTTTTTATAGAAAGTATTAGAACTAATTGTGAGTCTATGACAGCATTGAGAGAAAGTGTTTCCCCAGCAAAGCTGTCATTCTTTCAGCTTTGCTTGTCTGTTCATGTTATAGCTGAGAAATAAAGAACAAATAATGCCAAGATTTAAAGGGTGTTAGAGACTCCCATTTTAATATGCAGTCAGGTGCTTTAAGAGTTAGTTAGTCCTCCTCCCCCCACCTTGAAATTGCATAATCAAGTAGGGAAAAATAAGGTTTACTTCCTATAAGTTTAGATAAGATTTAAACCCTGTAAGATTTATATCTTAATGCTGCTACCTGATTTCAGCTTCCAGATAAGTGGCGAGCCAAAAAATAAAAATAGAAAATCAAACAAATGAAAAACACTCCTTCATATTAACATATGAACCCCCCTGGTGCTCAAAGCTGAAAGTCAGGAGAGAATCTCACACAGTCTCAAATCTGCTATCATGACTTTTCTTTAGCATAAGGGGTAAGTTAGGACTGAGAAATGTGATCTCTGCTGGCAGAAAGGAGAATGAGATTGGCTTCTTTTATGAACACAGGAGAAAGCCTGTATAACTTTAGAAACCTTGGTGTGATTGAAGGTTAGTAAATTTTAGGAGATCTCTCTTTAAAACGATTTTGCACTATTCTTTGATAAGCCACTTGGTTTTGCCATCTAAAGATACTAGTGGGGGCTGGTATTTTTTCCCTACTGAGTAAATGATATCACACAAGTGGCATACCCCACTAGCAGCCATCAGGAGCAGAGTCCACAGAGCCGTGGGCACCTCTGGCATCTGGGAAAGCAGAGGGGAGAGAAAACGGGCATAAACTCCCTCTGGTCAGATGGCTTTCACTCTCTGGGTGTTTGTTATTTGTGTGACTGTTTTTAAAGAAAGACGTTATCTGTCTTTGAGATTCTAGAAATTAATGTAAGGTTTTCTTCTTTGCCGAGAAACGTGATTGTAAATATCACTACTCTCTACATTGATGAAATGCTGATATTAAGAAAATATATCATGACCCACAAAAATCTAAACACTGATTTTGGAGTCTTAACTGTTTTGCATAAAAAATGGTATATTTGTAAAGGTGTATACAGAGAATTCTATGCAGGACAATAATCAGCCCAGTGGATGTGCTATTGAAAGACATACATACTTAAGAAATACAGTATATTCCTGTTTTCCTAAGAAAATTAGGGAGTGGGTTTAATTAATGCTGAAATGCAATTGAATTCTTTTGGAAGTACTTATGACATCCACATGCATACCAAATGAGTTCATTATGATCTGTGTTATTACAATGAATACCAAATGAATTGATAATGCGGGGACACTCAAAATGAAGTGTTACCAAGTGTTGTGGGATAACAAATATGGTTAAATATTATCTGATTAAAGTTATTAGAAGCTGAGTCTCAATCAGAAGAAAGCAAAATTCCATCTCTTTTGCAGAGAATTAAGAGCCGAATCAAACTGCTCTTTCTAAGCATTGTGATCCTTAACTTTGAACAGTCCCTTAAAGTCTTTCTCCACATACTATAATCATTTAAATTATCTTGGTTCCAAGTGGCAGAAGAGGTGGGTATGGGTGGATGAAATGATGAGGTTCAGGGTGGGAGGTACGTGGGTGGGAGGAGAAACTGTTACACCTTAAGAATTCAGCTAATTTGGAAGTATATGGACAATTTTCTGTAGTTTGCGTTTTAAGAAAAGGAGTTTTCAACTGAATTATTTTCCTCTAATGACAAGCTTATTGAAATAATTATTTAATGTGTGCTTGAGGACAGTGAAGCAATGATAAACAAGGACAGTTTCTTTAGTTTTCTAGCTGAAGTCCTACTTTTACATGTCAGACATTCCATAACAATTTCCAAAATAAATTATTTTTAATAATGTATCCCAACCTTATTTGTATAAATTATTGCCACACATTCTGCTGTAGAAAAGCTGGACTCTACATCTGCATTGTATTATTTATGCGTTTTAATGTAATACGTTGTAACAATTCATATCTATTATAGATTTAGTAAGACATGGAGGCCTAAGTGGATTTAATCAGACATGTAATTATTTTTATGCCTCCAACTCAAAAATATGCGTAAATGAATTTATGGTTATTTGGCAGTCAGTGGAAATGGTCTTTATAAATGTTGAAACAACTGCTGGCAAATATATTTGCGAAAGAAGGAAAACGGCACTTATCTTCTCGTTGAGTAAATGATAAAGGAATTATTGTTAGCTATATGCAGTATCCTAGCTATTAAATATTTGCTTCATCATCCTTAATATCACACAAACATACAATGCATATAAGAAAACCTTGCCTTTCTTTCCTTCTGTGATAATGGAGCACATTTTCTCCTAAGAGGATTTTTAGAACACATCTGTATCCTAAAAAGCTTCTTTTTCCCTGTGTCTGAGCAGTTTCTGTCATGCTGTTTGACTTTTATATTCCCATTTATTCTATTATTTGTGGTATCATTCCAGTTCTTGAGATAGAATACTCTCATTTGAAATAATGGGCTATGGTAATGCATACACTTCTGTCAAATATGTTGATTGTGGTGTCTATTAGGATTTCTCATTGTTGCTTTTACAGTGGCTTTAAGACATTTGTAAAACTTTTCTGCCACGGGGAGTAAAATGCAATCCTTGTACTACTAGGTTATGATTACTGCGTTGTGTTGAAGCGGCTAATAAATTACATATCGGTAAATGTAGATCTCGGACAAATACCCTGAGAAAATCTAATTTTCTTGAAGTGCATCTTTTTTCATTCTTTCAAGTTTTCAGTTTAAATTTAGTGCCTTTGACTGGTGAAAAATTAATAGCACCAGCACCTGAAATTTTCTCTGTATAACTTTTGGCAGAGAAAAAAGCTAAGCTTCTCTAATATGTCAATTATGATCCTAATAGATTACCAGATGAAGAATTATTTCATTTTTCTTGGATCAAATATAAAACAGCTATAATATATTTAAGTTGTTCTGAAGCAGGCACCCTAAAGACATTCCCGCACACAGTGCGAAGGCAGGCCACATAAATAAAGCTGTCACTCCCTCTACTAGGTGAGCTTGTATTTGAGCATGCATCTGGGGTTTATGCAGATGATGATTTCCAACACTGACCATTTGGGTGATACTCAAATAATAACACACCACTGACTTAAAAGTCACTTGCATCCGACTTCTGTAAATCACGGAGTTCTCTTTCATTCAGGTATGTTGTTTCAGTGATCAGTAGCATTTCCAATAAATTATACACTGACCAGTTGAAAGAGCTTCTGCTTGCTCTTGGAGCGAACTCTGCAAACCTCGTCTGTCAAATACTGCACTCCCAGCCCTCAGCCCCCTCGGTGTAGCTGAGTTCCTTGGCAAACGACAGAGTGCCCTCTGTTGATGGAAAAAGGAATGCGCGGTGCAGGATACACGGAGATGCTTTCTGATCAGAAGTCACCAAGTTAGCCGACGTACATTTGTGATGTAAAAATCACATTTTAAACTATAGAATTACTGATTTAATGGGCACTGATAGTACTGACCACTTCAAATTCAGAGAGTTTAGAGACAATTGTAGGACTTTATTTATACACGCGTTACTAATTTTTTAGTGTTTACATACGTGGAAATGCTAGGTAAGATGACTTCTTTTTACTCTGGGTGGATACAGCTTTACCTACACATGTGTGTGTTTCCATTCAAATATTTCTGAAGCTGAATTAAAAACCTGGCATGAAGAATAACACTGAGTGCTCAGGATCTATAATTTAAATAATTTTTGAATGAAAAACTGTAACAAATAACTCGAATGAACAAGGAGATTTCTAATACCCCCGGCTCAAAGAGGGGCAGGGGTGTCTGGACAGAAAGCAGAACCGATGAGAGCAGCCTCTGGAGCTGTCTCTGGAGGGCGAGAAAAATAGAGTGCCTGGTTTGCTGTTATAGCTTTCAAACTAAGTTCTAGTGAGCCTTTATAAAACAGTGTGTTTCAAAGCAGTCCTTCACTGATACGTATTCACCTCTTTACTTCTTATTTCTATTTACTTTATGTTAGATTAAGGGGCAGCAAATCTCACAGAAGTGGCAGCTTTACATTTTAAAGCCATTTTATATGTTAATTAGTTTAAAGCAAATAAGAAAAAAATGTTAACTTGCACCAGAATACTTACAGGTAACATTTTAAATTGTGTGACTTCCTTGACTCTTTTGGAGAAATACATTGTAGTTGCTATGGTGTATTTCAAATGTCTTCTGCCTGGAAGATTGAATTTGGGGGATCTTTTTGAATTTAGATATTCCTCTAGCTGCTCTTGTACTTAAACCTGAGTACCCCCAACCACAAAATTAACCTAATGTAGGAATTTGATTGCAGTCTTCAAGTCCACTGTTACAGAGAGAGAGTTTTCTTTCTTTTCTGAGGTTCCATTTGCAAATGCTGAATGAAATTGAGAGTTAATAAACTAATTTTTATGCCATTTGCCAAGACAGTGCTACCAAGAAAAGGAGGAGTGATGTTAAATTGCATTTTCCAGATGTGTTATCAGTATTGATGAAATTGACCAGATAAATTGCTCAGTACTCTTTTTTATTTTCCTTACAGAGAGGCTGAGAATTTGGTGGGGTATTTTTTTTTTCCAAATAGTTTGCTGATTCTTAATTTCTGTATATCCAATCTTTATCTATTTGAAATAACTTTGGTTATGTGAATTAAAATCTGATTCACAGGATTAGTTTGCGTAAGTATGAGACCTGTGCTGAGGAGATAACTTAAAACATGAGTTGAAATTCTCAGTTAGTGACAATGGTCTAACAAATGAGGCTAGTGATGCCTCAGAGGTTGTTAATATACACAGTCCAAATAGCTGGATGAAAACTAGAAAATTCAGTTGGCATGTCTGAGATTTTCAGCTCACTGGAACCTCTATGTTAGGAGGAATTGCAAGCAGAGGAGAGTGAGATCCTATTGAACCACAAGATTGATAGTTCACTGGAGTTTAAGATTCCATATTGTTTTATCAATGGTCCTGGAACATGCTTCCCATATATACTCATCTTAGCTCTTATACTTTGATGCGTTTTTTTTTTTTTAGCTTTTTTCCCCTTAGCAATATAATGTGATTTTGGGGGGATCAAGAATATAGTTATCTCATTTCTATTCCTTTTCTTCAAACAGTAAAATTAACACTTAGACAGGGAGCAGAACCTAAGTGTGGTAAACACTTTATTTTTTCCCCATTGCTTAACAACTGAAAAATAGCACAATTATCAAAATGTAGATATCTCAAAAATGAAAATGAAGTTCCTCCAATTTTTTGCTTTGCTTTAGTTGAAGCTTGAAACTAAAATAAATTTACACTTCAAGGAAAAACAAGTTTTAAAAATTAGCAGATAGCTAAACTCCTTATAATTTGCTTTTACATCTAATAAAGAGTACTTAACTTTTTAAAGTTTTCTTCTTTCCCAAAATAATTTTGTTATTTACATGAATTTAATTGTAAAATAATCTCATGGCACTTAAAATATTTTATAAAGCAAAGTTAAAGAGGTGTTAAATATTTTAGAAATAGCCCACCAGAGGGCAGTCAGCTTTTAGTCTAACCGATTTGAAATAAATAAACTTATTGCTGTGGTTGAATTTTAAATAAAGTATCTTTAAATTACACTTCTTTTTGCATCTAGAAGCTGAGCAAAATAAAAGTCATGACTTGAGATTGAGAAAGTTTTAAGTCTTCGAATATTTTGAGTAAAAAGTATCAAAGGACAAATAATTATAACTTCTGCCTCTGTACACCCTCACACTCAATTTTCCCACTGTAATATTTATGTTTGGTTATAAAGTAAGATCTGTTTTGATTTGAGATGCCTTGGGGCTTCAATGTTTTTTAATCAATACAGACTTTAGGATAAACCCTTACTAAGAGAGAGACAAATAGGGAGCGAGGGTGAGGGGAGAAGGGAGGTATCATTTTCTTGCTCACCTCTTGTTGCTTATTAATTCCAAATGCATTTGGTGTGGTTTTAATGGTGAATAGTGTGCTCAGTGGTGTGCATTGTACAGATTATACAGAGGAAATTCTGTAACCTGTGGTTGGGGATTGGAGAATCAGTCTATGGTTTGTTTTCTCAAGCATACAGCGTGGGTGTGGGCACTGTGTCTGCTGGTCATCTCAATAGTTGGAGATAATATTTATTATCAGTTTAGAAGAGGATTTTAAAAACACTGAGATCTTTGCATATACAGTTTAAAGTTTGGGACTACACTGAGGTTTGGAGAATATTTTGCCATTACTATTGTTGTTATTCGTGGAACTCTGGTTGTCACAATTCTAAGCTCTGGAAACAAAATGCTCCTTCTAGAGCCTGCTTAGAAGACATTGTGGGTGATCATAATTCTTTAAGAGGGCTTAGGTGCTTTCAGATATTTGCTCACTGGCTTTTTTATGATAATCCTATTAGATACTGAGACCCAGGTTAAATGACTTGGCTAAGATAACATAACTGAGATTTAACTCTTGTCATCTTCTTCTCTAACGTGCCCTGGAATTCAGAAACCAAGAAGGAAGCTAGAATTGTGGGGTTCCTACCCAAGATTGCTTATTTATGTATGTATGTATTTATTTATTGAAAGAGCTTTATTTTACCTTCCACATTTAGTTATTCAATCTGGAAATGGCTTCTGTGAATGGATAGCCAAGTGACCCAGTCCCATATATTGAAAAGGCAACTGTTTCCTACTTCATTGCAGTTACATCATTGTCATAAATCAAGTAACCCATTTGTGGGTCTGTTTCTCTATTCTGTTCCTTTGGTCTAGTTTTCTATCTTTGTACCAATGCTATATTGTCTTTTCTTGTAATGTTGTTGTTTGGTTTTGATATTAGGATCATATTGGCCTCATAGAATGAGTTAGAATGTATTCCTTTTCTTCTGTCTTTGTTTTTTCTTTTGAGGAATAGTTGATTTAGAGTATTGTGTTTTTTCAGGTGTACAGCAAAGTGATTCAGTTATACATATATTTTATTTTTATTGTTTTTGTCAACATCAAAACCAAATTTTTCTGATTATAAAAATCCACCTATGTTTACAAGACTGTTCTCCCAGTCACAGGATTGAATACTCTTAACATTATGATGTATATGCTCCTAGGTATTTCCTATACGTATGTACTTATTTACAAAAACAGAATCCCCCTGGACACTCTGTCTCCCAGCCTCTTCTCTTCACATGTTAGTGCATTATGGACACCTTTTCACATCATGTAGATAATAAGAGCTAACACCTACTGAGTGCTCACCAGGTGCTGGGCACCCTTCTAAGCATTTTACATGAGTTATTGCATTAATTTTCACACTATTCCTATGAACTAGGTAGTATCATTTCCCCCGTTTTGTAGAAGAGGGAAGAGACTTAAGTACTGGGCAAGACACAAAGCCCATATCTTGACCCTTAGGCTTTTTAAGGGCTATAAAGGAGTCTGCTCTATGAACCATCTAACTCTTCTCCACTGGTGGCAGTTCCAGGTTTCTGAAAAGGAGAATTCCAGAAAGGGGATTTCAGTATCCAGTCTAACAGGTATAGACGGGTGTCCCTCAAACCATTCTCAAGTTCCTTTTTTTTTTTTCCCCACTATTTTCTCAAAACTCCCTTTTTCCTCTCCACTTATTCCTGAAAAATGACTTAGATTCATTTTTCAGGATTTGTGAACCTATCTCTTGTCACTGCTCTGAGAGACAGTAGTTCCCACTCAGGAGTGAGATGCCCAGTTTAAACCTTGACTATGCTATTTACCAACAGAGTGACCTTTGGGATTACTTCATCTCCCAAGCTACATTTTTCTTCTCAGCAAAATAAGGAAAATACCTACCTCACAGAGCTGTTAGGGATATGGCTTATGCAAAATGCCTGGCAAATGGCAAGTTTTCAACAAATGTGGGAAGGAAATGCCCCCTTACTGCTTGACTGGGGAACTTAAGGTGAAAGGGAGAGAAAATAGTGCATCCTACATCATTACAAAGGCAAGTCCCATTTAAATGCTAGACTTCTGTGTCTGAGGACTTTGAGAAGTCCAAGTTATAGTCTTATCTTGATCCACGCAAAAAGGAAACTTGAACTGAATTTCCTTCTTGAATATATTTGAATAGAAATTTGTAGGTGAAGCAAATTTAAAGAAGCCCAAACAAAAATTTCTTAGAGTTTTTGCTTTGTTATTTTGCTACCCAATTCAATAAGGCCATAAGAAAAGGAGGGTTGGAGTATCTATAAATACTTAACTATGAAGATTTGAAATATATACTCAAGACTCAGGCTCCATCACCTGTATTCCAGGACTGTTTAACTAAGCTGGTGCCAAGATGCTAATTCCAAGTCCACTTTTTTTTTTAACTTTTTTTTTTATTGAGTTACAGTCATTTTACAATGTTGTGTCAAATTCCAGTGTAGACCACAATTTTTCAGTTATGCGTGAACATACATATATTCATAGTCACATTTTTTTTTTGCTGTGAGCTACCACAAGATCTTGTATGTATTTCCCTGTGCTATACAGTATAATCTTGCTTATCTGTTCTGCATATGCCTGTCAGTATCTACAAATTTTGAAATCCCAGTCTGCCTTCCCACCCCCCGCCCCCTTGGCAAGCACAAGTTTGTATTCTATGTCTGTGAGTCTGTTTCTGTTTTGTATTTATGTTCTTTTTCTTTTTTTAGATTCCACATATGAGCGATCTCATATGGTACTTTTCTTTCTCTTTCTGGCTTAATTCACTTAAAATGACATTCTCCAGGGACATCCATGTCACTACAAATGGCATTATGTTGTCATTTTTAATGGCTGAATAGTATTCCATTGTATAAACATAGCATATCTTCTTTATCCAGTCATCTGTTGATCAAGTCCATTTCTTGAAATGATTTGTATTTCACATAGAAGTCTCCATCATTAGTTGGCCCAGCACAGTGAATGTCAGAACTGGAGATGATGAGTTCCCAAGCCCGTTGTTGTCGGGTAGAACCAGGTCTTGTAGCTAAAACATTGGTGTCATTCTTCCAAGTATTCTTGCTGTGGAAGCGCTTCTGTTGTGAACAGGGCTCTCCGTTAATTGCAGGTGTCCTGCAGCAAGACCAGGAGGACCAAGTATGAACCACTCTCTCTCAGAGACAAAGGTGCTAATGGGAATTTGCCCAAATTGCAAAGAATGGCAGAAATCACCAGAGCAGCTGGTCTGAGTCTTGGCCATGAATACCAGTGGGTAAGCCACTTACATGATGGGCAGTTTCTACTTATTTGTAGGAGAAAGCCCTGAGCCCGCACTAGAAATAGTACTTGTTTGATGTGTACCCTTTGCAAGTCAAACAAGTTTTTTTTTTAATGAATGCATCAGCAGAGTCTCTGGGTGCACCTCCAACTGCTGCCGTTCTCAGTCAGGAACACGATCAGTGGAACACACCTTAAGAGTGAAGAAGTTAATCCCTGGAAGCGTAGGCAGCTTGAGTTCTCACAGATCTTATCTCATCCACTTTGAGAAGAATCCTCGTAATCTGACATTTTATTGAAAGACAGGTTACAAAATTTGCCCAGCTCTAAAAGTCAACTCATACGGTATCATAACTCAGAGTGACAGTGCTGATGCTCTGTACTTTGTCAGTCATTCTGAAGCTGTTTTCCTCCATGGATTTTCCAAAAGCTACCAATGGATGCAAGTGCTCCTAGGACCCTGGGTTAGGCAAGGGACTTCCATATTAAGAGCCTGCTGGTTTCTCTTCTGCTGGGGATAATCAGAGCTCCTAAAACACAAGTCAAAACTGACATGTAAAACTTATTTATACTGCCTGTACTTCAGACAGTGGTAAGTATCAATCCAGCTACCGGCGTTTAAGGCTAAAATAAATCCTGAAGTAATCTGATGGGCCACGTTCTGTCTTTGTCAATACTGCAACCCCTGTATTTATATAGGAAATGTTTAAAAGACCCCAACATCACAGTCAAAAATTACTAACCTGTTAGGTAAACTGTTAGTCTAACTCACTCTGAGTGAAAGTCAAATAAAAGCCCCAGGAGATATGCCTAGAAGGTTTTCCACCTTGGTACTGTGGTTGTGAAGTAGACGTGCTTCCTATTGTGATCTTTCAGCATTTAAATTTTATTCTGTCTTTAGAGAGATGGTTAACCTTCCTGTGCTTTGTTTTCAAGTATCTCATGCTCAGTGGCTGTCTCTCTCTAAGGCATAATGAAGCAAAGTTTTTCCCACCGAGTATCAGTCAGGGTAGGCTAGTATCAATAGCAGATGATCTCCAAATCTCAACAACTTCACATTACAGAGGTTAATTGCTCAGTCATGTAACATATCCATCTCCCTTGGCTTAGGGACTCTGCTTCATATGGTTCTTATGCTGAGACTTGGCTGACAGACAAGTCACTATCTAGAACATTCTGGTCACTGTATCTGAGGGGAAGCAAGCTCCACAGGGGCTCCCACCAGCAATACTCCAGTCTGGAAGTGACGGGTTACTTCTGACAGCTCTTTTCTAAGAACTGGTAAGATGGCCTTATCCTACCCCACCACCAGAGGGCCAGAAAGTGCCATCCCAGCAAAGTGGAAAGCCGGGTAGAGTCCACATACCCTGCTCATTGCTGTGTGCTGCTCAGTATTCATATTTTAGAAAGAAAAGTGTCCTTTCATGATTGTCTGTTCTTCTCAGTCTTGTCTTTTGCACATTCCTGTTCACATGAGAACCATTTTGAATATTATAGAATGTGTATGTGCAAGGAAACTTGAGAAATAGGAACACACATTGTGAGATGTTGAACTCCTATACCCAGTCATAGCATAGCATCACACATCCATTCCTCCATCCCTGTATCCAGTAGTGCGGAGCTGTGCTGCGCATCAGGTAGACAAGTGAGCAAGCACACAGCCATCCATCATTTTGCTCATGGAGCCAACAGTGTGTTGGGGACACAACCCCGCAGGCCACCACTATACAGTGTGACAGGATGATAAGGTGCCAGAAACCTCACAAATGCACCCAACCCAGTTGGAGCATCCAGGGAGACTTCCGGTTGATTATATCTAGGCCACAACAGGAAGGGGACATAATACATTAGGTACATTTCCTTTCTGTCTTCTCCCCCTAGCCTGGTTTGTTGTTTTCTACATAACGGTAAGAACATTCTTTAGCCAAGTTTACATCCTACTATTAGGTAAGGGGATTGTGTATGCCTACTCAATAGAATATGCAGCCGTCAAAGTTACTATTAGGAAAATTGAAAGTTAATACAGAAAATGTTATACAATATTATGTGAAAACAAAGATTGCAAATTACCTCTTTCTTATTAAATGGACAAGAGCTAGGAGACAACATGAAAAATGGAGATAATTGAGACTTAGGGGTGAGACTGTGGGTAAAGTTTTACTTTTAAGAATTTTTAGCATGACTATAACGTTTGCATGTTAATGTTAGACTGTAAGGCAGTGGACGTACACACACATATACGCAACATAATCCTTTAAGTGTGGCCTTGGTGTCCCAGCCAGAGAAGAAGTCTGAATCTGTTTAGCTTAGATACTTTTATCCTTTTAAATTTGTGCCTTAATTTCTACATCTGTTAAATGAATGATTTTCCGTGAATCATCCATTAAGACCTGAAGCCTGGTTTAAACTATCTTCTATATGCTGATGAATTTAGCTCTAGATGCAAATATATTCAACCTACTACTCAACATCTCTACTTAAATGTCTGGTAGAAAGTTTGAGCTCAACAAGTCCGAAACCAGATTCCAGCTTTCCTTTCCCTGCCAAGCCTGCTCCCCCTGCAGCCTTCCCCATCTCAGTTGGTGCTAAGTCCATCCTTTCATCTGCTGAGGTCATAACTCTTGGAATTCTCCTTGACTCTTCTCTCAAAACCCTCATCCAATAGGTTAGGAAATGCATTGGTTCTACCTTCAAAACAAACCCAGATTCTGACCACTTTTTCCCACTTACACTGGTGCCCCAGGTCAGAACCACCATCTCCAGTGGACTGGACACTGAAATAACTTTCTAATGGGTCTCACTGCTTCTACCCTTGCCCCTGCAGACTATTCTCAGCACCATGCCCAGAGTGATCTTTGATCAATCTTAGTCATAGGATGTCAGTTTTCTGCCCAAAGCCCTCCAATGGCCCCCTGAAAGCCAGAGTCCTTATAGTCATTCTCAGTGACCCTTCAATTACGTTTCTGGCTTCTGCTCCACCTCCCCTCTCTCACCCTGTTGCAGCCATGGTGGCCTATCTGCTGTTCCTTGAACAAGTCATCATAATTCTCCCTTAGGATATTGACTTTATCTATTCCCTCTTTTTGGAAGCCTCTTTCCCCTAATTGTCTGCTTGGCTAATTCTTGGGATTTTGTCAAGTCTTTCCTCAAATCTTACCCCAGTGAGGTCAGCATTGAGCCTTTTTGTACACTGCTTTCTGTACCGCTTCCCTGCCCCAGCACCCCCTTAATATTTCCCATGTAGAATCTAACATACCACGAAATTCACTTGTGTATTTCCTGTTTACTGTCTGCTGGCATATCAGCTTCTCTGGGATGGGGATCTCTGTCTGTTTTATTCATGAATTATCTCAAACATGTAGAGCAGATAGTAGGTGTCTAATAAGTGATGAGCAGAAATGAATTAAAGGAAAGAGAGAATTGACACATTTTCTAAAAAGACTTCTATAAGCAAATCTTCAAATTGAAACACTGAAAATGTATTTATTTTAAAAGGATTTTTCTAATAGGTGAAGCCAGAAAATCTAAGCTAGGTCTTTAGGTGGTTACCTTTTACTGAGAGAATTCCGTATTACAACAATTTGTGACTTCCAATAAAACGACAATATATTAACAAAATTCATAAATGCAGAATTTTATGATGCTGATACAAAAAACATATGTTAACTAAGATCAAGCGTGTACTTTTATTTCTCGGTATTTTATTACCTTAGCCAGGATGTCAACTAAATGTATAAATTTTAAAAATTAAGAGGTACAAATCAACTCACTAAAATATCTGTCAGAGCTTTCTAATTTAATTAAATTTGATATATTGTAACCTACAGTGAAGAAATATTTGTGGCAGAAATTCAAAAATAATTGAATAAGCATAATGTCAAAAAAGCATGAATTTGAGTTATTACTTAAAATTAAATGAAGAGAAAAAGAGTTAGGAATACAAAGTTCCTGTTGTACTTTCACACCGCTGTTTATTATAAATTTTCTCCATATTGTAGAGACATTAAACTGTGTATTACTTATGAAAGAGTTTTAATATAATTGGACACATTCAAGTTATATTAAAAAATGTTTTAATCTATTTCAGTTGCTTTAAACAATAGTTGTAAATTTAACATTCAGTAGTCATTAATTTTTTTTAACACCTTTATTGTGGTATGATTCCTGTACAATAAACTACACATATTTCTGATGTACAATTTGATGGATTTTGACAGATGTGTACACCCCTGAAACCACCACCACAATCAAGATAGCTAACATTTCCATCGCTCCCCAAGAGGTGCAATTCGAATTTCTTTTTTTTTTTCTCTGTGATTTATCATAACATTTTGTGTATATTTCCCTGTGCTATACAGTGTAATCTTGTTTATCTATTCTACAATTTTGAAATCCCAGTCTATCCCTTCCCACCCTCTCCCCCCCCCCGTAACCACAAGTCTGTATTCTCTGTCCATGAGTCTATTTCTGTCCTGTATTTATGCTTTGTTTTTGTTTGTTTGTTTGTTTTTGTTTTTTAGATTCCACATATGAGCGATCTCATATGGTATTTTTCTTTCTCTTTCTGGCTTACTTCACTTAGAATGACATTCTCTAGGAGCATCCATGTTGCTGCAAATGGCATTATGTTGTCGGTTTTATGGCTGAGTAGTATTCCATTGTATAAATATACCACTTCTTCTTTATCCAGTCACCTGTTGATGGACATTTAGGTTGTTTCCATGTTTTGGCTATTGTAAATAGTGCTTCTATGAACATTGGGGTGCAGGTGTCATCCTGAAGTAGATTTCCTTCTGGGTACAAGCCCAGGAGTGGGATTCCTGGGTCATATGGTAAGTCTATTACTAGTCTTTTGAGGAATCTCCACACTGTTTTCCATAGTGGCTGCACCAAACTGCATTCCCACCAGCAGTGTAGGAGGGTTCCCCTTTCTCCACAGCCTCTCCAGCATTTGTCATTTTTGGATTTTTGAATGATGGCCATTTTGACTGGTGTGAGGTGATACCTCATTGTAGTTTTGATTTGCATTTCTCTGATAATTAGTGATATTGAGCATTTTTTCATGTGCTTTTTGATCATTTGTATGTCTTCCTTGGAGAGTTGCTTGTTTAGGTCTTCTGCCCATTTTTGGATTGGATTGTTTATTTTTTTCTTATTGAGTCGTATGAGCTGCTTATATATTTTGGAGATCAAGCCTTTGTCGGTTTCACTTGCAAAAATTTTCTCCCATTCCATAGGTTTTCTTCTTGTTTTATTTCTGGTTTCCTTTGCTCTGCAGGAGCTTGTAAGTTTCATTAGGTCCCATTTGTTTATTCTTGCTTTTATTTCTTCTAGGAGAAAATTTTTAAAATGTATGTCAGATAATGTTTTGCCTATGTTTTCCTCTAGGAGGTTTATTGTCTCTTGTCTTATGTTTAAGTCTTTAATCCATTTTGAGTTGATTTTTGTATATGGTGTAAGGGTGTGTTCTAGCTTCATTGTTTTACATGCTGCTGTCCAGTTTCCCAACACCATTTGCTGAAGAGACTGTCTTTATTCCATTGTATATTCTTGCCTCCTTTGTCGAAGATGAGTTGACCAAAAGTTTGTGGGTTCATTTCTGGGCTCTCTATTCTGTTCCATTGGTCCATATGTCTGTTTTGGTACCAATACCATGCTGTCTTGATGACTGTAGCTCTATAGTACTGTCTGAAGTCTGGGAGAGTTATTCCTCCAGCCTCTTTCTTTCTCTTCAGTAATGCTTTAGCAATTCTAGGTCTTTGATGGTTCCACATAAATTTTATTATGATTTGTTCTAGTTCTGTGAAATATGTCCTGGGTAATTGGATAGGGATTGCATTAAATCTGTAGATTGCCTTGGGCAGTGTGACCATTTTAACAATATTGATTCTTCCAATCCGGGAGCATGGAATATCTTTCCATTTTTTAAAGTCTTTTTTAATTTCCTTCATCAATAGTTTATAGTTTTCTGTGTATAAATTTTTCGCCTCCTTGGTTAGATTTATTCCCAGATATTTTATTACTTTGGGTGCTATTTTAAAGGGGATTGTTTCTTTACTTTCTTTTTCTGTTGATTTATCGTTAGTGTAAAGAAAGGCAACTGATTTTTGAACATTAATTTTGTAACCTGCTACCTTGCTGAATTCTTCGATCAGCTCTTGTAGCTTTTTTGTGGACCTTTTAGGGTTTTCTATATATAGTAACATGTCATCAGCATATAATGACACTTTTACCTCTTCTTTTCCAATTTGGATCCCTTTTATTTCTTTCTCTTGCCTGATTGCTGTGGCTAGGACTTCCAGGACTATATTGAATAGGAGTGGTGATAGTGGGCATCCTTGTCTTGTCCCAGATTTTAGTGGGAAGCTTTTGAGTTTTTCGCCGTTGAGAACTATGCTGGCTATAGGTTTGTCATATATAGCTTTTATTATGTTGAGATATGTTCCCTCTATACCCACTTTGGCGAGAGTTTTTATCATAAATGGGTGTTGAATTTTATCAAATGCTTTTTCTGATCGATTGAGATGATCATGTGGTTTTTGTCCTTTCTCTTGTTGATGTGATGTATTACATTGATTGATTTGCATATGTTGAACCAGCCTTGTGTCCCTGGGATGAACCCCACTTGGTCATGATGTATAATCTTTTTTATGTGTTGTTGGATTCTATTTGCTAAATTTTTGGTGAGGATTTTGGCGTCTATGTTCATCAGTGATATTGGCCTATAATTCTCTTTTTTTGTAGTGTCTTTGCCTGGTTTTGGTATCAGGGTGATGGTGGCTTCATAGAATGAGTTTGGGAGTATTCCCTCCTTTTCAATCGTCTGGAAGAGTTTGAGAAGGACTGGTATGAGTTCTTCTTTGTATGTTTGGTAGAATTCCCTGGTGAAGCCACCCGGTCCTGGACTTTTATTTGTAGGGAGGTTTTTAATTGCTATTTCTATTTCCTTTCTAGTGATCGGATTGTTCATGTGTTCAGTTTCTTCTTGATTCAGTTTTGGTGGACAGTATGTTTCCAGAAACTTGTCCATCTCCTCTAGGTTATCCAGTTTGGTTCCATATAGTTTTTCATAATATTCTCGTATGATATTCTGTATTTCTATTTTGTTGTAATTTCTCCATTTTCCTTTCTTATTGTGCTCTCTCTTTTTTCTTCTTTGTGAGTTTGGCCAGAGGTTTGTCGATTTTATTTACTTTTTCAAAAAACCAGCTTTTGGTTTGGTTGATTTTTTCTATGGTCTTGTTAATCTCTATTGTATTTAATTCCTCTCTGATCTTTATTATTTCCTTCCTTCTGCTGCTTTTTGGGGCTTTTTGTTCTTCTTTTTCTAATTGATTCAGGTGGTGGGTTAACTTGTTTATTTGAGATTGTTCTTCTTTTTTGAGGAAGGCCTGTATCGCTATCAACTTCCCTCTTAGCACTGCCTTTGCTGTGTCCCATAGGTTTTGAGTGGTTGTGCTTTCATTATCATTTGTCTCAAGGTATTTTTTAATTTCAGCTTTGATTTCCTCATGGATCCATTGTTTTTTCAATAACATATTGTTTAATCTCCATGCTTTTCCTTTTTTCTCCTTTGTTTCTCTGTTGTTGATTTCCAGTTTCATGGCATTGTGGTCAGTAAAGATGCTTGAGATAATTTCTATCTTCTTAAATTTGTTGAGGTTTCTTTTGTGTCCAAGTACATGATCGATCCTGGAAAATGTTCCATGTGCACTTGAAAAGAATGTATATTCTATTTTTTGGGGGTGTAAAGCTCTGAAAATATCCACCAAATCTAGTTTTTCTATTGTAGTATTTAATTTCTCTGTTGCCTTGTTTATTTTCTGTCTGGAAGACCTGTCTAGTGATGTTAATGCAGTGTTAAAATCTCCAACTATGATTGTATTCCCATCAATATCCCCCTTTATCTCTGTTAGTAATTCTTGTATGTACTTAGGTGCTCCTATATTGGGTGCATATATATTAACAAGTGTAATATCTTCATCTTGTATCACTCCTTTAATCATTATAAAATGTCCTTCTTTATCTTTCTTTATGGCCTTTGTTTTAAAGTCTATTTTGTCTGAAATCAGTACTGCAACACCTGCTTTTTTGGCTTTTCCATTTGCATGGAATATCCTTTTCCATCCTTTCACTCTCAATCTGTATGTGTCCTTCTCCCTAAAGTGGGTCTCTTGTATGCAGCATATTGAAGGTTCTTGCTTTATTATCCACTCTGCCACTCTATGTCTTTTGACTGGAGCATTTAGTCCATTAACATTTACAGCAATTAATGATAGATGTGTGTTTATTGCCATTTTGAACTTATCTTTGCAGTTGAATTGGTATATCCTCTTTGTTCCTTTCTTCTTCCTTTTGTGGTTTGGTAATTTTCCTTTGTATTATCATGGATTTTATTTAATTTTTGTGACTCCCTTGTAAATTTTTGGCTTGTGGTTACCCTTTTTTGTAAATCTGTTAACCTATACCCGTTTTTATTAAACTGATAATAACATGATCTCAAACCCATCCTACTGTTAAAAAAATTTAAAAAAGAAAGAAAAAAAATTCTGTATTTCCCTGCCTCCCTCTCCCACTCTCAGTGATTTGTATGTCTTCTTTTATAATTTCATGTTTTCTTTATTTGTAATTCATGAGTTATCACCTTTCCAGTTGTACGTTTCTCATTTCTGTAGCATCCTGCTGCTTTTCTATTTAGAATAACCCTTTCAATATTTCTTTTAGCATGGGTTTAGTGTTGCTAAACTCCTGCAGCTTTTTTTTGTCTGTGAAACTCTTTATTTCTCCTTCTATCCTAAAGGATAGCCTTGCTGGATAAAGTATCCTAGGCTGCATCTTTTTTTCATTCAGGGCTTTGAATATATCTTGCCACTCCCTTCTGGCCTGTAGTGTTTGTGTGGAGAAATCAGCTGAGAGCCTTATGGGGGTTCCCTTGTAATTCACTCTTTGCTTTTCTCTTGCTGCCTTTAGAATCATTTCTTTATCCTTGACTCTGGCCATCTTGATTATGATATGTCTTGGTGTGGGTCTATTTGGGTTCTTCCTGTTTGGGACCCTCTGAACTTCCTGTATTTGGATATTTGATTCCTTCTTTAAGTTTGGGAAGTTTTCAGTCATGATTTCTTCAAAAACCTTTTCAATCCCCTTTGATCCTTCTTCCCCTTCTGGGACCCCTATTATGCGAAGATTGGGATGCTTTATAGTATCCCATAGGTCCCTTATGCTATTATCATTATTTTTTATTTGCTGATCTTGTAGTTCTTCTGAATGGGTGCTTTCTATTGCCCTGTCTTCTAGATCACTAATTCGTTCCTCTGCATTAACTAGTCGGCTTTGCACAGCTATTAGATCATTCCTCATCTCTGTCAATGAGTTTACCCATTCTGCTTGGCTCTTCTTTATAGCTTCAATTTCATTTTTGACATATTTTATCTCTCTAAGCACTATCTCTTTTAATGCCTTCAGCAATTTGATCACTCCTTTTTTGAAATCTTGATCTAGTAGGCTATCGATGTCTATTTCATTGATCTTTCTTTCAGGGGATTCCTCTTGTTCTTTTAATTGGGAAAGGTTTCTCTGCTTCTTCATCTTGCTCATACCTCTCTGGCACTGTGGTTTATGGAGTATCAGTTGTCTATTTTGGATCTTAAGGATTTTATCTAATGCCTATTTAGGAATAGAACTTAGGAAAAAAAAATAAGAGAAAGATTTTTAAAAGAAGGGAGAAAGAGGGTTTGAAAACAGTGTATAATGAATAATAGAAGAGCGAGTTGAAGCAGAGTATTAATCGGGTTGAGACGTCCTTTTAAAACCTTTTAAAAAAAAGGGGGGGTGGGGAGATGAACAGATGTATTTGAAACCTGTGTCTAATCAATAACAGGACATCAAAACCCAAGAGAAATAGAAATGAATTAGGAAGTAAAAATTGAGAGTAATTGAAAATAGAACAGGTAAAAACAGATTTTTAAAAAAAGGGGGGGGGTTGTCGGTGTTCTCCTGGAGTCTGTGTGCTTTTAATGGGAAGTCTTTCTGTCTTCGTCCTGTTTTGGAAGCTCAGCTTGTTTTCATAGGCCCTCCGTTGGCGCCCTCTTCTGTGCTGCTCCCAGCACCTGTCGGCAAGCGGATCGCGCCTCCTCCTAACACGGGGTCAGATGCAGCTCTCCTCTGCTGTGGGCGGGCGGGTCACTGCCCCTCCGGATGCCACAGTCAGATGTTGCAGACTGGCCAGGTAGGAGGGCGGGTCGTGCCCCCTCCCAGCACCTCAGTCAGGGGCTGTGTTCCTGCCCGACAGGCGGGGGGGCCGCTCTCCCTCTACCTGCGCCGCCGGTAGCTCCGCTGCTCTGTGCTGCTGCGCGCTCCGCCCTGGTTGGCGCTCCGCCCCGGACGGCGCTCCGCGGGTGGGCTCGGGGAAGACCAAGTGACACCCTCGCCAAGACCCAGCTCCTTGTTTGTCTTTGTGGAGCAAGTTCTCTGAGGGACCAGGATGGAAGGATCCTATCTGCCCCGGTCTGTAGGCCCATCTCAGTCTGGCCTTTGAGGCTGCTAAGCCATCCGGTGCGGATGCAGGTCTCGCCCCCACCCCCGCCTGGGTGCTCAGCGCCAGAGAATATGGCGGCTGTGCCTGAGCCCCGCCTCTCTTCCTCTGAAGTTTCCGTGGGTTTTCAGAGATGGGGGTATGCACCCTTCCCCCGAGAGCACATCAACCTTGCTGTTTTATGGAGATCCCAGGTTGTTCTGTACTGTAAACCCACAGCCACGGCGCCCAGCCCCTTGCAGTCCCCCGGGGCTGCCTCCGTGCAGCCGCCCCCGTCCTCCACCTGGCTTGTGCAGCCTGGCCCTGCCCGCTGCTGCCAGCTCGCGGCTCAGGCTGGGTGTTGGGGGAACGCTCTGTGCCCGTTTAACTTAGTTCTGTCAGACAAGGGCTGCTCTGTACAGATCCGAGCCTCGGAGGCTCCCCCTCCGACCCGCTGGCCTCTCAATTGGAGAGGGGAGACCCAGCGAGCAAGCGCCAGTCCTCCTTTGCCGCTCCCTCCCCGCGGGACCCGTCCCGCGCTGCTTTGCCTTTTGTTCTTTCTTTTTTCCTTTTCTCCTACCAGATTTTTGGCGTCTTTATCTTTTGAAGAGGGCGATGATCTGTTGGAGTTCCGCAGGTGCTCTGGTTGGCCTAATGGGTCTGTAGATGTGGGTCTTGGTGTATTTGTGGGAGAGGGTGACTTACAAGCGTCCTTCTACTCCGCCATCTTGCCCGGAAGTCCCATTAATTTTTTTAATTCTTTTAAATTTTGACTCAAAAAGAATAAGTAGTTTCTCTCTTTAGCCAAGAGCCAACATCATGTTTGATGGTGAGACCCCCAAAGTCATCTCTATTGAAATTTTTTAAAAAAAAGAAAAAGATGTCATAGCTCAAGTATTACGTAACATTTTCTGAATATTCTGGCTAATTCAAAAGATATGAAATAGAAATAAGAGACATTACTTTTGAAAGAAGGAGAGGAATTACTTTTTATGAAAAATATAATTTATTACAACAAGCAAAAATTACCCCCATGAAACAACGATAATTATATTTGAAGTATCTTAAATGAGGAATGATTATTTTTAATCAATAAAATTGTATACTTAGAAAGCCAGTGAAGATCTCTTAGTATCATCACAATTTCACTAAAGTGATAGGGAAATGTAAAAAATTAATCACTATTTTAAACATAAGAAATGTTAAAAATATAAAAATCTAAGATTATGTTCATGTTCATGGCAATGTATAACAACACACCTAGAATAAATGTAAAAGAAAACATGTAGCAATTATAAGATGGAAACTAAAAACCTTTTTTTTTTGAGATTTTAAAAGATTTGTATGAAAGCCTGAATAACATGAAGATATCAGTTCATCCCACATTGACTTTTGAGATTAATGTTATTCCTGTTGAAATAGTTCCTGTAATAAACTGGATTGACTGGATTATTTTAGATTTTTCCTGCTCTAGTGGCTTAGAAATTATGTCTATTACTCTGTTCTTTTAGCATTTTCCTTAAATTTTTAACAAAGCAATGTAAACAAGTCTATCAATATCAAAACTTATTTTATTGTCATGCCCCCAAGAGTGGTTCATTTTAATCTCTCATCTACAACTACCAACAATTCCTGTGTGCGGTTAAGTTCTAGTTCTCTGAAATTTTAGTTCTGTATTACTGTGTTTTCAGAAAGCTTTTAAATTAATTTGCCATACCTTTCCCAGCCACTTTATTCAAATTAACTAAAGTTTTACCAGTGCCTTTACTCACCATAGATTTTTGTGAGATACAGGCAGAAATATTATCATATGACTATTCACAGGCAACTATTATTATTGTATGACTATTCACAGACATCCCCATGGCTCCTGCCCCCTGCCACACACACTCCTAAAAGTATTATTCCATTTTTCTGAATTCGTTCCTGATATCGGTTGCTACGAAGTTGACATCAGGATAATGGGCAAGTCCAAAACAGAGGAGTGCTTGCCCACTTGCTAATTTATTTTGGAAAAGGCAGGGAGTTACTCTACCAAGAAAGGGGGAAAGAAGTAGACTCAAACAGTTAGAGCCATGGACATGGTGTGGAAAAGATTTTGGAGATCTTAGAAGAGAGAAGGGGGAGATTTTGGATTTGGGGATAGTTAGCATACGTCGGAGCTATTTAGAAAGAAAGAAACAGGGACAGAGGATTTTAAGAAGTTCTATACTCCATTAATAAAAGAAACTTCAGGAAAAATTTTCATTGCTTTTAACTTTATCTCCCTGTTTATTTGCTTGCTTTCACCATTGTATCTTTGAATGTGACTCCTCATTGAGCCTGGAACCTGTGATGCCCCAGCTTGACACGAATTATACCTGCATATCTTTCTATTCAGAAATTCAGACCCAAGAGGAAAACCAGATTCCTTTGGCACCTGAGAAGGTGTTGAAGGTTCAATTAATGGATCAGTTATGACAGACCTTCTGGAAACTCAGTGGCTTAAATCTACAAATAGTTATTATTTGACATGATTCTGTGAGTTGAGTGGGAATTTCTTCCAGTCTGGGTTAGCTTGGCTTGGCTGAGTTCGCATAAGCAGAACATTTCCCAACACCCTCTGCTTGAATTCTAGTTGCTCTTTCCCATTGGCCAAACCAAGTCACCTGGCCAAGCTCAGAGTTAATATGGGACAGAATCCCCCTGTTGATGGGAGTTGCTGCAAATCCCTTTGCAAAGGGTCCTAGATAGACAAAGGGGAATGATGTGAGATTTGTGTAATCTGCCTTTTTCAGTGAGAGGATATGTTAGTAAGGCTATTTGAAAGTTTAGTAATTCAGAGATTTTCATACTTAAACTAAAAAGCAGTTAACTGAAGAGCTAGAACTCCCAGCACTGAGTATGTGTAGAAAAACTGGTGACTCAGGAGATGAGGTTTAGGGAGGTACCCAACCAGAAAGTGGGGGATTTTTATTCTGTAGATCTTTGTTTTATCTCATTGTGGCAATAAACACCAATCACCTTTACGATCTGTGAAATGGAATTTAATAGGGCATATCTATTAATCTCCTAGTGTTTCTGGAACAAATAAGCACACATTTAGTGAGATAAAGCAACACAAATTTATTCTCTCACAATTCTAGAGGTCAGAAGTCTAAATGAGTAGGCAGGATTGTGTTCCTTCCGAAGGCTCCAGGGAGAATCAATTTCCTTGCCTTTTCTGGCTTCTGGATGCTGTCCATATTCCTCAGCTCCTGACCCCACGTCACTGGAATCTCTGCTTTTGTCCCATCTCCTTCTCTGACTCTAGTCTTTCTGCCTTGCTCTTGTGGGGTCTGTCAGATAATGCAGAATGATCTCCTAATCTCAAGATCCTTAACTTAATCACACTTGCCAAGTCCCTAAGGTAACAGTCACATGCTTGGAGATGAGAACATGGACGTCTTTGGGGGGCCATAGTCCAATTTGCTACAGTGTATTTATTAAATTAACTGATTTTAAAGCCACTCAGGGAATCAGATTGAGCCAGGCTAAGGAACCCTTGTCCTCAGGTATTTCTCTGAGAATAGCCACAATTTTCTGTGCTCAAATAATTTTTCTGCTCAGAAATTGATAGATGGCTGCAATTTTCCTAAGGAGTCCACTGGGAAATGTTGCCACAGAGACATAGCCATTGCCATTGTTTGTTTCTGGGGAATTTATTTCTTACCTCTTCATACATGACTATAATTATCTTTTCAGGTGTCCATACCTGTCTTCTCAGAAAATCTTCCCACAGCCTGTATATTATCAGGCCTTAATGTCCATCCATGTATTACCACAAGAACCTCCAGGAAGCTGCACACTTAGACAAATTATGTTTAAATTGGTCCTGATGGGGTTTTTCTTCTCCATTAAGGGGCTGATTGTGCTGTTTCTTTAGAGTAACTAGACTTGATTGAACTTGACCTTGTGAGGGAGACTGTATAGAAGCCAGACCATATCTGTAGATGGCCCACCTCCAGACACCCGGGGATCTGATAAAGAGAAATAAACTTCATGTTTGGTTCACTATTATTATCTAAGCACAGCTGCAGTTCCCTTCTGACTGACCAGTAATACATCATGTAAGTTTTCCCACAGATAGTTGGTGGCACTCTTGTGTGCTTACCGGGTACGTGGCAGTAGCCAAACCCTTTGCGTGGAGAAGTCTGAAGGTATTATATTCTGGTGTGGACTTTGGGATTTTAGTGGAACAAACATAAAGGCTAGGGATTTTAGTGGAACAAACATAAAGGCTAGGAATTCCAGAAATCAGTGGATGGCCTTGAAATTCCATTTTCCTGTTTCCAAGGCTGAGACAGATTCACAAACCACTATGAGTGCTCACCTCCTAAGGGGTAACCATGACCATCCATGTCTGTCTCCTGCAGAAAGTACAAAATTTCAAACTGAGAAGGTGGAATTTTCCTGGTCTGCAATTCAAAACACTTTAATTGAAAAAAATTAAATCTATATAAATTATTCATAACTTAAACTGTGATGAAAATCAGCTTTATTATTAGCACTTACTTCCCCACTGACTTTAAGCATAACTTCTTTCTCCCAGGAAAAGGGATCTTTTCTTGTGTATTGTAATTGTATTTCTCTGGTTTCTAATGTTGGCAATGTTAATAAGATAACAATCAGGGGAAGTACACCAGATCTGCTGATACTTTGATCTTGAACTTCCCAGCCTCCAGAACCGTGAGAAATGTTTGTTATTTAAGCTACCCAGTTTATGGTATTTTGTTACAGCAGCCCAACCTGACTAAAACAATCCTCATAGTTCCTTAGAGACTTTGCTTTAGATGGTCACTCTGCCTATAATCCCCTCTCTCTGATCTATGCAAGACTGGGTCTTGCTCAATATTTAGATCTCTGTTTAAATATCACTTCCTGAGATAGGCCTTCATTGATATCATCCAATCTGGAGAAACTGTCAAGACACACTCTAACTGACACACTCTAACTTTCCCTAACTCAGCTGTCTTCATATTACCTGTTACTTTTTGACACTTTCATTTTTCAGATGTATACATTTATTTTTGTTGTCTTTCATGCCCAATTATAATATAAATCCAAGAGAGCAAGGAGTGATTTTGTATATTTTGTTTACTACTATATCTGCAATGCCTAGAAAAATGCTCAGAACTTTTGAGCACTCTGGAATACTTTTTTAATAAATGAAGAAAGCCAGAATATCAAGCTAACATCCAAGGTAGCCAGCTATTGTGTCCTCTTTTCCATTTTGGAACATCTTCTCTAAAGGTATAGGTTGAGGGCTTTTCAATAATCCATGGGAATCTGAAGTAGCAAGTGATCTCTTTTCTTCAACCTTGCATTCGCTCTGGTACTAGGATTCTCAAGACTGCATGATTCAGATGTCCTCAAGCATTTGAATTACTGCCTGAATTTGACATCCCCACCTTATCTTTGCCTGTACAGCATCTAATATTGCCTCCCAAATGGCTTAATTGGTTCAGTGAAATATAGAGCAAAGTTCTGATACTAGGGTCCAAATCCTCCAGCCAAAGACTTCCAGGAACAAAGCTCAAGTTATACCAGTTGGGTCTGTGTTATTTGCAGTAGGGGAGAATGCTCACTGTAAGGACCTGGGAGGCATCTCAACCAGGCAGTGTTGGAAAGGACTTTGTATAGAACTTGAGCTGGTGTGGGGTGATTTGGGGGAGGGCTCAAGGAAGCAGGACTTTGCTCTGGATTGGATGCTGTCAAGAAGTGGGAGTAATTGTGTGATTGGGTGTCTTGAGTCATAAGTAGAATAAGGGAAGACTAGAATGAGGCTGAGGCTGTCACTGTCACAGAAGCAGCAGTCACTCATATTAGCTGGGAGAGGAGGCATTTGATATTTTGTGGTTTATGCAGTAACCTTGTTTTTGTCTGTGCTTAGATCAGATTATGAGGTTTGTCTTGTTTTGTTTGGTGTCACTTTATCACAAAGAATGACCCTATCAGTTAGAATTCTGGGAGTTTCTGAGAACATCATGGCCTAACTCTGAATGCCGGGTCAGCTGCTAACCACACAGAGACCCAGCTGTTAGAGCCAAGCGAGTTCCCCAAGTCAGGTACTTGTTTGTACCAGCTCCCTTGGGAATGATTGCTCCCTTCCCCCAACTCTCTGTGTCCAGCCCCCATATGGTTATGTTTAGCTTTTTTTTTGATTGCAGATAAATCATGTAGCATGGCAGCTTCTACCCCACAAATGCTGCACAAGGCAGTGTTACCCCAGGAAGACCTAAGCCTCTCTCCCCCAGATGTGGCTGTAGGTATGGTAGTTCCCTGCGGTTTCCTGGACGCCTCCACACACAGGGACAGAGAAGGTTGAGGTTGCCCCAGGTCAGGAGGGTAAGAGCCTGAGCTAAGACAGTGAGAGTGTGGATGTGGAGAAACTGGGCTCAGAGAGTAGCTTTCATAAGATCATCAGAGAGAGGAACCGAGGATAATACGGACATCGCATGCTTAGGAGACTGATTGTTAGTGTTATTGACCAAAATGGAGCTTATAGGTCCACAGCAGGTTTCTGGGGAGGTGATTATTCATGTTGGGGACCTACCCAAATTGACCAAGGTAGAGATGGCCTGGAGGGAGTGGAGGGTAGGAAAGGGTTTAACGCTGGGACTCCTCAGCATGACGAAGGGAGGCGAGCACCTTGGATAACAAGGGAGAAAAGAGGTTGGGAAGGGAAGTGGCTCCAGAACAGACTCAAATAAGCAATGAGCAGAAAAGAGAAACAAAATATGAGGAGCTGATCCAAAGTCACAATCAAAGTTATGAAAGAGCTAATAAATATGAGCATTTTAAAAAAATCAAAGGCATCTGGGAAATCAGAGACTGTGAAGACCCAACCAATAGTGGCCATTTTCATTCATTCACTTATTCAAGAAATATTTACTTATCATTCAGTACCAAGGCCTGTTTAGACCCTGGAAGTAAAATAATGGAGGAAAAAAAGGAAACAGGCAAAAACCCCTCCCCTCATAGAGCTTACATTATAGTGGAGAAAACAAAAGATAAATAAAATAAGCAACTAAACAAAATGAGATTAGAAGGTAATAGGTATTTTGAAAAACAATAAGAGAAGGAGGTGTTTTGAGCTGGAGGTGTGGGAGGGAGGTTTTTTATTTTAGACCGAGTGTTCCTTGACAATGGAGTGGCCTTTGAAGAAAGATTTGAAGTAGATGAGGAATTGAGTGATACCGTTATCTGGTCAGATGATTCTGGACCGCAAGATAGTTCTCACTGCTGACGTTGCTAGACCAACAAGAAAAGAACAGCCCTGCCTGTGCCTTACACATAGTAGGTACTGTGTGTAGACCCTCCATCAGTATATAAACATGACAATAGATTGATTTGGAAACAATGTTTAGCCATTTAGTAATAACTTTTTGATAAAATAAAATACATACTTAAGGGTTGCAACTTAATGACTTGAAAGATCTTTGAGATATCTTCTGTTCGCTTTCTTTTTTCTGAGAGTAGGTATCAAAGAGATAACTCATGCAATAGATATTTGAAGGATTAGAATGTGAGTGCTTGGTTTAAGCAGTTTGGGTATTTTAGGGGGTAATATTTTGTTCTCTTTTGCTTCTGTCCATTGTTTCATTAAAAAAAACCTATATAAAGAGTACAGTCTTAATCTGATTGACAAACACACAAGGATTTCTTATGGCTGAAGTATCTAATATAAAACACATCTGTAATCTGTATACACATGTACGTACACAATTTATAACAAGACTTTGTTAAAAGTTAAATGTGTCTTGATTTTTGAGAACTGAAATACTTCTCTGTCAGTGCCATGGAGAGTTCATAAATGATGAAAGTACCTTGGCTTTCAGGGAGATGCTGTTTCTTTGCTATTCTACCTCTTTGGGGAACAAATATGAAAAAATAAAACATGTCATTTTACATGATACAGTCTTTTTATTGTCACTCTCCTGGCTTTAAAAGTGAATGGGACAAATCATAAAAAAACATATTGTAGGTACAGGTTCTACCTTAAATTTAGATATTCTAATGGCATGTACAATTCAGTGAGTCTTTTCTGTGTCACTTATTTTTCCCATTCCTTATCCATGGGCAGAGTGACCTGGTAATAAAGCACTGAACTGTGAATAGGATGATTTATTTTTGGCTGACAGCCTTTCTCAGCTTACAGCTCTTGGAGAGGATGATTTTTCCTACCAACTTACTCCGTAGGAGTGTGATTAAAATACATCAGATTGAGCCCTGGGAATTTAATAGAAGTGGATGAGTACACAGATGGCTCTAAGGACTATTTGTCAAGTTTTCAGAGATCAGAGTCATGGTGATCAATTTATTTATACATATATATATATATATATGTATACATACACACACATACATTTAATTGATCTACATTTATTGCAGACTTAGAAACTGATACTTAAAAAAATTAATGGAACCACACTGGGATGACTACATACCAACTAGGATGGCTGTAGTAAAAAAGACAAACAATAACAAGTCTTGGTGAGAATGTGGAGAAATTGGAGCCCTTATAGATTGTAGCTGAGAATATAAAATGTTATCCTGTGAAAAACAGTCTGACAGTTACTCAGAAAGTTAAACATAGTGTTACTGTTTGACCCAGCAATTCCATGCCAATGTATAAACCCAAAAGATCTGAGAACATATGTCTACACAAAACTCATACACAAATGTTCATAGCATTTATTCATTACTCAGGAACATTCATAATAGTCCAACAGTAGAAACCACTCAAATGTCTGTCAACAGATGAGTGGATAAATAAAATGTGGTATATCTATACAATGGGATAATATTCAACCACAAAAAGAAATGAAGTACTGATATATGTTATACCATGGATGAGCCTGGAAAACATGCTGAATGAAAGAAGACAGATACAAAAGGCCAGATATTACATGATTTTATTTATATGAAATGTCCAGAATAAGGAATTTGTTAGAGATGAAAAATACATATTACTGTTTGCATGGAACTAGGGAGTTTTGGGGTAAATGGGAAGTCACTGCTTATGGGTGTGGGATGTTCCTTTTAGGGGTCATAAAAATGTACTGAAATTATATGGTAGTGATGATTGCACAACTTTGTAAATATACTAAAAAAGCATTGATTGTACATTTCAAAGGATAAATTTTATGGTATGTGAATTATACCCTGTTACTGGATTTTTATCACACAGACATGGGGGTCATGGACTCTAAATCGTAGATTAGTGCTTAACCTTGAGAAAATGACATAGCTGATGCAAGACTTAGTTTTCTCTTCTGTGAAGCAGAGATTGTTATTAGGATTGAAAACTCCCAGGGCAATTATGAAAGTGAGTAGGCAATTGACAGATGGTAGATGGTAGTTGGTGGTGTTGGCGGACCAGGGAGTTGGAGGAGGCAGTGGTTAACTTTATTACACTGATTTAACACTTTTCTTTTCCAATTTTAGCATGAAATTAGGATGCATCTATAAATCATATTTAGGATGCACACCATAGTTTAATTAGAAATATTTTCTTTCTTAGTCTACATAAAATAAAGAAGCAGCTTATACTCAAATAGCTACTTAGACTTTATGAAATAACAGTATTGAGTACTATTCCCACTGCTCTTACTGTAGAGACGTAGGTGGATTTGTTTTCTATCCTTTTAGCCAAATATTCCTTCTGATACAAAGAACAGCAATTTATTTCTTCTGTCTTCTCTCCTTTCCCCATTTCTAGTATCTTCTGGTCCTTTATCCTTCCTTGATTGGATAATTATAGTCAGTGTGGCTATAGGCAATGAATTTCTACTTCATAAAAGGTAAATATGTGAGGTGATAGATGTGTTAATTAACTTGGTGGGGGAATCCTCCTTTCACAGTGTTCACATATACAAACCATCATGTTTTTGTACTTTAAATATCTTATTTCATTTGTCAATTATATCTCAGTAAAGCTGGGAAGAAGTATGCTTAAAAACCATAATAAATAAATATTAACTAAACTTAAAAAAAATCTTTTAGCAAAGAGGCCATAACTTGAAAAATTGTTCTCACAAATGACATTTATATAGGAAATTTTAAATGTGTAAGACAGTCTTTATTTTCAGAGAGAAAAGAAAGAAGGCAAGATATATAATTCACATAGAACCCTTCCACTTAAAAATAAAAACAAACACAAAAACAAAACCCAACATATTCCATCTTGGAATCTGTAAAATGAGGATAAGACTAGTTCTACCAATACTAACAGTGTTCTGGGCACTGAGAATATAGCAGTTAACTATAGAGACAGAGTTTTTACCCCCAGGGAGCTTACATTCTAGGGGAGTGGGCAGTAAACTGATAAACATTTGCTATGTCAGGTAGTTAGTTATATGTGCTATAAAAATAATAAAGTTGAATTAAGGGGTTACAGTGTAGTGGGTTGCTTTTTTACATAGGATGTTCAGGGAAGCCTTCTCTGGTTAGATGATATTTGAGTAAAAGTAGGAAGACAAATAATTATTATGAAAATGTGGTAGTCCTTTTTTCTCCAAGGAGTATAAGTTCCAAGACCCCCATGGATGCCCAAAACCTCAGATATTACTGAATCTTACACATACTATGTTTTTTCCTACACATACATACCTATATTAAAGTTTAAGTCATAAATTAGAGACAGTAAGAGATTAACAACAATAACTAATAATAAAATGGAACAATTACAAAAATTAGTGAATGTGGTCTCCATCTCTCAAAGTATCTTTTTATACAGATTTAATGTCTTTTCCACCTTAGCTAAGTACTTAACCATACACTGAGGCCATAACTTTTGCAATCTGAGATATGAAAGCAAAACTAGCATGAATTTCTTTTTCCTTTTTCACAATTTCATGGGTGAACTGGGTTAATTCTTACTGTAGCTCTTGCAACCTCAGCATATGATTTTTTTTTTCCTTTCCTTAAGTCAAGAACTTTCACCTTTTCACTTACAGGAAGCACTTTGTGGCTTCTCTTTGGCAGATCCAAATTGCCAGCATCTCTACTCTTGCACTTTGGGGCCATTGTTACCTAACATAAGGGTGACTTGACCACAAGCACTGTGGTACCTCCAGTTGATCTTATAACTAAGATGGCTGCTAAGTGACTAACAGCATATTGCTGGACAAAGGGATGTTCACGTCTTGGGTGGGATGGTGCAGGATTTCATAACACTGACTTAGAACGTTACACAATTTAAAACTTATGAATTGTTTATTTCTGGAATTTTCTGCGTAATGATTTCAGACCTCGGATGACTGCAGGACTGAAACCACAGAAAGTGAAACCACAGCTTAGGGGAGGGACTACTGTACTCTGTAAACTATAAAGTTAGAGAAATGTTTTCTCTCATCATGGTATAAAATCACTGTGTTCTGCTTGAGGCCCTAAAGAAAAAGACTTAAGCCAATCTCTCTGTTGTTCTGAAGTTCATGGGCTTGTCTGAGAGGCAAGAAGAAACAAGAATCGCCATGCAGTATACTAACTATGCATACAGAAAAATCTAACACTTCTGTGGGAGCATTTAGGAAGCAGGCCATAACAGAAGACTTTATGGGTGGAACACCACTTGAATAGAATCTTTAAAAATATCTTCTTAATTAAAAATATGTTTTTAGAGAAAATTCACATAACACAGAAAAGCACACAGGAAAGAAAATACCTCCACCACAGATTGTTAGTTTTGTTTTTTCCTTTGACGTGTGCAAATAAGAAATAAAAGTCCCTCCTTCCTTACTGCTAGAGTTTGGCTAACTATCTGTAAAGGGTGAGACAGTAAATATTTTAGACTTTGTGGGCCAAATGAACCCTGTCACAGTCACTCAACAGTGCCAGTATAGCACAAAAGCAGCCACAGACAATACACAAATGAATGAGAGTGTGGCTGCGGCCCAGTAAATTTTTATTCACAAAAATAGGCAGCCAGCTGGATTTAGCTATAGTTTGTTAACTCCTGCCTTATCCCAAACCCTAGAGATCTGTAATAAAAAGTGTGGTACATGTCCAATTTTTTTTTTCGACTTTCTATTTTAAAACTTAAGGATGAATAAGAATTTTTCAGAATGGCTCAAGGGAGGAATGGTACACTCAGGAAAGATTGAAAATCATATGCCAAGTTATAGTCATGAAAAAAAAATTAACAAAAAATTCCTGACTATTCAGAGAACTGAGCCAACCATAATTAATATTGTTAGACTTGATATTTCACAAGCTAAATCACACAGCTCCTGTGTAATAATAAATTAATTACATCTTAATTTTACTGGAGGGGAGATAGAATGAAAAGAAATGACTAGAGATTATCTCAATTTCAACTTTTCCCTTCACCATGCTTTTTGAGTCTGTTACCTGTGGGATGAAGAAGTACTTTTAGTTACAGTCATTTCTTAGTCAGATGTGAATAAAACAAATGTAAAGACTTTAACATCTTAATTTCCCTCTTGGCTCCAAGGACATTTCCAAAGATCTTTGAGATCCTACCATAGGCTTTTAACTCCACCATATTTATTCGTGAGTCTAAATACCCATTAGCTTTTCTGGCACCTATTTTTTTGTTTGTTTGTTTTACACTTGAGCAAAATGATCTGGAACCTTCTGAGTGACTCCTGTTGCCCTACATATGTGCTAAGACTTTCCTCCCAACCACCCCTAAATATCTCTTCTGTTCCCAGCATGGCAGATTATGTAAACAAAGCCAAGTAGTGATATACACCACTTACTAAGAAAATCTCAGTAGGAAAATTAAATCAAGAAGCTAAGTGTTCCCAGGACGTTTTAGAACTGGCCTGATGTCTCCGGGCTGACGTGTGTATTATCTCTTGAAGCTCTGCCCCGATGTGGTGATAGTTCAGGCAGCAGAAACAGACATAGGTTTCAGTTCTAACCACTTTACAGCTGTGGTAATTTGAGCAAATCACTACACTTCTTGGTGCCTCATCTGTAAAATTTAATTACTTCATAGGGTTGTGATATCAAAAAACAACTTGGGTGAAAGCTAGGACTGATAGCCAGCAGGTCAATATTAAGCTCTTTCATCCCATTCATATTTAATAAATATGTCATCTATTTGCAAGTTTAAATATAGCTTCACACATCAAAATATGGAAAATTAGTTTTCATCCACAAGTGCAGAATGATTTAATGCTGAAAGTAACTTAAATAGTTTGGGTTTTTAAAAGTTAAAATAGCATTTAAATCATCTTGAGAAAGAAAGAAGAAAAGGGGGAGAGGACGAAGGAGAAATTAAAATAACATTTCTACTCTAGCTTCTTTTGATTTAGTATTTCATTTTAAGTCTTAGCATGCTCATAATTTTTAGCAATATACTATTTATTCCTGGCCCAACTTTGTCCTCGTTTTTGTTTGTCTCTCTTCTTTCATTCTGCCTTTAACTCATGTTACTTGTATTTTATGTTTATCTGTAAGCTCCTGGAAATCCTGTTTGGAACACAGTGGAGTATAAATAAAATAAAATATTATGCGTTAGAGGTAGCAACTTCAGAAAGCGAGCCCATGGAAATCAATAATGCTTAACAAGGACCAAAACATTATGATCCCAGCCCATAACCTGGGGCCCATTGGGCAACAAAACTAAAAGTTTGCCCTTTCTGAACCTGTTTTACTAATTTAAAAAGTTAAAATTGTTAACGTTTGTCAAGCACTTAGTATGTGCTGAATATTGGTCCAAGAGATTTTACCTGTGTTTATTCATTCAATTTCTCTCACAATTCTAAGTGACAAGTACCACTTATTATCCCCAATGTACAACTGGGGAAATGGGTAACAAAGAAATTAAGTTTTTTAAGGTAGCAGACCTGCTAAGTGTCAAGCTAGGGTCCCACTGGACGTAACCCAATTTCAAACCCCTTGCCCTCAGCCACTGTATAATATGACTCATAGAGGATTTATAAGGGCTTGAAAAGGACTTAGAAATCCTTTTTCAATTCCTTTCTTTATTTGGTTTAGTCTCATGGATATTTATAAATCATAGACCATTCTCTTATAAATCGATTTCTGCCCTTAAAGTTGTTTTTTCTTAAACCCTTCAATATATATTTTTTTAAATTCAGTATAGACATTACACAGCTAAGAAAGAGAGAGAGAAAGAGTTGTGAAAACAGCCTGCCCTTTTAAATGGTCACATCAGTTCAACAAAATATTCCTAGAGACATCACTGTATCAGACACATACTGGATCCCAAGGTTGCCCGGTGCTGGGTTCTTTGGCTTCATGGTGTCTGGTCTAGTGGGGAATCCAAATGTGAAACATGAAGTGATAATATTGTAGGAGAGAGAAGATGGTGGTAGCACATGATGGTCTGAGAACATGGCTGTGAGTACCATTCCTAGATGAATCACTTAGGGAAGACTTCCCCCAGAAAAACTGCCTCAGGTGAGGTCTTTTGAAAGATGAGATGAGGGGAGCAGTGGGAGTGTTCAGGGTCGGAACTGAACCATAGACCGAGTGGCTGAAGCACCAGAAGTTTATTTTTCACAGTTCTGGAGGTGGAGAGGTCCAAGATCAAGTTGCTAGCCAACTTAGTTTCAGGTGAGAGCTTTCTTCCTCATGTGTAGACAGCTGCCTTCTTGCTGTGTTCCCACATAGGGGTGGGGACGGAGGGGGAAACAGAGAAAGGGGTGGGTCATCAGAAGCCCTCTGGTGTCTCTTCTTATAAGGACACTAATCCTATCAGATAAGAATCCCACTTGTATGACTTCATTTAACCTTAATTACCTCCTAAAATCCCTCTCTCCATATACAGTCACACTGGGGGTTGAAGCTTCAACATATGAATTTGTGGGGGGACACAGACATTCAGTCCATAACATACAATTATGGGGAGAGGGAGAATTGAGTTTGAGCATGGAGAGTGTTTCAGGAAGACAAACGTAGAACTACGAGCTGGTTGCTTCTCAGGATCTGAACATAATTCAATAATTAGGGTGTTTGGATACTAGAGATAGGGAGGGTACCAAGGGAAGCTGGCACCCTTTATCCAAAGAGCAATTAGCAGTGATAGACCCTTGAAAGACTTTCCCCACAGAAGAAATATGATGAGACTGAATTCTTGAAAGACCCTATTGCAGTAGGAAGAATACACTGAAGAGGAGCAGGACAGAAAGCTGACAGTAGGGGAGACTATAGTTTTAGGGTAGTGACAATGAGGACAGAAAGGAGTGAAGAGATTAGAGAGAGATATTTAGGGGGTAGAAATAGCAGGATTTTGAGGTAGATTGAACTCTGTAGAAGAGGGATAGAGGTGTCAAAGATGGTGCGCACATTGCTGGCTTGGGCTTCTCCGGCGCTTGGCATTGGAGGAGACAGGAGCTGCTTGCAGGACAGAAAGAGAGAACTGTCACTGTGCCCCAGGCAGGGCAGTGAGAAAACTCTCCCCTTCTTGCTAACTGCCCCAAGCACAGATGGGGTCTCTGACCACCAGTGATTCCTGTCACTGAGCCTGCCTTTTAGAGCCACCTCTAAGCCTTAAAATTTAAAGGCTAGTAATACCTGACTGGTGTTTGTTTATCAGCTTTTACCAATTTCCACATAGGCTGGTGTTCTGAGTTTTTCCTTTAATCTTTGGTTCATTTTCTTAAGGTACATGGGGGTTCTACAGATAGGAGAAACAGACCTCTGTGATCTTGTCCATGTGTATAGATTGGCTGAGATATCTTGAAGCCAAAAGATCTTAGATTTCTTTTCTGAAAGATACCTAGATGAAGAAAAAGCAGTTAAATATTGTAATAACAGTAAGAATGGTTAATGTTACTGAGCGTTACCAGGTGCCAAATACTGGGCTAAAACATAAATATGTATCAGATTTAATCCTGACAGCCACCCTCTGAGGTTGGTACTATCATCTCATCTTATATATAAAGGCACTGGGATTTGAGGTTTAAATGACTTGCTGGTAAACCACCGAGCTCAGAGGTCAGACAGACAGATTGGTTCATGATACTCTTTTCCTGATTTTGTCTCTCCAGTTTTCTCCATGATGGTTTAACGATTGAGATGGAATTTTAAGCACTTTATTTCTCTGTTAAATTGTTAGAATTTGTACTGTGATTTAAAATAACTTTCTTGTTATTATAATAAGGTGCCTTATTGCAAGGAACTTGATAAATATAAAGAAAATAAAAATAATCCATAATCTTACCACCTGGCGATAACCATTATTACATTTTGATGAATTTCATGCCAGTGTTTTTCAGTATTTTTAATAGTTGAGATCATTGTTTATACATTTTAATCATGCTTTTTCCATTTAAATAATAAATATAATGCTGTCTCCATTCTCCATGCTATTAAACATGATTTACAAGTGTTATTTTCAGTGACTGCAAAATATTTCATTATGTGGGCATATTATAATTGATGTAACCATTCAAGCATTTTTGAACACTTAGTTTTTTCCCATTTTTCACTATAAATAATACATTTGGTATTTCAAGTTATTTCCTTTAAAAATATCACCAGAAGTGTAATTATTGCTTTAAAAAGAATGGGCACGTTTTTAAGGCTCTTACTGCTTTCAAAAAGCAATGGAAGAATAGACATTTCTTTCTGAAGGAAATGAGAACCTCAGCCTCCTCATACCCTTATCAGCACTGTGTATTATCACTTTATTGATAATTTAAATCTTTTAGTAATTTTATTTTAATTTCTATTTATTTGGTTACAAATAACATATAGCATTGTTATACACCTTTGGGGTTGTTCATAGCTTTAATTTTTTTTCTTTTCCTGTCCCTTAGTTCATTCATTTAACGAACATTAATTGAGCAATTATTACATACCAAACCCTGTGCGAAACTCTGAAATACAGCAGTAAACAATTTGGACAAGTCTGTGCTCTCATGGTGCTAATGGTCTAAGGAAAAGGCACACAATAAATGGGTTAAAAAATTAGAAAAGCATCTGATGGTAAAGGGCTATGCATACTACTATTGAAAAGGAGTAAAATGATGAAGCAGAAGATCCAAGTTCTTAAAGTTTTTGGTCTCAGGAACCCTTTACATTCTTTTTTTTTTTTAAGCGTGTGATACAGTGGTTTTCGATATATTCATGGGGCTGTGCAAACATCACCACTGTGGATTTTAGGACATTCTCATCACCTCAAAAAGAAACCCCAAGCCCCTTAACAGTCCCTCCCCAGACCCCGACCCCCACTGTCTACTTTCTGTCTCTGTACTCTGACTCCTCTAGGGACCTCCTCTGAGAGGAATCACACAGTTATTTGTCCTTCTGTGTCTGGCTTCTCTACTGAGCATCATGTTCTCTGTGGAATCCTTTACATTCTTAAAAATTAAGGATCCCAGTGTAGGTTATGTCTATTGATATTTAATGTATTAGAAATAAAAAATTAAAAATTTTAAAACACAGGAACACTCAAGCACACATTCCATTAGCAGCCATCAGAGAGATGTAATCACCCATCATGTAGCCCTTGGAAGACTCCACTGTACACTCCACTCGTAAGGGAATGAGAATGAAAAAAACAAAAGAATGATTTAGTGTTATTATGAAAACAGTTTTGACCTCATAGACCCCTTGCAAGATCTGGAGGACCCCTGGAATCCCCAGACCATACTTTGAGAACCACTCTGATGGAAAATGATATTTTGAATTGAGTGGTTAGAGGAAGTCTCTCTGAGGATTAGATTTAACTCAGGATACAAGAGATGAGAAAGAATAATACAGTAGTGTGAGTGTCAAAGAAAGAGCATTCATTTCTGAAAATTTATCATCATGTATACATAGTGTATCCATATCCATATATACAACCATCCCTAAAAAATATGTGATTTTTAAAAAATTATGTGGACAGTAAAGATATCAAACCCAGTTAAAATTTCAGTATGTTTTTCTGATGCTTTCAGAAGGATTAGAAAATTCCAAAGTTAGTATTCCCATAAACAGGATCTTGATTTTGGTAAGAAGAAACAAATGGAAATTTATTCAAAACAATAATATAAAAAATTGCTGCTTCTGAATCCAGTTAATTTTAAAAGAAAAAGTAAAAGAAAAATCTGACCGATTACAACCAATGGGACACATTTCCACAAGGCATCTGAAATTTAATCTCCTTTACCTTTCCTTTTTTGCTTCCCCTCACTTTCCTCAGAAAGTCCTAATTTTAGTTGTCAGCAAAAGAAAAAAAAAAGTGCTATGCAGCTATAGCAAATCAAATACTTTTTTATTGGAGACAGACTCTAGAGAGAATGGGGCTCACTAAAAAATTAGGTGAAATTTAATTTTTAATTCAGAAATGTATCCTTAAGAGGAGTCCTTTAAATAGCAGATACCATTTTTTATTGTGAATGTGGATGTCACCTCCGGGAAGAGCTTTGCAATTCCTTCAGCAAGATAAAGCCTCCGTCTTCACAGCTGACCCACAGGGCATTTGCTGAGTTAAAAGAGTTGCGAAAGATACCAATTTTTATATCCTGTAGGGCCAGAGGGGCTACGGAGAGGGAAGAAGAGTACAAATTATCTGGCTTTCTTCTTCTTTTTTTTAAATCTGTAATTGATTTAAATAGTTTAATATTCAGATGTAAGTAGAGTATTTCTTTTCAGACATATTGGTGTACCTTCATCTGGTGGTTAAGAGCCTCTGAAATAAGAAGAAAAGGTGACCAATTCTAAGGTTGAAAATGCCAGTATTATAAATCAGGTTTATGTTTATTTAGGTAGGAATTAGAAATTTCGCTGAAACGGAGTAAAGTTTATCAAATTCTTTAATTCAATTAGGGAGAGTAAGCACCTTCATGATTAAATCAATAATGTGGTTCTGAACCAATCTGAATATTTCATTCAATTTGCTTATATGTTCTCCTAGATAAAAGGGAAAAAAAAGAGGAATCAGCAAAGGAACTGCCCTCTCTTCCTCTCTGCTTCCGACTTTTGAACAGTATGAGGTTGAATCACATTTCTAACCAACTTTTAGTTTCAGCAGTAGAAACTAGTAATTTCATATGGTTCAAGCTTCATGTTGCTTTTTTCAAATCATGAAACTTCAGAATATCTGAACTAAGATGCTTTCCATAGTGTATATGGAAAATACCAGGTGTTTACATAACCAGGTGTCCCCTCTATGTAAAGACTATGATGTCAACTGGAATGTTTTAGGCTGTGGGTTTTGTGAAGAGCCATATATGCTCTTGGAAATATGTATGTGGAAATGTACTTCCAGTTAAAAGAACGTACCATTGTCTTGCTTTGCTGGTGCAATGACAAATCGCTGTAACGTACGAATAAGTGAGGAGTCAAGTGACATATCAAGATACAAAATGATTCTCCACATTTCTTTTCAAATGCTTTCCTAAATATTCTGGCTTCTTATATGGCAGGCTGGAAGCAACAGGCAACCAGGGCTCAGTCTTGCTCTTTCTCACTTGTGTCTCCGTGAATCTTAGGGAATGTGCTTTTAGTCGTAGCATATCAAAGGGAAGGATCAAGCTCTGGTATCACTGTGAAATGTAATTTGCACACCACTTTATATGTTAGTAGAATATGACAGTGTGAAGTTCAACAATTTGAGCCTTCTCTGAGGAATGCTCTCAGGGAGATGCCAAGCCCTCACTTACACACAGATGTTTTCAGTTGTTAGTGATTTATTTTGCTGATCCTTTCCATTTGTCAACCATTTGAGAATAGACTCTCAGTCTTCAGGATTCTAATGCCAATCGCATGGCTAAAATTAGAGCTCTTAAACATATGCTAAATGCCTTTAATTTCTGTGACTCTAGAAAATAAAAGGAGTCCGGGAGTAATAGGAGGGAGGATAGAAACCTCCTTACTGATTAGATTGTCCCCACCTAATCTTTTAAGGTTTCTGCTTCTAGAAACTAGAATAGCCTGGTCATTTATTTATCCTCTGATTCTGCCACTTGGGTGGAAATCCAAGTCACTCTTAATTTGTCTTATTTTAGAAACATATAATCTGGCTAATTTGTTCCTCAAGAATTAAATTCCAAGTCAAACATCTCCCTTAAAGCATACATTCATGTTATGTCCAAACATCCAGATAAGTTGGAGGAGGGCTAGAAAATCTATCAAATATCTGGATGATTTAGCTCAGAAAGCACAACATCTAAGCAGGGGGAAACACTGCATGAATCAGAAGCACTAATCTGCGTACTCATGGACCATTTATCTGCATTTCATTTTCCTTGGGGAAAAAGTCTTTTGAGTGCAATATGCATATCTGTTAATATTTAAAGAAAAGAGCTGCACATATACAGGTATTCACATCCCTAAGCTGCATAGTTTGTTTCTGTTTCAAAATAGAAAGCTGTCAGCTAAATGACTCACACAAGGTATTTCCAAACACTCATTTGATAAAGTGATTAATACTCTACAAATATCTATTCAAGTCTTTTCATAAACTGATGGATTTTGCTAAACATTAAATGGCAGAAGGAATCCAAAAGTTCAAGTTGTATAAAATTCAGAGTTGCATTATTTCAAGGAAATAAGTGGGCAAGCCTGCCCGCATAGGTGGTCCAGTTTTGCAGTGGTTCAGCTGCATGAATCAACATTGTTCTGGTCTCAGCTATAATTTTGTGCCATTAACTTGCTGGCAATGGTCTAATCTGGCCTCAATATCAATGGCAACAATTTTGGCTCCTGTGGCTGCCTGGGTCTTCCAGGACTCAAGCATCATTCCAAGGATCTCCCCCATCGGCTAACTCCTGTTCATTTGTATGATCAGGGAGATTTGGCAAAAAAATTTTGGGAGTGAAAGGATCTCCTTTTTCCTGTCATTTCCCAAGGCTGAGTTGCCTGCATTATCTGTACCAATCTGACAATACAAGCTAGGCAGATAATGAAAGCCAGTCACCAATTGTGTGATACAGTAATTCACATGGTCACAGAATTTTACTCTGTTATTATTAACAGTACTGTTTTACCAGCTTTTAAAGTCTTTGGGCATCAGACTTGTACTCAAAAGTACATCCTCACCTTTTTTTTTTTTTTTTTTGATAGGCCAACAGCCACTCAACACCCAGTTTTAGAAAAATAGCTAACACATTTTGTTGTTTGGGTGGGTTACTTCAATCCTATAAGATAGGTAGACTTGTTATTCCTACTTTAAAAGTTAGAAAACTGAGGCAGAGAGAGTAACTAAATTGATCAAGGTTGCTGTATCAGTTTCCTAGGTTGCTGTACCACAGTACCACAAGCATGGTGGCTTAAGATAAAAAAAATGTATTGTCTTATAGTTCTGGAGGCTGAAAGACTGAAATCAGGATTAGTAGGACCAGGCTTCGTCGGAAACCTGTAAGGGGATTCTTCCTTGTCATACACTAGCTCCTGGTAACCGCAGGGTTCCTTGCTTTGTAGATGCATGACTCCAATCCTCTTTTCAACCCAGCATTGGCATGTAACCTTCTCCCTGTGTGTCTATCACATGGCTATCTTCTTATAGGAACAATAGTCTTACTGGATTAGGAGCCCAGGCTACTCCAGCATGACCTTATCTTAACTAATTACATCTGCAATGACCGTATTTCCAAGTTAGGTCATATTTTGAGGAACTGAGAGTTAGGACTTTGAAGTATCTTTTTGGGGGGAACACAGTTCAGTCCATACCAGTCACATAACTAGCAAGTAGTATAACAAGGGTTAGAATGCTTGCACTCTTAACAGTAATGCTGCCTGAAATTTCAGGCTATGGCTGGGGTTAGGTATGGCAGAATGTTAAATCACAGCACATGCAATATTTAAAAGATTCTGGATGGTGCTTTTCTTGATTGAAAACCACTTGTTGAACAACCTTCCTCTGCCTTAATCTCTGGAAGCAAATACTTTATTGTTGAGTCGGTGACTTAGGTCAGTTCCATAACATTCTAATGTATTTCTTTTTATACCTTTGAGAATAAGAAGGGACAATAACATAAAAATTACATAAGAGAAATGAAAAAAGCCATACAAATTAACACATGGAATGATAATAATGATCCTCCAAACACTAATGCATAATTTTGTTTTCTTACTTTAATGATAATAACTAATCTTTATCTAGTATTTACTGAATGCAGGCATTTTATTAAATACTCTAAAATCTGTGGACCATTTGGTCATCACAATAAACTCATGAGGCAGGAAACATTTTTGCTACCATTTTGTAGGTATAGACTCTGAGAGTTAGAGAAACCAGTTGACTTGCCCAAGTTCATAAAACTGGGTTCTAGATAGACTCCAGAACCCAGACTCTTAAAGACCCTCATCCTTGCCTCTCTGTTCTCAAGGTTAAAAAACACTGGTGACACTGTTAATCAGTATGCCCTAAATAGTTGGGGAAAAAAAGGATCCGGGAATCCAATACCCCAGCATTTCATTGGGGTTGAAATGAAATCTCATTTTATCAAGATTTTAAAAATATTCGTCTAACTCACCCTAATAAAGTTACTCCCAGTAGAGAAGTTCTATGTACTGTCTTATCTAAGCTCTGTCTAATCACAAGAGTGATGAATTCTTTCATACAGACCCTTAAAGTTCTAATAAAATAATTTATAAGAACCTTGAATGAACCATGCACTGTTATACTACAGGCACGTGTAATATGGAAGGATAGTGAGGTTAGATTTAACTCCCTCCCCAACACATTGGCTCAGCTCTTAGCCATGAGTAAGAAATTCAGGTAACATTTATCCTAGTCTTAGTCTTTTCCCTTTTCCTATTGCACTGTCTTCCTCTGTATCATAATATGGCCTCCTCCTGATAGTCTAATTGATAATTTTCTTCTGTATCATTACTAAAATACTAGCAGCAACAAATATTTATTCTCTCTGCAGGTTTTCAAATTCCACTGATGAAATGTATGGACAGTCTGCCTTAATTATGAGCTCATCTGTAGCTAGTAATCTTTCTTACCTATTTATAGCACTGCTGTTCCAACTGCATTGATGATGTACATTCCCCACTTGCCCTCTGTGCATTAAAATGTCCTCCAAAGATACTCTGTCCTTTTGATCATTACTATTAAAAGGAAAACTTTGATTTGGCCACATAACTACCATGGCCAAATCCTACTCTTCTAAATGACTTAGTCTTCCAATTGTCCCAAGTTAATATGTGATAAAATATAAAAATTATATATAAAAATTTATATGAAATTAATTTCATTGGTTCTTTGATCAATGCTTGATGAACTCAAATTGGAACAGACCAAAATCCCATTATATACTAGCCCCAATTATAAACTTAATCAATTAAATTAGTTAAATATTTTAAACTGTATTGAACATTTTCTTTTTAAGTACAGCAAATATCTAAGACAAACTTAAAACTTACGGATATCTTCCTCTTCTAAATAAGTTAAATTTACAAAAAGATTTCAAGTTGTGTCAAACATTCTGATAATATTTATATGCTTAGTAAAATTCTCTTACACCTTTTTTCTTCAAGTGGGTAAGAGTTTTTAAACATCTTCAAATTGTAACAACCCAGATTCTTTTTACTTTAATACAAAGATGTCAGACTATATTCTATTTATACTTGTTTCTTTATCTTCCCTATATGGAAGTTCATTTAATTAAGAAAACAGATTTGCCATAAACATGGAGAAGGTTAGTTATGATTACTCAGCAGGAAGAGATTTAAGACTGAAACATGGGATCAAGGATTCAATGTAGGGTGCTTTTATCTGAGTCACATGACTGCAGTGATCTTCTTTTAAAGGTCATTGCACCAACAGGAGACTCCAAGTCTAGACCAGCTGAAATTGAGTTTAATAACCTATGCCTCCTGAATTTTTGCACCATTCATAATTCATTCATATCTATTAACAGAATTCTATACTTCCATTTAGTTTGCTGATGATTTCCTGCAGTCCTTATTTGGATTATATAATATTCTTCACTGCCTGATTGGAGTCTGTATTCTGATCATGCTATTTTTGTCCTGCATAGCTCTTGGCCGCAACTCTGTGTTCATCCTTTTTATTTTTAACATCTTTATTGAGATATAATTTACATATTATAGAAGTCACACATTTTAAGTAAACAATTCAATGATTTTTAGTATGTTCCTGGAAATGTGCAGCTATCACCACAGTTTTTAAATATTTTCCCACCTCAAAAAAGAAACCCGTGTCCTTCAACTATCACTCCACACACCTCTCCATACTAACCCCCTCCCAACCCTAAGCAACATGTACTTTATATGTCTTTAGGTTTCCCTATTCTGTACTTTCATATAAATGGAATCACATAATATCTTTTGTAACTGACTTGGTTGGGAAGAATGCAAAGTGACGAGCCTGGGCAGGAAGCTTTTCTCCCAGAGAGGGGTGGACTTAATTTGGAGTGAAAGGCAAAAGCATCATTTTCCAGCTAAAAGTGGTGGTATGGGATGTGAATGGACAGGGAAAAAACCCCACAACTTTACTAGACCAAGATTGCATTCCTAGCTGGGAAAACTAGGTCACAAAGGAAGTAAAATGTCCAATAAAAAATATTTGGTTAACATTTTGTTTAACATAAGGGAGTAGAGGAAGAACAGAGAAACAAAAAGACATAAGATATATTAAACAGTAGTAAAATTGCAGGTATAAATCCAGCCACATCAAATAATTACATTAAATTTGAATGGGCTAAATATTTCAATCAAAAGGCAGAGATTGTAGATGGATTAAAAAGAGAGATTCAACTATGTGCTATTTATAAAAGACACTTCAGTAGATTGAAAAATACAAATAGGTTGAAAATAAAAGAATGAAAAAACTTATACTATGCAAACAGTAATCATTAAAAAAAACAGAAGTAGCTTTAATGTTATAAAAATAGACTTTAAGAGAAGTAATATGATTAGAGACAAAGAGGGACATTTCACAATGATAAACAGTTAATAATCTCAGAAAAATATAAAAATTATAAATGTATATGAGCCCTAAAGTACATAAAAAAATTTAAAAATTCGAAGGAGAGCTAGGTAATTTAACAACTGTAGTTGGAGATTTCAATAGTCATCTCCAGTAATTGAGAGAACAACTAGAAATAAAATCAGTGAAAATATGAAAGACATAAATAACACTATCAAACAACTTAATTTACTGCTATGTATAGAACATGCCATGCAACAATACAATGCACCTTCTTTTCAGGTACATTTGGAACATTGTCGAGGATACACAGACCGTGTGCCATGCTATTAAAAAAAAAGGCTCAATACTTTTAAAACAGTTGAAATCATACAAAGTATGCTATCCAACCACAATGGAATTAAATTAGGAATCAGCAGCAGAACGACATTTCCATAATTGAAAATTAAACAATACACTTCTGAATAACTCATGGGTTAAAAAAGAAATCACAAGGGAAGTTGGAAAATATCTTAAACTAGGTGAAAATAAAAACACAGAATGCCAAAATTTATGGACTACATCATTGGCAGTGGCTAATGACTCAGATGAATAGCCAGAGATCTAGAGAAAACACAAATGGAGAACTGGTGACAGGAATGATGGGCATAATATAAGAATATTTGTGTCACATGTGATTCTAGCTGCATAGAATATGGTCATTAATCAGATAATCAGGTAGATATGACTCACTCTATGATACCAACTTCTTTTCCTAGCAACCCTCTTCTTACAAAGAGTATTATTAAACAAATTTACCTGGTTGGATCAGTAGAGATAATCATGAGTTCATATTTATATATTCTTCTTCCCCCTCCCAATTAATTATTTGCTTTTAAGTTTACTTATGGCATCTTCTGATATGAAAGAAGTGTAAGATTCTATGTTGCCATATCATTAGTGTTTTCCTTTGGGGTTTCTTCCTTTGCACTTATGTTTATATGGCCTTTTCCACCCTCAAGTTCATGAAAATAATCAAATATTCACTTAATTTTCCTTCAAATTTTATCATAGCTTCATCAAAAGATTACTTTATGCTTACCTTGAACTTTAAATATTGTGTCCTATGGTACTATTGGGTAAAATACAGGTTATTATTACATGGGCTCAAATAAGAACCCAGTCTTATTACCATGAAACTGTTACGCATAATTTTAAAGCTTAAATTAGAACAACTTGTCACGTCTTCTAATGTCAAAATTTTTTATAGCTTGTAATTTACCACAACATATTAGGTTACAATTGTTTTTACATTGCTCTTTTTTCACCTTTTCTTCATATACTTGTCATATGCCAGATTAACCCCCAAATAGTGTTTCTTCTGTATTTAATCTTTATACCTCATCATTGCTGATTTAGATAAGTACAAATAATTCACCAGACTGAAGACTTAGTCTACAATTCATATGTGCTTGAGAAACCTGTTCCTAAATGTATTTTGTGACTGTATTTCCACATATATATATCAGATTCTCCACATGTATATCAGATTTCTTCTGCCTACAGTCTGTCCCTATGATGAAAAAAAGTATCATCTCAGACAATGGTCTGAGAGTTGTACTCTTCTCTGAGTATAGTACTCTCCCCCACCTCCCAGTTTTTTTTTCTGGAAAATTCCAAAGCATTCATCTAATATTTCTTAAATCTCAGAAAAAAGCAAAAATCTTCCACAGGCAGTTTGACATCTTTTGGAATTTCTAACAGCTTCAAATTCATGCTGATTTTATTTTGTATCCAGGTGCTATTGAGTTGAGTATCTTTCCTTATTAAAGTTAAGGATTGTGGGGAAAAATAGAGATAAATGAGAATGTACTTTTTTTTTAATCACTTGTGATTATATCTCAAGAGACCAAGAAAAGAGAAAATAGCTCCCAAAGTGCCACTTAATTGTTATGCAAATGTCTATTTTCAGACAGAAACTATAATTATATACAATATATAAGATATACCGTATCTTCTACCATACATTACAGTGATAATTATGAAACTGCAGGACTTTTCTTTGCCAGATCTACAAGAAAAATATCTAGCTAATATACTGTTACCCTTTGAAGAAAACTTAGTCTTATGGAAGAATGAAATATAAGAAGAAACATGTATAAATATTGCCAGAATGTACATTTTCCTTTGCAGAAGCTTTCCTCTTACTCCATTTTCAGAGAAGAAAAATATTTACCTCTTATTTTTGGTAATGGCAATTGTCATGGTCCTCCTCCTCCTCCTCACTGACCACAGACTTGCCTTTCTTGTAATCCTTCCATCATTAGGGAAACTTCTTCAAGATCCTTTACTAGCCAACGAGAAAGTGTGGCAGTATCAGTACCACCACTGACACAGACAAGAAAATCATTTAAAAGTTAGTTTCTCAGCCCACATACAATCAAATTTGAATTACCTGATTTATAATAGAAGAACTGTTACTGTCTATAAACCCTTCTTTTCTTCTGTTTTCTTTAATACTCTTTCCAGACACATTTTTGAGAATGGATGGATATATGTATTTCCTCATGTTCTTCAACTATGAATAGTTTTCATTCTAAATTATAATCTATAAAGCAAGAACATTATCAGATCATTGGTAGAAAAAATCTGGTTATTCCCAAATTCCCAAATGAATTTACATAATTTTAAATTCTGTTTTGCTTTTCCCAAAAGTTAAAATCATGTCTTTGGAGTTAGCTATACACATTGAAAATTGAAGTCTTCCACTGATAACATCTTCAAGATTTGTACTATAGGGAATGGTTTCTGAGAAATCAGACCAGTCAGTGACATACTTCTGTGATCTTTAATTGCGTGTCTGACAGTGTTTGCCAGTAAGACTTTATTGTAGTCTTGGCTTAATGATGTATTTTCCTATCCTACCTAACTTAGGGGCACATTGATAGGATGCATATGGAAATAGTGAAATTTGAATCAAAGTAATTACATTTTAAAGATTTGGGATCTTTATTACAATTACAAAAAGCCAATAATATAGTTTATTATTCTCCTATTTCAAGCCTTTGACTTGTAATCCTGTAGGTTGTGGTACTGATTTATTCCACAGATTGCTTTAAAAAGGGGAGCATCGGTAATATTCATTTACAAATTACTGCGTCTTGTTGTCAGTATCTTCTAAAATATTATTCTCAGCATATGTGATTCATGAAGACAGCCAGATGGTAAATTTCCCTTTGGCAAAATACATAAAACTCTTTCATTCTGTCATCCTTTTGCAAGTTCTTACTGTTATAAGCTCTTACTGTTAACAAATTGGGTGAGATAATGCTTTTAGGAGTCTGATACTTTGAAGAGAGAGGATAAATTCTTTTCTCTTGGTTACAGTTCAGTTATGTTCACAGCAGTCTTGTATCACTAAAATGTTAAAGGTCACATGAATACCAGCTTGTAGCCTATGCTCTCTTAATTTGTTCTACACAGCTACAGTTATGCATTTAGCTGGCAAGTTAAATGATGCCCTTTTCTGTTAGGTCACTAATAGCATTCCAAGGAAGAAAGCCCCTCTGAGTATCACCATTAGAAACCATTTCACAGACAACAGAACCAGAGACCAAAATCATCTGGGAGTCAAAACTAAATGATGGGAAGGCAGTATAGTCACCACGTGAAAAGTTTTAGGAAATAAGCAGTATAAACCTTAACAATAAAAAGAAGCCTGAAAGCCCCACATTTCTCTTTAGAAATGTACTTGGAAACCAATATTTCCTTGTCACATTCCTGATTTTATGTTGGCTAATGATATAGAAGGTCAAGAATGTACATCCTTATGAATTTTTATCGCTTACTCTGTCTCAGAGCCCAGAAGCTTTCTCTGGTGACTCCCTAGACTTCATTCAGACTTCAACAAAACCAACATAGAAGGCTAAATGGCTTTCCATCGAAAGAAGATATGGGCTCCCAGCAGTCTTTGTTAATATTTCTGTTTGGTTCTAGATCAGTTTCCTAAAAGCCATTAACAGATGACTGATCTAGCAATATTAAGTTTGAAGAATTTTTCCAAATAATAATTAAAGAAAAATAGTTTCATAACGATCCCTCATATTCCATCAGTAAGCCCCTCTGCCTCCCCTGTCTCTGCCCTATCTCCTTTTTCATTTCCCTTCAGTTTCCAGCTACTTTAAGAAGCTGGAGCAGAACAAAATGAACATCCCTCAAAAGCCAATTAGGAGTTCTGTACAGAAAGAACTACAGTTGTTATGACAATGAAGACCAGTCAGCTGAAACTAAATAATTAATGGAAACAAGTAAATTAGCTAACATGGCTTTCAGAGAATCAGATAGACTGCTTTCTCTGTGTTCTTATCAATCCTCATAGGATGCAGCTATGTGTTCAGGGACAGAACTGGGTGAAATCTGTACCTGATAGCAACTTTCAGTCACAGCCATGAGACAGAAGCTCCCCACAGACAGTACAATCAGCAAACACCCAGCAGTATCAGATGTTGACGAGATTTCATAGTGTGAGTAAAATGCAGTGAACCACACAGCCTGCAAACTAGAATCTCATGGCCAAGGGACCCCAGGAACAGGTGCACTGCCAAATGTGTAGCTCCAGCCCCTGCTGGGAAATTCCTCCTTGGGTCTAATCCTTCATTTTGTGTCTCTCCTTGTATTATGTTTTTGGCATTTGTGCTTCTTGGTATGTAAAGTGCTCTCTCATGTGCTGTGTCTTCTAAGCCTCAGAAGAATCCTTTGAGTTAGGTGTTATGTTATCCCCAGAGGTGGAAGGGAAGCTCAGTCAAGTTTGGTGATGTGCTTGGTTTCAACACCCGGTGATTAATGGGCCAGGGACTTGAACGTAGATTTTTGAATCTATATCTTCTGTCATGTCGACCACATCACACCACCTATTACTTACATTGGTGGAGACACAACTAGATTAACCGCCATCCACTACGCAGTATCTACAAAGCATCAAGGAAACATCTGGTCAAATAAAAGGTGGAAAATGCTTTATACTAACTTACTTTAGGAGACTTGCTGTGTGTCATAGCTGATTTAAAGTTCTGAGGCTCCCTGAAGAAAAGGAACTCTGTTTTGCCTTGCTTTTTCTAGCATTTCCCTCAGTTTTTAGTCTCTAGAACAATTTTTCCACTTAATATGCATCAGCATTTCAGAGCTAAGTGTTCTATAAAAGACATCTCAGGTAGCACTACCAAGTAAAATATATGTCTCTCTGTTGAATTTAAATTTCAGATTAAAAAAAAATAAGAGTTTAAGTATGTCCCAAATATTGTGTGAGGCATACTTAAGCAGAACAATTATTTGGCTTTTTATCTGAAGTTTAGATTTAACTGGTGTTCTGTATTTTTATTTGCGAAATCTGGCAACCATGCCCTTCGTCATTACTGGTTACTATCTTTCCTTTTCTGTAAGTACTCAATGAATAATAAACCATAAGAAGAGAATTTCTAAAGCATAAATTTTATATATTCTGTTGTACCAGATAACTATTAATAGGAAATATGATTATTATGCAATAATGAGGAAAACAGATTATCCATAATATCAGAACCATAGGAAAATTAACTATGCTTTTGAGATGTAAGTTGGAATTATAATAATGGCTTCTTTTCCCAAAAATATCCTTTGACCCTTTTGAATCCTATAATAGAGTTATGGAGCAGGCACACAGCAAAATCAAGCAAGCCAGCTGAAAAATGGGAAGCTGTGTGACTTGAGGCTATAATGTGTCCACGGCATCATCTTCAGTGCCTCCTGATTATTTACAGATGAATGATCTGCCAGCACCACAGTCCTGCAGTTACTACTCTGTCAGTACCATCATTTAGAAACTGCTGCTGTTTGGGGCTCAGTTTTCTCCTTAACCCCACCCATCTAATCATTTTCTAAGTCTCCATCAATACTACCTCCAAAATAACTTGTGTCTGTCCCCTCAGTGGTAAGGCCATCTGTACTGCCTGTTTGCAGATCCTGTTTGCAAATCTTTTGCCTATGCCTCCAATATCTCCTGATGGGTCTTCGTGCCTCCATTCCTCCCTTCTGTAATCCCTCCTTTATACTTTATACTACTGTCAGAGTTGCCTTAAAATCATAGCAATATTATTAGTCTCTTAAAACAAAAGAAATAAAAGCAAAAATAAACGAATGGGACCTAATTAAACTTAAAAGCTTTTGCACAGCAGAACCAACAAAATGAAAAGACAACTAGTGAATGAGAGAAAATATTTGGAAATGATATTACTGATATGACTGATAAGGGACTAATATCCATTATATATAACAGCTCAAATAACTCAACATCAAAAAAAAAATCCAACTGAAAAATGGGTAGAAGAACTGAATAAACATTTCTCCAAAGAGGAAATGCAGATTACCAACAGGTGTTTGAAAAGGTGCTCAACATCACTAATCACCAGAGAAATGCACATCAAAACCACAATGAAATATTACATCACACCTGTCAGAATGGCTGTCATTAAAAAGAATACAAATAACAAATGTTGGCGAGGATGTGGAGAATAGAGAACTCATACACTGTTGGTGGGAATGTAAACTGGTGCAGCCACTGTGGAAAACAGTATGGAGGTTTCTCAAAAAACTTAAAGTAGAACTATTATATGACCCCAAAATTCTGCTGCTTGGTATAGATTCCAGGAAAACCAAAAATACTTAATTTGAAAAAACACATGCACCCTAGTGTTCATAGTAGCATTATTTACAATTATCAAGATATGAAAGCAACCCAGTTATTCATCACCAGTTGAATAGATTTAAAAAATGTACTAAATATACAGTAGAATACTACTCAGTCATAAAAAGGAATAAAATTTTTCCATTTGCAGCAACAAGGATGGATTTGAAGGGCATTATGCTAAGTGAAATAAGTCAGACAGAACAATACTATATGCTATCACTTATATGTGGAATCTAAAAAGTTCAACAGATTAGTGAATATAACAAAAAAGAAGCAGACTCACAGATACAGAGAACAAACTAGTGGTTACTAGTAGGGAGAGGTAAGGGGGAGGGGCAACATAGGAGGAAGGGATTAAGGGATACAAACTATTAGGTATAAAATAAACTACAAAGATACATTGTACAACTCAGGAAATATAGCAAATATTTTGTAATAATTCTAAATGGATATAACCTTTAAAACTTGTGAATTACTATATTGTATACCAAAACATACAATACTGTATAGCAACTATACTTCAATAAAAATTTTTTTAAAAATTCAGTTTAAAAATCCACAGTTTAAATGTCTCTTTTCTGCTCAGAAACATACAGTGATTCCCACTGCCCATATTTGTTTGCTGTTGTTTGCTGATGGCCTCTTGGCCAAAGCAAGTCAAGTGACAAAGCACAAATTCACATGTCAGAAAAATAGGCACCATCTATATTGGAAGGAGCTGCAAAAAGACATTGCAATACGTGTGCAATATATATGCATATATAGAGACAGAAAGAATTTATGGCCATTTGTGCTATCTACCACATATAGACCCTTGTAACTTGGACTTTGCCATTCAACTTTCACAGTTATCCCATCATGCTACAGTGCCACTTCAAGATGAAGCACCTCAAAATATTGATCATTTAAGTCCTTTATGAGGCCACAAGAATACCACTGAGGTAGCTTTTGATATAGGCCTTTCATTCCTTATATCTTTCTCTCTTTGGTCTCTGCTGCTGTTCTGACTTCTGTTTTAGTCAGCACGTTGGTGTCTAGCTGTTACTTGGACTCTGGGACCTGCGTTTCCCTCAGCTACCTGTGAACAAGTTAAAATTTCATCCCCATAAAAATTGTTTTCTTAAAAAATGCCACCAACACCCCAACTTATAAGTGTATAAAGAGCATAATTTGTGAAGAAGCTTCAACTAGTTAATATATGGAAAAATGTTCAATTTCACTAATAATTATAAAATTTAAATTAAATGAGATACAGTTGCCCACCCCCAAAACCCTATTTTACTCTCAGTGCTTTGGTTTGTTCCTTGAGGTTATTAATCAAGAAACTTGGTACTTCAAGGGGAGTGTAATTTAGAATATTTGTTTTAGAAGGCTTTTAGCTAATTTTAATCAAGAGATTCCACTAATTACTATTCTGTGAATCTCTCCTAAAAAAGAACCTAAATATGAAAAATAGCTACATGCACAAAGATGTTTGTTATTACAATTATTTATAGTGCCATAAATCTGAAAACAACCCAGTTTGGTAATAGTTAATAGGGCAATAACTTAAACCATTGGATGCTAACTGAGCATATTATGCACTCATAAAATTTTATGAAATTGTGTAAAAATAAAAAACAATATGCTTATAAAAGTAAAAGAAAGAAATAGCTCATAGAATTCCCATGTACTTATTTCTATATATAAAACAAAATAATTATAAACTACCTGTAGAATGAATACTGGAATGAAACATATACAGAGTTAACTGTAGCTGGCTCTGTACTTTCTGTATTATCATTATTAAACTGTTTCATTTTTAAATTATTTAAGTTTATATATATAGTAAGATTTATATAGTAAGATTTTCTCTTTATCTGTTCCCTTTTATTTTTAATACGAATATTGATATCTAACCTTTATCAGCTCTATAAATTACTTAATAAATATTGATCACATATTATATTTTTCCATGTTTGCTTTCCAAATTCAATCAGAAATTAGGAATCTAGACGGCTCTAGTTTTACAGTGAGCTACTAATACGAGAATATTTAGAATTTAGAGTCTTCAGACTATTAAGTATCAATATCAACCCTGTAGTGTATATCCCAATTTATGTATAATTTCCCTTATAGGCAGTGCCATGATTTATGATAAACAATATAAACAATGATATTTAAAGAGAATATTTTTGTGAGAAGGGATTTTTAAATTATGTTTTGGTTTTGGAACCTGAAGGATATATTTGAATGTCTTGTATTTTACTTTTCATGTAGGCACTTCCTTACCCTTTAGAGTTGGAGGATTTGAGTGTACATGTTTCACTGTTCTGTCTCCAGTTTGTAGTAAAGTAATTGCTGCTTTTCTACAGAAGCATTTGTCTAAAAATGATTCTATCTTTAACCTTTAGTTCCCTGAACTATGCCCCTAATAATTGATTTCAGAGTAAAGTACAAAAATAATACCAAAACCTACGTACTTCACTCTGAAAGAGAGAAACACACTTCACTAAACTTGATGCCCAGACTTATATTAAACTTATCACCTTGACAGTCTTGGTTACATGATATCGAATATCGAATAATAGTTGTCAAGGTTCTGAATGGGTAACAGATTAGGCCCAGGTGACATACTGAGTAATGGCAAGTGTGATGAACTAGATCTCAGTTGTGGATAACAGAATCCCTTCCCTTTTAATTTCAATAACGGGATTTATTCTAACATATGGTAGACTATAAAATCACTGGAGGAGTTCTAGAAAAAGACTAGAGATTCATGTTAAGGAATAATACCCAGAGCCACATCCCAAAACAAGCCTCTCTAAGATGTGGCTTCCGCACTCGGGAAACCACTGAATCCAAATGATGAGCCACCATGGATGCCAGCTCAGGAGTTACGTTCCCTCTGCCAGTCTGTGCCAGCTAAATGGATGTTTTGCCTGGTGCTACTTTCCCCACACATGCAAAAATTGTTTCTGGATCAATGTCCTGTGAGGCCATGTGAATCTAAATCACAAGGCTGCACTGGCACTTATTATTTCTTCATAGAAACATTGATTTAAATTAGGAGTAAACAGGCTGAAATATACTCTTTGGTAGGAAAGATCATGACTTCACATTTACCTTTCTGTTTCTGAATCTCCTCTCTCCCCAGAGATGTGAAGCAGAGTCCTTGGTCTTCTTGCATGTTGATTAAGACAGATTTGCATCTCTACTAAGAGTTATTTCTCTGTCTACCATAGTAGTGCTTTTTATTCTTGGCAGTCATCTCATTAAGTAGGCATAGTTTACTTACTACCATTTCTCTATATTTATGTAAGTGAGAGATGAACATCAGTACTTCAGGTGACATATCTCAGAAGCTAACTTGTGTTGGTTTTGTCCCTGTGACAGTGACAGCTTTGGCAGACTATCATATGGTTGTTTGTATCATCTGTAATGCATCTCTACTGAAACTGTATTCCAAAACTGGTGTGATCAGTTGTGTTTCTGTGTTCCTTTCCAAAGATCCCCATACACATTTGAGGACACATTTGTACTTCTTGATAACCTACAGAATAGGACCTCTGATTATTGTTGTTTAAGTCTTAAAGGGAAAAGTGACCTCTAAAGTCTGGAAAATCTGAAGTCACTTGGGGTTTCAATTTTTTGTTTGTTTGTTGTTTTGTTACAATTTTTAAAACAATTCAGGAGACATACACTACAATTAGTATAACTGGTTGTTATTAACATCCATGTAACTAACCTGGCTTTAGATATATCTTGTGCTGCATCCAGTGATAGTAACTTCCAAAACTGACTTTATTATCTCTGGGTGGAATGGGGCATGGGGTTAGTATTTTACCAGTAGCTTCAAAGGTACTTCAAATAGATGATACTCAGATGTTCAGTGCAGTAAGTTATAAATGAAATATGTAGTTCTATATAAGGCTGGGTTTAAAATCTGCAAACTGAAAAACTCTACAGCAATAGCAACACTGAAATTCTGTGGTTTAAGTTGGTTATAGATGAGTATGTTGGTTCTAGATTAGCAATACTCAAATGATGCAGAAGAACTTTCCTTACTATGGAAGCATTCACTCTCGACAGTTATCATCTGCCTTCTTGGCCAGTTCATTGAAGCATTCAGTCATGAATGACTAGTCTTATCTGCCAATTTAAGGCTGTTTTCAGAGGCTGGGTCAATTTCTACACAAATAGAAAATAGAAAAATACGATTTCAAGAAACCAAGAGATTTCAAAAGGAATAGCATACCTTACACTCATGTTGAGATAGTCAAAAAGAGTCCAACTCTTAAAAAGGTTGAAAGATACTCCCTATAAAGGAAGACATTGTTTTATATTCTAAAACCTAATGATCTAAAAACTAATTATCTTTAATGAAACTAGTGCAGAACTTGGCCAATAGCAGATTTTCCTCATAAACTCCACCTTGAAATTATTGTGTTAAAATAGGCATTCTTAGAGGCTTATAGCATGAGATTCCAATGTGCATATGAAAGCCACTGTTAATTCTAAAATATCTCTAAATAACTTAGAAAATGTTACATCCTGTGAATTCTCTTGTGTAATGCCGTAATTTGTTTTGTTTTGTTTTCTTTTGTAAATGAAAGATGATCTGTTTTCCATGCAGAGAATGAATTTAGAGCACCCTCTAAACAGACATATTTTTAAAAAGTTAACCAACTCACTGGACTTTCAGTAATGGTGATGGTGGGAACATTCTCACATTAAAAAAATTTTTTTAACTGGATTTTTAAAAAATTACGATACTGGAAAGCATCCCAAAGCAGATAGAAGCCACCGAATAATTTATTTTTGAAAAATTGCTTTCAGGAAATATAACAGTTCTCAGTTTGTGGCTTTCTGGCCTGTAGGCACTTGCTAACCCCCAAAGCTATAATTGTGGAAACCAGAAGCAGTAGAAATTACAGTCATACCAGCTCACAGTGTCAGAGATCAAAGTTCAGAGCTAAAGAAAACAGGTGGAATTTTAAGGGAGAAATCCAAGCAGCAAGAGAACTACAAAAGGACAGAGGCCCAAATTCTGATTATGAACTGCCAAAATCCCTGGCTGACAGCTTAATTATGCATTATGAGAGTGTCTCAGGTGGCCTGGAGTGGGAGTGGGAGGGGTTGGAGGAGGAGAGTACAAAAATCAGAGACCAGAGAAGAACTGACTTCTGCAAAAATAGATCCACACAGGGCTTTATCTGTAGAGTCTGCTGCTTTTTTTCCCCAACTGAACAGAGCTCAGGCAGTAGAAAGCAGAAACCTTATAGATTTGAAGTATAGCCTCCAGACTTGAAGTGTTAGAGGACAGAACTCAAGACCAGAAGAACAACTTGAAATTCTTTGCCTAGAAGCAAGGAAATCATAGTGAGGGTAAGCCCATCTTTGATCACCCTTGGCTGACTACCAAATTATGTAGCCACAGAAGAGGATCTATGCAGCCAGGCTGAAAAGGCAGTGGTGGAAAACCAAAAGGACAGGGTAGAGATAACACTTGCTATGTACCACAGAGGAGACAAGGCTTGCAATTTGTGTGTAGGCAAGTTAACTGCTTACTAAAGCAAAACACAACAGTCTTTAGAAAAATATGGGAGAATTAAGTGTTGCTACAACATATCATCTACAATGTCTACTTTTCAACCAAAAAATACCAGTCATGCAAACAGCAATGTAAGACCTATAGTTGAGAAAAAAGCAGTCAATAGAAAGTGACTTTAAGTAAGCCCAGGTGTTGAATTTAGCAGTTAAAGGTTTATAAGCAGTGTCTACATTTATATATTCAAAAAATTAAAGTATAATATGTTAAAAGAATTAAAGAAAAATATAATAGCAGTGAATAACAGATAGGAATTTTAACAGAGAATAAATTCTACAGCTGAAAATTATAACAAATGAAAAAAAATTTATTACCTGGGATCAATAGTATATTAAAAATTAAATACAGTAAAAAAGTAGATTAACAAAATATGTAATTCATTTACTGAAGTTAATAAAAATTATCTAATTTGAAGAACAGAGAGAAAAGAGATCAAAGAAAACTGAACAAAGCCTTAGAACTTATGAAACAACAGCAAGTGCAGCAACATATGAGTTATTGGAATTACATAGGGAGAAGTGAGAAAAAATATTTGAAGAAATAATGGCTGAAAACTTCCCAAATTGGATAGAAAACAATAGAAAACACTAACTCATTAGTAAAAGAAGTTCAACCAGAGCATGAAAAACATAGAACCACTCCTAAAAACATTATAGTTAAACTTTCAAAAGCCAAGCATAAAAGAAAATCTTGAAAGAAGTCAGAGTAAAACAACATATTCCATCAGGGAAATAACAGATTAGATTCAGTTAGATAGATTAATGGCTCACATATCATCTGAAGCCATTTAAGACAGAAAACAGTAGAATGATATATTCAAAGTGCTGAAGGAAAATACTTTCCACCAAGAATTGTACATCCAGGAAAAAAATCCTTCCATAATGAAGATATTGTCAGATAAACAGAAACTGAATTCATCACCAGGAGATCTGCATTTTAAAAATGCTAACGCAAATTTTCATGCTAAAGGGAAATGACACAGGATGGCCCCACATTAGGGAAGGCAATCTACTTCACTCAGTCTACTGATTTAAAAGATCCTCACAAAAACATCTGCAATAATATTTGACCAACTATTGGGCACCCAGTCAAGTTGACATATAAAATTAATCAGCACAAGTCTGCCCCTTGTCAGTTTGGCACCCATATGCATTTCCTTAACCATACTTAATCTCCAAAAAAATACAGTGACAAGGTCATGCTTCTGCCTAACATGTTACAACTATCCTGTATATAATCAAAAGCATGCTAATGTCTTCCCCAGAAGAGGAGGCAAAGTCCCTGAATGATGTCTTCCCCATGATATCATGCAACTTAAATACCATGATGTAAATAAAGTTAATCATATTTAAACACTATGATATGAAGTTAATACATCTTATGTTTCATGATAAAGGGGTAAGAGAAGGAAGAAATCAAATACACAAATATATTCACAACAAATAAGGAAGAAATACTCATGACAATTAGAGCCTTTGTTTCTGGTATCTGATCACGTGATTGTAGCTGGTATTTATAATAGTCTTCTCTTACTATCTATTCTGTATTTCCTCTGCCTTCAGCAAGCATCTCAGCTATTTACAGTTCTTTACATAGTAGGGTGACCCAAACCTTTATTCCTGAAAGGTTGGGGCCTTTAATAATGCTGTCTAGATTGGATTGTTGCAGTTTTCCTATGATTCTTTGTCAAAGGGCTTGGTAGTACTAAGAGAATCCCTAGAGAGAGAGCTCTATATTCTAGACATACTTTTCTTTACCTTCATTGTGGAGTAGTAGTACAATTTCCCTCAGTAGTCAGGATCAGTTGCCCCAACCAGCACAGAAACTCTCTTATTTGCCTGTTGATTTGCAGGGTTGAGGAACCCAAAGTGGCAGGATAGCAGTCTTAACTTCCAGTTCAGTGGAATCATTATATGTGTCCTGGTGAAAACAATCTTCCCTTTAGAATTAAGACCTCTAGGCCAGCAGCACATGAGATCACAGGCACAGGAAACAGAAGTTTTGCTGCTGGGTCACTAGGAGTAATAGCTTATGCATCAGTGTCTAATTACATGCCTGGCCGTTTCTCCTTCCAAGCAAAGTGAACAACCAGGTGCACTACTTGAAGTTCTGGCCCATGGGCGGATTTCCTTTCACCACCACCTTTCCAGGGTGTCCCAGAAAGGGGCTGTGTTACTGCACCACTTCTAGATGATGCCTGCATATCATGCAGAGCCACTGTAAATGAGAACTGAATTTTCTCTTCCTCTGTCAACTGATTATAGGGAACTTCTCATGAGGCTATAGATGCAGGCTGGGAGAGAGAAGCTAATGTAGCAGGAGTGGGGACCATGAGCATTTGGGCTACTTCTTCGTGTAACTTGTGCCTTCAGAGCCTGCTTGGGCTCAGTCACTTATATACCACTTCCATTTGATGATGGAATGTTGCTGTGCATAGCTAACTTTAGTGAGAGAAAGGGAAAGGAGGGGAGGGAGGGAGAGAAAGTTTGTGGAGAGTAACAGGGCTCTTGTCCAAAATCCCACAAGTCTGTGCTGCAATTCACCTACAGGGCCTGCCTGCCCAAGACTCAAAACAGCATCCTTGCCTACCGTGGATGCTTCAGGCACTACTGGGTGTGCTGGATCCTGTGGCCCAAACAGTAGCCTGGACCTTCTGCAGAGCCTTCTCTTGTTCTGGGCCACACTCAAAACTAGCAGCCTTTTGGGCTACTCAGTAAGTGTGGGCCACAGCAACACACCCAAATGAGGAATATGTTGCCTCTAAAATCCAAAGAATTGCACTAGGCATTGTGGCCCCAAGGCCCCTTTCTTGATTGTAGGAGGGGCCAGATATAACAACTTATTCTTCACGTTAGAAGGGATGTCTCGACATGCCCCACACTGGATCGGTACAAATTTCACTGGGGTGGAAGGTTTTTGAATTTTAGTCAGATCTGTTTCCTACGCTCTGGTACACAAATGTTTTACCAATATGTCTGGAGTGGTTGCTACTTCTTGCTCAGGAGGTCCAATGTGCATGTTACCAATGTGGTGAACCAATGTGATGCTCTGTGGAAGGGAAAGGCAACCAATATATCTGTGAACTAAATCGTGACATTTTCCTGCTGGACAGGAGGCTGGAGAGTCTCTGGGTATTGACTCCACTCTGTCCATGTGATCCTTTCAAATCCTGGCTCCATCCCAGGGTCAGTTCACTTTGTCACTCCTCTCTCCTTCCCACTCCTACCAACTGAAAAATTCATGTTGTCTTCATGTAGCAAGGACCATAAAATAAGAACTCGACCTGCCATGTAGATTTTTGAACTTTTTGAAACATTTCACACCTTAACCTTGCTTTTGAAATTCAATAACTAGGAGTTTGATTACTTTTCTTCTCAGTTCCTCTGTGACAGCACACCATGAAGCAGTGGGTCACCTCAAACAGAGCTCTCACTAGGGATGGTCACTCACCAAATACTAGAAAAATGACATCTGTTTGTAGACCAAAATAATATCTTACTAAAATAAGGAAACAAGCCAAAGTTCGAGTCCTGGGAAACATCAGTATTTAAATAAAGGTCTGGTGAAGAAGGGGTAGAGAAGGAATGAGAATGGGTTCTTGAACACCAGAGGGGGAATATTTTCAGGAACAAGATCAGCAGTGTCTGTTCCATAAAGAAGTAAGTATGACAAAGATTTTTGAATTCCCATTGGCCTTATGAAGTCCCTATCAAGATTTATATCTGGACAGGCAACACAGAATATGGAATCAGAGAGACATGAATTTCAGTCTTAGCTCTGCTCCCTTCCCAGTATATGTGTGACCTTGGGTGAGTGACTCAGCCTCGTATCCACCAATTCCTCTCTATGATGATTAAGATGCTTCAGTGATTGTCTAAGTGCAGTTTCAAGGACAGCAGTACCAGCATCACCAGGAAACCTATTAGAAATCCAAATTGTTGAGCCCTAGCCCAGATCTATGGAATCAGAAACTCTGGGGGTGGGCCCAGCAATCTGTCCTACCACGCCTCCCCAGGGGCTGTGGTAACACCACAGTTCCAAAAACATGGCTCTACCGAACTGGTGCAACAAGGAGAAGAGAGAAGAGATACAAATAAAAAGAACTGAGGATAGTGCTGTTAACACATGGTGGATCTTGAGTAGATTGTGCTTCTCCTATTCCTTTATACTTTTGTACCTTCATTCCTACCCTCACTCGGGTCTTCTGAGCTAACCTGCTAACCCTTTCCCTTGTTTCTCAGCAATCTTCTCCCTCCTTCTCATCCCCATTCCATCACAAAGGAACACTCCAACAGACTTGCATAACTCTCCTGGGCCAATTACTGATAATGTGGTCCACATGGTGATGAAAGAGCCAATTAATCCAAATGCATTTTCTTTTTCCTGTACAAAAAAAGAGCTAACTGGCTCTTTAAAGTCATGTAGGAACCTCCGCACACAAAGCCCAATTATTTGGCTGAATTTTTCACTTTCCAATTGCTTATATTGGTGCTGTGTAGACAAAACCTAAACTAATTACTCTGTAGGTTTCTGGCTCTAAAAGTATCAACAGAATGTGGAAGTCACATATTTGAAGATTCAGCCAAATGGGGTTCCTGGGAAGAGGAAATAAGCAATGGCTTTTCCCTAAATTTGGGTCTGTATTTATTTCTAGTAAAAGCTCATAATGAAAATTGCTATGTGCACTTGCTGACAAACACACTGAAAAGAACAGGGCGTCATTACTTGGCACAGTACAGTTTTTGCTCCATGGTTCTTATTTGTACAGCATTTTCATCCTTTACCAGAACTTTGTTTTTCTAATCACTAAAATGATAGAAGTGAATGTGGAGTGTCAGGAAGAAGGAGAAAGCTTGAAAACAAATAGCCAAGTGTTGCATTTTTATCATTCCCATTTCTTAGTTGACAATCAATTCATTTTCATTCAGTTTAATACCAGTTGTTGTGATTTAGCTGTGCAGAAGAAAGCTCTCCTTTTCAGCTACTCAAGGTACTAGAAATAACTTTAAACTGGCACCATTTAAACAGATTTTATCAGGCAGATTATGTCCAATCAAGTATCCATTCTATTTGGGCAATTGCCAAGGAGTCTCAAAAATATTGTCAGGAAAGTGTTGTACTGTGATACATGGAATAGTTTTATTCCTGTCAATGCCTCTCTGGTTTAAAATGTCTTTAGCAGTGATGGACTTATCCATCTTTGTATCATTTCTCTTAGATCTGTCTTCCAACTACTGTCAGTGGCACTGACTCCCCTCCCTGTAGGGTCGGTGACTGTATGCCCTCTGTCCTTCTTGACTCAAGGCTAAGAGGATTTAAACAGCCTTGCATCCCATTACTGATTTCTGGGCCCCTGTGGTTCTCTTGAATTAAATTCAAGCTGTGGGAAAATAGGAGAGGCCTTTTCCTTAAATCTGGGCCCATATGTTTTAACTCAGGCCTTGGGCTCCTTATAAATTTGCTGCTTCTCCTCCATTTTCCTCTTATTGTTATTATTGTGACCATTGTACATTTAACAAAGGTTTGCAGTGTTTCAGGCACCACTGAGTAAATCCCCACCATGAGATTATAAGAGGGATCCCCAAAATTCAACCATATAAAATGCATGTTTCTTTGAGATTGATGAAATGATCTGAGTCAGCCTGCATCATAGCCAAGCGACTGGAGTTCCAGGGCCCAGGAGACAGTGCCAGTTGCATTCAATCTGAAATTTGCATTATTATGGGGCTTACTTATAGTTTTACATACCTTGTCATCTCACTTAATTTTCACAAAACCCTATAGGAAAAATATGACTATTATTCCCATATGACAGATGAAAATGTTGCAATTTAAAGAGGTTAGGTACTTTGCCCATGGGCACAGATCACTGTCATTTTTATCTCTAGCCCAGATGTGGCTCACTGAAGTACCCAGACTTTTATCCACCCTGTTAAAATTTCCTGCCTTTGTCACTCTCCTTAAAGGCTGAAAGCCTTACCCTAAACCCCAGTCTCGTACAAAGTGAAGACAGCCTTTCCTGATAACACTGTTAGCCTAAAGACTCCAGAACACCGCCTGTCCCTCTACCCTACTGTCAGGGTCTGTCTACCTGGTTGAGACCACTCCCAGGAACAGCCCTCCCTCCCATACTAAGTGTGGTTTGAGTCACACTGGGTGGTGCTGGCACTTATACCATGAGACCTTAGCTGAGTAACTTGGCCTCTCTGACCTCAGCTTCCTCTTCTGCAAAATGGATATAGTGATAATGGTCATGCACTTTTGTCATGTAGATGATAGAGAATGTATGTGTAAAACCGCTGTCCTAGTACCTAGGTTCTCCATCAGTAAATGGTACCATCCTTTCTCTTGCCAGTGTAGCTACCAGCTTCTTGTCCATGGTTCACTGGGCTTATCTGCCAGCTCTCAGTTGCCAAGTATTGTGCCTGCCCTGAGCTTTTTCCTTGACTGTGTTTATTCTCTGCTACTAGGAAAAAACATCACCCAAGTTCCAAAACCCTGAGATACAATAGGAGGTCATTGTTAAGACTGGTTTTCATTCTCTATCATAAAATTAACTTTTAAAAATTATTCTGGTGGTTTTTTAGGGGAAGAGGGGAGGTGAAGATTTTATGAAAAACTTTTTGACAGCTTGAATGTGTGACATAAAATTTAGCAAATTCTTCAACTGTTGCACTGACAAGAAAGCCTTCTCTCTTCCCCTCCCACTTTACACACCTCTCTGGTTTCCTCTTTGTCTTTGTTGTGGTGGTATATCTGACTCAGTTTGGACTTCCCAGACTCAAATGGGGTAGGAAGATGCTAGGGAATCAATTCTGTCTCATGTCTGAAAAGGTCCATTTGATCCCCTATGGATCAAAAGCATGACTCTTTATTTCAAAGAGATGTAGTATTAAAGTTCTTTAATGGGCCTTAATCTTACAGAGATGCTAGTATAGTGATATGAATGAGCAGATGTTTCTCTGTAATTCCAAGGAGCTCCAGAAAGTCTTCACCTTCCAGAATGCATTTCTCCAAGCTCAGAAACAGAGAACTGACTGTCTGTAGAGAGCTGGCCCAGTCTTCTGAGGGAGAGAACACTGGACTGGAAGTCGGGGGACCTGGGATCCAATCTCAGCTCACTATCTACCTGCATCCCCCAGATTGAACCTCATTTTTCTCACTTGCATTGTGGAACATTTGAGACAGAATTTTTCTAAGATCCTCTAAATCCATCATAGTTTGTTATTCTATGACTTCAGTCCCTCTGGGGGAGGAGGGAAAAGAGGCTCAGGAAAAGGGAGTTGGGAGTCCAGAATCAGAGGAGTTGATACGGAGAGAGTATGTATACCTAGCAGTCAGTTATTGGAACATTACCCCAAGGCAAGACCTGTGTCCTTAAAGCAAGGCAGTGTGGTGTATTAGAAATAGGCTGTGAAGTCAGACAAACCCAAGTGAAATCCTATTTGTACCCGAAATTTGCTTTTAGCCTTGAGTAAGCTGCTTAGCCTATCTGACTTGGGATACTAATGCTTACCTCCCAGGGCTGTTGTGAGAATCACAGGAGAAACTCATGTAAAATGTTTATCAGATGGACTTCTAGGGTTCAAAACACATGTAGCCCCTTCCTTTCCCTCACTCCTAGTCATAAGAAGTAAGGATAAGACAAATTGAAAGAGCATCCAGTGTCCAAAGCTGGAACAATTTTAGCAACAAGATGAATAACTAGAGCATTGGCTCATAAGCCCTAAAATAAAACAAATACTCATAAGTCTGTCCCAACATGAATAAATAATTGGATGTATAAATAAAATTAATAATGGCAGCACTTCTTTACAGAAGCATTCCAATGAATAACATGGAATAATTGTTATGGATAAGATCCTTCAATGAGTACCAAAATTAGTAAGCAAAATTTAAGGAGCAACAAGATACTTGTGTGGTCATAAAATATCTCTCCCAAGAAATTTATTAATTATAGAGGGAAAAATAGTAACTTTATAGTGAAGGCGCCCAGCAGACACTACCTTAACCAAGTAATTAAGGAAAATGGCACCAGGATTAAGAAATATTAACATGATATGCTCCCTGATGTGCACTGAGAAGGGACACCTTCTGTTGAATCCTTCCCCAAACAACAGAAGCCCAATCTAATCATGAGAAAACTCAGATAAACTCAACTTGAGGGACATTCTACAAAATCACTGACCAGTAGTCTTTAAAAGTGTCCAGATTATGAAAAACAAAGAAATACTGAGAAACTATCATAGACTGGAGGAGATTGAGGAGACATGACAGTGAAATTCAATATGGGATCCTCAGGTGGATCCAGGACAGACAAAGAATGTTAAATGAAAACCCAGGAAAATTTAAATAAAGTCTGTAGTTTTCTTAACAGAATTAGAGCAATGTTAATTTCTTAGTTAATATTGTTCAAATGTCCATACTACCCAAAGCAATCTACAGATTCAATGCAATCTCTATCAAATTTCCAGTGGCATTTTTCACAGAACTAGAACAAATAATTCTGAAATTTGTATGGAGCCACAAAAGATCTCAAATAGCCAAAGCAACCTTGAGAAAGAAGAACAAATCTGGATGTATTACACAACCTGATTTCAAACTATATTACAAAGCTATGGTAATCAAAACAGAATGGTACTGGCACAGAAACAGGCACATAGCTCAGTGGAACACAATAGAGAGCCCGGAAAGAAATCCATGCTTATATGGTCAATTAATCTACAATAAAGGAGGCAAGAGTACATGATGGGGAAAAGTCAGTCTTTTCGGTGTTGGGAAAACTGGACACCCATATATAAAAGAATAAAATTAGACTGTCTTACACCTAGATAAAAATAAACTCAAAATGGATTAAAGACCCAAATGCATGTAAGACCCAAAACCATAAAATTCCTAGAAGAAAACATAGGTGATGAACTCCTTGACATCAGTCTTAGCAATGTTTTTGTGCATCTGACTCCAAAGGCCAGGAAAACAAAAGCAAAAATAAACAAATGGGACTATATCAAACTAAAAAGCTTCTGCATAGCAAAGGAAACCATTATTAAAATGAAAAGACAGCCTACTGGATGGGAGAAGATATTTGCAAATCATGTATCGGATAAGGAATTAATATCCAAAATATATAAAGAACAGATACAACTTAACAACAACAAAAAACCCCAAACAACTCAGTTAAAAAATAGAGGATCTCAATAGACACCTTCCAAAGAAGACATGCAGGTGAACAACAGGTATGTGAAAATGCTCAACATCACCAATCATTAGGGAAATGAAATAAAAACCACAACAAGATATTACCTCACAGTTATTGTAGTGGCTGTTATCAAGAGGACAAGAAGAACAAGTGTTGGCAAGGATGTGGAAAAAAGGAAACTTTTGTGCACTGTTGGTGAGAATGTAAATTGGTGCAGCCATGATGTATAACACTATGGAGATTCCTCAAAAAATTAAGAACAAAGCTACCATATGACCCAGCAATTTCACTTCTGGATATTTATCCAAATAATACAAAAACAGTAATTCGAAAAGATATATAAACCCCTCTCACCACATTATTTACAATAGCCAAGATATGGAAGTAACCTAAGTGTCCATGGATAGTTGAATGGATAAAGATATGGTGTACACACACACACACAGAGGAATATTACTTGGCTTTAAAAATGAAATCTTGCCATTTGTGACAACATGAATAGACCTTGAAGGTATTATATTAATTGAAATAAATCAGAGAAGGGAAATACCCTGTGGTTTCACCCATATGTGGAATCTAAAAGCAAAACAAAATAAAACAAATGAACAAAACAAACTCACAGATACAGAGAACAGATAGGTGGTTACCAGAGGGGAAGGAGATTGAGGGGTGGGTGAAATGAGTGAAGGAGGTCAGTTGTGTGGGAGTGGATGGTAACTATAGACTTTTGGTGGTGATTACTTTTTAATGTATACAGATCTTGAATTATAATGTTATATATCTGAAACTTATATAATGTTATATACCAATTTTACTTCAATAAAAAACATTGGAGTCAAACCCAAATCTAGAACTGTTCATTTTGTTTTAAAAATCTTATTCTAGCACTTAATTCTTGACAAGATGTAACTATATTTCAACTCAGAATATAGCAGTCAAATTGGACTTTGAAAGTCCAGCTTCATCAGAACAGCACGTTTCTAGTTTTGAAAATACTTGTTCATTATTGAAGGGCAGTGATTCAGCTGTTGTATTCTTAGAAGTAACAATAAAATTTTATCATTGCTCTCCCCTCTTCCTCCTTTTTCTCCTCTTCCACTTTTGCTGTAGAAGTGTTGAAAGCATATAACATGTAACATCAGTGTGAAATAGGAACTCTGCTCTCTGCTATAAAGAAATGCTGCTGTAAAGAAATGAAGCCAAGTATTGATTAATCCCACCAATCCAAATAGACCTCAGGTTAGTTATACTGTAGAAGTTGAGATTCACCTGCATGCAACATTTTTCTTTCCCCTCTTCTTCTGGTGAAAGAACCTCTCTCTCCTATGGAAAACAGAGGAACAATCTCCCTGTCCAGGAATAAGAAGATCATCTAACTTTAGCCAATCAGAGTCATTCCTAGGACTTGTGCTGTGTCTTTTGTCTCTGAAATTGTAGGCCATAAAGAAGAATAATATATCCCTGGAGCGGTGTAGGATACTTTCTATTTTGGCAGAAAAATAAATTTCCAGAGAATAAAGCTGACACAGGAAAAGGCAGATTTGAGACATGGAAAGAGAAAAAGAGAGATAAGGTGGGGGGAGGAAGGAGGGGGAAGAGAGAAGAGAGGAGATGAGAGGAGATTGGGGAGCCTGGGAGTAGATAAAGAATGAAAGAAGAGAGAAAGAGACAGTGAGGAAGAAAGAGAGCAGGACATAGAGGTCAAGGTTTCTGTGAACATTTGACATAAGAATCCTACATCTCTGAAGTCTGCACTCTTCTGTACTCTTCAGTTACGAGCCCAGAGATACTTCTATTTTTCTTCACCCAGATGAGGTTGTCATTCTGACACAGTGAAAAATGAGCATCTACTTTGTCAATTATACCTCAGTAAAGCTTGGGGAAATATGATTTATAATTTTTAATAAGGAAATAAAAGAATAGCATTAGTGGTTAAAAAAACTTTTTCAAATAAACATCTTGATGAGCATAATCACTTTATGTGTCTAATCACATAAAGGAAGCAACTAAGCTCTATGGTAACCTTCCTTGCCTTGATATTTCAACATGCCTTTGACCATGCAGTAGATCAGGTTGTGAAATCTAAATTGGAACTCGATCACAATCTGTCAACAAGGTTGCAGTATAGAGAATTCTAAAAAAGTAAAGTTGCCCTTTGATGTTTCTCTTCAGTGTTCCCACAAACAAACAGATTCTCATTGCTTTTATACAAAGGAAAGAAAAATAATCTGATACATTTACTAATATTTAAAGATTAATGAACTTGTATTTCATTCCTCCTCGCAATATGACTGTATCACATAGAATTAACATCAGTGTTTAATATAAGGGAATGAATGGCTAATGGTGAAATTACAAGAGATGTAGTATGTGGATGAGGAAGATACTTTGTGTTAAGGAAATTATCCTCCTTTTTACATCAGGAGCTGTAAAAATGACATTTTAGATATCAGAAACTTGGGCATTTCTTTACATATTCAAAAGCCAGATGTGTGGTCACACGGGGGATTAATTCATCCTTTGTTTCTTAGAATAGAACAAGGCATATAATTTTGCAAAAATAATTTGCAAGTATTTATGCCAAGTTCCTTCAAAATCCAGACACATTAATTCCCAATTCCGCTTGACTTACTGCCCTAGGGGCCTTTTGCCCACAGGTCATTCTTTACCATCTGGGTGCATGAGAGATCAGAAAATGAATGCTCAAGGCTTAAATCAGAACTGTTCTTAATTAAAATAAAATCATGTTTATGATTTCTGTTCATTCAAGTCACAAGATGTCCCAACAGGACACTAAATAAATGGTTGATTTGCACAATTAAATAATCAGAACATCTAGGAAAAATAAAAAGAGCATTGACTAGTCTGAATTTCTGGAGAAGATGAAGGATAATCCAGATATATTTTGGACACATTTCCATCATGCACTGTTGAGTGGAGCCCGCCTTTCAGATGCTCTCCCCTACTCTTGATCTCTCCCTTTTTTCTTCCTTCCCCTCCATTTTTTCCTTCCTTTTCCTTCCATCCTCTCCCTGCTCCCCCTCTGTCAATCATTTTATTTGGTTAGTATTTACTGGGAGGTTAATCAGTTCCAGACACTGGGCTAAACACTGAGAATTAAACATGAAAAGGCAGAGAGCCTGCTGCAGTAATTTTCTACTTCTCAGTAACAAATTACCACAAATTTAGTGGCTTAACCTAACACACATTTATTAACTCCCCACTCTGTATGTCAGAAGTCCAGCATGGCATGGCAGGAATCTCTGCCAAGGGTCTCACATCACCTAAATCAAGGTGTCAGCCGGGAAGGAATCTCAGGTATTGTTCTGAGGACCAGTCCATTTCCAAGTTCATTCATGTTGTTGGGAGAATTTCGTTCTTTGCAGAATTTATAGAACTGAGGTCCCAGTTTCTTTGCTGTCTGTCATCCAGGGCCTCTCTCAGCTCTTAAAGGCACCCATGTTTCTTTTCATATGACCCCTCCAACCTTTCAGGCCAGCGGCAGTGTGTTGAATACCCCTCATGCTTTGTCTCTCTGCCTTCCTTTTCAGTCACCAACCGGAGCAAACTCTCTGTTTTGAATGGGCATCCCTGCTTATTCCAGGTTAGTGTTCCTGTATAACAAACCATAATCTCAGAAGTGATAACCCATCATATTCACAGACCTCAGGGACTCAGACAGGACATTTGTGGGGAGCCAATGTAGAAATTCTATCTACTGCATCTGTCATAAAGGTGCTCACAATCTAGTGGGAAGAGACAAATAATAGTGTTACAGTAACTGTAGAAAAGAATGAGCTAAACAAATGAGGTCTGTACATACAATGGACCACTATTCAGTCATAAAAAGGAAGAAATTTTTGATACATGCTACAACATGGATGAACCTTGAAGACATAATGAAAGTGAAACAAAAGAACAAATATGATTCCACTTACATGAGGTACCTAGAATAGGCAAATTCATAAAGACAGAAAGTAGAATAGAGGTTACCAGGGGCTAAGGGAAGGGGGAAACAGGAGAGTATTGTTTAATGAGTTTCTGAATAGAATGATGAAAACATTCTGGAAGTGCACATCATTGTTAATGTACTTAGTAGCACTGACTTGTACACTTAAAAATGGTTTTAATGATAAATTTCATGTTATGTGTATTATACCACAATAAAAGAAAATTGTTGAAAAAATAGAGTGGGGACATAGGGAAAAAAACAGCATTAGCTGCCTCCTGAAAGATCAGAGTGTCAGATTGGAGGGGATAAGATCACTAGAGTGTGGGTGAGGAGAAGGGTGTGGACTATGCGGTAGAGAGGGGTAGTATCATAATTTCAGTTCTCTTTTTGATCATCTCAGCTTAGAGTAACATGTTGTTTTTGTCCAGATATGGCCTTCCTTTCTCATACAGTGTCTGGAAAGCAAGCCTTACCTAGCAATCATCGGTAGTACGAGAACCTTGAGTGTTGGTGGTAGAGGTGTGAATTGAGTTAGCTGCTATTTGTTAAATGTCACATTGTGACCCCATGTTTACCTTGTTTCTAGGAAATAAAGAAAGAATCAAACACTGAAGCTGAACACTACTTTAGGCTGGCCCCTGTGCTTCCTCACAGAGCATCATTACCTCATAATAACTCTGCCAGTTGAGTACTATGATCCCCTGTTTTACCAGTAAAATAATTGAGGTTTTGAGAGTTAGACAATTTCCCCCATGTCTGGTGAAGCACCTTCCCATGTCAGGTTCTTGTAATATCTGGTTCCCTCTACCTTGATTGTCTGTCTGCTTTCTCAGCACTTTTACAACCCTTCACCCCCACACACATCATGCTTCATCTAATTTCTACCCATTATTAGACAGGACTACCATATTCAGCTTTATAGATTGTACTCTGCAAAAGACCCAGGAGTACCATTCACATAGATTACAGTGTCAGAGATGTGCCGTGGTGTTGTACAGTTCTCGAGTTGCACAAACACACATGGCAAACCTCTCTTCAGGTTTTGACTTTGACCTTATTCCCCAGGGACAGGAGGTGGTTCCCTGCTTATGTTGCACCTGTATGTTCCTTCAGAGCATTTCTTATAAGCCTACTTCACTAGTTACTTATGTAATTAATGTTTGGTATCTAATTTGCCTGCTAAACTGTTAAGTTCAATAAAGGGGGGAATTTCATCTGCCTGAAATATTTTTGAACAAATATATGAGACAGAACTAGATTTCTGTGAGTTCAAAGAGGCTCTTTTACTTGTAACTTAGGAGTGGTGCCTGTGACTGAAGCATGGAAGGATGTGGAACTCAAAGAGTAGTATTCCTGCTCTCTAAACCGTAACTCTTGCATGATTCTTTTATTTTTTTCTATAGCAGGTTAGATTAAGGACATTGTTGGCAATTTTACTATATATATTGATCATAACGCTTAATATGCCTATATTATCCACTGAAGGGCTACTCTTAGAGACACATTTTGTACTAGATGACTGTACTGAATTGAATATTGTCTCCCCAAATATTCATATCCACCTGGAAACTCAGAATGTGACTTTATTTGGGAATAGGATCTTTTTAGGTATAATTAGTTAAGATGAGGTCATAGTGGATTAAAGTAGGCCCCCAAACTCAATAGCTGGTGTCTTTATAAGGGAAAGGGGAGAGAGATTCAGACACAGAGACAGAGTAGACATATGAGGAAAGAAGCCATTGATAACAGAGGCAGAGATGATGGATGGCTGAGGATGGCTGACCACCACCAGAAGCAGAAAGAGGTAAGGAAGGATTCTTCCCTAGAGTCTTTGGAAGCAGAATGGCCCTGCAGATCCCTGGATTTCAGACTTCTAGACTCCACAACTATCAGTGAATAAATTTCTCTTGTTTTAAACCATCCAGGTTATGGTGCTATGTTATGTGGCACTCTTAGGAAACTAATGTAATAACCTTTTCTATAATTACTTAGGGCAAGATAGTGCTAAGTGCTGTGACAACTAAACCTCAAAATTTTAGTAGCTCATTAATAGAAGTCTGAGACTCAGTAGTTGTAGTCTACTGCAGATGTTCCAGGTATATTGGTGGCTGTCCTCCACAGAGTGATTCAGTGACCTAGGCTCTTTTTATCTTGTGTCTCCACTATTGTCTGTGGAAAGAGAAAGAGTTTAGAACACATATATACTTTTTAATTGGCTTAAGTGACAGAAATTTCTGCTCACAATCCATTGGCAAGAACATGGCTGTACCAGATAAAAGAGTAAACATAGATGCTTTGAATGACAATTCTGTGTTGTGGAAAGGAAGTACAGATTTTGCTGGAAAGTTTGCCATCTTTGCTCCGTTGACCTCTCAACCTCAGTAGATGTGGCCAGTCCAAGCTGTGACCTCATACTTAGCATAAAACAATGAGCTTGATTAATTAGATTCTCATTCTTAGGAATTGTGGTTTAGAACCACAGAAAGAATCAAGCATTTAGAAGAGGAGCAAATGCTGAAAGGATATACTCAGAAAGCTGTAGGTAGGGTCATGGCCATGAATAATTATGAGAAGCCCAAGTTATGAGGAAGCAGAACTATGAATAATCAGGAACCTTGATGAATGTGCAGTTCAGCAAGAAGAGGATAACTAACTAGCAGACATCCAAGAGTAGCTAGGTCATGTTAATAGCAGAGCGAAAGAGTGACTCTTTAAAATCCTTCTGCTAGGGCCCCTAAAGCAGCTGTGGATCAAATGTTCACTCCTCTAAGACTCAACTTGACTATATTTCCTATTTCTGGAATCCTCTGACATTTCAGCTGCCATTTTTACTGATGTATGCTTACTATATCCTCCCCTATGCCATCCACCTCCTGGGACTTGGATAATTTGAGTAGTTGTTTCTTGCAGTCCAAAGAATATTACAAAAATAGTCTTCCTCTATTTATTTCTTATCAGCTGCAAGAATTAGGGAGAAAGAAAGCAAATTAACTTGTGGAAGATTTACAGCAAGTACACAATATAACTGACTCAGCAGCCCATTTTTTGTTTGCTGGGCCATTCTGCTCCCATGGAAAAGCTCCATGGTCAGCTAGAGCTCATGCTATATCATTCAGAGTTCTCAGCTGCAGACAGCAGGAATCATTCTAGCTACTATAAGCAGGAAAAGATTTATTACAGGGTCTTGGGTAGTGAAAAGAGCTTTCCTCCAATATAGGAGAAAAACTACATTTGGTTGCAACCAGGAGAAATGGTCAACCACTCAGTAAGGCTGTTCTAGCAAAACCCATAGATGCTTAGCACCTGTGTTGCTCGGCTGGAGAGAGAGCTGTTCACAGCAGTTGTCCCAGAAGAACCAAACTCTTCTGCCATAGTGCTTGTCTGAAGATCCAGTTTCCGCCACAGGTGGCTTGCCTCCTCACATTGTTCTGCTTTCACGATTTCTCTCAGCAGAACCTAAGATCACAAACAGAAACCTAGTTGCAAGGGAGTGTGAGAAATGAAGTTTTTAAGCCTTCCAATCTTTTTAGTACAGGTGGGCAATTGGAACTGTGTTTGAAAGTGTGTTGAATATGCCAATCTCTAATATACATACCAACTCCTTGAAACCAACCTGTGAGAAGAGAACTCTTCTTATATACCCCCAGCCAGAGTGTGTAGTAGAAGCGCTGCTCCGTGTGGTTTGAGAGCACATGCTCCATGCTTCCTTCCTTTATGAAGACAGTGACTGAGTGAAAAAACAGACCATGTCTCCTGAGCTTTGTGGAGCCACTGATCTGAAGGACTGTGACAGTAATATCACTCTACTCACCATCCTTTACTATTAAGTGGAGGACAGTGGTTACCAGCACTGATTATCAGGTTTCTAGAAGTCATTGTAAAAGTTTTAAAATAACTTGATACTTAATTCCAGATGGCCTGTGAGTGTCAGAAGGCAGTATACAAAATCGAAGAATAGTCAGATACTCAACTCAAAACAATTTGCTCACTGATAATTCTAAGAATAAAAAAGGAGGGAGGGCAGGCACTAAAATGAAAGGAAACCTTATGAAATCTCTTAAGAATGAAAAATTGGAGTGATAAATGTGAATTGCTATTTATGAGTAGTATGGTCAACTCTGATTCTTTATAAAGCCTGGAGGAAGAGTGTTAAATTGGAAAACAAAAATAGCAGATAGTTACCTCAGGGCCTCCTCTAACATGTTCATCTCAAAGACAGAGTAATTCACCCTACATGCTGCTACCAAATTAATCTTCCTAACACTTTTCTTTAATTATCGCTCTCTAGTTCAGAAACCTAAGCCATTTTCCATTGTCTAAAAAATAGCAGAATTATAACAGTTGGTGCCCTCTACATCCTGGAACCAAGCTAGGCTTTCAGTTTACATAGATTTCCTATTTTGTGGTCAAGCTGGTCTCTTGCTTGTCCCCCAAAATGCATGGCAGTTGCCCACCTGTGTATGTTTGTTTGTGTTCCTTTCTCTGCTGAAATCATCTCTGACCCTCAAAGTTACACTTTTCCTTCAAGGTCCATACCAGGCTTCTCACCAACTTCTGCAAGCTTTCCTGCACCACCCTAGCCAGGACTAAGGTCTCCACCCTGACAACCTCAGAAGTTCTATTACAGCACTTACCACAGGCTCTCTTATGTTATAGTTTTGGGTGTATATGGTTTTTAACTCTTGCTTCAGCCTTCTGCTAAGCTCTTGAAGCAGGAACTATATCTAAGTTATTTTTATACCCTGCAAATTTCCTTGTCAGTGAGTTACACATAGTAGGAATTTAATACATATTTGTTGTATGCATGCCCAAATGTATGAATGAATTAGGAAGCATTAAGGGTAGAGCATTATGGTGCCTCTACTTTGAATGTAAGTAATCAAATTGGCCACTCTCAACTGTAGTTTAAATTTAGTTATTTAGTTATTGATCATGAGGTTTATACAGTGCCATTTCTTCATTTGCAAAGAAATCACTCATCTGATCCTAATTTTCAATGTTTTGATGTTCTCTGCTTTCAAAAGTGTAAGAATATGTGATAGAGGAAGTGATGACTCTTTAGTTACTTGAAACTTACCTAGGATTTTGCACAATGGTTTGCCATTTGTCAATGCTAACATGCTCCTCAGCAAAAAAGCCACATAAGATGAATTATGGTTTCCTTCTTGCCCTCAGAGCAGCAGTAACCCATGGCCGTATCTAGTCAGAACACAGAGTCGTTAACCACTGTTACAAGAGACTCAGCTGTGACGTGGAAACGCTGCCACAGCTCTTTGGAGGAGGGTTGAAATATCTGGGTTAGCCAATGTCAAATCCATTTTGTGCACTTCTGTGAGACCGCTTGAAGCAAAGTGAGGTTATTGGGGTCTTCAGGGTATAGTAAGTTGACTCCTAGAAAAACTCCAGTGTCAGACAACTGGATATGTGTGCTATGAAATTTTTTAAATACATGTGTAGATATGGTTGTAAATCAAAATGTACTCTTAGCTAGATTGAAGTCTGCTCATGGATCTGCTCTTTTCCCCACAAAAGATATTGAGCTTTGTTTTACTCCCCTGAGGAGCAGGACCTTATGATGTCTCATAATTCCAAGAGAGATCAGAAAGTAATCTCCTCTTTTCCCTTGTGAGTTTCAGGAGCTTACCCCTAGGGGAAAGGGAAGAATTTTCTGATTTATCAGCTGCCTTGTTTAAACACTTCACAAGTGAATTATTGCAATCTGCATGCAGTGCTCAAAATAACTACCCTCTCTAAACACTAACCATCATTCAGTCACTGAAAAGGAGGACAGGGAGATATGACCAGAGAAAAATGGCAGTCCTTTTCTTGAAGTCAAGAAGAGATTCATAAAATCATTAAGTTCTGTGACAAGTTACTTTATTGAAAGTGAAAAACTTGATCAAAGAAGGGACACAGTTAAATAGAAGCAACTGACTTGTATCTTTTGACCAGTAGGATTGAAAAATTTCAATAGTATTTGATGGTTGAAATGTCTTATAGTCAGGAGGTCTCTCTGAACAGGGAAAAGAAAATTTTCAGTTGTCATTCTTAGATCATTTTTGTCACTGCCTTTACATTTTATATCCAAGATGAACCTAAAGGACAGTTTAAATTAGTGGAACAAGACCAATTGTCTATTATTTTATTCCAGGTAGACGAAGTAAAATTTGCTCCTATCTTCCCAGTAGAAATAAACTGAAAATAAAAATGATAAAATCCAGCCTACTTCATTGCCACCAGAAGAAGGAAGAAGAAAAAGGTAGCAAAAGAACTGTAAAATGCACTCATGATTAAGTTGTCTTAGAAATATTACCTTGTACTCAGTGAAGAAAGATGTGTGAAAAATGATTGATTCCTAGGAGGAGAGAAAATAGTACATTCAAACAAGACAAGAATGAGTTTTGTAGAGATAATGGGGGTCTTTAGAGACTTCTAAAGGCAGCATGACTTACTGAGTATTACGTATATATCAAACACTCCCCTGGATGCTTTCTACAAATTATCACTAGTAATAACCAAATAAGAATATTGCTATTTTCATTTTACAGAAGAAGAAACTGTTTCCCAGTGAAGATCAGAAATGAATCCACAGTACCACAGCTAGCGATTTGTGGTGCTAGCTTGAGGTCCAGATCTGTGATACTAAACCGTGTGATATCTCCTTCATCTTTACAGTAATTCCCAACACACTGGTGCCTCAGCACCAGAGAAATAATCTAGAGTGTATCTTAGCTATATTGCACAGACCTAGATGGTGTGTGAAGGAAATTTCTGGATGTAGTCTCTAGCTTCGTACAGAGTTCAGAGTTTAAGATCCACACTGATATAAGCAAAATGAAAGACATCTTTGGGTAATTGACTTTATATACAAATTAAATTAATAAAAAGGCAAGTGTCACCAGTCAGAAGGCTTCCTGTCATTATACCACCCCCATGGAGACACAAACTTTTTCTTTTCAGAATGTCCTTTATTTTTCTATGTTAGCATTAATCTACTGGTTTGCAGTAGATCACAGATTCTCTCATTGCTGGTGTCCAGGTATCTGGGGCATAAATTATATGTATTCAATTTAAAAAGGTACAGTCTCACTTGACTGCCCTTCTTCTTGCAGCTTTACCCACCTCTCATTATTTTACACTGTATTCCTTTTTCTCCTCCTTTTGTCCACTGGTGACTCTGCTAACCCTGAAATTTGAGTAACTTTCAGAATTTATCACAGAACCCTGTACCCATTCTATCATCTAAGCCAAAATGGTTTTCTTCTAAAATGTGGAGGCTCTGCATTTGAAGTCTTTTTGTCTTCCTGGATTACTTGGAGTTTTTTAAGCTATGTTCTCCCTTCCAGCTGACTTGTCCTTTGTTGGCAGATGAACACGTTTTTGGCTGCATTCTGTCTCCTCTAACCCTTACTCATATCACAATGCATTCTGGTTCCCTGATCTTGAAAATTATTATTGCATACCTCTCTCCACCATCTTGATCTTCTTTTTTCTATGGACTATCTATCCATCTATTCCATCTGCTTGCCCACATGTACTTCTACCTCTGCCAGACAGAAGTACCCTCATAGCTGCATCCAATTTGGAGAGAACGTTTTTTGCCATATTAATGTGGCACCATGAAGAAATTCTCAAGCAGCTCAATGAAAAGTCCACAGACTTTTTTTTTTTTTTTAATCCAGAGCCTTTGCTGGAAGAATCCCTGGTGTTGAATTTGATGAAATATTACGACTCCACCAGCCACCACTTGGGCTTCGTGGCTGGGTGGCATTCTGTATATCTGTCAGCTGAAGCATCCTCTTCCAACTACATCTAACCAAGTTGGCTTGTTTCATTAAAAGACCCCTGATAAGGATGAAAATCTAAGTGGTCTTCTCTCTCCTGCCACTTTGCTCCTCCCTCCTTTGCTTACGTTATATACACAATTTGATCCACAAAACATCTGACATTTACTCTGTTGCAGTATGTCTCATTTCATGTGTCATTTTTATATCTCAACTAGACTCAACTTCTTTAGGGAAGGAGCCTAGTTCTATAATCTTTACACCCCCAACAATACCTAGCATGATAAACAACAGATACTCAAAAACTATTCTTTCATTTCAATTTGCTCTGAAGGTAGACCTGAGTTATTTATAGCATTATTAGGTACTTTTGACCATTTGAAGATGAGGAGATTTTGCACAATGCTAAAAGCCTTTCTTCAGAGAATGGAATTTATTTTAAGGGGGAAAAAAAAAGCAAAGACATGTCTGAAAACTTTAGATCAGAGAAAATGGCATTTCAGTTTCATCTGTTGGCCCCAGGATTGGCATCAAGTTAATATTTAGTTTCTGGAACATTTCACTTCCCTTGGGTTCCAATTACTCTTACTCTCTCACCAAAAATATGGATTTCCTTGTAGGATCATGCAGAATAGACACTTAATTTTTACTCTTTATTTTTCTAGTTGATTCCCCAAGCAAAAGTCACCATAGTTGAAAATTGTCATTTCCATGTCTTAGGAAACAAAGATCATATGGAACCAAAATTATATAAACATCAAAGTGACCACAAAATGCACATTTTATGTACATGCAATAAATTTAACAAATACTAAGGGCTTTAATCTAAATATTTATGTCCCCCTAAAATTCGTATGTGGGAATCCTTATGCCCACTGTGGTAGAGTTAAAAGGTGAGGCCTCTGGGAGGTGATTAGGTGGTGAGGGTGGCGCCCTCATGAAGGGAATCAGTGCTTTTATAAAAGAGATCCCAGAGAGCTCCCTAGCCCTCCCCCTTCTACCATGTGAGGAAGTGAGAGGTCTGCAGCCCTGAAAAGAATCGTCACCTGAAGGTGCTGGGACCTTGGTCTCGGGTTTCCAGCCTCCAGAAATGTGAGAGAGAAATTTCTGTTGTTTATAAGCCACCTGGTCTGTGGTATTTTGTTACAGTATCCCGAATGGACTAAGAATAGACTTTGTTGTCAATATTAATCTCTGATGACCAGATTTCAACATACTCACCAAATAATTCACGCACCTCAACAATGTAATCTCAAGATAACTAAAATCTATGAAATTAAACAGCTAGGTTTTATTTTGTATTTTTTAAAAATTTAAATGCATTCTCTTTAGTAATTTATTTTCACTAGCTATCCCACACTATTATTAAGAGCCAAGATTATTATAAAATTTCCATATTTACACCATGCAGTGTATGTCCCTTTGCACATAAAGGAAGGTAATATTCTTATACAGCCTTGAAATAATGGTTTTCAAAAACAAAAAACTTTCTTTCTCCCCTTTTCTGTCATACTTTGTCGCTCAACTCAACCAAAGAGAATGGTTATAACATGGGAAATATCCTTGCAGTTTTCCTATACTCAGAAGTTTTCTATATTTAATGCCTCAAGAGCCCCTTTAAAATAGTTATATTGTGGGCTTATTTTCTGGAGATACAGATAGATATAAATAGGTAGGTAGATGGGTAGGTAGGTAGGTAGATAGATTGATAGACTGATAGATAGATTGATAGATTCTGCATCAAGTATTCAGTTTGTTAACAACTTTTTTCTGACTTTTTCAATACAGATGGACCTTGCAATCAGTATTTAAAGCACATTATATCTCGCCTCTCTCAATGTATTAATTTGGTCTGTACAATTTCATATCTTAAATTCCAGTAAGTCTTCATTTTAAATTCTTTAATACCTTTAGTTCACAGTATTGAGCAAGTTTTTCCCAGCATGTTTAATCCCAGTATTACACCCTGAGAATGTTAGTTTCTTATAGATGAATGAATCCATCATACTAACTGATTAACATTCATCCCATTTGTTTACTCAACTAATAATAACTGAGCACCACTATGGGCTAGGTACTGTGCTAGATACTGAGCACAGAAAGGCTCAAAAAGACAAGAGGCAGACAGCAATCTGTTAAGTGCCACAAAAACAATAACCTCAGGCAGTAAATACAAATGGCGCCTTACCTAACCCTGGGGGATGGCGGAGGATGGGGAGGAGTAGGGTGTTGGTTAAGAGAACATTCCTAGAGGAAAGGGAAAAAACAAAGCTGAAACCTGGAGATTGAACAGGAATTATCCTGGGAAGTGGAGGGAGGAGGTAATGATGGTTAACACTGACAATGCCTCCTCTGGGTCAGGTACTATTCTTTAAATATAGTAACTCATTTAATCCTCAAAATGCCCTGGATATGCAGGTCTATGAGAACATACAGACGAGGAAACTGTAGTACACTGAGGTTAAATAACTTGCTTTAGGTCACACAGCTGATAACTGGTAAACACAGTCGGATACCAAGTCCAAGCATCTGAGCCCGGCTTATGCTGTCTTTTCTAGCGGAGATAACACAGCCCTGGGGCAACAGTAAGCAGAACAGACCTTACATTTGGTGATCATTTAGCAAGTCCCCAGCATGGGTGACTTCATTTATCTCTCCTATTAGCCTATGATTAAGAGCTGTTATTTGCCTCCTCATTACAGATATCAATTCAGAGGCTTAAAAAAATTTGAGTCGACACATGAGATACTACTTCACACCCACTAGGATAGCTATAACAAATTTAAAAAAAAAAAGAACATTCCAAGTGTTGATGAGACTATGGAGAAACTGGAACCCTCCTACCTTGTTGGTAGCAAGGTAAAATGCTACAAGCACCATGGAAAACAGTTTGGTGGATCCTCAGTAAGTTAAACAGGATTACCATATGACCCAGCAGTTTTACTCTTGGGTATATGCCCAAAAGAACTGAAAACAAGTGTCCAAACAAAAACTTGCTGCACATGACTATTAATAACAGCACTATTCACAATAGCTAAAAGGTGAAACCCAAGTGTCTATCACCTGAACAGATAAATAAAATGTGGTACATTCATACAGCAGAACATTATTCAGCCATAAAAAGGAATGGAGTACTGATATGTGCTACAACATGGATGAACCCTGAAAACGTTATGCTAAGAGAAGGCAGCCACAGAAGGCTGCATGTTATATGATTCCATTTATGTGACATAGCCAGAGTTGGCAAATCCATAGAGACAGAAGGCATATTAGTGGTTGCCAGGGCCTTCAGGTAGGGCAAATGAGAAACAATTGCTTAATGGGTATGGAGGGGTTTTTTTTTTTGTGGTGATGAAAATGTCTGGAACTAGTGTGGGGATGGTTGTATAGCATTATGAATGTACTAAATATCACTAATGATAAATTTTGTTATGTGTATTTTACCAATATATTTTTTAAAAGGGAGAGAAGAGACGGTAGAAAAAGAAGAAGGCTGAGTAACTTGCTTTGGGCCACATAGCACCTCATTGTTGGGGATGGTTTTGAAATCATGTAGGAAAGACACATTTCAGGAGCTCCAGGTTGTTTGATATGAGTGCAGTGGGTTGTATGTGTTGGGAAAGGGAAAGAAGGGCAAAGATTGAGGCCAGAGGAGGAATCAGTGTCCATTATGAAGATGCCTTGTAAGGTGATGGCGACGACCCTAGAGGCCGAGACACAGGAATGGGGGTGCTCAGGGAGGGGGAAGTGGTATCACTTTAATGGTATCGTCCCCCATTACGTGCCCCTCCCCAGGAAGAACTGTGTCCTCTGGCTTTCCGGATAGAGAAAGAATCTGTTAAAACAGAATAAACATAGCAAGCAGTCAGTTGATATCCATCCCCTACTCCAACCAAACAGTAAAACTAGAAATATTCATTTCTGTACCTCAAATACCTTATCTGTAAAACAGAGAAAATAACAGTGGTTCCCATTGACACGTTTGCCTAAGGATCAAATGAGTTCATACACACAAAGTCCTAAGAATAGCACCTGGCATACACCATATAAATATTTGCTATTAGTACATTAATGGTTTCCATAAAGTGTCTCTCAGATCTTTCCATTTTTATTATACATGGTAAAGCCAGGTGCTAACGCATCTGAAATGTTTGCCCAAGCACAATACATTTTTAACCTGGGACTGATGATCAAAATGTGACCTCATGGGAAATAGAAATAACATTATCTACCATTTCATTTGTGTTTTACAACTACAAGATAAATTTCCTTCCTGGTTGCTTTGATAACAGAAAAAAAAAAAGGTTCTCCTCAGGTTAGCCTGTACTTGTCAACATATAATTTAGTGGCACTAATTAGGAAGACTCCTGAGAAATTTTAATATAATACAATAAAGTAATGAACTCCACCAGACAGTTCAGGTGGAAGATGATTTTTCAGAGTTCCAAGCAAAAACATTCTTTTTATCAATACACATTGCATAAACATTGTAATCCTTCATTCCGATTCACAATTAAAGAGGACAAAAGCAAGGAAATATTAAGCATTTTAGAGCCTGCAACTGTCCATCACGCTTTAGAACTTTCTGCACACCATTCCCTAATCAGCTCTCTCTCACACAGCCTCATTATGTAAAATGTGTATCAGTAAAATGTGAAAATGAGCCCTCCTCACTGTAACTGGGCCCCAGGAAAGAAGAATTTTAAATCTTGACATTTGAGGCTGTTTATTAATGACAACAGTGTGATAAATAGTTCATTAATCGTATTTATCAGACTGTGAAATAAGCGAAAGTTGCCATTGGCAAGAAACAATGTAAATGGGCTTTTAAAAAAACCATGGAGGTGTTTACAATTCTTTAAACCCGAGGCTTAGACTTTTTCTGTAAAGGGCCAGATAGTAAACATCATAGCCCTTGCAGGCCACACAGTCTCCGTCACAACTACTCAACTCTGCCGCTGGAATGTGAACGTGGCTGTGGATCATATGTAAATAAGTGGGCCTGCCTGCCTTCCAGTAGAGCCTTATTTGCATGTGCTGCAATGCGGATGAAACGCGAAAACATTATGGTAAATTAGATAAGCTAGACACAAAAGAACAAATACTGTATGAGTCCACTGATATGAGGTGTCTAAGAATACGCAACTTCAGAGAGACAGAAGTAGGAGAGTGACTACCAGGGGCTCTGGGGAGGGAGAAACGGGAAATTTGGGCTTACTGGGTAGAGTTTAAGTTTGGGATGATGAGAAAGTTCTGGAAATGGATAGTGCTAATGACTGTACAACGCTGTGCATGTATTTAATGCCACTGAATGTTACGTTTAAAAGTGGTTAAGTGGCAAATTTTATGTACATTTTAACACGATTTAAAAAAACTTTATTTTACAAAAATGGGCAGGCATTTGGCCCTCGGGCCGTAGTTTGCTGACCCTGCAGACCCCTGATCTAAACTCTCCTTTGTCCTGCTTACTGTGCTGCTTTCTTTGCTTTATACATCTTTGCTCTTGTTTCCGCTGCTGCTGCAGCTGGTCTTTATTTCATTCCTTGACTCAGCTGTGCAGTCAAATGTTGCCTTGTGTGCAAGGGAAAAGAAAACCATTTGCATTCATTAGGGATAGTTCTTTCTAGAGGTAGTCCATTCTGAAGCCCACAGCTTTAGTAGATGCAGATCTAAAACTATAAATATGAGTGTGCTGTTCTATACATATGAAAATGACCATAGCAGCCCCCTAAACATTAGGGGGTAAACTTGGGCTGGTTTCCATTTTTACTGATGGGATCTACGAATCTTTCACTTTCTTTTCCCTAGTTTCTCAGTGCCCAGCAGCATAGATTAGGATCCCAGTGTCGGGATACCCAGGCTATGACTGTCAGTAAAGCTATTCTTTAAATTAAGATTATTGGCTTGTGCACAAGTTGAACCGTTGGCCTTGACTTATCACACCTGTGGAACCAATTATGTCAATTGACCTTGAGTTAATCATTTTCGGAAAACAATGATGAGTCTTTATTCTCTGTGAACAAACCTGGTTCCTCAAAATAGAAACTCAGGCAAACAGAAAGCTAAGATTTTAGAAGGGAACCTATTTGAAAATATACATTATTATTGGAAGATAACTTTAAGTGGACGAACTCAGTCTGTTGAGAACTCTTAAGGATTAGAATCCCTAATTTACTTCAGAGTCTAGTCCAACAAAATTGATGACCCAAGAGTTGACCAAAGGGAAGCTTACCTTTCACAGAGCCACAACGGTAAGAATAATAAATTCTCTATCTTTAACTAATAAAATGAAAATTGTTTTACTGATCTGAGAGAAGTCTCTTGATTTCAAAAGGATTTTTATATAAAGAAAAGGAAAAATCATTACTTTTGTTATGTTACTAATCATGTTACATTTTTAAAGCACCCTTAGTATTTGCTTAAAAGACTAAAATCATGGGACTTGCACACTTCAATAATTCTTAGTGTTTTTAATTTTTCCCTAATTTCTATAATGAATCTTTACATGTCAATGTAGAAAAGACCTCGAATTTAGAAGTTTCAAAAATGCAGACACCAGATAATCTCAGTAGTATCATTTGATACCAAAATATATTATTTAAAAATTGTAATGCCATTTCACTTTTTTTTCAACACTTGGCCCTGCCAGAAATAAGACACTAATTGATTGAAAACAACTTAAGAGACTTTGTAAGGATAAACATTGTTTGCAAATAAAAAAGAGAAATATATTTGTATTTTAAACTCCATTTCTTTAAATCCCTTTAATATGCATGTAAGAAAAATTGTGTTAAAGTATTTAATAAGATCAAAGCACAAAAGCATCACTTTTTGATAGTCTGCTGTAGCTGTAAACTTATACATTGTGCAGATTCTCAGATATAAGGGGGAAAACAGGGAGCAAGAATGTCTGAAAATTTATAGTCACCAAAATGATTAGTTTACAACATTCATTTCTAAGCACATGAAGTATTTACAGATCATTTGAAAAATCACTCTTGTTTCTGGGATGTTACCTGTTGACCTCTGAAAGTGGAAGCAGGTGAATTTAGCCATCAGTATCCTTCTTTCATTTTGAAGTTTAATATAGAGTCATTGGTTCTCCAATATCCACAGTGCCCATTTCCCGCTGATGTCTTATATCTTGGGTTTCTTTTCCTCTCTTAGAAAAGTGTGGTGATGAAATAGGTGAGGGAACTTTGATCACAGAAAACCCAGGTAATTACATCGTGTTTCCAGCATAATCCACAATGTTCTGACACTGGATATCAGTAGATAAGTAAGAGCAAGAAGCTTGTCAGGAAGTTTGGCAATGAGTACAGCCCCAGGTAAAGTACAAGAGAGTTTCTAAGCAAAAGTGATGCCTGTGAATCCTTGGAAATCAGAATGTAAATGTGGAGAACCGGTTGGCTTCTCCTGACCATTTCTAGATCTTTTTGTGAGCCTCATTTCTCTTTAAGACAGAATGTCCCATACATAAAGTGAAATGTTTCTTTTCTGAGAAGAAACATTCATAGAAAAGGTTCTTTTCAGCCAAAATAGGATGTGGACAACTGTTAGCTTCTTCTTAAAAACTGACATAATTCTGCAATTTGACAAAATTTGACTGGCTCTACTAATTGGACTCACAAATCCACCTTCCAGTTTCCCTATTGAAAATTGAAGGCTACCTGTTGGTATTTTCCCTTCATAACAGTTACTCTCCTGGTTAATTTCCAGGTTTATTCCAGGTAATAAACATTTGTTTGCTGAGCTTTTCCAAAGTACCTGTTTTTGTCCTTGTAAATTACTTGTCTCTGCATAAAATCAGTTAGAGAAAATACTTTTATATAAACTCTGGTGTTACCACCCTGCCTAACCTTTTTGCTTTGGTTTGTGTCTTGATTTTGAATTTCTTACCATGAGTGAGCTTGTGTTCTCCCTGGGTAGCTATTATAGCACACTCCCAAATCTGCTGGCAGTCACACCCAACAGTTCTAGCTCGTACGTGGATTGAGAGAACAAAAAAATCTTTCCATGTCTCTGGCATTCCTTAGCCTTAGAGGCACCTCAGATCACAAATTTACCACCACCCACCAAAAAAACTACTTAAACCAATCTGTAGGAGTCAAATCATAAAAATAACTATTCCTGTTGAGTATCAGATGCTGTCTTCTATACTTTAGATATATAGATACTTCATTTCTCCAAAAAGCAAAGCAGGTATGTATTATCATGTCCACTTCACAGGTATGGAGGGACGTTGAGAAACTTGTCTGAGGTCTTCCTGGCTAGTAAACACTGAAATCAGGATTTAACCTCTTTTCTAACACTAGATTCCATGTTCCCTCCATTACACAGCATCGAACGTCCGCAGAGCCTCTTGGTTCTGTCTTCTTGGTATATAAAATCTGCAAACATCATCTTTATAAAAAGTTAAAATTTTGAAAGCAACATGTCAAAAAACACATGTACAGGATGTATGGTAGGTTGCTAGTTTAATTAATGCTCAAGATATATAAAAAGACTGAGAGCTAATACCCCAAAATATTAGCAGTGGTTATCTTTTTGGCCAATCACTGGTAATGTTTATTTTTTTCTTATACTTTTCTTTATCTTACAAATTTTTATAATAAATATGACACTTTTAAATGTAATATTTATAAAAATGGTTAAGAAACATCACTGCTTAAATGCAAATGGTATAATGGACTGGATTTTCAGAGTGACTTACACATTTGTCATGTTGTCATGTTCAATTGACAGTTATCACTGGGCTTCGCATGTCAGTGAATATTTTAATGTCCAAGGGAGGGCTTTTATATGCAAAACAAACCACTTAGAACTGTCTAAATATGCATTTTGTAACAGTAGTTAATTAAAAGACTGAATTTTTCTTAGACGTCTTAATTCAACTTATAATTCCTGCTAGTTGATTTATGAATTAAATAATTTTATGAAAAATAAATACAATCACTTTTACTCATTGTTTGATTGATTTAAACTAACTAGTATATTAGATGACCTCATACCATTATTAAAACCCACTCAAAAACTTATTTCACTAAATTCTCTTAAACATTTTAACTTTGCAGATTTAATCTTTTCTCAAGTACATGATATTCCTAATAAAACCAGCTTACAAACTAAAGCAATCTTTATAAGTTCTTAAGCAGCTTTTAAAAACACAACAAATTGAATTTATAACATTAGTAAGCATTCAAACACTGTTTATAACCTTTATTAACTGCATTCTGTAATGCATGTCAAATTTAAGTCACAAATATCAATCAGGTATTTCTAATTAAAAGAACAGGGCAGGTAATTAGATTCTCTAACATGTCAGACATTCTCTAACGTGGCATCTCTTGGACATTTCATAACTGCTTATAAGAAACAAATTACCATTCTGACTTAAAATCTATTCCACATAAACTGACTATTGCAGTGTTAATACTTTCTATAGATTTATTACCTTTATGCTTATGTCTTCAACGTTCTAGGTTTGTCAAGTCATTTATCCAAGTAAAGAGTAGAAATTACTATCTGCAGCAGTACCAGGTTTCTTGGGTAAAGATTCAAAACTAAGATACAGCTGCAGATCTGGGTAACTGATCTGAATTTAGGGACTAGAATGTGAGATAAGATCTGTGCTTCTTTTTCCAATCCTGTGCTGCTTGCCATATCAGCAGGGAAACCCAAAAGCATGCTTTTAGCTGCCATGTGGTTTATAGCCCCTAAGACATATTCTTTGGTGATATGTCAAATTTCACCTTTATGCAAATTTTTCCAACTTTGACTGATTTAGATGGAATTCTGCACCACTCACATGATCCCATTAATTGCCTTCTACTAGAGTTAATTTAAGTTTTGTACCCCTTTCATGGTTATACCACCATTTTATGTGTCACTTATTATCTATCTCCTTGACCACTATTTGATAGTCATTCTATTAACAGTCATTTACTTATTGATTATGTAGATGTATGCAAAAATGTCTATAAATTGCTTTAGATCTGAACTCCAACACAGGCAAACATTGTTTTGCTATTAATTTATTAAAATTATATTAGGTCACAGTTTAGGGGCAGTTAGTTTGTCTGGCCACCAACCCTTAAGACCAGCCATAGCCCACTTAAAATAATCATCCAATAACAATTTCTTCCACATAAGCATGAAGTATTACTCATAATAAATGTTGGATTTTGTAAACCCACTGCAGGGTATCAAATTAACCTTATTTTTATTTATTTCAGAAAGTCCAAGTTAGACACATAATAGAAATTATGATCAACCAAGTCTGCATAATAGTATTTAATTTACCATTGGCTATTATAATAACTGAAGTTGTTTCCAATTTTTAATATTATAAATAAAATCACAGTGCATGTGTATTTGATCATGAACATAGTTTTACTGTTCTGTTGGATTATTTCCTTAGAATAAATTCCCAATAGTAATATTACCCAGTAAGAAGATGGACTTAGTTTTAGATATTGAAGGTATTGTCTTTTAATGTCTTCCAAAAAGCATGTTTAATTACAACTGTGTCAGTACTCTACTTATTTGTTTTGTTTGGATGTTCTTTAATTTGGGCAATTACATAGATGTTAAATGGTACTAAAATGTCACTTTGATTACTAGGAACAATAGATTTTTTAAATATTTGTGTGCTATTTGCATTTTTACTTACGTGGTTTATCTGTTTATAGTCTTGTTCATTTACTACTAGGGCTTGATGTTTATCTTGTAAATTCATATTAATTCTTTATAAATTATAATATTTACCTAGTGGTACTCTTATTTTATACAACCTGTTTTCCTATTAAGTTTTATTTTCTGCTAATACTAAAATTATTTATTTTAACTTCTATGGCAATGAATCTAGCAATCTTAGAATCTTACTCTAGCTTTCTTGTAAGAAATGGAGTCTATTTTAAAACACGTGTTTGCTCTGTGAAGACAAAGACCATGCCTATTTTATTCACAGGAATTTCATAATCTAACAAAAAGCCTGGCACATAACGAGTACCCATAAATTTTTCTTTTTTTCTATTTAAATATGGAGCATTCCCCAAAGAGCTCGGCAATTAAAGAAATTTTGGAAACACTGAAAATTACAGTCCACTTTATGAGATTTACAGTGCACGTTAGCATGTTAAAGGCTCTGAGTTGTCTGGTTACTTAAAAAAAAAAAAACAAAAGCCTTTTAAACTTTCTTTAACCCAAAAGTGTAATCAATTTATTTAACCATAGAAGGTTCATTGAGTAGCTTCACAGAACAAGCGTCCAATAGAATAGACTTCAGAAATTACGTACTAATGTCATGAAACATTCACGTACCCAATTTATTTATCAATAAAAATATATTCAACAAAGATACTCATATGGAAAGTACTGCAATGGACTCTAGTGGAGAAAAAAGCTTAATGAAATAGCTATGAGTGATGCTAGAGAGTTCTGTTATTATGAAGTATTTTTTTACATACTTTCGTAATTTATATTGACAGTTTCTTTTGGTACGTGATTTGCAGATATTTATTTGAAAACTAGACTAATACAGATAAAATACTATGATCAGATCAGTCAGATTATGGACAATAGAAACTATATTTGCTTCTAAAGTGTTATTTGGTAATATTTTTCATAGAAATCTTAAAAAATAATTATAATTAATAAATCTTTAGCTTTTTCTTTAGAAATACATGAAGAATTAAATTTATAGGACTCTTTAAAACTCAACACTTTTTATGGAAGTATAGCTGATTTACAAAGTTGTGTTAATTTTAGGTGTACAGCAAAGTGATTCAGTTATATATATGTATATACATATGTTATTTTGCAGATTCTTTTCCATTATAGGTTATTACAAGATATTGAATATAGTTCCCTGTGCTATACAGTAGGTCCTTGTTGTTTATCTAACTTACATAAAAATAGATAACTTTATTATCTGTATGTATCTATTAATCCCAAATTCCTAATTTATTTCTCCCCACCTTTCCCCTTTGGTAACCATAAGTTCGTGAGTCTATTTCTGTTTTGTAAATAAGTTCGTTTGTATCATATTTTAGATTTCACATATAAGTGATATCATAAGATATTTGTCTTTCTCTTCCTGACTTACTTCACTTAGTTTGATAATGTCTAGGTCCATCCATGTTGCTGCAAAAGGCATTATTTCATTCTTTTTTATGGCTGAGTAGTAAGTATTTCATTGTATATATATATAGACCACATCTTCTTTATCCAGTCATCTGTCAATGGACATTTAGGTGGTTTCCATGTCTTAGCTACTATAAATAGTGCTGCTATGAACATTGGAGTGCATGTATCTATTCAAATTAGAGTTTTCATCTTTTCCGTAGACTTTTCATCTTTTCCGTAGACTTTTCATCTTTTCCATATATATGCCCTGGAGTAGGGTTGTTGGATCATATGATAAGTCTATTTTTAGTTTTTTAAGGAACCTCTGTAGTGTTCTCCATAGTTGCTGCACCAATTTACATTCCTATCAACAACGTTGGAGGGTCCTCTTTTCTCCACACCCTCTCAAGCATTTATTATTTGTAGACATTTTGATGATGGCCATTCTGGCCAGTATGAGGTGATATATACCTCATTTTAGTTTTGACATGCATTTCTCTAATAATTAGTGATGTCGAGCATCTATTCATGTGCCTACTGGCCATCTGTATGTCTTCTTTGGGGAAATGTCTATTTAGGTATTCTGTCCATTTTTTGATTGGGCTGTTTGGTTTTTTGATATTGAGCTGTATGAGCTGTTTGTATATTTTGGAAATTAATCCCTTGTTGGTCACATGGTATGCAAATATTTTTTCCCGTTCCATAGGTTGTCTTTTCATTTGTTACGGTTTCCTTTTGTTGAGGTTATTTGCATCTATGTTCATCAGTGACATTGGCCTGTAATTTTCTTATTTTGTGATATCTTTGTCTGGTTTTGGGATCAGGGTGATAACTAGCCTCACAGAATGAGTTTATAAGCATTCCTTCCTCTAATTTTTTGGCATAGTTTGAGAAGGATAGGCGTTAACTCTTTTCTAAATGTTTCTTAGAATTCACCTGGGAAGCCATCTGGTCCTAGACTTTTGTGTATTGGGAGTTTTGTTTTGTTTTGTTTTTAATTACTGATTTGGTTTCATTAGTAGTCATTGGTATGATTGTTTTTTCTATCTTCCTGGTTCAGTTTTGGGAGATTGTAAATTTTTAAGAATTTGTTCATTTCTTCTAGGTTGTCCCTTTTATTGGCATATAGTTATTCGTAGTGGTCTCAAGATACATTATATTTCTGTGATATCAGTTATAACTTCTTTTTCATTTATGATTTTATCCATTGGGGCCTTCTCTTTTTCTTGATGAGTCTGGCTAAATTCTGTTTATCTTTTCAAAGAAGCTGCTCTTAGTTTCATTGACCTTTTCCTTTTTTTTTTTTTTTTCAGTCTCTGTTTCATTTATTTCTACCCTGGACTTTATGATTTCTTTCCTTCTACTAACTTTGGGTTTTCTGTGTTCTTTCTCTAGTTGCTTTGTGTGTAAGGTTAGGTTGTTTATTTGAGATTTTTCTTGTTTCTTGTATCACTATAAACTTTCCTCTTAACACTGCTTTTGCTGATTCCCATAGATTTGGATTGTTGTGTTTTCATTTTCATTTGTCTCCAGGTATTTTTTATTTTCTCTTTGATTCCTTCAGTGATCTATTGGTTGTTTAGTAACATTGTATAGCCTCCAAATGCTTGTGTACTTTACAGTTTTTTTTCTTGTAGTTGATTTCTAGTCTCATAGCCTTGTCATAGGAAAAAATGTTTGATATCATTCTCATTTTCTTAAATTTACTGAGGCATGTTTTTGGCCTAGCATTTCATTTGTCCTGGAGAATGTTCCATGTGCACATGAAAAAAAACATGTATTCTGCTCCTTTCAGATGGAATGCTCTATAAATTTCAATTAAGTACCCCTGGTCTAATGTTATTTAAGGCCTGTGTTTCCTTATTGATTTTCTGTCTGGATTATCTGTCATTGCTGTCAGTGGGGTGTTAAAGTACCTAGTATTATTGAGTTATTCTTGATTTCTGCTTTTATGTCTATTTAAAGTTGCCTTATACATTGAGGTGCTCCTATGTTGGGTGCATATATAAATAAGTGTAATTATTATATCTTCTTCTTGGATTGATCCCTTGATCATTATGTAGTGTCCTCTTTATTTCCTGTAACAGTCTTCATTTTAAAGTCTATTTTGTCTGATATAAGTATTGCTACTCTGGCTTTCTTTTGATTTCCATTGGTGTGAAATACCTTTGCCATCTCCTCATTTTCTGCCTGTGTGTATCTTTAGATCTAAAGTAAATACCTTGTAGGTCACATATGGAGCGTAAAATTTTGAAGAGCACTATCATTTGGTGAAGTAGCCAGCTACAGTATTCAAAGTATTTAACTGATAAGGCACAGACACCAACTAATCAGAACAAATGCCTGCTGTAAGCAAATGGTATAGGACTACTGATGTGTGTTAGCTTCCATCCTGACAGATATTTTCTTGTCATATGTGTTGAGTATCAGTTTTTGATAATTATCTGCTATGTATATGAAAATGTGCTTGAGAAATTTTTTGTTGTTGTTGTTTATCATTGAATGTCTTGGGTGTTCCATTCAGAATTTTTGGTCCAAGATTAGTCTGGACACTCTTCTCCTTATCAGGCCTAATTAACCAATAGCTAGGTAGGTGAATGATCCAGAATTTTAAGAGATAGACATTGTCAAAGGGTTGTTCAAAGTAACCTTTTTTCTGCTCAAAATAATTTTAAGTTATTAGTCACTTTTTACCCACCTTGGCTTCTCAGCTGTCTGTTCTGAGTTCCCTTGTTTGGATTTTCATTTTCCTGGCAGTAGAGTTGCCCTTTCTTAGGAGGAGAAGTCAGTATTTTGTATCAAGCTTCATGAACTTAATTAGATCATCTTCACTGAATTTAGTGACCTGCACCTCCCTCTTTTATATCTGAGATGATTAAAAAAGATGACAACAAATTACAACCATTACAAGTTTTTCTTTCTTATTAGGGGCACTGAGAGACAGTTTCTCTATGTTCTTTAGTAGAAATACTACAAAGCATTTAGTATGAAAATTTCTCTTAATATAGAGAAAGTTATAAGCCTGAAGAACACCTCATACTTTTGTTCTATCCTCTTGTTGTAACATACATAAATTATCTCTTAGCAAGGAAATGACCCAACTCTTATGGTTCCTCCTTTTACCGGCAGGGTTTGTCAGGTTCATCTTGTTCCAGAAGAAAGGATTATTCAATGGATGGCAAGTGGTCATTGCAAGGCAGAATTACCCAAAGAGTCCCCAGATCGTAATGCTATTGGGGACGAGATCTTTGTTTTGTTTCTTTGAAAACCATAATATGGACTGGAAAATGTATAACAGGCACCCATAACATGCAACAGGAAAGGACATCAGCACATAGATAGGGGTTTACCCAAGTACTAATCCCCAGTCTCCTTTATCAATAATGGGCAGAAGAGAGGTAAAAATATGTCTGCAGATCTTAATTCACAGTTAAAGAAAAATAGTGAAAATTATGAATGAGATCATAGTTTAGCCTTTTTCAGCATGCTGATCATAGAGATGGGTAGCAAGTTCAAGGTTCTTCTTTTTCACATTTAAGTACAATGGCTTTCAAGGGGACGTGAGAGATGAGATAGTAACCTTTACTCATGACTTGAAAAAACAAGTAAAGCTCATTTCTGTGATTTTTAAAAATTTTGTTCAAGTCGTATGTCTCTGCAACTTACTCTCAAATTTTTCATCAGTAATATACATTTACTATTATTATAATTATTATTAATTAGAGAAAGACAGCATAGTAACATATTAACAATTGGTAAATCTAGGTGAAGGATAAATGGTCATCCATTGTACTTTACTTGTGACTTTCACATACTTTTTAATTTTTCATATTAAAATGTTGAAGGAAAAGAACTTATGAGCCTAAAACAATTGGTATCCCTTAAACATCACTAATCAAAGTTCTGTGATGCTTTATCCTCTAATGTAATCATATTTCCATTGAGGACAAATTGTATATTAGAACAGGCTCTTTTGGTGCACTTTGGGGTTGGGGGCGTACTGTAGAATGGAGCAGGAGCCCCTTACAGTAGCCTGAATTTTATTTAAGAATAGATCCAGATTTTAACAAGAAATTCCAGTTGAGCTTATATTAGCACAAAAATTGTAGATAATTTTTACCGTTTTTTTCAGAACACATAAAATTTCAAGTATAATGCACACAACTAAGTCAAATATAAGCAAATCCAGAAAAAAATACACATAACTTTCTTATTATGTAAATAAAAATCATCCAAATGTACAAACATATGCTTATAAATAGAATACCCATGGAAGGGTAAAAAGAAGTTGGTATTGGTGTTGCCTCTAGAGAGGGAAATTAAGTAGCTGTTACACACTCTCATCTCCTTGATACTTCTGTGTTATGTGAGTATAAGGAATTATACAGATAATTAAAAACAAAGGGAAAATAGTAGATCACCACTAGGTCAGAGGCCCACAAAATCATGCTAAAGTAGAAGCAGCTTTTATGAGGCTTACATAATTTGGGGAGAGGAGAGAGGCACTTCAAGAATAGGATTCCAGATTTAGGAATGAATGTGAATATTTAGGATGAAAAATTATAAAATATTACAAATTTTGTGATCTAAAAGATAACACAGTATTTCTCAATCTGGAAGTATTATAATGTTTTAACTAAGTACTGGTCTTAGTCCATTTGGGCTTTTCCATAACAAAAATACCAGAGACTGAGTACCATATAAACAACAGAAATCTGTTTCTCACAGTTCAACAGGCTGGGAAGTCCAAGATCCAGATCCCAGCATGGTGGACTTCTGGTGAGAACCCTCTCACTGGTCCATAGCTAGTGCTTTCTGGCTATGTCCTCACATGGTCGGAAGGGCTAGGGAACTCTGTAGGGTCTCTTTTATAAGAATACTAATCCATCCACCAGGGCTCCACCCTCATGACATACCTCTTAATACCATCATGGCAGGCATGAGGACTTCAACATATGAATTTAGAAGGGATGCAAATATTCAGACCATCACATTGCCTCATACATCTCTAACTAACCTAACTATACGTGGAAGTAATTGTCAACCTCCTAAATATGTAACCCATTAAAAACACCAAACTCAACTTCCTTTTAGCTGGTTCCCTAAAAATGCCCATGACCACTCCAAAAATACCCAATAAAACAGGAAGTGTGAAGGAGAGAACTCTGAACGGAAAGAGACAGACATATTTACTGATCATAATTAAAATAATTTCTAGAAACTTGTATAAATGGATTGTTTGGAGCAAGTGAATGCCAATGGTTATTTCAATGATAATTCATTCCCAAAGAAAATTCTTTGGTGGAAGTAGAGTGGAAATATGAATTCAAAGAGAATAAAGAACAATGTAAAATTTCTGGCTACTGAAGAAAATCTTGTTTGTGGATTTTAAATGGTAATAATGGTATCAAATCTATATGGTATTTAAAATATATTTTATACTTTAAAATTTGCTGTAAAAGTTTCAATTTTACAGTGTCAAAGTATGTCAAAAATTACATGCTTTTAATTCTTTATACTTCTCATGGAAATTTTTAGATACTAAATTCTAAATGTTCAAGGGGCATATGGTTTTTCAATGTTACTTTAGGGTGTATATGAACAAAAATTTCTAAAGACCATTGCCCTAGTTTCTCTAAGCTTTTTGCCTTTACAAAGTAATTCATTGGTAATCTGTCAACCTGTATGATAATAGTTCCCCAAAGAAATTTCATGGAACCAGAAGTTAATATTTTATGCACTTCATTAGTGGGATTAAAATTTTAGTGGGATAAAATTGTCCTCCCTTGAAAAAAAAGACTTCTGATTGTCTTTGATTATGCCAGTCAAGATCCCTGTGGCATGTATATCCCCCAAAGTACAAGGTAGGAAAGTTCATTCGTCTTGATACACAGGTATAATCCATAACACATCACAGGTCCATTTTCCATTGGATGCCCCAAAATGGAGAGTCAAATTTAGCACTGAATTTAAATAGTTTCCATTAGTCTATGTTTCCTAGCACCTAGTTATTCCTTGGCCATCTCAGTTGTTATTTGCATTGCTCTTACTTGCCTTAATGGTTTTATGGTTTGATTACACCTATGAGTGAAAGAGTGGATTGCTTTTTTTCTTTGAACTTTACTCACTCATTTGTTAAACAAATAATACATAAACTAGCTTGGATAAATTTAGTTAAACTAAACAAATCATCAATCTGAAATGAAGAGAATTAAAATACTCAGATTAGGTTATGTTATTTGACACCTGGATATGGTCATAAGAGTACCAAATTAGCAATATATTTATTAAATAGAAATTTAAATGACTAAAATTACTACATTTTCTTCTAATTTATAATCCAAGTAGTTTAATTTAGAATCCAAGTAATTATTCCTGTTTTGTGACCAGAAATTAAGGGGTTAGAATTGAGGCAAGTGGGAAAATTACAGGTGTTATCAAAAAGAAAATAGTAGCCACTGATATTTGAATTTATGAACTTTTAAAAAACTTAATCCTACTACCACTAATAATAGTAATAGGACAAAATTATAGTTAACAGCCTAGTTTTAGTAAATGCAAGAAATCACCCAGGAAGTAACTATATTACAAAATACCAAATGGTACTAAGTTCTAAATATTTTGCAGTTACTTAAAATAATTAAATACAATCAATGTTATATTTACAAAACATTATGGAGGCTCTTTCAGTGTAGAAAATGAATACATTTGTGATAAGTCCTTTAAAGGTAATATTTCATACAATGAATTCATTTGCTTTATTTAAATTATTTTTAATATGTATGTGTGAGAGGAAAAGTGGCTCTATTGAAAAATTTAATAAAGGAAGAAAGTTAGTTGAGGGACTGTACTTGTGGCATACCTGTAATGATTTCACATAGAAATTATAGTCCCGTCTTTAGTTTACCTGAGAACTTCAATGAGGTCTTATCGATTCTTTAAAACCACAATACAAACAACAAAACACCCCGTTAGCTACTCTTGTATACCATCACTGTGGCAGAGTGCATGTCAAAATCTTATTTTTCCTGGAAGATTTAATTTCATCTAGGTCTTAGGTAACTCTCAATCCAGTATGCCAGCTATTTCAGACAGATCAAGGCATTTCCTAACCTGCTGTAGGGAATGTCTCTCATCAGGAATGCTTATGAAAAGGTTCCTCTTCAAGATGATGAATATTCCATCTGCTCTTTTGTTTTTGACAAAGAACTGACTATGAAAAATGTTAAGCCTTCCTTATTCCCTTGCAAAAATAATTTAAAATGTATGTTGAAAGAGGAATTCCTCATACCTTATTTTAGACTATCTCTTTTTAAGTTTTTCTCCTATAATTTCAACATGTGTACCATGTCTCCCCTATAGCAGTGGTATGCCTTATTTTTCTCATCTATTGCTGGTAAAGTGCTTTCATAGGCAAACTTTCATACTCCAAAATCACTTGTCTTCCCATTGTCCTAGATAGGTCAATGGAATTTTATTTCAAAATATGCTGCCACCCTCAATTAATTAGACCAGGACATTGTAAAACAAAGAATGTTGCCCACTGTCCACTTCTACAAGGGTCAAATCATTAGCTACTGCTATTGTTGACCTGCAATACACCCTGAAAGGAATTCAGAATAAAGAACAAGATGAGGTATTCTGTGCCTTAGGAAAACAGGAAAAACAGGCCATTAGATTACGATATCTATCTCAGGAAAAATCTTTATGATCCCAGATTCTTACATCTTACCATACTAAACACTAAAATCATTAACTGAGATGTCTGTTTCTCATGACTAGCAGTAACCTTCTATTGAGATGTATGCTGGATTGCATGTACTTCTTAATAAAAATCACATATATACTGAACTCACCTTCTACCTCTTCAGAGCAATTCCTCAGAGCTATCTGAGAGACTGTCTCTCAGGCTGTAGTCCTCAGTGAGGTCCCTAAATAAAATGAAACTTACAGCAATCACATTGTGTGTTTTTAAATCTCAGTTGACACTGTAATTACAGATTCTAGGGCCAAAGAATGAACAAAATTTATTTGATGTTTTGTTCTTGACCACCTTGGTATAAATTCTTAATGATTGGAAAGTTTAATTAGAGTTCTTTTGATGACTTTATACCTGTCAAGAAAAGAAAAAGGGAAGTCTTCCTCAATAGTAATAGTTGAAGCTGAGCCCTTTACTCAGTACCACTCAAGCCAGCACAATGCCTTTGTGAATGAGACATATTACATAAGGTTGAGAGAAGAGAGGAATGCTCAGTACTCCAAGATCTAACCACTATTGTAGTTGACTTTCCTTTCTGAGGGGCTCCATGTATAATGCTTATATTCACAGATTCTCCTTGACTTGAAAACTAGAGATAGTTTTCTCATCAGGCTTACAACATGGACCAGAGATAATAAGTTCTTGATTCATTTTATGAATGGAGAGAGAGAAATGTGAAAGTGTTATGGCTGTCATTTACTGTTAAATATCTTATCATCAAGGAAGACAGATGAAAGATTATTTTTCCTTACTTTTTCACCTAATGTCTAAATGTTGACAGTTGACTCTATACAAACAGTTGAATTGATTTGTTCACTATGTGGGTATATAAGATTGAATTTTGGCAATTCATGAAAGGGTACTTTGAAAAGTCAAAATCAAGGGTAAATGCTATTACCAGTCTCAAATGAACCATCTGTAGCCACCAATTGGTTGTTGCAACGTTCTAAGGAGCTTAACTTTTTTATAATTTCTTCAGAATATAGTTAAGCATTTAACTATTATGAAGAGAAATATAAATATACAGTGACCCTCCCATGTATAATATGAATTTGAGTTGATTAAACAGTGGAATGTAAATTTGAGAGCTCTGTGGGGATATACAGTTTTTTTTAATTATAAAGAATTCCATGTTACACACCATCTTGGGTTATTCATTGTTAATGGTATATTAGGAAAATCATATTAATTTTATCCTAACAGTAAATCAGTGACCCCTCTGACATATTTTTGTTCTTCTTCACGCCTCTTGGCCACCATAGTCAAACTACTTAGATTTCTTCAAAAGTTTTTTAGTAGTAGTAGTAGTAGTAAGTCTCAAAATATCATGATGTAGTGGAGGAGAATTTGCCACCGTAAAATATGTCTCTTTGGCATAGTAATTATTTTAAGCTGATTGTTTTCTTAGAAGCAGAAGATTTGGGAAGGGCTCTGAAAACCAAGCAGGAGTTGGCCTTTTGTAAGAAACATTTACATTTGTAAGGGAAATCTCCATTTGTAGATGTCTCCCTTTCTGTACCTGGAAGAGGAAAATGACCAAACTATAGAAATTCTTATCAATGGGGAAGATAATGACTTAAATCTGCATCACAATCACCCTTGTTTACTGTGCTTTTCCTAGTAACCACCCAGATCTGACTCTCCCTACCCACAACATTCTCTTTTGTCTTTAGCTGAGGGTAGTATTTAAGGTGAGGGCTTTGACCATTTTGACAAGTTACTAGGTTTTCCTCTCTCCCATGTATGCATGTTATTAAAATTTTGTTTGATTTTCTCCTGGTGATCTTTCTCATGTCCAATTAATTTTTAGGCCAGACAGAAGAACCTAGACAGGTAGAGGAAAATTTATTTCTCCCAATATATGAAGACTATGAAAGTAATCTAGTTGTATTTTATGTACATAACTTAACCATTTTTAGTAAAAAGTTATCTTTGATTAGTAGCTGTGATATTATAATTTACAATAAGAAATATATCATTCCTGGCACAGAGCTCCTGAAACCCATGGAACTTCTTCAGCAGTTAGAGCAATAGGAGCATCTTGTGTTTTAATATTTGGTCTTTGGTCCTTAAATAGCTCCAGTTCCTGAAATAGCTCCAGGTGAAAGTGAAAGGTGAAAGTGTCTTTTATTACTCTTAACAAGCCCCTTTCAACCACACCTAAGTTTATGTTAGTGAGGTAACTTTTGTTTCCAATTGAATTCTTTTTTTTTTATATTTCTTACCTGATTGCTGTGGCTAGGACTCCCAAAACTATGTTGAATAAAAGTGGCAAGACTGTGACACAACATTGTAAAATGATTATAAATCAATAAAAAATGTTAAAAAAAAAAAAGTGGCAAGACTGTTCAGCCTTGTCTTGTTCCCTAATCTTAGAGGAAATGTTTTCAGCTTTTTACTGTTGAGTATGAATTTATTAGCTGTGGGTTTGTCATATATGTCACCTTTATTATGTTGAAGTATGTTCCCTCTGTACCCACTTTCTGAAGAGTTTTTAATCATAAATGGATATTGAATTTTGTCAAAACTTTTTTTTGTATCTATTGAGATGATCATATGACTTTTATTCAGTTTTTTAATGTGGTGCATCACATTGATTTGCAGATATTGAGAAATCCTTGTATCTCTGAGATAAATCTCACTTGATCACGTTATATGATGCTTTTAATGTATTGTTGAATTTTGTTTGCTAATATTTTGTTGAGGATTTTTGCATCTATGTTTATCAGTGATACTGGCCTGTAATTTTCTTTTTTGTGATATCCTTGTCTGGTTTTGGTATTAGGGTGATAGTGGCCTCATAGAATAAGTTTGGAAACATTCCTTCTTTGCAATTTTTGGGATAGTTTGAGAAGAATAGGTGTTAACTCTTTTCTAAATGTTTCTTAGAATTCATTTGTGAAGCCAACCTGATTCTGAACTTTTGTTTATTGGGGGGTTGTTGTTGTTGTTGTTATTATTATTATTATTATATTACTAGTAGTTGGTATGTTCATATTTTCTCTTTCTTCCTGGTTCAGTCTTGGGAGATTATACCTTCCTAAGAATTTGTCCATTTCTTCTTGGTTGTCCAATTTATTGGCATATAGTTGTTCATAGTAGTCTCTTATGATCTATTGCATTTCTGTGGTAGTGGTTGTAACTTCTTTTCATTTCTGGTTATATTGATTTGGGCCTTCTCTCTTTTTTTCTTGATGAATCTGGCTAAGGGTTTATCAATTTTGTTTATCTTTTCAAAGAACCAGCTAAGTTTCATTGATCTTTTTCTTTTTCTTTTTTTTTTTTAGTCTCTATTTCATTTACTTCTGCTCTGGTCTTTATGATTTCTTTCCTCTTACTAACTTTGGGTTTTGTGTGTTCTTCTTTCTCTAGCTGCTTCAGGTGTAAGGTTAGGTTTTTATTTGAGATTTTTCTTGTTTCTTGAGGTAAGCATGTATTGCTATGAACCTCCCCTTCAGAACTGCCTGTGCCCCATAGATTTCAGATCATTGTTTTCATTTTCCTCCAGATATTTTTGATTTTTCTCTTTGATTTCTGCAGGGACCCACTGGTTGTTTAGTAGTGTATTGTTTAGCCTCTGTGTGTTTGTGTTTTTTGAAGCTTTTTTTCTTGTAGTTGATTCGTAGTCTCAACACTGTGGTAGGAAAAAATGCTTGATACGATTTCAGTTTTCTTAAATTTACTGAAGCTTGTTTTGTGGCCTAGCATGTCATCTATCCTGGAGAATGTTCCATGTGCACATGAAAAGAATGTGTATTCTCCTACTTTCTGACAGAATGTTCTGTTTATGTATTAAGCCCCCTATCTGGTCTAATGTATCATTTAAGGTCTGTTTTCTTACTGATTTTCCTGTCTGGATGATCTGTCCATTGATGTAAATAGGGTGTTAAAGTCCCCTATTATTATTGTGTTACTGTGATTTTCTCCCTCTATATTCTGAAAGGCCTTCTCTCAAACTCGCCTTTAGAACAGCAACTTCTCCTCCCTTGACACTGTCTCTAGGAAGCGTACTAAGAAAGTTGAAAAAAGTGTTGTGGGAAAGTCTCATCAACATTAGGCCTTGTGCACCAAAACTTATACAGATGTTCCATTCTGGGAAACTAATATGTGTGGAAAACTTACTTCGTCTGCACTGTTGGGAACAGAGTTTCTGTGTTTGGGAAAGATGTCTATATCCATTAGTATATGCCTTATGTAGTTAGATGCTCCTATATTGGGTACGTATATATTTATAATTAATATCTCTTCATCTTGGATTGATCCCTTGACCATTATTTAGTGTCCTTTTTCATCTCTTGTAACAGAAGTAAAACTGTCATTATTTGTAGTTGATGTGATTCTATACATAGAAAATTTTAAAGATGCCACCAGAAAATCACTAGAGCCCATCAATGAATTTGATAAAATTGCAGGATATGAAATTAATATATAGAAATCTATTGCATTTCTGTATACTAACAATGAACTATCAGAAAGAGAAATTAAGGAAATAATCCCATTTACCATCACATCAAAAAGAATAAAAGACCTAGGAATAAACCTACCTAAGGAGGTAAAAGAGCTGTACTCCAAAAACTATAAGACAGTAATGAAAGAAATTGAAGAGGACACAAACAGATGGAAAGATATATCGCATTCATGGATTGGAAGAATTAATTTTGTTAAAATGACCATAATACCCAAGATTCAGTGAAATCCCTATCAAAATACCAACAATATTTTTCAAAGAATCAGAACAAAAATTTTTTTAATTTGTATGGAAACATAAAAAACTCTGAATAGTTAAAACAATCTTGAGAAAGAAGAACGGAGCTAGAGGAATCACACTTTCCTAACTTCAGGCTATACTGAGGCTATAGTCATCAAAAAGTATGGTACTGGCACATAAACAGACATGTAGATCAATGGAATAGGATACAGATTCCAGAAATAAACCTATGCACTTATGATCAATTAATCTATGACAGAGGAGGCCAGAGTATACAATGGAGAAAAGACAGTCTCTTCAGTAAGTAATGCTGGGAAAACTGGACAGCTATATGTAAAAGAATGAAATTAGAACATTTTCTAACATCACATACAAAATAAACTCAAAGTGGATTAATGGATTAAAGACCTAAATGTAAGACCAGAAACCATAAAACTCTTAGAAGAAAACACAGGCAGCACACTCTTTGACATAAGTCATAGCAGTAATTTTTTTGGATCTGTCCCCTAAAGCAAAGGAAATAAAAGCAAAAATAAACAGATGGAGCCTAATTAAACTGAAAAGCTTTTGTACAGGAAAGGAATTTATTTTAAAAAAGAATTATATTTGTCAGGAAAGTTTTTTTTTTTTTTAATAGGACAACTTTTGGAAATCCCCTCCTAAGGATGGGGTATCATTGCCAGCAGAATCAACCATGTGATTAGGGGGCTGTATCCTTTAGCCCCACCCTCTCACCTTTGGGAGGCAGAAGATGAATTAATCTTCAATGGTCAAGATTTAACCTATCATGCCTTTGTAAAGAAACTTTCATAAAAATGCAGAAGGGATGCTGAACACATGGAAGGTGTTGGGAGGGTGGTATGCCTAGAGAGGCCATGGGAGCTCTGCAGTCTGTTAAAGAAAATCAGAGCCAGACAATAAGTTAAAGTAATAAGAAATTTTATTCAAAAACCTATTGTAGTAGGGGAAAAGAAACCCCAGTTTAGATCTGGGCCAAGTTCCACATATAACCCAAACAAGTGAAGATTTATAACCAAGGAACAAACTTAGAGGTCAAGCTTTGGTAGATGGAAAATTGCTAAGGGAAATATCAATTCTGGGGGATTCTGTCTGAAATGGCCTAACAGGATTCTTGACAAAGGCAAGCCAGGGTGATCAATAATCACTTGGCGGGGGGGATGGTGGGGATGAAAAATTTGATAGGGTATTAAAGGTGGCGAATACTCGTTAAACTTATTTAGCACTATTTTTGCTAAAACTGGATTCTACAAGGAAGTACAAGGGTGGGCCTTTATGGAGACAGGATTTAGGGAAGCCTGACTAAAGTTTGGTCAGATAAAGAACTCTTTTCAATCCCTTCCCATATACTTTGCCCTACATATCTCTTGCAACGGATGTTCATCTGTAGCCTTTGAAATATCTTTTGTAAAAATAGGCAGTAGTAAGTAAAGTGTTTCACTGAGTTCTGTGAGCCATTCTAGGAAATAATTGAACCTGAGGAGGGGGTTGTGGAAAACAGTTTATAGCCAGTCAGAAGTTCACAAGTTTAAGTAACAACCTAGACTTGTGTTTGGCATCTGAAGTGGGATTAAAGAACAGTCTTGTAGGGCTGAATCGGTAATCTGTGTGATCTGATGCTAACTTTAGTTAGGTAATGTTAGAGTTAAACTGTAGGGCACCAAGCTTGGATCTAGAGAATCAGAGAATTGCTTGGTATAGTAGAAAAATCCCTACAGATTTGGTGACCAGAAGTGTCAGAAGTAAAGTATTCTGTGAATAAAGTGTTGTGTTGAGAGTAGAGGAGAAACACAGGAATGTTTTCTTCCCCGTACAGGAACAATGTAGTCAGGACTTTTTAACAATGTTAGAAACCCAAGTTAAACTAGCTCACTTAAAATAGAAATTTTTTGGCTGAAATAATTCTTAAAGACAAGGGTATTTCTGTTATCAGGCATATAATCCAGGTTCAAAGAATATTGTCAAGTTCCCTTCTCTTGCTTCTTTTTCTCTTTGTATGTTGGCATTGTCTTCATGTTGCAGAATTAATGGTTAATGGTGGCCCCAGATTTATACATTTCCACATTGTGCATCCATATGAAGGATAAAATTGCCACATGAATTTTTGCTTGGGGTGGTTTTATTCCAGTCCCAAAGAATGACCAAGGGAATTACCCAATTATCAAGCTCTGTTGGCAGAAAAAATAAAACCAACTACTGAAGAAGAGGAAAGGAAGAAAAACTTCCTAATCAGCCAAAAATGTTAGTATGAGAGGGACCAGAAAGCAAGTTATAATTATCATAAAACTTACTGAAATGGTTGTGAATTTAGAAGTGCATGTAATAGACCTGCAATGTTACAAAGGAATAACTGGGCAGAGGTGGGAAGCTGAAAACATTACAAGGTCTGTTCTGCTTAGGAGAATTAAGTCAAAAGAAAATCAACTGGACCAAGCATGTAACTAGTTAGGCTGCAGGATAACTCTGTGGTCTAGACTGGGGAGTCAGCTGAGCCTCCAAGGGCCTGAAGCTTTCCTAGAAATTTAAAAAGTGCTGTCCCCTGAATTTTTCAAATATTCTCATCTGTATCTAGAAGTCCAAACAATTTGTGAGATGTTTGGAGTTCCATGGATCTTCTGTGGAGCTCCAGTAGATTTGATGGCATTTGGCAGACCCATGAAATTTCCTGGATGCTGGCCAACTTAGAAATGTAGACTAGATATCTTCAATGAGTGTTACTGTGTACTAGAGCAATGGGTCTCAAAGTGTGGACCCCAACCAGCAGCATCAGAGACATCTGGAAACTTAATAGAAATGTAGACCCACTCCATGACTACTGAAGCTGAAACTCCCTGGGGTGGGTCCCAGCATCTGTGTTTTGAGAATCTCCTGGTAATTCTGATGCAACTAAAGTTTGACAACTACTGATCCAGAGCAGACTGGAAATAAAGTTCACTAGCCAGATTCTTGAAACACTCCTTATGATGGTCACATTATTGATAATCAGAAGAAAATGGAGTTTTTATTCAGAGTAACTCCCAAAAAAACTTTGGATAAGTCTCTACCAAGTTCATGAAGAATTATCATGGCTTTAATGTAGGTTACACTGTTAGCTGGTCATTTATTCCATAAATAAATAGACTGTATAATTATATGGAAAAAATGTTTGGGTGGACTTTTTTCTTTTTCATGTAGTCTATATAAATAGGCTGTTGTTATTATCCAAATTAATAGTTGTAATACATTCTGATTTATGTAATGCAATGTAAAATTGCCATAATTACATTTCGTGAAAAACACAGCTTATATGGTAATGCTAAAATGACCAATATAATGTGACATCCGGTATAACACAAATATAGGAATGCACCCAAAAGTTAGATCTTGGAAACTATTAATCACAGTTTTAGATAACAGAATGTGCATTAAGCAATACAATTGTGATTATATATTATTAGCAATAAAAACTTGAAAGTCAATTACACCCTTGCTCTGATACAGAAGTGAAGGAAAAAACACAGAGATGTTTAAGATGCAGATGAGGAAATACTGAGAGGCTACAGTTGGTGGTTTTTAACAACTAACATTTATAGAGCACTTATATGTGCCAGATATTGTGTTAGGAGTTTTAACAAAAACTCATTGGAGCCTAAAAACTTTCCTGTCTAGCAGGTTGCTTTTACTAACTCACTCCTCTTCAGAGAAGGGGAAAAAGGCTTAGAAAAGTTAAGTACAATTTGCCTAAGGTTAGACATCTACTGTGGCTGTATTTGGAGATAGGGCATTCAAGGATGTAACTAAGGTTAAATGAAGTCATAAGGGTGAGAACCTGAACCTGCAGGATTAGTGTCCTTGTAAGAAGAGACCTGAAAACTACCCCGCATCTTCCTCCCTCCCTTTCTCTGTCTCTCCCTTTCTCTCTCTCTGTCCCTCTCCTTTCCTCCCTCTATCCCTCCCTCCCTCTCTCTCCTCCCTCCTACCTCAGAAGGCCATGTGAATACAAAGCAGTAATATGCAAGGCAAGAGGAGAGCTCTAACCAGAAACTAAATCCTGCCAGAATATTGATCTTGCACTTTTCAGGCTCCAGACTTGTGAGAAAATTAATTTATATTGTTTAAGCCACCTAGTCTATGGTATTCTGTTATGGCAGCATAAGACTAATGTACCACCCAGTAATAAAAAAAAAAAGACAAATAATCCAATTTAAAAAATGAGCAAAGGATCTGAATTGACATTTTTCCAAAGAAAATACACAAATGGCCAACAAAGACATGAAAGAGATTCAGTGTCATTAGTCATCTGAGAAATCAAAACTACAGTGAGATATAACACCACGTATCCTAGAATGTCTAAAATCAAAAAGAGAAAATAAAGGTTGGCAAGGATGTAGAGAACTGGAACCCTCATATCCTACACTGTTGGTGAGAATTTAAGATGGAGCAGTCATTTTGACAGTCTGGCATTTCCTCAAACAATTAAATATAGAGTCACCATATAATCTAGCAATTCCACATTTAGGTATATACCCAAGAGAAATAAAAGATAAATCCACACAAAAACGTGTACACAAATGTTCATAGCAGCATTAGTCACATTGACAAAGGGTAGAAACAATCAAATGTCTGTCAACTGATGAATGGATTTAAAAACGCAAAGACAGTGATGGGGCAAATAGGAGGGTAGATCGTTTACAAAGTATAAAGAATGTTTGAAATAACCATAGTGACTGTAGCAGGATTGAGTGAACAGCAAAGGAACTGGTATTTTCCATGAATTTGGGGACCAGCTAAACTAGGGGTAAATAAGTTAGAAAACTGCAAAGATAAGAGATTAGAATTTGAGAAAGAAATGTGCTATTTTATGATTTCAGAAGCAGATAGATCCCAGGTGATGATAAGATCAAGATCTAGCCATGGGACTGAGTGGCTAATTGGGAGAATGATGTGGAGATAATTTTTACATTGAAATTGAGGGGGTCCATGAACTGAGAAGCCAATGAGTTGAATAGACCATCCAAGTATGCACTTAATTTCCCTAGTTGATGGCAAGTCTTACGGAGAAGATGACTGGAAGAAGGGCTAAAGTCTTCGCGGAATGATGGGGAGGAAGTAGAGTTATGAAGGTGATGGTTAGATGGAGAGGGTGCTGTAACTGGATGACATGACTGTTAAAGATGCAGAATTTCTTCCAAAGAATGGAAGATCATTCCAGAACCTATCACCCTGCTTCCATTGTCTATTCTTCCTACAGCTATTGGGTTAATTTTTTTAAAATGTGTATCTGATCATGTTATTCTATTCTGAATCACCCCATGGCTTCCCACCTCCCTCTGAGTGACTCCATATCTTTACCACAGCCTTCACTATCTGGTCTGCCTGCCATTCCTCTCTGACTTCATCTCTTAACCAGTTTCCTACCTGGTCCAGCAACACTGGCTACTTTGCTACCCACAGTATGATAAAACTTGTCCCCATTTCTGGGCCTTTGCTATGCCTAGAAAGTTCTTTCTGCAGTGGCCAGCTCCTTTGTCTCCTTCAGATCTCTGCTTAACTGTCACCTGCTCAGCAAGGCTTTCTTCATCTTCTCCTGTGCCCATTCCTAGAAGAAGTTCCCAGTCTACCACTCTGCTTCATGTCCTACACTGTACTCATCACCATCTAACTTTCCATATGTTTACTTTTTTTTCCCCTATCAACCCTCTCCCCAGAATATAAGCTACTTGAAGACAGAACTTTTGGTCACTGCTCACTGCTATATCCTGTAGGAGGCATAAAGAAATGTGTTTTTGCAGGAAGGCAGTAGCACTAGCAGTGAGTTAGGAGAAAGACCTTGGCCCTAACCATGTGAAGTTTGTGAGAGAACTGCAAGGAAAGACAGAGAGGGAAGAGCATGAGTGTGTTGGAAAGTTGTCGTCATGCAGTGACATTCCAGTGGAAACTCTGGGAAGTGTTGGTAGAGCAGTGGGTATAAGTCATTGATAAAAAGCCCAGAGTAGTATGGGGACACAAAGATAGCAAAAGAGGGTGATTGAAGGAGCTTACTTTTCAGGAAGTCTTTAATGTTTCCAAAAGACTGAGAGCCAGCATCCCTTGTATTATTTTTCTGAATTGATTAGACCTCTGAAGGAATCCGCATGAGAGACAATAGCAGTCACTGGGGTGTGGGAGAAACAGATTTGTTGGAAAGGGTTGCCCATGCTGTGGACAGATGTGTTATCAAAGTCTCCTCAGCAGGCAGGGCACAGGTGGGTCATTAGATATGGGTTAGTACTGGGGCATTTGATCAAGAGTACTCCATGGCAGCAGCCCTGAAGGGTGTGGGGCTGGCACTGAAGTAATGTCAGGTCCTGTCAGGCTTCATGTTTACTGTCCCCACCTCAAATGTGCTCTTCCAGAATTTTCTTGCCTCCGCAACTAGGCTCACATGTTCTCTGTGTGGAACACTCTTCCCCTCCCCTAGAACTGTTCACATTTTTGGCATTCTTTAAGATCCAACTGTATCAATGACAGTGTTTTCCTTTACAACCCCAGCCTGGAGGGACTGGTCCTTGCCTTGAATGATAGCAATACTAGAGCAATTATTGACTGTAGAATTCACTTAGCCATTAATCACCTACTGCCCTATTCAATGATTGCATTGAGCTCTTATTTATACCTTCTGGGTTGTATAACTTCGGTGTGTGTTGGTGCCTTGCTGTCTCTCTAGCTGCCCTGTAGGCTTCTTGAAGGCAGGGGCAGGCTTTGTTGCCTTTGGAGCCTCTGCACTACCTTACACAGAAAAGGTATTCAGAGCATAAAGACTGATATGGTTTAATTTATAAACCATTAATATTCCATGCTGACACCCAGATGGTAGTTCTGTTTACTTTCAAATGATTAACATAATGAGAATACTGTAATCTTTTTTCTTACCATAAACATATTGTGTACTTTCCCTTTTCCACTCACAGATTCTTCCAAGCACTGATGCTGTTGGGTTCTCTGTTGAACAATTCCATCTTCATTTTTCAGCAGAGGCCAGAGAGGTTGGTGGGTAAAAGAACAGCTTCTGGAATTGAAGTCCAGGTTTGAATACAAGCTCTGCCACTTCCTAGAAAGGTAAGCTATGTAATGTCTCCATACCTCAGTTTTTTCATCCGCAAAATGGGGGTTATAATAACATGCTTCTCATTGATTTGTTGTGGGGATTAAAGGAATTGTACCATGTGACATTCTTAGATCGGCATTTGGTACATGATAAAGCTCTTAATGCTTGCTAGCTGCTATTTCTGGGCGACTAGAAATTTCCAGATACAAAGTTTGAGGTTCTTTTAACTCTTTTCACCCTTCTTTTACCACTAAGGAACAGAGAGCAGGCAGGAAGCCTGTGGTGCTCTGGTCTTGGCTTCAGGAGTCCAGGCTGTAGCCTAATACTCTTCCATTTAAGTTTAGGTGTTATTTTAGGCAAGACACTCAACCTCTTTGGGGCGCTGGAAAGATCAGGGAGTAAACATCTATCAAGGTTCTTAGTCAATAGTGTGCTTGCTTTACCCAAAGCAAGGAACTGTGGTTGAGAACAGGAAACAAATGTAATTGGCTCTGGTTTGAAAATCTCACCCTTAGAAAATTCACTTCAGTTAAAGAGTAACTCTTTGTCTCACTTTGATTGGATTATCCTGATGAGCTTATGTGGCCTTCATTTTTATTTTATTTATTTTTAACTCCTAGTGCTGCAGGAAGTCTTCCTTGAGCCCATGATATGCTTGCTCCCTTTTCTCATTTGTAAATCTGGTTGGTCTAACTAAACAAACAACTGCAGTCAGACACATCTTTGTGGCTTAGAATCTGTTGCTGTGCTTTGACAAAAGAAGCTCTGTAGGGATCGGTAATGCGATTAGGACAGTAACTGGCTGGGGGAGTGAGAACACCCAAACCAGACTCATATCCCACCCTCCAGGGTTCCCAAGAGAAATGTGTCAGAGACAAATTACAAGCAAGGTCTCTGGTGGGAGCTGCCTGAGTTCGAACCCCAGCTCTACCACTTATTTTCTGGGCAACCTTACAAATTACTTAACCTCGGAGTGCTGCTGGTTCCACATCTGTAAAATGAGAATAGCTATAGTACCTACTCTATAGGATTACTGGGAGATTAAATGAGTTGATATGTATAAAGTGCTTATATATAGCATAGAGATTGCTAATTAAATACTTACTATTAGTATATGCATAGAGTCAGTGGCAGCAAAGGCACCACCTTCGGTACTAGAGAAGCCTTCCTAAATGCCATTGCACCCCTGGGAGGCTGTACTGGGACAGACGGAGGACTCGTCTTGGCTTGAGGTTTAGAAGTAATACAGGTTTCTCCTCCTCTTTCCCCTTTTCTGTAAGGCCACAGTCAAAGCTAGGAAAAATAGATACAGAACACATCAATTAGATAGAAAAAAATACAGAGTGAGTCCCAGCAGGAGTTGGGCCTGCCACCCATGTCTTCCTAGTGCCAGAGGAGTCATTCCCATAGAATTTTCCCTCTGGTTTATTTTGCCTGCTGATAGAAGAGGGGGTGGGGAGGGGAGAAGGGAAAGGGGAGGGAGAAGGGAAGGAAAAGAAAAATGGGAAGGAAGGAAGTGGTTTAGAGAAACTGGGCCTCTCTCTGGAGTGGGAGCCAAGCTCTGGTCTTTTTTCTTCCACCTCTTAGAAAAAAATTGTAGTAGCCAGAGAAAGCTGGTTGAACCTTCTGCCAAGTTTAACTTGCCATCTCAAGTTCGAACTTGTCCTATCTCATGAGTTACCTGAAAGGAAGAGTATCCAAAGAATGAAAGATCAGTGAGTATCAGGTGGAATGGGCCTTCTTCTCTCAAGGAAGAGCAGGGCCAACCCTCCACTCCTTCCTGCGTTTCTAACCTCATAAAAGAAAGTGCTCTAGAGCCCAGAGGAGGGGACCTCAATGGCACAGTACCAGGTGGGAAAGCCAGTTACACTGTAGTCTGATCAGAATTTCTCAAGCTTTGCTGGGTCTCAAATGACCCGGTGATCTTGTTAAAATACAAGGGCAGGCCTGAGATTCTGCATTTCTAACAAGCTGATGTCATAGCTGCTGGCTGAGGACCTCTTCTAGAGTAGCAAGAGTCTTCTGGACGAGTAGTGACCTAGAGCTGTGAGACACACAACTGGTTCGGTTACTACCCTCTAGAAGATGTGGGCCATCTGTGTATATTTGAACTTGGACAACCTATGTCTTGGAAATGGAGTGACAAGAAATGTCCCAGTCCTTGATTCTAACCTCAAGCTTTGAAAGAGTAAAGAGGGGTAAGGAGGACAAAGATATTTTCTTGGTCATTCAGTTCTGTGAGTGATTTTTCTAATCTGATCACAAGGTAGATTTGTCTGAAATAAGTCTAATGTGAATATTGCACCTTGGTGACATTTCATGAACTGTTGGCTTATGCCTTAAATTGAGGGATGTGGAACAATGTCATTCATTATCTTTGGGGTGATCGATGATAACTCCAAATGCCTTTTTAAAAAAACTTTTCCTTATGGCTATTCAAATCGTATTAGTCCTTCAATTTTGCTGTCTTTAATTACACATCTTCTTTATACCAGTGCTTTATATACACAATTTAATTTAGTTTTTCCCAGACAATATTTCAAGATAGAGATCATCACCTCCATTTCATTGATGAAGGAATTGAGGCTCAGAGAGTTTAATTTGCCCAGGGCTACCCAGCTATGAAAACACAAATGCTGACTATGAACCAGGTGAGTCTAATTTCACTTCTTCCCTCTTTCTACCCTCCATGCTGTCGCATTGATAACAGAATGATTATTTTAAAATTAGAAAAATTATTCATTATTTAAAAACAAATTCAAACCTCACATTTATTTCATATCAACTAACTCCCTTGACATGAATTTACAACAAAGCTAATGAAGCTTAAGTTTTGAGGATTGCTCACTTATAAAAGTGCCCTTCCAGAGGCTCTCTAATTTTTACTTAAGATTTTGTATCCTTTGTTCTTAAAAAGAGCTCCCCAAAACTGAAAACTCTGGGCTTCACAAAATCTGAATCTGCTTCTGTTGCTGTCAGATACACAAATCCTCTTTTACAACATCACCACTAAGAAGTAGTTCAGTCTGTGCTTGAAAGTCTCCAATTAAGAGGAGCTCACCACCCCACAGGGAGTTTGTCTCATTTTGGATGGTTCTAATTCTCAGCAGTTCTTTTTATACTGTGCCAAAATCTACCTCCTGACAACATCCACTTACTGATCTTAGCTCAGCCCTCTGAAACTACATAAAGTAAACCTAATCCCTTTCCATCTAATAGATCTGAAAGTATTTGAAGGCTGTTACAGGACCCTTTCCCAAATCATCCTCAGTGCTTACAGCCACTCCTCAGCTCTTACCTTGCTGGCCTGTCTTTTCCTCCAGTTGTTGATGTCCTTCTTAAAGAGCATTCCAGGTTTGGCTTGACTGATAGAGAGCAAAGCAACCTCCTCACTCTATTTATTTGCTGAAGACTGATTTATTTATTTTTGCATTTATCACTGTGGAAAATTATCATCGCTATTATATTTGGCTCACTGTTGCAGCCTGCCCAAGTATGTTGTGCCCATAGTTTGTTTCCTGCCCCAGACTTCTGTGTCCTGAGAGATGCTTCCTATTTTTCTCATGGTGATGTCTTTCACATCCTATGATCTGTCAGAAGTTGGATGTGGCAGGATTTAGCAAGAAGGCTTCCTGGCACGTTCCAGATGCATACTATAGGAAGACAGTACACTTACAACTGTCCTTGTATATAATACCACCACATCTATACCTCTCAGCGGGAGTTACCCCCTCCATGATCACTCTCTTAATCTAGGTTTTTTCAAGCCACTTATCACACTTGGGGGAAAAAAAACCTTTATAGGAAAATCTCATTGAACAGAATAATTTTTTTTTCCCTTTTTCGTCACATTTGCTGTTTTCTTTTCTACACGAATTCCTCTTGCCTCTTTTGCCTTCTGGGTGGGTGGTGGGTTGGTTGGTTGGTTGGTTTTTAGTATCCTCTCTGTCCTATCTAGAAGCTCATCATCTTCTCTGGTGGTGTAGGGTTCAGAAGCTCCGCAAGCACAGGCATCTTCTGCACTGAGTGAGCAACATCCCCCCTTGGAGGGAAGCCAGACAGCATATTCCCTGCAGCTTTCAGCTATGTTACTCTCCGGCCTTACCTCTCCCTCTTCTCTCCTTTTGCATCGCCTTAAGTCTACCAGAGTCCCTCCCATCTTCTTTATGCCTTTTCCTTTGGTTGGATAAATTCCTCACCCAGTCTTTTAGGTAGAGACCTTAGTAAACTTCAGAGTTCAGATTCTTTTGGAGATAAGTGGAAACTTTTCTCCCCATTAAATTTTAATTAAATTGTTTTCTGTAATCTTAATAACAAATTGCTGTCAGAAATTGAGTACAGACGCTGAGACCCAAAAGGGCCACTGATGACTCCAAAAGCTATTATTTGCTCATGGAAAGCACCTTTCACTCACTTAGATTGCTCGCTCCCTTTAGAGCTAGGAGCACAGCAAAATGGAGATTTCATTTTCATGAAAGATAATAAAAACACGGCGAACCAGAGAGGAAAGAAATCCAAACTCATCATCATCGCCTGCCGTGGCGATTACCTCCTGTAATCTTCCTACAAACCTATATGGTAGGAATTATTATGAAGATTTTACATAAAGATTAGGAAACTCAGAGCAATTAAGTAACTTGCCTGGGAGGTAAGATGGAAGTATTCGCTTGCCAGGCTCCGAAGCAGCCAACGCTCATCCTACCTGACCTGGCTCACTCTAGAAGGGCTCTCAGCCTAGCTGCATGAACTCTGTTACTGATGTTCTTCATAAATCTGCATTTTCAAAGCCCCACAAGAATCTGGGTAGACAGAAGGAGTAGTGGCTTGACAAGCAAGAAAACAGCCCTAAACAGTTAAAACAAATTCTGGGTTTCACATCCCTCCTCTCTTCTTTACACCGTATCTTTAAACTTTGAATTCACTCTTAGATAAACTGGCTTTTTGTTCCACTGGGACCTGTTTGGCCAATATGCTTAGACTAAGGATTTGGTGTTACGATAAAACAGAGTAGCCTTAGTAGATGATTGCTCCTGATATTAGAAAGAAGGACTACTGAAACTAAAATCTAAAACCTAAATCTTTGGCATTGATAGAAATTCTTAGATATCTACCTTTGTGTTGATTAATTTAGTTATCCTAGGGGGTGTTAGTGTGAATGCTTTAAATGTCCAAAGGAGCCTTTGAACTGTTTAGAACAATAAATTTATAGGTTTTTGGCATTTAAATTAACATTCAATTAAGTAAAGTCATTGTTTTTTCTCAAGCCTTCAAGTCCAATTTTCACATCTTCTTGGTCAATTTTTAAGTGTAGAAGTATTTGCATGAAATAAAAAAATTACTTTAACCTGACCTTTGATGCTCAATTAATCTCAAAATAAACACATAAAATTTTTTAAATAATCTCATATAGGAAATTAATTTAAATTCATTAAATATTTCAAACCGCATTCTTAAATTTAAAGTAATTAATTCTTCCAAACATTTTAAATGTGTGAAATGGCAAATTTACAGTCCTAACATGCAAGTGGCATTTACAAAATAGCTATACAAAATAGTTCATACAAAGATGAACTTTGGAGCTAGGAAGAGCTTTGTTTTCTCTGAGAAACTGGCATTTTTTTTTCCTTTCTGATAATGAGAACTGTAGTACTAGTGATGTTTCTTTATTTGCTCTGCCTGCTAGGAAGCTCAGAGTCAAAATTAAAGCTCAGATAAAACAATCTGTTGACACTACTGCTGGTCACATTTGTATTCTCTTTTCCATTGATCCTGACTTTTTATTTCAACTTAAATTTCAATATTTTATTATACGTGATTCAAGTCCTTGTGAAAAGAAAAACATTACTAATTAAAATAAATGGGGAAATAGACCTGAGTATTATTACTAGCTGCCTTCAGGATAGTTGAGAGAATCCATAACTATCATTAAAAATCAATGCCAGTATACCAGAAATTAACACATGGTAAACTGACTGTATTTTAAAAAAAAATATTAATGCCTGCAGCTGCTAAGCAGGATAATTTCTTATCATATTGGTGGTACTTCCTTGGATATACAAGCTTCTTACACACTCCTAGTGAATTTGACAGTTTAAATTTTAATTTAGATTGTTCCAAATATCTTCCAAATTAGATTTAAAAAATTATTCCAGCCATTTCACTGTGACAGGGTAACTTTATTTGTATAGATCATGTACTGAAACTTTAAAATTCATTGACTCAATAAATATGAATTCAGTGCTTACCATGGTCCAGGCACTCTTCTAGGCATTTAGGATTATGTGCGTAAGGGACAACAGAGAAGTTGGCAGTGGATGGGGAAGTAATAGTCTATTCCCATTCTAGTGGGGAAAACAATTCTACCTATATAGTGCAAAAGTTACCTTATTCCTGTATATAGCCATATTTTAATGAACTATGGAAAGCATTCATTCAGGTTGATATTATCCTTTCTGAAATAGGGTTCAGAGTGTATTATACAGAATACATAGAAAAATACCAAAGATAATGGATTGGAAAAAATATATTAGCAATACAAATGACAAATGCTTAATATTATCCATTCAGCTCCTAGATTGATAAGAGAAAGACAAACAATACTACAGGAAATTAGAGGCAAGGGTAGCAGTGGACAATTTTCTGCAGTAGAAATAACATGGCCACTAAACAAATGCAAAGAGGCTCAATCTAGCAGTCAGGTGAATACACTCTTCACCTGTCAAATCTGCAGTAATTTACAAGGCCAGGAATAATCAGTGTTGGTGAAATTACAAGGAAATGAGCACTCTCATTCTTACCGGCAAATATGTGAAATAAAATACTTTTTTGTAAACTTACTGTATGTATTAAAATTTTAAATTTGCATGTATTGTGCAACAGCAATCCCATTGCTGGAAATCTTTCTACTAACATAAAAATACTAACATAAAATAATATCTTTGCAAGTACCAGTACAAGTAAGTTTATTGAAAATTATGGTAGGGTGAAACAGTAAAAACTTGAGTGGCTATTGATAGAGATATTTTTATTAAATAAAATATATTAATACAATGGAGGAGTAAATTCAGTGAAAATAGCACTTTTGATTTATATTTTTTGATCTGGAGATATGGTTGTTATATATTAATGTTAAAAAAAGCAAGTTTGCTTATATACATCCATATGGTAGAGTGTATGTGTGCAAAATTTTGCCTTAAAAAATCATACATGCATCATCTGTATTTTATACTAAATGTATATATATATATAAATTTGTATAAGCCAGGTAACAGTGAGAAAGAATTCACCATTCAGTTATTATTAATGAATTTAGTGTTTGGAATAGAGGTGGGTAAAAAGAGAATTTTTACTTATATACCTCTGGTTTGGCTTGTTGCAATTAATACATCTTAGTAATAATATTAATAATAATGATAAAAATCATAGGTAACATTTGAGAGTTTACCACGTGCCAGAGACTATCCTAAGAACTTTTAATCTCATTTGATTTTTGACACAGCCCTTTATAGATGAAGGAATGATGTTCAGAGAGGTTAAAATCACTTGCCCAAAGATACACTTTTAGTAACAGGCAGACCAGAATTTAAATCCAAGTAGTTGGATTCCATTGCTTATATTCTTTAAATAAAAATCCAGTGAAAGATGCCTTTATTAATAAAAAATATAATAAATTGGGCATATGGAATTGGCATACTTTGGAAAGTTACAGTTGCAAACACACCAGGCATTTGTGCTGTATATAGAAATACGTTTCATTATGAATTTTATGTATTAAGAAAATTAATTTATCTATGTCTCAGCTTCCACACTAACCAGTGTGGAATGACAGTGAATGTCATTATCTTCCTTTACACATATAAATTGGTACAAAATGTTGAATAGATATTTATACTATGCCCTATTAACTGCCACTACCTATTAATTATGTTCTGTGAATTAACAATAAATGTAACTGGGTTAAAATCATAAAACTACATACATTTAAAATTGTGAATTAAGTCTGAAGTTGTACTTGAACAATCCACGAAAGAGCTAAGTGCATATGCTGAACAGCAATGCCATCAACTCCTGCTGGAAAAACATAAGCAGTCTAACAATCTGTCTTTATTTACTATTTGACAGTGACAGGTACAAACATCATTTATAACTCTTAATAGGCCTACATGTGTACAGTTACCTCTTTTAACCTATTTCTATATAAATACCTTATATCTGGGTCCCAATTACATTACAATTAAGTTTCTAAAACTTTTTCTACTTCTTAAAAACAATTATTGTTGGTACTTAAGGAATATTTTTTAATGTAATTTTGTCAACTACCAGGGTTTTAATATGATAGGAACTATGCATGGTCTCCCAGATGTATAAATGAAACTACTGTTCTAAACAACAAATGCTCACTGAGCTTGCATCTAATTCCTGGTTGGCTATACTCGCAGTTAATACACTCCGGAGCAGAATTGAATGTTAAACTTTGACATTTTTCTTTGTTGTGGCCTCTCCATACCATTTGCTTTCTGATTCCAAAAGACAAAATGAAGCAGTTTAACAATTATTTCAACAAGTAGCTTTATCATGGAGACACCAATATTGGTCCTTTTCTTTCTTTCAAGTCACAGGTCATGTCTGGACCTAGTTTCTTCTCCTGTAAAATTAAGTATCCTCTGGAGCTTCTTCTATCATATTCATCCATAAACATATTATTAAAGTCTTACTAAATGTATCTTTAGCATTGTGGGGGATTAAAAGCCCTAGACTTTGCCCTCAAGGAGCTAAAGGGTTGTACTTTGGGGAGGTTTGGTAGTTTTAGTATGATCACATGAGCTTTCAGGACTTGTTGATCAAATGAATGACTGGTCAGTTGAAAATGCCAGGTCCTAGAAAGAGAGGACCAGCAGAGATTTTCTGCCTGAAAGAAATCTGTAAAAAATTCCAGTGGCATTTTTCCAGATGTAGACTGAGAGTTGATATAGGTATGCAGAGCAATGCACAGGAAATCTACTTAGATTCTAGACTTGTTCTACAGTGTGATTAGAAATATGAAATTTCTGCTCCACATAGGTGGGAGGGAGAAAAAAAAATCCCAAACTGAGTTGCTACTACAATTTTTTTTTTAAGGGAGGAAAGAGGGAAGAGTAGGAAGACCATTTATTCATGAAGCTTTGTATCAATTAATATCATTGATTGATATTCAACTAATAAATAAGTGATATGACTCTAAAAGCTGTTACCCCTGGACAGATAATGTCTGAGTCCCCTCCCTACCTTCATCATTATTTCCTCACCTTCTGGAATTCTCCTCAACATCTACAAAAGCAGAGTGGGGCAGAGGGCCCCTAGGATACTGTTGAAGCATCAAAGCAGAATTTGATCAGTGGTCACTTCTCAATGTTGTTAAATATTTTGAATAGAAATGCTCATTTCCTCTTGTGTGTATATATACATATCAGGTCATGATATAAAATATATTCCTGTGAATTATAATTTTTAAAAGTTTGAAGGCCACTGTTCTATGGCCAATATTAGTATAGGAAGGAATTCTCTGGGAAAAAACCATCCTAAGGCTGAGGATTTTGTTGAATTTATACTTACTTCTGTGGCAAATAATACTGGCTTTCTACTTACCATGGTGATATCAACTTCATTAAAAGTAAATTGGTTTAAAGGAAAACATTAAACCATAGTATAGATGGTATATAGCTTACATTAGGAAAGTGGGGTAAGAAAGACTGTAATTTTGGAATTATCTAGCTAAACCTTTTATTATGTACGTAAAATGTTCCTGCCTGAGAAGTGATTAATTTAGGTCACCTGCTCCAGGTTTCTTCAACCAGGAAAGAGTAACTCTTATCACAGGGACTAGAAGTGTCCATTTCCTACAAACTATTTTGCTATGGGCCCACTCATCTTTCCTAAAAATTATTTATTCTCCCCTAAGAGGTCTACATCCCCTCACCCCTTTCTCTACTCAGATAACATTTATGTCTGATTTCTAAGCCGCTTTGGGAAGTTATTCATTTTTCCCTGGGTATCTCACATGTATACTTGGGGCATACATGTTAAAAAAATTGTTTTTATCTTGTTAATTTGTGTTTTATTGGCGAGGGGTGTCCAGCTAAGAACTCAGAAGGATAGAGGAAAAATTATTTTTCTTTCCCTACACTATATGTTGTGAATTACCAGTATTAGCACTTACCTATAGGACACAATATTTAGGACACTTTGTAGATCCATTCTGAATGGATAAACATTCTTTCTTTAACCCATGGTTCAGAGCCAGTGACACTGCCCCTCTGAAGCAGGTTTTGTAAGGTAAGAAAAACTACAAGGAATGCCCCAATTCATAAGACTGCAAAAATGTCTTCCTTCATTCATCGTAGTGAATTGGGAAAAAAAAGAAAAAGACTGGGGGATGGACAGTATCTATTTCAAAAGACGCACTTTTGGACCCTATATTGTATATGGTGGAGTAGAAAAGCGGCTTATTTAAGGATCTTAGGCTCATTTTTAAAGAAGGGGAAGATAATACTATTTCATTCTTTATTTGAATTGCTTTGTCTTGCTGCACTGCTCGCTTTGTCATCAGCCCAATGTTGCAATTACTTTAACAAGCAAAGGAAATGCCAGTCAAGCGCAGCACCTGGGATTTCCTCACCCTTGTAACATGTCAGGCCTCAAGCAGGAGACAAAAAATACTCAAGGCTGTATGTGGAACCCAGGTGAAAAAGGAGTTGGTGGCTGTGAACCTGGGTGTGTAACGGCGCCTACTCCCCAGAGCCAATGTTTACATTAGCGATTGATTTCTACCTTTGGTACGTTTAATCAGGCGCTTATTATATTGCATGGCATCATCCTGACTTCAGGACTTAGCAGGAAAGCTGGGGCCAGGAGACTGCTCAAGTGCATTTGACAATTAAATGCTTTGTGCAGCCAGATGTGAATTCCACCTGCCCAGGAGCTTATTCTGTGACTAGGCCTGACCCAAATGAAGCTAGGCTTTCCTTCACCTCCAGAATCTTGTGAGCCCCAGAGAGTGAGAAGTCCGATAACCACGCAGGCTATTCGGCAAAACCCCAACGCAACCTTTGAGGGCGGGTCATTGCTCTTCTCCAGCCAGCTAGAGACAACAAATAAAATGGAAGATCCTTCTCTGTGGGAAAGCAGGCCTCAGATTTGAAATGAGGGGCCTGAGGGAGGGAGGTGAGCAAAGAAAGGAAAGGTGAAGGCGCTGCTCCAAGAAGCCGGGTTCATTCAAACCCGGAGGACAGCAAACCCCGCCTCCACACGCCTCCGCCCGCTCAATCGCCGAGCGCTCCGGGTGTGAGCTCGCCCCGCGGGGAGCGGCTTGGAGCGGAGGAGGCGGTGGCAGAGGTGGTTTGGGCAGCCCCGAGCGGCGGATAGGCCCAGGCAAACAACACCCATTCCCCCTCCCCCTCGCGCAGTTCAACTCCCACTCGGCCCCGGCCACGCCCTGAACGCCACCGCCCCCTCGGGCAGCTTTCCGCTCGGCAGCCGGGCCTCGGTCGGGGGCGGGAGGGAAGGCGTGCCTTGAAGGGGCCGCCGCGGCCACCGGAAACTACAAGGGCCGACAGGCTTTGCGGCAGCGCCCTGCCTCCTTTCTCCCACCACTCAGCGCGCGTCACCCAGGGCCTCAACCAATAGGGAGAGAGCCAGGGAAAAAGGGCGCCCGGGTCCGGATGCGCCTCAGGAAAGCCATGCTCCCTGCGCGGGGCCAGCGGGCAGTTCACCGGGTGCGCCGAGTCGTCGGTAGTTCGCTCATCCCCTCGTCCGCTCCTCTCGCTTCCCTTGAACAATAGCCCTACATTTTTCTTTAGTGGCAGTTCTGAGGGATGCTGGAGCCGGCTTTTGAGGGGAGGGCGCTGGGAAATGAGTAGGGGGCGGGATATCCTGGGACAACAAGTTTGGCTGTATGGAGGGCCTACCGGCAGCGCGCCTGAGCTAGAACGTTGAGAGAAAGAGCGCCGGAGGAGCCACGGGAGGAAAAGAAAAGCTGCTGAAAGAATAACCCCGGGAAAGGGGGTGGAGAGGAGGCGGCCCCAGCGCCCCGGCCCCCGGCAGGTCGGCGGCCAATCCGCTGGGGGAAGGGGTGGAGAGTCGGCGGCTCCGGCAGAGAGAGGCCGAGGGGGGTGGGGAGTCGGCCAAGCTCGCGCCGCCCTGGCCCCGCCCCCGGCCCGCGCCGCCGCCCGCGCCGTGCGCCGCCGCTGTCAATCAAGGGCGAGTCAGCAGGGCTCGGGCGGAGAGAGGAGCTGCTACGCCACAGCCCAGCGGCGGCCATTCGCGGAAAAAGAGGCAGAGCCTGTGCCAGCTACAGCCTCCTCCGAGCCACCGCGGGCGGGCGGGACCGGCCTCTCCTCCCGCCTCGCCCCCACCCCCACCCACCTCTATCCCAGTGTCTCCGTCTGAGGGTTTGTCCTGTTAATGCGGGATGAGCGGTACGTATTCTCCACCCCCCTTGGTCTCCTTCACCGCCTCCCTCCCTCCTCCCTCCCCAGACCCTGCTCGGTTCTACCCCCTCCCCCGGGGCCGCTGAGATGCTTTAAGGGGAGGAGGAGAGGGAGGGAGGGAACCAGGGGGAGGGAAGGAGGGTTGTGTTTTGTCTTAATGTCTGAGAGAGAACAACCTTCTGGGTGTTGCTCTGGAGCCGATGGGTCGGGTTTCAAACCACGTTTTGTGATATCCCCCTCCTCCCTTCCCTCCTTCTCCCCCACCCCCTGCCGGTGTGCGTGGATCGCGGGTTTATGGAGATTAATGTTCTGGGGGAGGGAAGGAAGAGGAGAGGGTGAAGATGAATAATAATAATCCTAATAACCTGTTGTCGTGTGGTGGGGGGGTTGTTGCAGATCAGAAGAAGGAGGAGGAGGAGGAGGCGGCGGCGGCAGCGGCGATGGCTACAGAAGGAGGGAAAACCTCTGAGCCAGAGAATAACAATAAAAAACCCAAAACCTCAGGCTCCCAGGTAAAAGCAAACATATATATATATAATATAAAATTCATCGCGAGACGTTAGGGGAAAGAGGGAGTTATGCCCTTTAAATGCCCAAAAGTGAATAACAGGATAAAAATGTTTATCCACTCAAAGCATCTTTCTGAGAGTGAGGAAGTAAATTATAAATTCATAAAGATTTCACATGTTTGGGATATCGTTGTTTAAAATTCCACCAGGAACTCAGACTATAAGAAAAAGGTGTGTATTTTTCCAAGGGCATTTTGAGTTTAGGAAAATAACACGTCAAGAAAGTTTGTTAGAAATTTCCTTTTATTGAAACTTTCTATTACAGGATCTGCTTCCTTATTCCTATATCTTGCTGCTTTTGTTAATATTTATTTTGATTTCTGCCACTTCCTGAGTAAGTTCTGAAATGATGTCTAAATAAATAAACCCCTCCCAAGTACTGGCTTTCACTAAATGCACCCACTTTTTTTCCCCCCCTCTCCTTTACCATCCCATTTTGGGTAGGACTCTCAGCCCTCTCCTCTGGCTTTACTGGCAGCTACTTGCAGCAAAATAGGGACTCCTGGAGAAAATCAAGCAACTGGACAACAACAAATTATTATAGATCCAAGCCAAGGATTGGTGCAACTTCAAAATCAACCACAACAGTTAGAACTGGTAACAACACAGCTTGCTGGAAACGCTTGGCAACTTGTTGCCTCCACTCCTCCTGCTTCAAAAGAAAATAACGTTTCTCAACCAGCTTCTAGTTCATCTAGTTCTTCCAGCAGTAATAATGGGAGTGCATCTCCCACAAAAACTAAATCAGGTAATTCTTCCTCCCCTGGTCAATTTCAAGTCATCCAAGTACAAAATCCAAGTGGTAGTGTACAATACCAAGTGATTCCACAACTTCAGACAGTGGAAGGTCAGCAAATTCAAATCAATCCAACTAATAGTTCATCTCTACAGGATTTGCAGGGTCAAATTCAGCTCATTTCTGCAGGTAATAATCAAGCTATACTCACGGCTGCTAACAGGACAGCTTCTGGGAATATTCTTGCTCAAAATCTGGCAAATCAAACAGTTCCAGTCCAAATTAGACCTGGTGTTTCAATACCACTGCAATTACAGACCCTTCCTGGTACTCAGGCTCAAGTTGTAACAACCCTACCAATTAACATTGGAGGAGTGACGTTAGCTTTGCCAGTGATAAACAATGTGGCTGCTGGAGGAGGGACTGGACAGGTTGGCCAGCCCGCTACTACTACTGAGAGTGGGACTTCCAATGGGAGTCAGTTAGTTTCCACACCCACCACCACCACTGCTTCTGTCAGTACAATGCCGGAATCTCCCTCCTCCTCCACTACCTGCACAACCACTGCTTCAACATCTCTGACCAGCAGTGACACATTAGTGAGCTCAGCAGATACGGGCCAGTACGCAAGCACATCAGCCAGTAGTTCTGAACGCACTATTGAAGAATCTCAAACACCTGCTGCTGCTGAGTCTGAAGCCCAGAGCTCCAGTCAGCTTCAGTCTAATGGAATACAGAACACACAGGAGCAATCAAATTCTCTTCAGCAGGTGCAGATTGTAGGCCAGCCTATCTTGCAGCAGATCCAGATCCAACAGCCTCAGCAACAGATTATTCAGGCTATTCCACCACAGTCGTTTCAACTCCAGTCAGGGCAGACGATCCAGACCATCCAGCAGCAGCCTTTGCAGAATGTTCAACTTCAAGCAGTAAATCCGACTCAGGTGCTTATCAGGGCTCCAACTTTAACACCTTCAGGGCAAATCAGTTGGCAAACTGTACAGGTTCAGAATATTCAGAGTCTTTCAAATTTGCAAGTTCAGAATGCTGGGTTATCCCAACAATTAACCATCACCCCAGTGTCTTCAAGTGGTGGCACGACTCTTGCGCAGATTGCTCCTGTGGCTGTTGCTGGTGCCCCAATAACTTTGAATACTGCCCAGCTTGCATCAGTGCCTAACCTTCAGACAGTGAGTGTTGCCAACCTGGGTGCTGCGGGCGTTCAAGTGCAAGGAGTTCCAGTTACAATCACTAGTGTTGCAGGTAAGTCACTACAATCTTTTCTCTTTAAAGATCCTCTTACACAGGTTTTGATAACCATTGGTTATTGTTTTTCTTTGCTAACTCTTAGATTTGGCATAAACCTTTGAAGTAAACATAATCATAGGGAAGCTAAAATACACAGGAATATTATGCTAACTACCCTAACTCTATAATCATCAGTGTGACCATTCACAGTCATATTTTTTAGCATTAGGTTTCATATGTTAAATTTGTTATGGTTTTATCAAACTATTTTGTGAAGCAGAGCCTGATTAGAATCATAATTTTTTTTTTGTAATTTGGAGATCATATTTGAGTATACTGGAACTTTTCCGAAAGAACACTGGTCAGAATGCTAGTTTATGTCTTTTTTTTTTTTTTTTTTTTAGTTTATGTCTTCTTTAAGGGAAAGTAGGTTTAAAGTTGAAGTAGTGTACAGTTATGAGTCTGTTGAAGTTATAATTCGACTTGGTAATAAAGCTTTTTCTTAAATTGAGTTACTTCTCAACGTTTCTGCATCTTGTTGCCCAAACTTCTGCATTTTACTCTAAAGTGTTGTTTTAAACTAGCTATTGATGCAATTGAGAGTAATAATTTTACGTTGCAAACTGTTTCATTAATTTTTAAATCTGCTTTTCTGCTAACACCAGAATTTGCTCAAGGTTTTGAGTGAATAGTCCTTCACTTATAAAATTATATTTAAGTAAAATCTGTGGTGGTTACGGTATTTTTAGGTGTTTTTAGTGTGAAGTTGGTGGAAAGCAATGAAAAATGAAGACAGTAAAGTGTCACAAATTTGAATTCATTTTAAAACCAGTTTATATAGCAGTCATTTGTTATGTGGGAAAATAGATATTTCTGAAGTATTTGTAAATCTAGTCTTACTAAGTATTTTAATCTTTCTGGACCAGTCTTATTTTACCTAATGCCTTTTGTTTTCTAGTAATTAAACACTTTTCATTGATTATGATTTGGTGAAAACATAGTTGTGGTTTTAGTGTCTTTGATGCTTTCAGACCTCTTTCATTAAATTATTGCTATTTTGATAATCTAAAATGAATAAGCATATCACTTTGGAATGATCTTTCTTGTAACAAGTTTCAGATAAATTATGCTAGGGTTCTTGTTTTACAGTTAATACCTAAAGGCGATGTATATATTTAAAATTGGAAATTGCCAGATAGAGAGAGCTCTCTGATTCAGGAGAACAGATTATGTGTTTTATTTAGACACCCATTAACTCTAAACCAGAGCTATCCAACAGAATTTTCTGTGATGATGGAAATGTTCTGTATGTGTTCTATCCAATATGATAACCACTAGCCATATGTGTTTATTGAGCACTTAAACTGTGGCCAGTGCAACTGAGGAACTGAATTTTTAATTAGACTTTATTTTATTTAAATTTAAACTAAATAGCCACATCTGTATTGACAGCATAGAAACCTAGTGAAAGTATTTCAAGTGTGGTACATCTTCCCGTGAAACTGTTACAGCACAATTATATGTATGTTTCTCTGGATTACAATCCTTAGCTTGCTTTGTTCCTGCTCTTTCTAAACATTGACAATAAATTAAGTATTTTAGAAAAATGTGTATTTTGAGTGGGTTAAATGTAGTTTATATTGTCAAGACAAAAGTTATTTCACTTATATTTCATATTGCTTATTAAGAATTAGTGAATTACGATTAAGAGAACTGAATAGTTTATAATTGAGGTTAGAAACCGTTCTGTTCTCTAATTGGCATCAGTTAAATCTCAAGAGTTTTTCCTTTGCCTGTTGTGAGGGTAAGTTAATGTAAGTAACTGAGAGTGTGATCTTCTGACCGCCTTAGGTGCATTTGAATGACAAATTATTGTAACTGCAGGATCCAATTTCTGAAACTGTAATTTTTTGGTATGGGAAGTGGCCACAGAATTTGCTTTTCAAACAGACTTTCCAGGTGGAGTGATTATAAATCTCATTTAAGTTTGAGAACCAGGGGTCAAGTGGTAAGCAATGAACTAACTGTAAGGCAAAATATGGAAATGATGGATTTTGAGCCTAGTTCATAAGTGCCTCAGAGAGTGGATTTCTATGCCAGGTACAATTTATAGTTTTTATTCTACAAACATATATTGACCAACTTTGTGTTGAGCACTCCCAGTAGGTGTGTTTAGTCTTGCAATTTCAGGGATAATTTTTTCATTTAAAGAGTTTATACAAGGGGAGGGTATAGCTCAGCGGTAGAGTGTGTGCTTAGCATGCACGAGGTCCTGGGTTCCATCTCCAGTACCTTCATTTTAAAAAATAAATAAATAAGTCTAAATTATACCCCCCCACGGCAAAAAAATTTTTGTGTGATTTGGGGGACAGTTATGTGTGTGAGGAAATTTGAACTTGATGTAGTTGGATTTTTTCCTTCTGAAACCAAAGATTTAAAATTTTGTTGGTCTAATAGACATGTTCTATCATTTTAAGAAGATAGCTATGTTACAAAGACCAGAAATGTACCCTGATCTGAGTAGTTAATCTGGGCCTACTTGTTTGCAGATTTTACTTTATTTCCTAATTTCCTAGCATAGTTGGTGCTTGACAAATGTTTGCTGGATTAAGGTATAAATGGTGATGGAGAGGCACAGTTCAGAATTGGGAGCAGCACCCTGGAGTGGTCTTGATGAAGCTAATGATAGCTCTTTTCATTAATTTCTTTTGGCTTTGCACTTTTAAGACGTTAAGAGTGGTACACCAAGTACCTTCCTCTCTCTAGAAGGGAGAGAATGAGCAACAAGTGCCTATGTATTATCCCTTTTATAAATGTGCCCTGGAAGTTCAGATCTTTTACTCCGTGTCCTTATTCACTTTTTAGTGCTTTTTGATTGTTTCATTTCTGCCCCTCCCCCCCGCAAATGGTATTGTTTAATTTATGGGAAGTTTTTGGCTCTAAATATTCCAGCAACTATTTCCAGGGTTTGAAAACATTATTAATAGTTAGCTTTGACAGAATGTAATGTCTCGCTCAAGAACAAGAGGCCAGAAGTTCTCTGCCATCCAGCCTCATGTTACTCTTCAGAAAGTGTAGGAAGTATTCTGGAGGATATGGACAGAAAGAAAAAAAATCACACAAGGTAAAGTGAATGAAACCAGTTTTTGAAGCTGGGAGCTTCATACTTGATTTTATGAAATGGGAATGTTAATGACAACCTAGGGGAACCTCTTTCCTTGATAATGTATTTAGCATAATGTGTTTCTGTGGTTTAGTCTCAACTCAAAATCCTGATAACAGGTTGAGCATCTAGCATTTAATTAGAATTGTAGTAGGAACTAAATGCAGGTACTCCCACTACATATTTATTGTTTGTTTTTTTTGTTGGGGTTCTGAGTTTGACTTTGAAGGAAAAGCAAAAATCCTATTTTCAGTTAAGAGCAAAGGTAACAGCTAATCACGCTGCTGGCTTAAGAACATCCTTTGTTTTAACTAAGTGAGGAAAGTGAATGATATTTTCCTCAAAAACAACTACCTGTTTTCACAATGTATTCTGGTAGCCAGAGCCCTAGATAAAATGAACTTTAGGAACTGTTCCTCTTTAAAGAACTTAGAACATGTAGGGACTGTTGGTTTCTAAATTTGTAATCAACTTGCACTGGTCAGCAATTTGGCTAATTTTGGCCTTCATCACATACAGTAACATCATGCTTTTTGCTTGATGGATGGATATTTCTTTGTCAGTTTTAGCGGAAATTAACATTTGTATACAAATTCCTACACATAGGAAGTTCAGACTTGAGAATAAGATGTTGCTGCTGGCTCTTCAAGAACTAACTTTCTTACCTTTACTTCTTTGGGAATTTAAAGTGTAAATCCTGGGGATTAGCAGAACCAGGACTAGGAGGGCTAGTTTTTCATTATTAGTGAAAATAGAGACTAAAGGAAATAAATGACATGTCTATTTAATTTGAAAACCTAACTTCACTCAGTAGAATCAACCTCTTACACCAGACTTTTTTCCAGAGCTACTAAAAGTAGAAAATTGACTTGAAATTTAATACAAATATGATTTTCCTTTGCCATATGTTGTATTAATTTGGATTTCCCTATTAGGCATCTTAACATAACATATACACATATGTTATACACATATACACACATATGTATGTGTACATATATAAATGTATACACATTTATCTATGTGTATACATATGCCTCTTGTGTTTGCTTATTTCTTTTTTTCAGAGAAGTCAGTGTTTACTCCTGTAATTTTATTTCTCTTAACGTTTTCTAATACTGTTTGTTATAGGTTGGAATTCATTGTAATGAAGGAACTTAAATCTTATGTCCTGTACAAGTGATTTGGGTTCTGAACTACCAGGTTGGTTTTACCCATTAGAAGATGTATAAGCATGATCTTTAAGATTTGTTGATGATGATGATGATATATCAATATCATTGCTTATTTTTAAGTTTTTCAGAGAAGATAAAAAAGTACTCAGTGTAGACCTACATTAATTGTTTAATAGGGCATCCTTTGGGAGGTATTTCAGGATAGTGGAACAAGGGAAAATAGAGTGTTAATCATCAGCTTTTCATATCTGAATCAGAGAGTATATAACAAGTAGTACTTAAGGAATATTGGAGCAGGCATAAAAGCAAGTTGAAGAGGAAGAAAGGACGCTTGATTGAGAAGAGAGGAAAAAGGTGCTATACATAGATCTTCGAGAAATAACACAAATTTACAGAATGATAGAATTTTAGTTTCAGGTCTTTGAGATTATTGCTCACCAATTGTAGCCTTTTGTTATTGCTGCTAAAGTTTATTTATAAAGGAATTTTGTGTTTTTACTATTATAAGTGAAAGCAGAAATATGTCAGGTTCTGCAGTATACTTGGGGATGGCATATTAAGGATTGACCGTAAAGGGGGAACCTGGCCTGATATCAGACTGTATATATATATATATACAGGCTCTGCTGTACTCTTCTGATCTAGGTATAGGGTAAGATTAAATGTTCATAATGCTTGTCATTTTACTACCTAGTGAATGAGCAAATTGTGGCAAAGGAAACCTTTTAAACCACAAATTGCTTATGTAAGTATGTATGGTGAGATAAAGACTTAATGAACTTGTTGTTAACTAAGGTAAGTTAAAAATAATTGAACATCTTTCCCCCTCCCTCATTGCTTAGTGGTATTTTAGAACTGAAGAAATTGAAGCCCAGAAAGCTTGAATGACTTTCTTGTACTTTGTGGCAAAATGAGGACTAGAATCTTGACTTCTGTCATGTTGTCTTTCTGCTGTATTTCTGCCTTTGTTATCCAAATCTTTTGCTAATTAATGAGCTTGATAATCATCCTTAGCAAAGTCCTTGAATGAATTATGGAGTAGTGGACTCGCATTTAAAAGAATTTAGGGATCATTGGGAGCAAGTATGGGTTCCCTAAGAAACCATGTTCATGTATTCTTTCTTTAGTGTTTCCAGATGAGGATAAAAGGAAATAACATCGGTGCAATGTATCTTGATTTCAGTGTTGATAATTGTGCTTTCTTTAAAAGCTTGTACTGGTTTCTCTATTAGGTGAAAAATGTTGATTATCTACCTCAATAGAGGCCTCTGATATTGTGGTGTATGGGTCTATCCTCAATGACGGTCCTGTTGAACATTTTTTTCAAATTTCACACTGAAGGATGGCCTATTTACTGAATTCAAAGATGAGGCAAAGTTGGAAGATACTGCTAATAATATAATAGGGCATGGAATTGAGATTCGGACTAATGTTAATAGGCTGGAATGCAGGACCAGAATTAGCAACATAAATAAAACAGGTAAGATCCTCTATTTATGGGTGAGGGTAGGGATTGTATACCTGCAAGGTGAAAAACATGGCTTGGCAGCAGGACATGTAGAGATGATTTGGGATTTATTGGCTATATGTGAACTAAGAGTAAAGCTCCTGTACTTCGTGCTTGTCAGACCATTTCTGCAATATTGTGTACAGTATTACGTGTGGCACATTTTAAATGGGACAGTGACAAACTGGCAAACATATCAGAAAGGATTCCCAGGATGAAGAGTGTGGAAAACATTTCATACTACAATAATCAAAGAGCTAGGGGGTTGTATTATTAAAAGAAAACCAGAGAAAGTGTGATAGCTTCTTTGGATATGTGGAGAGCTGTTTTTTGTCCTTGTTTTTTAATTAATAAAGTTGTGGTATGTTTTGGTCCTGGGAAATCAGTAGAATAAGTGTATGTACACACAGATTGACCAGTGCTGTACAATAATAGATTGGCTTGGTTCATGAAGGAGTAATCTTCCTATTGTCAGAGTCTTGGTGTCCGTCTACTAGAGACACTAGAATGTGAAAGAATTTCTTGTATGGAAGGTTTGGTTAGATAGTCTGTGAGTCTTCTAATTCTAAAATTTAGGACTCTATGAATATTTGAGTACATAACTTCTATTCTGGGTACGTCCATCCATTTGATGAGTGTTCTGTGGAAGTCTTGTTAAACTTACATGCTTGACTAAGTACTCAGGGATTTGGTGGTGCACTGAGAGGGGGTCACATGGTAACAGTAACAGAGTGGGAGAATGAGTAGTTTTAGATGCGGATGTTAGCTTGAGGTAAACATCAGAGTAAATGAGAGAGCTATATAAAAGGATTATCAGAAAGCTCTGGTGAAGTGCAGCTAAGGATCTGGGGAGAGGTATACCCACAGGTGGAAAAGAGGCGATATGTTTCAGTGTGGTAAGAACCAAGTGACTGATGGGCAGTGTATGTTTAGGCTCTGAAGGTACCTGTTTTGAAAGGATACTTCGATTGGGGAGATAAGGCTTACATAAATCAAACAATTATGTGGCAGCTGCATTTGCATGTGAGAGTTGATACTTAAGTATGGCGTTTTGAGGTATGGAAAATGACTAGGAGAGCTCAGAGACTAGTGAGATCAGTGGTTTGCAGTAAACAGGAAAGGCTTTCTGTGGTGAAGGTTGGTTTGGGAAGTGGGCATTTGAAACTTTGAGGGTAGTGAGGTGAAGAGAGAGGATGTCTTGAGCCAAGCAGCTGAACTTGGAATGAAAAGCATAAAGCTCTCACATGGAAGCTTCCAGCTAACACAAGGAGTGGTGTTTTCTCTTTTCTGTGTTCCGTAGAGGCATAGTGGTCTCACAGAGTAGCTCAGGATACGCCCAGTGGACTACCTGCCACCCCTGCTTCAGCCAGAGAACTTGTGTGTTTATTGGACTGTTTGCTAACATTTTGTTTTAAGGAGAGATTCTGCCAGAATAACAAAAATAGGTTTGCAAAATACAAATCTAGTGGATGGAAGGGATTGAATGGTAAGTTTTGCAAATGATATTATTGGAGCATTTCTCTGTAGATAAACGTACGGAGAAGTTAGAAATCAGAAGCCCAGTAAGAGTAATATTGTTGGAATAATTTAGTATGAATTCACAGTGGCCTTGAGAAAGCCTATGGTAGTGAAGTTGCTTAATACAATAGACAGGTTGTTGAACTTCTCTTTAGTACACAGAGTAGTGACATGAAATAAATGTTAAGGGATTTGGTAAAAATATTAGGTTTGCTGGTTCCTTTCCTTTACTCTATATCAAGTATGGTAATAGGTATTGAGAAACTAAAGATAAAATGAGACACATTTGCCTGTCTCACAGAATATATTATCTGTTGCGGAGATAAACAGTATTCCTTTACATCTAAGACACACTTTAAAAAAAATTGTTACATCTTTGAAATTGGAATACACCTTATAATCAAAGGCATGTCATAGTCTAATTAGCAGAATTTTTCCTTATGATCATTTGCATCTTAACTCAGTGGAATATGATGAATATATAGTTAAAGTACAACGTGGCATTTAGTTTATAAAGGCTATAAATGAGGCATTATGGAAGCCCAGAGGAAAGAGAAACTAGTTCTGCTTGTAGAGTTCTGGGAATATTTTTGTGGAGAGGGTGATCCTGAGCCAGGCCTTAAAGGATGACTAAAAGTTTCCCAGGTAAGGATGAGGAGGGCCATTTCAAGTTATGTTGAATTTTCCATGCAGTTTGGAAAATCAGTTAAGAAATCTTCTGTAAACAATGCAAAATTCAGGCTTGGATCAAGGAATGTTAGTATACTTTAAAGTTGAATTGTAAACCTCTGGTGGACAGGGGTTGAATCTTATATGTGTATTTTTTTTTTCTGTTTCACACATCGATGAACATTGCTCAGTACATATAATCCTGATACTGAGTTAGGGGAAGGGACATAGGTGGAGAGCTTTGATTTTGTAAGAGAATGGGATGGATAGATCCTTGGGAGTAGATTCAAGATGCGTACTTGAAAAGGAAAGAGAGTTTATGATTATAAAAGGAAAAGTGATTAGTAAAAAGAAATAAAAGGAACTTACATATGATTGTTTCATATGTTTTGGGAGACCGTTGCAGGTGAGAATCTTAGCATTGAGGGGAGTTCTGAGGATAAATCAAAGATATTTAAAGTTTCTTGTCCCTCAGAAGTTACTATGTAGGTGCCTCGTAACAGCCAGTCAGAGAGTGGTTAGTACAGTTCTGTAAATAATGAGTCAAGTCACCACAGCTTTTTGTTCACAGAAGCGGAGCTGCTTTTGCACAGGAGTATAGGAACCAGATAGTGATCTGTGCTGTGGTAAGTGGGTACCTGTGCGTGGGGTGGGGTTGGGGGAGCGGGTGGAAAATCCTTGATCAGTTGTAGTTGAGGTGTCTAGGCCAGGGACTTGAGGGAGAAGAGGGAAGAGGGAAAGATTAGATTCATATGATGACCAACACTATCTGTATTTATATACAATAAATAATTATACTTAAAGTGGTTTGTGCGTCCTACACACTTTCCTTTGTATTTAAATCTATATATGAACCAGTTTGAGACATTAGCATTTGACAGACATTTGTCATAAATACTACGGACTTTGACAGTATGCGTGTTGAAGCAGTCAGTCATTTGATCATTTGTGATTTTATTAATAGTTTTTATTTATAATGTTAAAGCACATTGTATTTTTATTTCTAGAATTTCTCTTACCTTTTGTCCTCATTGATAGGATGTCAGTACCTATATTGATTTTAATGATAGAGCAGGTCAGTGGTTTTAGTAACCTCTTGATAGACTTTGATCCATTTCATGGACTCACAGCTAGCAGACTGAATCCATAAATTCAGTCAGCAAGTAGGTTCTCAGAATCTGTATTGTGAGGCTTGGTATCTTCCTTACGAGGTTGAATAACATGGGTCTGAACTCCCATTTCCATAATTTTCTAATAGGGAAAGAAATCATTATTTTTCATGAACGAAACAAGAAGTAAATGTGTTCTTGAGCCCTTAATGTTTGTTTTATATTATGGCTCACATTTACTGCATGTTTATATTATGCCATGTACTGTATGCAATACTTGATATACTAAACTCATTTACTCTTCAGAACACCCTATAAAGTTTAGTATTGTCAGGTGCAAAAACTAAGGCCTGGAGTAGTAAATACTTTGTTCAAGGTCACCTGGTCCAAACATTCTGTCTCTAGAACCCTGGCACTGTAAACATTACCACTTATGGTCTCTCACCACATTCTCCCTATGTACTGCAGTGTGTGCTTCCTGTGATCAGTTGTGGAAACAATTCATTGTCTGTCTCTCATATGTCAGACACTGTGCTTTACCACTTTATATATATATTAACTTATTTAATTTTTGCAATCTTATGAAGAAGGTAATGATGGTGACCTCAGTTTTTACAACAGGAAACCAAGGGTGTCAGTGATTAGTATCTTGGCCAAGGGCATACAGGTATTATATTAGGCAGCTGGTAGGTGAAAATACTTTATAAGGCTGATGTAGCTGAAAAGTACTATCTTTACAATTAAGCAATGTGATTTTAAGTATCTTACTGTATCTTTAGTTGAGTGCTCTACTCTTCTATGTCCCTTTGGGTCACAGGGCATATATGCCACAGAGACAATTAGAATTTTAAAAAGTTTTATTACTTTGTGGTATTCTACATTGATAGGAAATTTGAGGCCAGTGAGAATATTTCCTTTATTAAATATGTCTCCCATAATCCAATTTTAAATTAATTTTAAAAACTAATTCTAAGAATGTAAGTTATAGAGGAGTCATATATTTCATTTTCATTAATATTTATAAAATATTAATATTTAATTTAACTATATTAAGCTTTATTAAATATAAACAGCATATATTGATAATATGTTATATTAATTTATACATACTGATACTTACATTAAGATTAATAAAATTATCAAGTATACCAAAAAAAGTGTGTACTTTATGAGGCCTGTATTTCATGACTTGCTGCTTGATCAGGATGTGACATGTCAGTATAGATATAAATTTACATACTTTCTGAAGGAAGTATCATTAAGAAATGACTTCAAGAGAATCCAAAGATCATAAGAATTGTATGTATAGAATTTGTTCTTCAGATAACCCTGCACGCCATTTTTTACGTAGCATTAACTTGCTTGACGGGGATGGTGCTGTAACTATTACTGCTGTCTAATGGATAAATAATAAACAAGATACATTTGAGTATCTGCCACTATATACCAGACATTGTTCTTAGTGCTGGGGAACAAAAGAGACATGTTCTTTGCTCATGGGGTCTATATACTTTGCTGTAGGTGAGTTTTGTTTTATAACAACCTTTGATTATTGTTATTTTTAATACATGAGAAAAATCAAGGCTCAGAAATGTTAAATAATTTGCCCAGTGTTACAGAATTAATACATGGGGATGTTGGGGAAAAAACTCAGATTACGTCTAGCTTCAAAATCATTGTTGGCTGTTTCATCATGAGTCCTTGGGGCCAAGGAAGTACCTTCTATGAAAAGTTTTTAAAGTTTTTTTCCCTCAATTTTTAAGTAACAAAATAACAGAAAATTGAAGACCAATTTCATTTTATAAGAATGGTACATTGGAGTAAATTTATAATATATGAGAATGGAGTAAATTTAGTTTAGTCTGTATTTTCAAAAGATGTGGTTGAGTTCATTTTGTCCATCTGTAAGTGTGTGTGTGTGTACATTTACACATGTAAACTTACGCACCGTAACATATTGAGTAGAAACTTGAGGGGATTGTATTCTGTATCTGTGGACCTATTTGTATCACTCTCCTTGTGCTCCCAACCCTACCCTGTGATTAAGGATACCAGCCCATTTTGGAGTAATTCTAAAAAATTAGCACAACTTCTCACACTCCCACCCCCACCCCAAATCACAAAGAAAACTTCATTGTTTAAATCAAAGTATTCTGACAGCTCTCAGTGCTTTTAAAAGGATTCTTTGGCAGCTCTCTGAGCTGGCAGTGATAACTATGTATAATTTTCAGACTGGAAGGCAAACATGTTTCATTCCATAAGCAGTTGATGATGAGCAGAGGTAACTATGACATATTTAAAAAAAGAGCTCTGTGCTGGGTAGTATGTTCTCTGCCATTAAATAGTTGTCTTACCTTTGGGAATGAAGGTCTTGGTTTTTTCCTACAGCAAAATATTAGTGTATGTTGTATGTGTTTTGTAAAATGAAATATTTGAGATATTTTTGTTTGGTTAAAATTCTGTAATTTTGCACACAAACATGTGGAAACCAAATTGAGGTTAAATTTTATTTTGGTGAGCCAAGAGGAAAACTCAGGAAAAAATATCATTTAATAATATTTTTAGTTTTTAAATCAAATTGATTACTTTTTATAGTAAAACTGAATGAAATGTATCAGTATTTCTAAAAATGTAGGATTTGGGTTTTGTTTTGGCAAATCTTTGAAGCCAAATCTAATATTGAATCTAATGCTATTACCCTTTAAAGAAGGTCACTCATCTAGGTTTGAGTCATCACTAAGGATTCGCAGAATTTTTTAGATGATTCGCCACCATCTTTTTAAACTAGGCACATGCCCAGCCATCAGCAACAGTGAAGATGAAGGCCAGGAACCTAAACCCTTGGGAATTCACATCGCCATCTGGGACCTCATCTGACTAGTCAGAATACCCTTGCCATTGGATGTAGACATTGAGATGCCTGGTCAGAGACCAGCTGCGCTTTAAGCCAGGGACTTAGGCTTGCTCAGGCCTGAGCTTCTCTACCTAACAAGCAGCATCAATAGCCCTGTGAGAATAAATACTGCTGCAGTGTCTTTGCAGAGAATTCTCTTACATGGTGTTACCTCTTAACCTTTCCAAAAGCTAGTTCCTTATCTTCAGACCAAAGATTTTACTGTAATCCTTGTGGCCTTCCTGCTTACCAGTTTTGCAGTAACCATCCCAATCCACCTAAGCACTTTATTACCTGAGTACTTCATGACTTAAACTTCTAGTCAGCCTGCCCCAGGGATGATGGTGTAAAATATACAAATTTAGAAGTAGAAGAGTTAAATAGATCTTTCTAGCTCAGTTTCAAAGGAGAAAATGTTTTACTTCTTGTTCTAGAAGATGAGGAATATGACAGCTGATTTGTTGTCCAAAAAAGTCTCATAAAAGCAGTAGTATTTTCATCTGCTGGAACTTCAGAATTTTCTGCTTGAGATATTAAAGCAGGGAGAACACCATTTTCAGCCTCACAACTGGTGGCACAAATGGAGTTTAATATAGATTCCAGCTGTACCTTGGGGAGGAAGTACTTCTTTAAATTCTGGATTGCACTAATGTCAAGAAGCATTTGTAGAATGACTTCTGTGAAGAATTTTTTTAAATTAAATAATGATAAAACAATTTTTTTTAAACAAATGTGTTTCAAAAGTAATTTTAATATGATGCTTACTTGGATTTCATTTGGTAGATTAAATTTATAGAAACACTTTTAAAAGTATGTATTTAATTACCCATGATAACTGAGAAACAAAAGAGTTGTTTTAGAAGTCATGTCTTAGAAAAGTTATGTATAGCACTCAACTAGTATACAAAAGTAAAACAAAAAGAAAACCACATAAAGAAAATTGTGCCTTCAAATGCCGCTTAAAAGCACCCCTAGTAAAGGACTTACTTTTTTTATGTTATTAAGAATTCTACATGCTTTTCAATATATTAACCCACTTGTTACAGTAAAGGCCAGAAAGCAATCAATTCTTACTGGCTAGGAATAGCTAACTATTTCTTTCTACATAATAATACTAGATAGATTTAACTTAAAATGAAGGAGACATTGTGGTGCTTGTGAAATAGAGATGGACCACATTGAGACCTGACTTCAGTTCCCTGGTCTGCCAGTTACTGTCTGTGATGTGGGGATGTCCTTTAGCTTTCTTGAGCCTTAGTTGTAAAATGAAAATAACAAAATGCTTACCGAACAGGTTTTTTTCTGAGGATTAAATGGAATAATATGTGAAAATGTTTTGTAAAAGCCAAAGCACTAAATGGATGTAAACTATTATTAATTACTATAAATTTACCCTTACTCCTTTCTTCTAAATTAATTATGTGTATGTGTTTAGCATTTTACAGTCTCATTTTCTATTACATGGTCATTTTTGTATCTGCAGCATGTAGTACAATGCTGGTAATTTAGTAAACATTCAATAAATATCGAGCAAAAAGAAATGAGACTTTTCCATTATTTAGCTTAATTAAGTGTGTTAAGTATGAGTTTTATTTTCTATATTCTGATGCTTTGACATCTGGACCCTTGCTGACCCTGAAAGGCCTGCCCCTTTCAGGGTTAACAAGTTGCTAGAGATAGTGAACAACTCCACCTGGAGTGTACTTTTCAAATACAAACCAATCCAGAGCCTGCAAGCACATCCTTTATGACCCTCATACTTCAAGCCACTATCTGCCTGCTCTAATCAACCGAGGGCTGGGTACCAGACAACTAGGGTGCCGGTTATACCCCACAGCCCTTTGAAATTATTCAAACTGGCCAATCCTAAACTTGCTTCCCCTGCCTCGCCTTTTCCTTTCTGTGGAGCAGCAGTAAAGGCTTTTGCCCACAATTCTTCCCCCTCCCTCTGCCTTCTGACCTACCCAGGTTCTTCCCTTTGTGACCCCTGGTGGCATGGTGTGCCCCCTCCTCTTGGTAACTGAATAACAAACCTGTCTTTGGCAATGTTCTCATCTTACTATACCTCAGAATTTCTATGAATACATTGTATTTTAAAACAGTGGCCTACTGGTTTATTTTTTTAATTAATTTTTTTTCTCTTTTTTAAAAAAATTGAAGTGTAGTCGGTTTACAATGTTGTGTCAATTTCTGGTATACAGCACAATGTCCCAGTCATACATATACATACATAGATACCTTTTCATATTCTTTTTCATTATAGTTTACTATAAGATGCTGAATATAGTTCCCTGTGCTATACAGTATGAACTTGTTTATCTATTTTACATATAGTAGTTAGCATCTGCAGACGTCAAACTCCCAATTTATCCCTTCCGCCCTGTTTCCCCCCGGTAATCATAAGTTTGTTTTCTATGTCTGTGAGTCTGTTTCTGTTTTGTAAATAAGTTCATTTGTGTCTTGTTTTCAGATTCCACATATGAATGATAATCATGTGGAGTTTTTCTTCTTCTTTCTGGCTTCATTTAGAATGCTGATCTCTGGGTCCATCCATGTTGCTGCAAATGGCATTATTTTATTCTATTTTATGGCTGAGTAGTATTCCATTGTTTAAATATACCATGACTTCTTTATCCAGTTGTCTGTCAGTTGACATTTGGGTTGTTTCCATGTCTTGGCTATTGTAAATAGTACTGCTATGAATATTTTTTAATCCTTATGGCAAAGAGTCTTATTAAGAAATAGTAGTAAACATTGTTAATTTAAGGTTTCTTCAGAAGTAATTAGAATAGTGATTCACAATGCTGTTGAGATATGTATGTGTGTTCATATGTTCATGTGTATGTGTGTGTACATATAGAAAAATTTTTGTAACCTCATTGGAAGATGACAAAAATTCTGATCTGTAAGGGTAGCTATTGGTTCAGCTATTTTTGTTTGTAAATGAAAAAAACTAAGGCTCAAAGTGGATATGTAGTTTACCCAAATCACATCTTTAGTTGTTGGCAAAGTCAGGATAATCTAGGTCTAAGTCCCTGAGGCTTAAATAGACATGCAAGTGTCATAAGCTTTTTTATTAGGAAGCAAATTATAGGCAAATTTTTCTTGCTTCTTTCCTTTCTCAAAGGAATAAGGTCTGAAAGTTAATTTTGTTTTCACCTGTCCCAAGTGGCAGTGGTTTTGTTGCTAAGTAATTATTCCAATTGATACAGTTTTTTCATCTAGCAAAACTAAAATGTAGTTATTTAAATTTTATTTCTTAAACTATTTTTGACACTAGAATCCAGATATTTTGTGTCCAGAATTCACCCATTTTATATCTTGGCTCTTTTATTATTTTTTTTTTCTTAATTTTGTTTTTGGTGTTAGATTTACAAACTTAGGAACTTGTAGCAGCCTTTATGCTAGATATTTTGTTGTAAACATTTTTCAGTATTTATACTGTTATGATAAATTTAACTGGGCCAAAAAATCAATTTGTGAACTGGGATAATATGGAGAGAAATTGTTGAGAGATTAGTTAAACTATAGTGAACGAAAACAATGAGTTTAGGAATTTTAGTGGGTTTTCCTAGTGGGTTTTCCGGTTTGGTTTTTTATTTTTTGATAGACATAATTTTAAGAGGTAGACATATAGAATGTGGGGTGAAATAGCTTTCTGCAGTGTCTGTATCACTGTCTTTATATAAATATTGGCGTAAGTTTGGTGTTTCTACATTTGAAGAAATAGAAAGAACAGGTGGTTTTAACTTGATCCTCAATTCAGATGCTAGTGATAGTTCTCCATTTCCTCAGAAAACTGAACAAAATGTGATGTAATTATGTTGGAGGAGAAATTTAGGTTAAATTAAAGCAATACATTCTTAATTGTGTAAGTAATTAAACAGGGCATAACTTATTGAGGGACGATGTTAAATCTCTGCCCTTGGAAATCTTTTATATATTAACTACCTCCTAGATTGTTCTAGAATTGCATGCCAGCTGCTCCTCAGGCATCTTCTAATTTTCTAAATACAAGAAATTATATTTTTTGATTATAGAATAAAGCACTTAGCAACTTCTTTATAGTGCAACCTTTAATCATGGAGGAATGATATTGAATAATGATCTGGTTTGTTTTAAAACTCATAGATTAAAAACATTTTTTTACATTTCCTGCCAGGTTTTGCATTTGCCCTTTTCTTGCCAGGTCTTATTCCTGGTCTACTGGAGGCCCTGACGTGCTCTTATTGCCACAGAGTTCAGCTTTTGTAACTGAAAATAAACACTATAAATGGGAGCTAAGTATTGGTCCACTATGCTACTTCTAATACTAATCTGATTATCTTGGCTTCCTACAGTGTGTGTAGACAATGCCTTGCATATAGTTGGTGCTTAATAAATATTTGACCTAGTAAATATAGCCCTATTGAAAAAAAATTTCGTATTTAATTGTTTGATTCCATTTTCTGTAAGTATATAGTCATTTCTCACAACTTGTCAATTATTCCAAGGACTATAATAGTCATTTCATCTATAGTAATAAAATGCATACAGAACGTTTGGATTTCCCTTTTTGCCTTTTTTATTAATTCAATAAAATATGATCATTTTATTAATCCTATAATAACATGAAAATCTCAGTATTTTGTATTACTATAAAATCTGATTTTATTTAATGACATGTATCAGTTCTGTATTGTCTTTGTGTTTTGTAATGCTAATAAAAGTTAGATAAAACAAAAAAGTTTTTTCTTGTGTTTTAACATTATATATAACATTCCTTAGTTCCTTTTCATACTGAAATGTTACTCACTGGACAACTATAGTCCAGATAATGTAAATCTGGCCAAATTTCATACTTTTTTATTTAGGATTTTAAAATCATTCACAATTGTTTACTAATTAAAACAAAAATTTTTATGTGATACGAATCTACTAGTGGCCTTTGGAAGTAATTAAGTTAGTAACTTTTTAGGCTTCCTTAGAAATATAACTAAATGTAGTTTTGCTTTGTTTTCAAGCTCTGTATAGAGGATTTACTAGGTCTAGAAATAAGAACACTTGCATGTTGCTTTCCTTTTCAAAATCATCGAGGGTAAGCAGGAAAGAGTATTCTTTGATAATGACTAGATTGTTGTCTGCCCAAGCTGATAAAGCACATTGAATATTTCTGAGGGACAGCAAAATCAAAACAGAAAATAATAATTAAACTCCCTATTGTGACAGAGGGGAAAGGGATATGAATGTGATCATTGTTTTTTTTAATTAGCTCTTTTACTTTATATGATTTATTTCCCAGCTATTGCCATGTACCATGGTTAAATGTACATATGTGGAAGTAATCTTGAGATATCTTAGCTGTGAGCAATTAATGAAATAAACAGCTGGTTTTTAAAATAGTTAATATAGGTGTATTGTAAATTCATGAATGGTCTTTTGAAGCTTTAGAGTGATGAAGAAATTAAAAGGATGAAACAGTTAAACTTAACAGTTCTTAGGACTATTTTCAAGAGGAAATGTAGATCATTTGTTAAGAGTTAGGCTTTTATTATAACTTTACAGTGAAGTTCATCATTACCTTGCCTGCACATATCTTTAAATTATTTAAGTTAGTCTTTTCCGTCAAATGTACAAACTTCTGTCTGTCTTTTAAGGTTTATTTCTGTAAATGAGTTTGTTTTAATTAGTTAGACTCTGAACTCATGTATGTGAACAGAATCTTTACTTTGCCTATGTTCTAATCTCCCCCATATGCCACATATTATTTCTGTTTAAGAAAGTCAATGTAATTTTAGATAAAACCACCCCCCCCCAAAAAAAAAGATGTGTTCATACTCTTCTCATCTTGAATGAAAGTGAATAGAGATGACTAGAATTGAATTCCCGACAACTGAAGGTGGGTCTGGATTGCATGGTAGAGGGTGTAGGATAATTCTTATATGAGTAGAATGATCCCCTCTGTGGTTTTAGAGAAAAATTTGTGGCTAGTTCAGCTACACTTGAAAGTGGAAAGCTAGTATTTCCTGGTCACTCAATTTGCTGTTTAGAGGTGTAGCTTAAAATAGCCATCTATGGGGTTAGACTGATTTGTGACAGCCTAACAGTGTTGGCTCAACTTCCCTTGGCCCTGAACTGCACAACTATTTTAAGCTGTGACCCTAAGAACTGACAGGGCATACTGTACCTTCATAGCACTGAGTGCCAGTTCTGTGTTTCCAGGTCAGGTCAGTTGTAAACTTCTGTGCAGTTAAGGCTATCATTCTAATGTTTTAGGAATCCTCACACACTGGCACAAACTAGCTTGCCATAATAAATCAGATTTCATTAAAATAAATGCCATTGTAGGGGAAGAAAAGAATTAAAACACAAACCCTATGTTTTACCTATTTAATTTGAACATTGTTTGGGTGAACTGCCTGTAAAACAGAAAAATCCCATCATTTGGTGATGATTGTTACAAGATTTTGCCCCTTTTGGATGCCAGTATACTAATGCCTGATTCTGTGATTGCCTTTGCCCATGTTCTCTGCTCTCATGTCAGATTGCTTTTTTCTCCTGTTATTTTGTATCAAGGTGTTAGTGTTCCTGGTTGCCAGTTTTCTCTTTTTGTTGTTACTTACAACCTCTCAACTACATATCTTTTTTGTGTGTGATTATTCCTTAAGTTCCTACTAAGTGTAGGCACAGGGCTGAATTCCTAGAACATAAAGATGGTATTAGACATAGTCCTTGCCTTCAGAAAAGCTTCTGTTCTATGAGAAGGCAGAATACTCATTAAAATTAAAGATAGTACATAGAAATAATACACAATGGCATATACTGAGAGCAAGCAAACTGAATGATAAAAGTAATATTGAAATTAAAAACAGGAAGATGCCACTTTTAACCAGGATAGAAATGAAAGGCTTCCTGAAGCCTAGGAGGCTTGAACTGATTCTTGAAGGAAGGGAAAGCCTCTCCCCCAACCCCAAGGAAAAACAAACATTAACAAAGAAGGAAAACATTATTGGCCGAAGAAACAACAGATACAAAAGAGAGAGAGCTGGCATGCGCTTTACGTATTTAAGAAAGAATTGGTACATCATTTAAGTTAATGGAGACTTTGAGAGAAATGGTAGAAGTTGGTTATAGACTGCAAGTGCATATATTTTTGGAGGTATAGAGGAAGGGAAGTTTCATTTATAAAGTGGTGTTTTAGTTTTATTATATAGGAGAAACAGGAAAGCCAGTTTTAGGACTGTAGAGTTAATTCAGGTATCAGTGATGGAAAATCTGAACTTGGATGTAAAGTGTGTTTCAGGAAGATGTTAAGAAAATAATTGATAAGATTTGATACATGAATTTAGAAGGGAAAGAGTGACTTAAAGGTAATTCTTAAGAGTATGAGCCCAGATGACCATGAGAATGATTGCACCATGAAAAGAAGTGATATTGAGAAAAAGAAAGTGATGAACCTGAGTTCTGATGCTTGTTAAGTTTGAGTTAATAATAAAACATTACTTTGGAGATGCCCCATTTGTATTTGGAGATTGGATCTGAGAAGAGGGATCAGAGTTGACATTCTAGATTTGGAAATCTTCTACATAGAGATGATGGTTGGAATTATGGCAGTATGTGAGATTAATGAGGGAGACAGTTTTGAGTTTGAAGTGCAAAAGAATGAGAACTAGCTTTAGGGTTACACTCGAATCTTTGGGAGATGAAAGAAGAAAGTTGAGTCAAGAAAAATGAGAGGAGTCAGAACGATAGAAAGAGAACTGGATTCAAAAGCTAAGAGAAATCTCAGTGTTGACTGTTGAAAAGATGACTTGGAGAGTGAATGCTGAGAGAAGTTTATTGAAGTTTGTGTTTGAGTCATTTGGTAAGACCTGAGAACTGTGCTGTTTAGTATGAAAGCCACTAGCCACATGTGACTATTTAAGGTAAAACTAATGAAAATTACAAATTTCCTCTGTTGGACTACGCACATTTCATTAGCTAATAGCCACATGTGTCTAGAGGCTGCCATATTGGACAGCCCTAATACAGACTATTTTCATTATTGTGGAAAGTTCTGTAGGACGGTACTTTATAAAGCTTAGGGAATGCTAAAGCCTAAACTGAAAGCATTTAAATGGATGAGTGAGTAGTGAAAATATTGACCTAGCAAATACAGGATATACTTTGGAAAAGTTGGATGGAAACAGGACACTGTCTTGGGGGCTAGTAGAGGAAGGCTTTTTTTAAGACTGATTATGTTCGTTCTTTTAGTAAGTATTTATTGAGGTCCTATTAGTTGCTAAGTACTGTGCTAGGTTTAAACACCACCATGCTAGAGAAGACATTTAAAAGTATATAAATATATAATTGGAGCAGGGATGTTGGGAATTAGAAATTAGTTATGATGTAGTGTGATAATACTTTAAATAGAAGGACCCATCTTCTATGGGTACATGAAAGTACAGTTGTCCCGCCCTCCTTATCTGCATGTGTCACATCTGTGGGTTCAGCCAAGTGTAGAACATAAACATAGCACACACAGACACTTCTGCAGTTGATTAAATCCACATTTGGTTGAATCTCTGGATGCGGAACCTAGGGATTTGGGGGGCCAACTGTGAAACTTGAGCATTGGCAGATTTTGGTAAACACAGCAGGTCCTGGAACCAATCCTCTGCCCATACTGTACTGTATAATCACATGAGGAAATTTGCAAAGATTTCTCAAGGAGGTGTGATACAGGATAGCTCAGGTAGGATGACACAAATTAGCCAGGTTGGCAGAGAAAGAATATTCCAGGCAAAAGGTCAGAGTCACAAAATAGCATAATGTGACCAGAGAACTACAGATAGTTTCCTGAGTTCAGATCAGGAGTTTATGTGCTATAGTCATGGTGGCAATGCCAGGTCATAGAGGTACATCTCTTGCCATGACAAGGAACTTACGCAGTACCCTGAAGGCTATGGGGGCGAGGGACCTTAAGAAGTGCAATATCATGGTCAGATTTACATTTTAGGTTGCATAATGTGGACATGGATGAGAGGGGGCTTGAAACTAGATTGTTTCAAGGAAAGTAGTTCAGTAGGAGCATAGAATTAATGGAGAGGGAAAGACTGGAAAGAAAACTGAACATGTTTTCTGAGGCAGTAGCAGGAGATGAAATCAGATTCTTTTCTGAGGTGTTTCTGAGGAGACTTACCATCAAATGTGGCAGAAGTTCAGAGAGGCAGGGTATTAGTGAGGGATGCCAGACGAAGTCAGAAAAGATTGCTGTATTGAGAATGTGTCCAGTCAGATCACTAGAGAACAAGGTGAGGATGAGGACGAAGTTCAAGTTTTGGGAGTGAGAATGGCAGAAGGTTAAGTGACTGCTCAGAGAAGAGGCACATGGAGCTTGACTTGTTAGAGGTGGAGCAGTTCTGATTGATGACAGAGTTGGAGTTGGGATTCTGCTTGGAGGTGACATCTTGAGCATGGAACTGATTTTCCTTTCCAAACCTGCTTCTCTCCTGGGTTCCTTTAGTCCCAGTTAATGGGCTCATTCTCCTCCTTGTGACCCAGACCAGAATTCTTAGAGACTGACTTCATCTTCATAACAGTGATTTTAACCAGAGTTTGTAGTTTTATGCCTGGACCCTGATTCAAGTCTTGATTTTACCACTTAAATCTTTTATCAGGTGCTTCTCAAGATACGAGCATCCTCATCTGTAAAATGGCAATAGTCATGTTACTTTAGTGGCATAATATATATAAGGTGCTTTGCACAGTGCTTAGAACACAGAAGAGTTTTCACTAAGTTCTAGCAATCATTTTTTATTATAATTTTTTTTCTTATGTTGAGTTCTTCCTTTCTGTTGTCATTGTTCGTTTCAGGGCCTCATCATCTAGAAGGTAAAATAGCTTCTTAGCTGGCTTCTCTGCCTCTAACTTTTCTGTCACATACTTGACATTGCAGTTTTCTTAAAACCCAGATTTGATTATGCACTCCTTTTCCCTTCCTCAGGGCCTTCCTTCATAGGTTTCCAACTGCAGACTTTTCAAGTTCAACTTTAAAGTTCAAGTAAAACTTTATTACATTTCATTTTCAAGAAGTATGAGAGCCTATTGTGGGATAAAGTTTGTGATTGCTGTCCTGTCAGTTCAGGACTACCTATAGTGACTCTGTTTACCTCTGAAGAACTGAAACAACCTTTAAATATTTAAAAAGTATTAAAATGCTCTGTAGAAGTAGTCAGGTTTTCCTTTTATTTTTTTTCACCACCCTCTTAAAGTATGTATGGTTCAATTAAAAAATAAATGAAGAAAAATAAGAAGTTTTTGAAAAATAGTGCAATTCTGTTTAAAGGAAATACTCAGATCCTTCTGGGATCAGTTGTTTGCCTACTGGGCAGGGGTGCTACAATGTAAACTTCCCTAGACAGACAGAGTTGAGAAGAGTTGCCCCTTAATCTGGATAAAGGCTAGAATAAATAGAAATAACTAGGAGCTGAAGAGAAATGTGTGTCTTTGTTTTGACTGAGCATTTCCCCCCAACTCCTGCTTTATTCATTTGTGTATTCCTGACCCATGGGAGGCTCTCAATAAATGATTACTGTGGTAAATAGAACTGAATATATGAACTGGAGCCACTCTGTACATTAGATTATTTGTCAGCCTTCTAAATTAGGAGGAGGAAAAATACATACAAATTGAGTCCTTTTATTTGTGTGCCAGTTATTAATTTGTAATCCTGAGAACTGCCTAATAATATTCTATAACCAAATAATTTTGGAGGAAAATGTGAACTTTTATTATAGACTAATAGGAGATACTTTCATCATTAGAAAGTCATTATTCCAGTGGTAGAGTGTAGGAACAGTACTTCTGCAAGTTAAGCATAAGAAAATAGACAAGCTTTTCAGCAGAACATGGGCTCTGGAAGATGAGTGGGACACACTTAAATACTTAAACTTATTTAAGAGCCAGTGCCGTATTTTTTAAGCCAAGCATTTGTGGAGATCGGTTAACTTCTTCATGACACTAGAATATTGCCAGTCTCTAGGGCATTAATTTGAAGGTCTCTACCAATGTTTTTCCTAAGTTCTTAACTACAGGCACATTTAATCATTATGATTCAATATGTATTTTGTGTGTTTTTGCATAATTTGCAAACTATATTTGCTTATTAAGCTCTGAAAGTTATCACCCTGCTTTTAAGTTTTATCAAATTATATTTAAGATTTATCAAATTATAACCACCTCAGACCATATCAGTACAGTGGGTTTTGAGCAGACTTAGCTACGAGCTTTTAGCCATTTCCATGGCCAAACTTTGCCAGTGTGTGTAGGTGGGTTTTGTTTGTTTTTTAATACTTCTGTGTTTATGTCTTATTCATGTTGTGCTGAAAGGCGTTGATCTCCAAAACAGAAAGAAGAAAATGTTACAGTTTATCTTTCTAATCAAACAATTTAAAATATCTACTTCTTTTGTATATTTTATAATATATGCATTGGTATGCATTTATTTTATATGTATAAATTATAAATATATTGGGTTGTGAAGTCAAGGTATTTTTACTGATAGGGTTATATAGTAAAGAAAATCAGTATTCTCTCAATTCTGCTTAGATGTCCCTCCTAAGTGTATTCATTCTGTAGGAATGGGTTAGTTCTTCCTCACACTTTGTTGATTTTGGGTATTAGATCATTCATGAAGTTCAGGGTACATTTTTTTTTAAATGTTGCCCAAATCTACTCTTTATGGTACACATCTGCTTTTCATGAATAATGACATCCCCTTTGGGACTTGAAACAGAGGGAAAAACTTAGTTCACCTACTATGCCTCATCAATAGCAGGTCCTAAGTGATTGGAGTTGCCTTTCCTTCCTAGTTCAAGGAGATTCAAAAGAGCAACACCTTTAAGCATCAGAATTGGTAGGTAGGCTTTACTTGTGTATACCTCTGAGATGGCTGCTTTTGAAGTGCAGTCTAGTGTCTGCTAAGCATTGTGGAATTTCTGATCCATTTCAAGAGATGTTTAGCCTGTAAACCAAACTTGACCTAGTTGTGTGTGTATATGTGTGTGTTTTGTTTTTAATGGTAATGAAAACCCGAATTTTAAATTGATACATGGTTTTGGTCAAAGTAGTTTTCCGATCTAATCTGAGTAAAGGTCATGTTACAACACTGATAAAATCATGTTTGTAAGGTAATATGGAGGATAAAATGATGGACCTTCTCCAGGTCTTGTTTAGAAATTATGAATAGAACTTACACACTCAGTTCCATTGGTTGTTTGGCAGTTTTGTATCTAAAATGTGACTTTAAACCCATTAATTTCCTGCTTAAAACCATTTATAACTCTGTTGCCTCCAAAGCCCAAATAACATTCCTGGTTCCCAGGGAGATAGCATAGCTAAACTGGACAAGAGCACAGGGCTCTAGATTCAGGCTGAACTAGGTTCACATCTTGGCTTTATAGCTTGATAGCAGCTGTGTAACACTGAGAGGTTATTAGTGTAAGTGTAAAGTAGTTGATTTTAGTTCTGGCCATTTAATAAATTCAGTAAATGTAGGTGATTATTATATGGAAGCTATTCTCTGGATTAGAGAAAGGAGAGATGGGCATGATTCTTTAACAAGGACCCATCCCTACTTCTACCCCAGAAAGTCAGTTCTTTAAAGAATTGAATAAGGCTCTTCTTGACATATCTCTCCAACACTATCTTTAGCCCCTCACTTCCTTGAACTTTAATCTCCAGCAATAATCTGTCTCACATATGCCTTCAAATGTACCTGTCTCATTGCTTTCCTGTTTAGTGGTTTCATCTCCTCCATGAAACTTTCATTGTGTATCCTTGACAGTAAGTCACTTTCCTTTGTACTACTTCAGCTTTATGTATGTTTTTGTTGTTGCACATATTATAATTATTTGTCTGAACTTATCTTCTCCACAGGTTAGAGTTTCAGGTCAGACTTTATTTATCTCTATTTCCCCAGAAGTGGTAAGCAGGTAGCAGGTACTCAGGAAATGTTTGTTGAATGAATAAGTCTCACTTGAACACTAGGTTCTCATCCAAAGATCTGAAACTTAAAGAAATCTGAATGACTGTTATTAAGTATTTGTACTTAGTAAATTATGCACTTGCAGATGTACTAGAGTTAACATTCCTCTTGAGTGTTTGTCATATTCCAGACATTGTGCTAAATGTTACGTGCATTATTTCAATTAATTCTTGCCACTCAAAGGAAAAAACTGTAGATTTAGAACTCAAAGACAGATCTACCTGCCTCCAAAGGTCTATTTAATCTATAGATACTACTAAACTATTTTATTGTGCTTACTCAGGAATTCAGCGTAAGGTTATAGATTGTACATGACCCATGGTAGGCAAATAGTCCTGGAAATCATTGGCTAATATAGTTCACCCTAATTTAGTAAGTGCAGAGAGGACTCAGTTATTTCTTAATATTCTCAGGTTATAGTTTTGCAGAAAAACGCATAGTTAAAAGCTCATGAATAAGATAAAGAAGTATTTTGTAATTTATAAGCATAATTTTCAAACTCAAGGTATCATTCTTTTTACTACCACTGTACTATGGAACTTAGCCAAGTCATGTATCTGTCAAAGCTGTCAAAGTCAAATCTATAACGTATGTTACTCTCTTTATAAAGGCTTTAATTCAGAGTCATGTAGTGGTTTTTCTTTTTTGAGACATATGTGGTTTATAGTTTTTCCAGGTATACAAATGTACCATGTTTTAATATTTCATATATTTGATTTTGATTCTGGTTGTTTATACTGGTATGAATAAATGAGAGCCATGAAAACTAGTTATTTGAAAGCTCAGTTTAAGTAAGATTTCTTAACCTCAGAACTATTGACATTTTAGGCCAGATAACTCTTTGTTGTGGGGGACTGTCCTGTGCACTGTAAGATGTTTAGCAGCATCCCTGGTCTCTGTCCACTAGATATGTGTACTATCTTCCAAGTTGTGACAACCAAAAATGTCTTCAGACATTGCTAAATATCCCCTGAAATGCAAAAATACCTCTAGTTGAGAACCATTAGTTCAAAGAGACTAAGAACCAACAAAAGTAGAATTTTTCTTTTCTAGCTAACTTTTTTAAAAAAATAGCTTTATTGAAGTATGAGTCATATACCATACAATACAGCCATTTAAAATTTACATTCAGTGGCTTTTAGTATATTTGCAGAATTGTACATCCATTACCACGATCTAATTTTAGGACATTTCATAACCTCATAAATCCCAGACACATTAGCAGTCGCTTCCCATTTCTTCTCACCTTCCCTCCAGCCCTAGACATACCTGATTATCTTTTTATGTTTAGGTATATACAGCCTTCTTGCCTGTTTTAAGTCAGATTATAAAGCAACCAAATCCTATTTCAGAGAATAGTATTTGAAAATTACTTACAATGTAAGGAGACATATTCTTTCCTGTGTATACCTTCAGAGGCCTTTATTTGTTTAGACAGATTCCATGTTTCATCTGTAGAAGAACTAAATAAACCTAAATAGGCTGATTTAAGAATCATTTTAATATTATTTAGAACAGTAAGAGGTCCCTCTAGCCCTCCATGGCAAGTTTTATGTTAACAGAAATCAGCAGTTTTTGTTTTTCCTTATCAATTCTAGTAAATAACCTTATATCCTAGGCTGTATATAAAAAACACAATTATGAAACATATAACTAAAATAGTATTTTGAACCTGCTGCTTCACTATAGGTCATAATTTTTAGTGAATTGGTAGTTGGGTTGATTTTTTTAACAGATAAATAGTTGGTTTTGTTTTGTTTTTCAAATGTATGGGTCTGTTTTACTTACACAGTAATGTTACCTGTCACTCAGGAAAAAAAAACTTGCAAATTATTGTTTTTCCATAAGAAGAAATAACAATTGGGGTATATTCTCTTATTTATCAAACAAAAATATTAACTGTCCTTACCTCAAAAAATTGGTGTGAAATCCTGAAAGAATCAAATCACTAACAGTCTAAGGGAATGGACGATAAGGTTGTATCTTCATCTTTTTTTTATTTCTACTTTCTCCCTTGTGTTCCTATTGTGTTTAAATGTTATGAAGGTGTCAGACTTTTTAAAAATGTCATTTATAGCTGAATTTACAGTTGACCAAGCCATATTTCCTTTGGTTATAAAATGTATGGTTAAAACTTACACATAATATAAAATATTTTAAAGAAGTCCTTAATAAATAGAGCTACACAAAAGAAAAGACCTGAGCCACAGTAGATAAATGTTGAAGGACATGAACACACAATTCAGAAAGAGTATTCAAATAGCCCATATATATTTGAAAAACATGTTCAATTACATTAGGAATCAAATAAATGCAGATAAAAGCAATGATGAACTACCGGGTCTGTAAATTACCAGCATTTTTTTTCTTTTAAAATTAGTCTTTAAAATGCTAGTAATACTTGAAGACATTTTCCTTGTTAAAAAAAAAATAGGTGCAGCTAGTACAAGTAAGGCTAAAACTCCTGCTGACTACACTCCAATCTCAGACCCCCCTTTTAGAAGTAAGCACTCTTAATCAGTTTGCCATATGTCCTTTCAGACTTTTTTCCCTGATTTGTTACATGTGAATATCACTGTAGGAAATACATAGTGCCTGTAGTATATATCATAATGTAAACATCAGTAACTTTGTCTCATTCAACCATGTTTTAGAGGTTCATTTGGTTAGTAGATAAAGATTTCTTTTGTTGCTTTCAACTATTACAGAATAATCCTATTCTATAACTGTTACGATTCTTCTGGGAACTATGTTAAGAATGAACTCATAGAGGAGGTCAGTGGTGGCAGGGAGACCAGTTAGGAAGGTATTGTAGTAATTAGGCAAGAGAAAGTGATAACTTGGATTACCATTTTCGTAAGATAACCTATGTGATTCCTGGACAAATCGCTTATGAAAAATCTTGGTGGAAATGTTCTCTGGCAGGTGACAAGAAGAGTATGGCACTCATAAGAGGTATTTGAGAATGTACAGATTTGGGAGATAACAGATACATGTAGTAGTGGATGAGATAACCCGAGGAGAGAATGAGAAGTGAGAATTCTGGAGAGTAGCCTAAGGAAAGACATGTATGTGGGAGTGGTTAGAGGAGTAGGAGGAACAACAGTGGTGAGTAGCATCAGAGAAGCACAAGGAGGAGCGTGTTTCAAGAGCAGGATGGGATTGGCAGCTCCAGGTGCTCCAGAGAGGTGAAATAAGATCAAAGGGAAGAGTGTCTTTGGGTTTACCATCAACGAAATTGTTAGCTCTGTCATCATTTTAGCAGAGTGATGGGTTGGACACTTAATTTCAGTAGTTTAAGGAGAGAATGGGAAATGAGGAGTAAAGGCAATCAGTGTAAATAAGTCTTTTAAGAACATGATGTCAGTTTAGAGTTAAGTGCTAATAGGGAAGCTAACAGAGGGGAAGGATTTCTAAGAATGTGGGGAATTAGCTCTGACAGTCAAGTTTTAAGGACAGTGGTCAGTGGTGTAACATGCAGCAGTACGGTCTCATTAATGTGCATTGAAAAAATGTACATTATATTTGGCCATTAGGAGGAAATCTGTGAGTCAGGAGCTGAGTCCTTGTGGTGGAGTCCTCTGACTACTAGGCCTTGGTCAATGGGGAACAAATGAAATTATTGAACATGGAAGCGATATGATCAGAACAGTGTTTAAAAAAATTTTTTTTAATCTGGTAGCAGTTTGGAAGATAAGATAGAAGAGATAGGTCCCATTTAGGATAGTGTAGAGCACAAAGTAATGGACCTGGACCAGGGTGGTGGTCCTGGCAACAGAAAGATAAGGTAGATGCAAAAGCTACTATGCTATTATGTACCTTTTATGTAATCAAATAGCTATCAAATGGATTTAATTAATGGATAAAGGAGAAGTAACCTGAATGTTGATTTTTTTAAGGTTTTGAGTGTGGTAATAAGGAGAATGATAGTAGAATTTACTGAAACAGAAATACTTAGTAGAAGCAAGATTTGAAAATGAATCCATTTTTAAACTTTCCTTTATTAAGCTTATGTTATGGAGTAGCTACCATGTGTTGGGCTCTGTTCCACATCTGGAAATACAGCAGTGAACATAACAGGCAAGATCTCTGTTCTCTTGGCACTTAACATTCAGAAGTGAGGCAAAGACAGAAATAATAAAAGAACAAGATAATTTAAGGCAAGTAAGACAAAACTTGGTGATAATACAGAAGCAAACTAAAGGGAACCATTTTAGATGATGTGGTCAGGAATGGCATTTCTGAAGAGGAGAGATTTGAACTGAGATCAGATTATTACTAAAGAGTCAGCTGTACAAAGATCTGAGTGCACATGCATCGTCGCCCAGACTAGAGAGTGTGTGCAAAGATACTAAGATGGGAATGAGCTGGATTTGTTTGAGAGCCACAAAAACCCAGTGTGTTAGGAGCAGAGTGAGCAAGGGAGAGACTAATACATGATGAGGTAGGTCTGAAATAGGTGGAGTTAAACTTGAGCAGGGCATTGGAGGCCTTGGTAAGGAGTTGGGTGACTTGTACTTGATGCGTAGCAGTGGAAATGAAAGAAAAAGTAGTATTGAGCTATTGTTGAACTTTAACTGTCTGAGACATCTAGGTGAAGGAGTCAAGAGAGTTGTCAGGCTTAAATATGTGAGTTCAAATATGATTTGCTTAGTATTATTCATTGAAATAACTTCTCAATTGTTATAGGTATTGAACAAATAAATGCACTTATGGAGGTTTGAGGAGCCTATCGAGGAAATGGTCAAGGACTCTGAGGGTGAATGATCAGCCAGTGATCAGGGATCCCTCACAGTTCTTTGACATAATAAAGAATGTCTTAAATAAATATCATTGCAACCTGAAAGGAATGACCAACTGTTGTATAAAGAGTGGCTGGAAAAATTATGGCCAGAAATATTTCATGACTTCAGGGGATATAAAGAATACTTGCCAACTTAAAATCCCTGCATTTCTATAGGGACCGAGCTATAAAGACTTCATGTAGTGCTGGTTTGGTTAGAACTCCCATTTCTAGAAATGCCTTTTTTTTTGTTTGTTTTTTCTTCTGGTAAACAGAAAGTATGTATATCACTGTGTTTCTTCATATACAAGTAGTTTGAATAGTTGCTTAGCCAAGGTCATCCTTAAGGAGTCTGGTTTTACTAAATATGTAAAACTTACGTGTGTTCAAAAGCTACATTGAGGCATAATAATTATATTTTACATATTGCTTTACAGTTTACAAAGCCTTTACCCATTAGGAAATCAACTTTCTTCATAAACAACTCTTAAAAGTAGATAAGGGACAGGAATTTTAGAGAGGTCTACATTAGTAGAGGGAGGAAACTGAGGCTCTCCAAGTGCGTAGTCATTGAATGAGAAATGAATTCACAACTTGTGACTTTACTTGCATTTCTTTACCTGTCATACCATGTTAAAAATTTTCAAATATTTAAACCTAAGTGGAAGAACTAAAATATGTTTCCTTACTAAAGCAGTGACAAAATATATTTTTTTATTTGTATTAAATTATTGGTGCTACCAAAGGTTTCAGAGTGGTGTGAATACACAGAGGAGGTTAAGATTGACTTTGGCTGGCAGAGTTAAAGGCTTAATTTTGTTTCAGACATATATGCTGTATTCTCATTTGCTAATTTGTATTGTCTTTTCTTAGTTGCTCTGCATGTTTAAAGTGCTGCATATGCAGCTTTGAAATAAGCCATTTTATTTTATATCTAGTACTCACATGTTTGTTTCTGTATCCATATTTTATTCTTGTATTGCCAACCAACTCAGTGGAGATGAGTATTAATAGTAGCTAACATGCAGTGATCAATTCTGAGCCAGGTTCTGGGGTAAGGAGTTGGTAAAAATTAACTTACTTAATCCTAACATCAACTCTGAGGTGGGAGCATTCCTTCTTTTCTGTCCGTTCACATACTTACTATTTTGAAAGAAAGAAAAATTACAAGGCATATTTAGGGTCACTCAGGATCAATTTAAGCCATGTAAATAGACATTTCTTGTCATATTATGTATTTATCAGGTTTTTTCCCTAAGTAAAAAAGTTGTTGGTTTATGTCCTGACCTGAGAGGTGAAATCTAAGCTATATAACGTGAATTAATAAAGTAATATCCTAAATGTCTGTTTTATGATTTTAGTGATAGTGTGTAATAATCATGCATGGTTTTTCATTTTTAAAAACTATTTAACTCAATGTGTATACTTAAAAAATGACTCATTAATAAAGAGATGTTTGCTTAAAGTATTTAGGAATAAGAAATGTCCATAAAATTTAATCCTTTTACTTTTCATTCCTGTGTTTTCATGGAGTGAACGAGATATGTTGCTCACTGTGGAAATGGTAATAATAATGCTCTGCATTTATATAGTATCTTTTATCTGAGGATCTCAAAGTGCTTTTCAAATAGTATTTCATGAATCCTTACAGCACTTCAGTGAGATAGGTAGGTAGGTGGCAAGGATTATTAATCTTCATTTTACAAATGGAGAAATTAAGCCACAAGAGGGTTAAATGATTTATGTATAGTCCCACCAACCACTTACAGAGGCAGCCTGAGCTACTAAATTGAGAATATATTTTAAGAGGATTGGCATACTACAAACTGTTAACCCATTTGCTTCTGTACTTTACACAGATTGTCTGTTAGAACAAATGTGGTAGCTTTAAAATGTCCATATGGAAATTTTTTAAAATTGTTTCTTCAGGTATAGAAAACATTGTAATACTCTTTTTTACCTCTGTCTCATTTTTAGGTCAGCAGCAAGGACAAGATGGAGTAAAAGTCCAACAAGCTACGATAGCTCCTGTAACAGTAGCAGTTGGAGGGATTGCTAATGCAACGATAGGTGCTGTTAGTCCTGACCAACTCACACAAGTGCATTTGCAGCAAGGCCAGCAGGCTTCTGATCAAGAGGTGCAGCCTGGCAAGAGGCTTCGAAGAGTTGCCTGTTCCTGTCCTAATTGTAGGGAAGGAGAAGGAAGGTAAATACTCTGTTGCCACCCAACTCAGTGGAGACTAGTAGTAATAATGGCTATCATGTAATGAAGGCACATGGAATAGTAGTTAAAACCAAGCAATTGGCTGAGGACTTTGATCATTGGAACATCACTAGTAAGCCCAAAAGTTAAGATACACTGTTGTTATGAGGAAGGTTAAATCAACCTGTTCTAGGAATGGGATTTCAGTTGTCCTGTACCTTGAACCTTATACTTTCTTTTAATGGTTTTCTTTTTTCATTATTATGTAAAATTTTAAAATAACTCTGTTGTTATAAAACTCACATACCATACAGTTTACTCATTTAAGGTGCACATTTCAGTGGGTTTTTTTTTTTAATATAGTCACCATAGTCGTGCATCCATCACCACAGTCAATTTTAAAACATTTTTGTTTCCCCCAAAACAAACCTTGTATTTTTTAGCCATTACTCCCTCATCCCTCCCAGCTCTGGGCAGCCACTAAACTAATTTCTATCTATAGATTTGCCTATTCTGGATATTTCATATAAATGGAATCACACAATATGTGGGGTTTTTTTGTGACTTTCATTCACTTAGCATAATATTTTCAAGGTTTATCCAATATTATAGCATGTGTCAATACTTCATTCTTTTTAATGAACAAAATAATATTTCATTGTATCAAGTAGTATTTTACTTACCCATTCATCAGTTGACGGACATTTGGAATTCTTTCACCTGTTGCTGCTGTAAATGTTCTTATGCAAGTTTCTGTTTTTGATTTGCATCTCCTTGATGACTAATGATGTAGATTATGTTTTCTAATGTGCTTATTGTTGGCCATTTGTATCTTCTTTAGAGAAATGTCTATTAAGATCTTTTACCCATTTTCATTAGATTATTTGTCTTTTATTATTGTATTATAATGCTGCTTTAAATATTCTAGATACAGGTCCCTTATCAGATACCTGATTTGAAATATTTTCTCCCAATCTGCAAGTTGTCTGTTCACTTTCTTAATAGTATCCTTTGAAGCACCAAAGTTTTTTATTTTGAAGTCCAGTCTTGTCTTTGGGTGCTTCTGCTTTTGGTGTCATTTCTAAGAATCCATTGCCAAATCTGAAGTCACAAAGATTGTCAGTTTTCTTGTGAGAGTTTTATGATTTTTGCTCTTTTATGTCTTTGATCACCTTGGGGTTAATTTTTGTGTATGATGTGAGGTAAGATTTTATTCCATACCTTTTGTTGAAAAGCCCATCCCTTCCCCATTCATTGAATGGTTTTGTCACCCTTGTCAAAAATCAGTTGATCATAGACACATAGGTTAATTTCTGGGCTCTCAGTTCTGTTTCATTGATCAGTATGTCTGTCTCTATGCCAGTACCTTACTGTCTTGATTACTTTGGCTTTGTAACTTTTGATGTTGGGGAGTATGAGTCTTCTGACTCACTCTACATGAAAGGGTGTTTGTGTCAGATGCTTTTCTGAATCTGTTGAGATGATCATGTAGTTTTGTGTTTTATTCTATCAGTATGGTGCATTACACTAATTAATTGTCAGGTGTTAAAGAACTTTTGTGTTCCTGGGATAGATACCATTTGGTCGTGCTATGTAATTGCTGGATTTGGTTTTCTACTATTTTGTTGAGGATTTTTGCATCTATCTTCATGAGAGATATTGGTCTGTAGTTTTGTTTTGTTTTGCTTTGTTTTGCTTTTCTTACAATGTCTTTGTCTGCTTTTGGGAAGGGTAATACTGGCCTCATAGAATGAGTTGGAAAGTCTTCCTTCCAGTTTTTTGTTTTTTTTTTGAAAGAGTTTGTGAAGAACTGGTGTAAATTTTTTAAATGTTTTGTAAACTATGAAGCTATCTGGTCCTGGGCTTTTCTTGTGAGTATTTTTTTGACTACCAATTCAACCTCTTGTTTTGAGTTTTATATTGTTCTTGAGTCAGTTTTGGTACTTTGTATCTTTTTAGGAATTTGTTCATCTTATGTAAGTTATTTAACTCATTGGCATACAGTTATTCTGGGTATTCCTTTATAATCCTTTTATTTTCTTATGGTTGGTAGTGATGTCCCCACTTTCATTTCTGATTCTAGTAATTTGAGCCTTCTCTTTTTTTCTTGGTTAGTCTACCTAAAGGCTTGTTAGTTTTGTTGTCCTTTTCAAAGAATCATCTCTTTTTGTTTCACTGATTTTTCTCTATTGTTTTTGTATTCTCTATTTGATTAGTTTTTTTCTTCTGCTTGTTTTATTTTAGATTTAATTTTCTCTTTTTTTCATTGTCTTAAGATGCAAAGTTAGGTTATTGATTTAAGATCTTTTTTCTTCCGGTTTTATTGAGATGCAAATGATATAAATTCAAGGTGTATAGCATAATGATTTGACTTAACATACGTCATGAAATGATTATCACAAGTTTAGTGAACATCCATCATCTCATATGGATATAAAATTAAAGAAATAGAAAAAAAATGTTTTCCTTGTGATGAGGACTCTTAGCATTAACTGTCCTAACAACTTTCATATTTAACATACTTCAGTGTTAATTATATTCATCATGTTGTACATTATATCCCTAGTACTTATTTATCCTGGAACTGGAATTTTGACTGCCTTTATTCATTTCTCCCTTCTCTGGTAACCACAGTCTGATCTCTTTTTGAGTTTGTTTATGAGATATGATTGACCTATAGTACCACATGTTAGTTCCTGTTACACAGTATAGTGATTCAGTATTTCTATACATTTCAAAATGATCATAGTAAGTCTAGTTATGATATGTCACTGTACAAAATTGTTACATGGTTATTGACTATATATATTCCCTATCCTGTACATTTCATTTCCTTAACTCATTTTTTAACTGGCAGTTTGTACCTGTCAATCTTTCTCACCTACTTCTTCCCTCTGCCTACACCCCTCTCCTCTGACAACTACCTTTGCTCTCTGTATATATAACTTTTTCTATTTTATGTTCATTTATTTTGTTTTTTAGATTCCATATATAAGTGAAATCATGGTGTTTGTCTTTCTCTTTCTATTTCACTTAGCATAATACCCTCTAGGTTTATCCATGTTGTCACAAATGGCAAGATTTCATTCTTTTTGTGGCTGAATAATATTCCATTTGTGTATGTGTGTGTGTGTGTACGTACACGTGCATGTGTGCATGTGTGCACTCCATCTATTGATAGGTATCTAGATTGTGTCCATATTTTGACTATAGTAAATAATGATGCAGTGAGCATAAGGGTGCATGTATCTTTTCAAAATAGTATTTTCATTTTCTTTGGATAAATACCCAGGAGTAGATTCCTGGGTCTTGTGGTAGTTCTATTTAGTTTTTTAAGGAACCTCCATACTGTTTCCCATAATGGCTGCATCAATTTACATTTCCACAGCAGTGTACGAAGGTTCCCTTTTCGTCACATCCTTACGAACATTTATTGTCTTTTGGATAATATCTATTCTGACAGGTTTTTAAGGTAAGATCTTTTGAAATATAGGTGTTTACAGCTTTAAGCTTTCCTCTAAGCATTGCTTTATGTGCATGTATGTGATGTTTTAGTATTGTTGATATGTTGTGTCTTTATTTTCATTCATCTCAGAGTTTTTTTCCAGTTCCCCTTTTGATTTCTTCTTTGGCCCACTGATTATTTAGGAGTATATTGTTTAATTTCTAGATATTTGTGAATTTCCCAGTTTCCTCCTACAACTGATTTCTAGTTTTATTCCATTGTGGTTAAAAAAAACTTTGGGTTATTTCTGTCATTTCAAATTTATTAATATTTGTTTCACAGCCTAGCATATGGTCTGTCCTAGAGAACATTGCGTGTGCACTTGAGAAGATTGCTATTGTTGGGTAGAGTGTTCTGTGGATGTCTCTTAGGTCTAGTTCATCTATAGTGTTATCCAAGTCTTCTGCTTCTTTGTTGATCTTCTGCCTAGTTTTATGAAAATGTCACTGAAGATAGAGAATTGAAATCTCCAGCTATTATCATTGTATTGTCTATTTCTTTGATTCTGTCAGTTTTTACTTCTGTTTTGGTACTCTGTTACTCCTGTTTAAGTGCATTTATGTTTGTAATTATTATCTTCCTGATGGATTGACCCATATATTCTTGTCAAATTTCCCTCTCCATTTCTAATAACATCATTTGTTTTAAAGTTTATTTTGTCTAGTATTAGTATAGTCATTCCAGCTTTCTTGTGTTTGTTGTTTGCGTGATACCTTCTTCTTTTTATTTTCAATTTCTTTGTATTTTTGTATCTTTGAATGTAAAATGTATCACCTATAGACAGAGTATAGTTGGATCTTGTTTCTTTTTAAATCTAATCTGACAAAAGTCTACCTTTTGATTGGTTTGTATAATCCATTGTCATTTGATGTTATTATCAATATAGTTGAATTTATTTCTACCATTTTACTTTGTTTACTATGTCTCATGCTTCTTTTTGTTCCCCATCCTTTCCTACTGCTTTCTTTTGAATTAAGTCAATATATTATTTTAATTTGTCATGTAGCATTTTAATTTTGTTAATAATTTTTTTCACTGTATGGAGTTATTTCTTTAGTGGTTGCCTTAGGCCTTATCATATATATCTTAATTTATCATAATCAGTGTAAGACTTATAGTAACTTAATTCCAGTGAGTTATAGAAATGTTACCCCATATAGGTATGTTATCTTGTGCCCCTTTTAATGATATTATTGTTGAGTGTTATAAACCCAACAATACATTGTTATAATTACTACTTTATATGATTTTATGTGTTTTAAAGAAGTGAGAAAAGGTGAACAAGTATATATTAGCTTTTGCTATGTTAACTTTATCACTTATGGTTTTCTATATTTATTCCCATTGATTTGAATTCCCATCTAGGGTCATTTCCTTAGCTCTGTACGGCTTTGCTCTTACCCACCTATGTGCTGTTCTAGGCAAATAAATTACATATGTTGTACTTCTATAATGTTTAGGCTTAACAATACATTTTATACATATTGTTTTATAAAGTTGCTTTTTAAATTACTTAAGAAGAAATATATACTTATATATATTATATACTTTATAATTAAAAAATTACTTTTGCTGGTGCTCTTGATTGTTTCTTTGTCTGTGTTTGAATTACTTTCTGGTCTCACTTGCCCTCAGCTTAAAGAACTTCCTTTAGTATTTCTTACAAACCAAGTCTAGTCTCCACACATTTTCTTAGTTTTTGTTTATCTGAGAATATCTTTATTTTATCCTCATTTTTGAAAGATAGCTTTGCTGGATATAGAATTCTTGTTTGAGTTTTTTTGTTTGAGTATTTTGAATATGTTTTCTCACTGCCTTCTGACCTCCATTGTTTATACTGAGAAGTCAGCATTAATACTACTGGGGTTCTCTTGTAAGTGATGAGTCCTCTTTTTCTTGCTGCTTTCAAGATTTTGTCCTTGTCTTTGGGTTACAGGATTTTTAGTGTTAAGTGTCTATTTGTGGATCTCTATATTTATCCTACTTGGAGTTTGTTGAGCTTCCTGAAAGTATAGATTAATGTTTAATGTAATAAGTTTTCAGCTATTTTATCTTTGAATATTTCTTCTGCTTCATCCCCCACCCCCTTTTCCTCCTGTCTCTTCTCCTCCTGGTTTTTTTTATTCATATGTTGGCATCCCATGTTTGTCTGACATTCTGTTTATTCTTCTTTGTTCTGTTTCTTGTCTGGTTTTTGGATTGCATAATCTCTATTGATCTACCTTCGGTTTCGCTTTCTTCTTTCACTTGAGTCCCTCTTGTAAATTTTTCATTTCAGTTGGACTTTTTATCTCAAGAATTTCCAATTGGTTCTTTTAAAAATTATTTCTAGCTCTTTATTGATATTCTCTGTTTGGTATGACATTGTCATTATACCTTGCTTTCCTTTTTTAATTATGTTGTCCTTTAGTTCTTCAAATATATTTATAATGGCTACTTTGCAGTCTTGTTAAATTTGGTTGCTTTTACAGGCAGTTTCTCTTGCCTACTTTTTTCCTAGTGTAAAGGTTATACTTTCTTTTATTGCTTGCTTGTTTTTTGCTTGTCTCATAATTTTTTGTTGAAAACTGGAGAATTGAAATAATACATTGTAGCAACTCTTAGTCATCTTCCTCCCACCTCTGGCTTTTTATTGTTGTTTGCTTGTTTATGTAGTGACTAGCTGGATTATTTTAGTGAGACTCTCTGCCCTCTCTCCCCCACCCCCCATTGATGCATGTGGCTCCCCAGTGACCGTGGGATGGCAGTGGTTTTGGTAGGGATCTTTTTGGCTCTTTCCCCAACCACACCCAGCTGTTAAACTCCACTAATTGCCAACTGATTGCTCTATTGTTTTCAACAATTCCCTGAAGTGCATATTGCTCCACAGACTGATCCAATCAGGTTTTTAAAGGGCCAGGACTGGGAATTAGGTCTGTGATTGAGATTTATTCTGATTCTGTAGAGCTCCTGCCAGCTGCCTCTTTCCTCAATTCTCTCTGGTATCCCAGCCAGTCAGTCTGCAGTTTAGCCTGTTACTACAATGAGTGTGTTAGTCTCCTCCCAATTGCCTTTTACAGCAGTCTCCACTGTTTTCTAAGAGCAAACCTCTCCACACTCTGTTGCAAATGAAGTCAGTTTCTTTGGGGGAAGAGAACTGGAGCTTTCTGTTTTACAGTGTGCTCTCCCTCTGGCCAAAATCTCTGTACTATGGCTCTTGAACTGGGGGGTTGGTACAATGGCACATGTCTCCCTAGGCATTCCTGCTGTAGGAGCTGAGCACTTGTGGGGAATGGAGCAGCAGTAGCCTCAGGTTTTACTAGCTTGTCTCCCCAGGCTTGGAATCTCTGATTTATGAACTGCAAATGAGCTGGGTCATGGATAATCTGGACCCCAATGTTTTCATCATGCCCCATCCAAGGTAGAGCCTGTGTCTCAGGGATTGGGATTGGGTGGAAGAAAGGAGTTCCTAATCCGTCAGCCACACTTAACTGGAACTTAGTCTCAGCAACAGATAATTAAGGATAGATTGAGAAATGATGATGCCCTGCCCCTCCTGAGAAGATAACCCTCCAACTGGAAGGTGAGAGAAAAGGGACCCCTGTTCTCTGTTGCACCAGTCTATAGTGTTTCTATGTCAGAGAGGTGGAAGGAGGAGGGAGGAAGGAGAACGGGAGTGAGTCATTCTTCAAATACCGTAGACTCTTCACTGTTTAGCAAGTTCTATTTGATTTTCATGAATAAATGTTTCTTTATTTGCTGTATACTCATAGGGCCATTTCCAGAGATTGTAAATGGTATTTGCTTTTTTGTTTTTTAATCATTTTTGCCAGTTTCACTGGGGAGTGTAGATCCATGAAGCTCCTCATGCTGTTTTTTCTGGAAGTGAAACTCTGAACCTTATTCTTCTAAATGAGGATTATCATCTTTTGGTATTTGAGAGAAGAATGTTCAAGTGCTTTGAAGAGGTTGAAGAGATGTTTCTCCCAAGGGAGGAGCCTACTAGGAAAGGAACATGAATCCCATGGCAGAACATAAACTCTCTAAGATTAAGGTGTTTTCATAGTACTTCTGAGTTTACTACACAGCCTGGGTTTTTAAAAACATTTTTAATTGAAATTTTTCTTATTTGTAACTACGCTTGTAGCATCGTGATTTTAAAAAAACCCATTTAGAATAACATCATTTAATTACCTTGATTTCCTCTTATTTTTCCTTAATTATAAGCTTGATGTTTGGGAGTATAATTAACATTTGGTTTTTGTTTTTGTTAGAGGCAGTAACGAACCAGGAAAAAAGAAACAACATATCTGTCATATTGAAGGATGTGGAAAAGTTTATGGCAAAACATCTCACCTACGAGCACATCTTCGCTGGCATACTGGAGAAAGACCTTTTATATGCAACTGGATGTTTTGTGGGAAAAGATTTACAAGGAGTGATGAGCTTCAGAGACATAGAAGAACCCATACAGGTTAGTTGGTTTATTTTAGGACCTGTATTTTTACTTCTTTTTTCATTGCTTAGATGAAAATTTTAGTGATAATTAGCTATCAAATTGGAAATATGCAGATTAAGGAGAATTCAGTGTAGTGATTATATGAAAGATGTTTAAGATCAAAATTTTTTACCTCATTTCTGAGATACATTTTATTCTACTTTTAATAAGCTTTATTGGCATAATTACATGACTTGGAATTTTTTCCATTTGCTTATCTTGTATTCTTAGCATGTTGAACTCACATATATTACTTTTTGTCAGTATTTAAATAGATGAAAAGAAAGTTGAATTATTTTATTGGTGACTATTACTAGTTTTTGTGTTTTCACAATCTGGACAATTGACTGAAGCATCAAGAGTATCAAGAGCATCAAATACATTCTTCTCATTGTCTTTTAAGGTTTTTGTTTTTGTTTTTGTTTGTTTGTTTTTTTTTCTTGGTAAGTTTGGTGTTTTATCAGTCTAGAATTTTTTTGATGATGGCCTGGAAGGAAATACAGTTTTATTTTTCTTTCATGTGGAAAGCCATTTCTTGAGTAGCCCATTTCTTTCTCCATTGGTTTGTAATGAAACTTCTTTCATGTATTAATGTCTCCTTTAAGAATGGCTCAGTTTCTGGGTCCTCTGGTTTGAAGCTTTTATCTATTTGTCAGTTCCTACACCAATACTGTATACTATTGTAATTACCAGAGGCTTATATTAAGTCTTGATATCTGTTAGGACAATGGGGCAGTTTTCTTTTCTTTTGTTTTGCATGTAACACCGACTTTCTCTGTTTAGAACACTATATATATGTATATATACACACACACACACATATATAGACACAATATTTAATTATTGAAGAAATTAATAATTTTAGTAGATTTTTTAATTGGACATTAAACTTTATCTTGTATCAAGGTACATGTAGGGCAAAATGGCAGCTAGAACTAACATTTATTGCTCAGCTACCATTTATCAGACGTTTCAAATATGTTATCTCATTTGATTGTAACAGCAGCACTGTGAGCTAGAAATTGGCTCCATTTTACAGATTAGAAAGTAGTCTCAGGTAAGAAAAAATAATCTATTTAAAGTGATAACTAAAAATTATTTAGTTTGATATGCATGTAGATTAGTAATACAGATGAGTCTTAGTATAATGGCTCAATCACTGAGTTAATATTTTGCTAAAACCAAGAATTTTAATGTAAAAGAAGTTTTAAAAACTTTGTGTATATTACCTGGGAGTTTCTAATGACATCTCATCTTCCATATTGGCAAATCTGTTGTGATTAAAAATTAAGCCCATAACAATATTGATGTTTGTTTTAGAAAAATACTGTGCTATTTATGTCAGTATGTAGTAATTCCACCTTACATTAGCAGTGGGACAGATTAGGGATGCCAAGAAAATTTGGAACCTCTCACATGGTTTCATCATTTTCTTTGAGAAATAATGAATTTCTAAAGTGAATTTCTATTGCACATCCACACTCAGATAGATAATACAAATTTATTGAAGGATTTATATAAATATATGTTTCAAAACCAAACGTTAATGATTTGAAAGCATAATTTCTTCCTTCTTTTTAAATGGTCCACACCATTATCATCTTTTAATAACTTGAATAATTCAGAATTTAACATACGTTAAGCTTACTTTCAGTGTTTCAAACATATTGAATACATCATATACATAATTGTTTAATTAAACATGGTATTCTGAAAAATGTTTAGCTTTTATATCAGCATATACTTTTAAAGACATAATATGTAACTTCCAATGTTTATTAAAGTTGCTGAAAAGAATATGAAATAGTATCTTTTGAAATAAATAAGTATTGATTAAGCATTTAAAACCTTGGTTATTCATGGGAATAACAATGTTTTATTCTAATGCCCAACCAATGCACTGCAGGAAATCTCAGTCAGCACCTTACTATGAATGAATAAATGAGTTATTTTTATTCACTGAGGAAAATAGTGCAGATTTTTTTGCTTTTGGTAAAATAAATATTAAAAAAGTTTTCAGATAACACATGCATGTTGTATTTAAAAATCAAAATCATATTGAAGACCTTGGATTGTTAAGGAGACTCTTTGCCCTACCCCCTATTTTGCTCCCCAGAGAAAACCATATTTAATCTCTAAACTATTTTACATTTGAATTCTTCCTGTGACGGCTGCCATATATCTAAATAGTATGATTATACTGTTATTTATTGATACATCAATATTAAACACTCTGTTGATTTCTTGCATTGAGAGTTGAGGATTTACCTCACTTTGGGCATGCAGTTGGCCAACAGGAACCTGAAAAAGTGCTCAGCACTGCTAATCATTAGGGAAATGCAAATCAAAACCACAATGAGATATTGCCTCACACCTGTCAGAATGGCTGTCATCAAAAAGACCACAAGTAACAAGTGTTGGGAAGGATGTGGAGAGAATGGAACCCTTGTGAATTGTTGGTGGGAATGTAAATTGGTGCAGCTGTTACGGAAACAGTATGGAGGTTTCTCAAAAAACTAAAAATAGAACTGCCATATGACACAGCAATTCTACTCCTAGGTATATATCTGAAAAAAATGAAAACTAATTTGAAAAGATTTAGGCACCCCAATGTTCATAGCAGCATTATATACAATTGCCAAGATACATAAGCAGCCTAAGTGTCCACCAGCAGATGAATGGGTAAAAAAGAAGTGGTAGATCAATACAGTGGAATACTACTCAGCCATAAAAAGAATGAATTTTTGCTACTTGGAGGGTATTATGCTAAGTGAGATAAGTCAGACAGAGAAGGACAAATACTTCATGATACCACTTAAAAGTGGAATCTAAAAAATAAAACACACTAGTGAATATAACAAAAAAGGAACAGACTCACAGAGAGAACAAACTAGTGAGAGTTTCACCTCCCTGTTTTTCTCTCCTGTGTGTTTTTTGTTTTTCTCTGAAGTTTCAAATTGCCTTTTTTCCCCTTGCATTGATTAACTTTATCACTTCCTCTTGTTGTTTTAACTTTTCAAGGAAAGTATCAGCTCCATCCAGTTTCTTCTTATTCCTGGAGATCTCCAGCTTTCTAATCAAACACTGATTGATTCCTCTCTAGGGCTACTGCGGCTGTAATCTTGACTCTTTTTTTCCCCTGCTCTTTTGGTTTTGATCTAGTGTTCTCAAGATCTCACACCTTCAGTTTTCTGTTTACTTCCTTGGTTTCTGGAAAACAATCTGAAATGCTTCCTACAAAAAGGCATAGGGAAGTAACCTAATTTTGAAATGTCTTTGTTTTGCTTTTCCACTTACGTGATGGTTTGGTTAGTACAGAATCCTAGGTTGCAAATTATATTCATTCAAAATATTAATGGCTCTGCTCTATATTCTCCTTGCATCCATTTTACTAATAAAAAGTTCATTGTTACTCTTTTCTTGTTTTGTGTAGATGACCTAATCATACCCTTTTAGCTTTTAAGAGCTTGTTAATTTTATTTATTTATAATTTCTTAAATTATGAAGTAATTTTATATTTACAGAAGAGTTATGAAATGAAGCTCTTTTATACTTTCGAAAGAGTTGCAAAGATAGTATAGAAAGTTCTCATAAACCCTTCACCCAGCTTCATCTGTTGCAAACCTCTTTTATAACACAATGTTAAGAAATTAACATTGGTAGAATACTATTAATTAAACTATAGACTTTCATACAGATAATCCTTTTTCCATTCCAGAGTTCAGTCTAGAATACCACACTGCATTTATTTGTCATGGCTCTAGTCTTCTGCAGTCTGTGAAATTTCCTCATTCTTTCCTGGTCTTTTCTTACCTTCACACTGGAAGATTAGGTGCCCTATAGAATATCCCTCAACTTGGGTTTGTCACTTTTTTTTCATGATTAGATTGAGGTTACAAATTGTTGCTGGGAAGAATATCACAGACATTAATGCTCTTCTGATTCTGTCTTATAAGAGAGTACATAGATGAGAGTTTGGTTCTTCTCAACCCTTTCCTGGGTAGGCTCACAACCCTAAGCTTCCATATAGTCTTCTACATTACAAGGAGTATGTCAGAGCTTTTCAAAGCCCCTATGGATATTTGTATCTCCCAGCTTTTTATTTTAAGTTTTTTGTTTAGCCTTTTTATTGTTTGGCTCAAGTGTTGTTCATTGCCCTGGACATCCATGAAGTTTAAACACATGGCTATAATTGTTTTAGACAACACGTGCCATTATCTACTTCCAGAGGAAGGTTTTTGCATTGGGCTACTTCCAAGGAAAGTGAAGTACAACAGTATTTTATGCGTCCTCCAAAGAAACAATGGTGATTCTTTGGGAAGGGAGTTTTGAAAGCTCCAGCTCTGTTCTGCTCCCTCTGGTGGCTGCCAGGCTGCTGGAGAGTAGAAAGTGGAACCAGGCAAATTAAAGCATCGCAAAACTTGCTGTTCTTACCAAGAAAGAGCTATTTTTAAAAAAAAATTAAACAGCCCCTGAGTTACTGCAAGCCTTGATTAATTTCCAGAGTTTGAAAGGGTTGACTTGTTTTTTTCTCAATTTTCTGATTCCTTTCATAGAGCAGTGATTTTTTTTGGTCATCATCTTTACTGACGTTACCTCTTTTGTGTTTTTTTGTTTTTTCGGCCTTTATTTCTGAAGAATTATAAGGGTTAGAGAGTTGTTGAGTTCTGTTTGTGACGTGTTGAATGATGTGTTCTATGGCATGATAGGAAAAGTCACATTCATAGTTGGTTTAGAAATTGGGATCTTGATGTCACCATCCATTTGTAGATGATAGTTAAAACCATTACAGTAGATAAGAGATTGTCTTTTGAAAAAGAATAATAAAATGACCAAAGGGCTTCTATATTTGAGTCGATAATTGCTGAAGGAAGAAGTGAAAAATTACTCAGTGTGCAAATTTATGTTCCTGCAAGTTCAGGGTCTCAAATCTCAGCCAGTCTCTCAGAATATCCTGTAAGTCTTACTCTTTTTTTTTTTCTTAACTTCCTCATTACCTTAGTAATTTTCTAAACCTTCTTAAGTCTTATTTCCCTTTTATCACTCCCACTTAACCTCCCCTTACTCTCAGTCTTCTACTTATAAGAAAATTTAAGCCACACAAGTTCTCTCAAATTATCATTCCTCCCCCTTTTAATTTACTTGTATCCACAGGTGATGATAGAGGAGAATTGAGTGTACTTATAAAAAGTTCAGATATTCCGGGCTGGGTAGGTAAGAAACATTGTCCAGGAGGTTCTGATAGGTTCCTCTTGATAGGCATTGTAGGGGTCCAGGGACTACAGATTTCTCAGTTTGAATAATTCGATTTCTTAGAACAAATCAAAATATGGTTTCTGTAATGTGAGTTATATATAAAAGTCTGGTAAGGAATTAAACATATGCTACAAATGGACATTTAGTGAAAGTTATTCAGTGAACAAAATGTGTGTTTTTTATTTAGTGATTACAATGCTGGGCATTTTTAAATGTCCCTATAATGGGTTGAATTGTGTCTCCCAGAAAGATATGTTCAAGTCCTAATCCCCGTTATCTGTGAATGTGACCTTATTCGGAAATAGGTTCTTTGCATGTGAGATGAATTAGGATGAAGTCATAGTGTGCTCAGTGCCTAGGATTTAGGACCTACTGGACCCTAAATCCAATGACTGGCATCCGTATAAGAAGGGGAGAAGACAAAGAGACACAGGGGAAAAGGCCTTGTGAAGACAGAGATTGAAGAACTGCAGCTGTAAGCCAGCCAATGTCAGGATTATCAGAAGTGACCAGAAGCTAGGAGGAAGCAAGGAAGGCTCTTCTCTAGAGCCTTTGATGGGAGTTTTGTAGTACTGACACCTTGATTTTGGACATCTAGCCTCCATAACTGAGAGAACAAATACCTGCTGTTTTTATGCCAACCACTTTGTGGGTTTTTTTCTGTTTTTTTTTTTTTTTAACAGAAGCCCTAGAAAACTGATATAGTCCCTTAGTTCACTCCTGAAATTATTTTGGTTTATAAATATGGAGGTATGTGGTTTATAAATATGGAGGTATGCCATGTTGTCAAATGATAAAATTAGAAATAATATTAATAATTCATAAAGTGTGCTTTATACACTATTTTAGCTTAGGTTTGAAAATGAGATTATAGGCAGAACTATGACAGCTAGGTAATTGGCCCTTGATGACTACTCTAGATAAACTTAAAAGATCTGATTTGTTCCATATATCCTTTCAAATCTGATTCCATTTGAAAATCTCAGCAGATTTTTTTCTGAGAGAAATTACCGTTAATATATTAGGAAATAATCTACTGTAGTTTCTAAATATGAATATTCTACTTGAATCCTTTAAAATACTACAGTATTTTAATAATCATGTAATGGAGCATGTCAATCTTGTTAATAGTTTGAGTAAAAGAAGCTTTTTTTCCCCTATACTCAGTTTATTAAACCAAAATCATTTTGGTTACATTCTTGAGATTTTCTTAGATAAAATTTATTCTTGACATGCTGTTGATACTTGTAATGAAGATGTTTCATAGATCCTGAACCATAGAATCAGTAATAATTCATTTTTATTAGGCTTTAATTTTTTCAGGATTATATCTTATGTAACTAGTTTTCTATTACTGCCACAACAGACTACCACAAAGTTAAGAGCTTAAAACAACGCACATTTTCTTAATAACACAGTTTCTTTAAGTTAAAAGTCATAGTAGGCTCAGCCTGGGTCCTCTGCTTAGCATCTCACAAAGTTGAAAACAAGATGTTGGCTGGATAGTGTTCCTTACTAAAGGCTCTGGGGAAGAACCTGCTTCCAAACTCATTCACGCTGTCAGCCAAATTTCAGTGTTTCCTGTTGTAGGATGTAGGTTCCTGTTTTCCTGTTGGCTGTCAGCAGGGGACTGGTGTTTGCTCCTGGAGAAGGCCCACATTCCTTCTCATACTTTCCATGCTCCAGCAACAGTAGATCAGGTCTCTCTTCTAATTTCTCTGATTTCTCCTGTTGCATCTCTCTGACTTCAGCTGAAAGAAAGCTCTGTGCTTTTAAGAACACGTGTGATTAGATTGGGCCACCTAGATAATCCAGAATAATCCCCCTGTGGTAACCTTCATAACCTTAGTTATGTCCCTTTTGCCATGTAATAAAACATATTTACAAGTTCCAGGGATTAGTGCTTGGACATCTTTGGTAGGGGAGGGGAAATTTTGCCTACCATAAATGACTAATAATGAAGTTTTGGTAATTAGTTGCATTAATTATGAAAAACGTTAACTCTACTAAGGGTAATTGTAAAAATAATTAAAATAATTGTAAATATAAATACAAAAAATATAATTGCCATATACATAGTGTAAGAAATCTACCTCCTTGTATCTGTATATTATAAATTTTAATGATAATATTTGCTAAGAGAAGGAAATGCAAAAATTGACATCACAGAAAACATACTTCTCTGTGGAAAAGGTTATTAATAAACTGAAATGTCATTCCCCTAATGATAGTTTAATTGTACAACATAATTTTTTTTCAAATATCAGTTGACTATATTTGTGTCTATTTCTAGGCTCTGTATTATATTCCATGTACAACATAATTTACTTATTTTGAGATTCTAGTCAGTTTTCATTGCTTGAAATTAATTGGACACCCACACCACTTAGGAGTAGACAAAGTCCACACACAAACTGTGTGACCACCATTTCTCATTTATCTTACAGTTTGCTACTGAGTAGCTAGGGACTTAAATTTCTTTCTTAATTGCTGCTAGTAACTCTTTCTAACTCGTAAGGTGGTTGCAGATGACTATCTCAAGATAATGGAAGCTACTTAAAGTCAGAGACTCTTAATTTGTTCATTTTTGTATCACTAGTGCCTGGCACATTATAGATGTTCCATAAATATTTGTTGAAAAATGACTGAGTTTATGACCATCACAGCTAACAAATATTTATTAAACAGCCAGTGTGTACAGGCTGATGACCCAGTTGATTGTGTGCTTACTGAATGATCCTTTGCCTTCAGGCTGTCACCACCCGATTTCTTTGATTATTCTTGGCCATTGTTGCCATTAAAGAATAGAAGTCTCTAACTGCATCTGGTGATAAATTATAGAAAGCCTAAACTAGAAATCAGGTGCCTTGAACCCCTGCTCTGATATCAGTAAGTTGT